>NC_057801.1:684556769-685156769 GCF_018294505.1 Triticum aestivum | reverse complement strand
GAGGTGTCTGCCGAAAAACCAAAAAAGAGTGCTCCAAAATGCGTCTCTTTGAGTCCTGATTTTTATAATTTTTATAGGCCTCCACGGTTGTCTTTTCATGATGAAATTTTGCATGATGCTATCAAATTTGTTGATCTTCATCCAAGAAAAATCTTTTTTGATTTTTTTACTATTTTTATCAGAATTTACTGTTCATGCGTGCTTTGGACCGGCCCATATACGGGGCAGAGCGCCCCAGTTTTTTTCTGTTCTTCATTTTCCTTTTTTTGTTTCTTTTTTGCTTTTTTCACTTAAAATGTTCAGGAATCCCAAATCCGAAAAAAATAAGATTACAAAAAATAGTTCTGAGTTTCAAAAAAAATGTTCTTGGATTCCCAAAAATCTTCACAATTTCAATAAATGTTCAGAATTACAGAATAATGTCCATGAATTTGGAAAAAAAATGTTTCCAATAATGTTGATAAGCACAAAACATACACATAAAGTTGAAAATATTTCTTGGATTTCAAAATATGTTCACGGATTTAAAAAATGCAAAAAAATGAAAATCTATTCATGATTTAGAAAATGTTCATAAATTTCAAAAATTCTTCTTCTATTCGAAAAAAAATTCAGCAACTAAAAAAATGTTCAAGAATTCAAAAAATCATGAATTTGAAAAACAATGTTCCCAAATTTTGAAAAATGTCCCCAAACTTTTAAAAACAATTGATCACAATTTTGGGGAAAAAATGACACCAACTTGAATAAAAGTTCACGAATTAAAATATTGGTCACAATTTAAAAAAAAATGAATTTCAAAAAGTCACCAATTTGAGAATTGTTCACAAATTTCAGAAAATGTTCATGAATTTAAAATTAAATGCAAAGAAGAAGAAAAATAAAAAAATAAAGGAAAGAACAAGAATTGAAAAGGAAAAGGCGAAAGGTAAAACACAAAGAAACGGTATGGGAAGGTTGGTTCTAGAACCTTCCCAAAACCGGAAAGGAGCTAGTTGGGCTGGCCCAAGTGTACATAGCGGGGAGCGTGGGGTACGCGGTTGGTCACTATTTGGCGACCTACGCGCCAAATAGGATCTGCCCCCCCCCCCCCCCCCCCCCATCTCGCCCCACCCCGTGGTGCAATACCCACACCTACTATCAGATTGGGCCATATGTTGTTGGGTCGTGGGTTATATGGACTTGGGCTAGTAAGCCTAACCTGCAGCTACAAAAGGCAGGGATCGGCAACCAACGAAAGAACTAAATAGAACATATCTGGCTTGGCCTTCTTCCTCCTCCCCCTCCTGTGAGACAAGCTTATCTTCTCTTTTATACCCTTGATTGGGCTCCTCCCATCCTTGATTCCTCATGTACCAGCAACTCATGGTTTGATTGTAGCCACAAAAAATCATTATCAAGTCCAATTCCTACTGATTCATGTGACTTAGCGGTGGTGTGTATCGATTTGTTACATGCTCATTTTGGGACATGATAGTTGGTATTCAGAGCTAGAGCTGATATGTCCACCGAATTTCTTCCAGTTTCTCCACAAATCCACCAGAAAATTCTTCCAGACCTTAAAAGGTTTTAACCACCGGTAGCCACCAACATGGATGTGCATAAGGTGTTCGATGCAAGGTCGACCCACCATGAGGTGATCATGAGTAGTGCCATCCATGTTTCTATGAGCCACACGGTTTATCTAGTGAGGCAGTGACTGAGGTTGTGCTCCGCCAAGTGTTTGAGTTGTGCTAAGTCCAGCAGCAAGTGAGGTACAATCAAAGCTCACGCCGCTTGTCATGGACAAAGTAGTCACCACTTTGTTGGCTGCAAACGTGATCATGAACACTCCTAAGTGTCGGGAGAAGATGCAACAACACCGTGCTATTAATGGATCTACCCGAGGAATTAATAATACATGCTTTCCTTTGCGGTATAAAGAAGGCATGACAAATAACAACAGTTGCTAACATAACTCACATCAACAAATTTGGTAGAGCAAGTAGCTATTGAGAATGACCATATAGCATCGCCATTGGTCATCACGTTAAATATTTTTCAGTCAGGAAATTAATACTCGCCAATAAAGAGCCTTTGGAAAAAATGTCTGGAAGAATCAGTGGTAAAAATCACATGCTATATTCAATTGTTAAGTAGAGTCTTCGTCAAGGCAATCTGTATGATCTTGCAAAAAATATGTAAGTTAAAGCAAGTTAAAACAAAATTTTATAGAGCATCCCATATATATAAATGGCATACCATATGCTTCTCCCACCATCCGGGAATATAAGGCGAAGGGCAGTTAGGTACGACCAATATGCCAATTAGGCATGTTAATGGCACTCAACCCACATAATCAGCTAAAGAACAAGCATGCATGCTCCCTCCCTGTTTATGGGATTAAGGATACTCCCAATGCATTAGAGCAAGTCTAATAACATACAGATAACATGTTGTAAGGATTAAAATAATATACTTTTGCTGAGTTGGATGAGAGAGAAGAGGAGAGAGAAGGGAAGCAGACTGTAGATTAACAGCCAGCTGCAGCACAAACTCCAAGAATATTGTAAGAGTGTAAGGTGGGTCATGTATTAATAAAGTAGCACTTCTTAATTACTAACTACTATACATGTTTGCTATAGGCGGTTATTGACTATACTATTAACCATGCTCTTAGGGTATACTTTGAGGCAAAAAATGAAAGTCATATGGCAACTCATTCTCCATGAAACCATTGGGGTAGATAGGGCAAATTAGCAAATTTTGAAATAAGATCACATTTTTGTTTATTTAGCTAAGATTGATGAAATCAACAATGACATACTTAAGGAGTTATAGTGAAGTCCATACAAGCTCTGTGATATTCAAAATATCATCAAACAAATTGGGTTTCTTCTCTTGTTGATTTAGCCATAAGATATGTTCAAGGATAATTGACATTATATAACAATAAATCTATAAATTTGTGTGTAGGAAAACCAAGGTGTACTATATCAGCCATGGGAAAACACTTTCCCATCATGTGTCCAACTTAAAGATGAGAACTTCACCTACATCGTTGATAGACACATGTAAGATTTATGTAACTAAAAGAACCAACAGGTAAGCACCAAGTTGTACTGTTTGGACAAAAAAGATCTTACTAAGGCGCAATAGCAAGCGACAACTACTTTTGAGAATTTTACTATGGATGTCAGACATAGGATGCTTGCATTTCCACTTAGCCGGTCAGTGATGTACTTGCCAGTTCCACTAAGCAATTGCCACATCCTTGATTTAGAGTGTTTGGATCCAAGAGAACATTCACATCTCCTTCCAAATATTAAGAAAAAATCCAAGGGAGTTTAGCACCCCAGCTACAGCACAAGGAAAAGCTTGATGTCCTTCAAATGCACATGATTTAGTTATAGCCTTTTCGGATTAAGAGTATTGATCCCATATAGATGTTAGGAAATGGTCTTTTGCCCCTTGTAGATGTTTATTGGAATGTGCCTACAAGTTATTTTAGATCCCAAGCAAAGGGGTGCAAAAGTGGAAATATTTCAGGAGTATGGGAGCAAGAACTAAAATACGCAAGAGTAATAAGTGAAATTGAGATAGTGATGAAAGTGATGGAAACTACAATGGAGATAAATGTGTTCTTGGGAGTCCGGAGTTACCACTAGTATTTATGTTTATTTATTTACACGAAAGCACAATTCTTGATGTGGATATGTAATCCTCGTTATACGTATATAGTGTGGGTGAAGCCAATAATAAGAAAGGATGTCACATGAAAGTTTCAGAAGGAGGGCAAATACTTAATGTGAGGAGTGAAACGGGGAAAATGAGCATACTAACCTTGTTCACATGCATTTGGAAATCACTTTCTATACGACACTCCATATGTTAATCAACTATATATGTGTTAAAATTCTTTTAAAAATAACATATATACATGTTTGCAACAACCTATCTATTTTCAGAGTTTGGTGGAAAACATGCTTTCTTGCACCTATGGAAAAGGAGTGATTTAGGAACACATAAGGTTGTTATTTTAGCCATTTGTTTTTGTCTTCTTTCTCATGGGAATTTATAGGTACTTTGTATACTATACATACATGAGTTAAAATCTTCAGCTTTTGTTGAAACTATAAAATGCACATTTTGATTTTATTACTAAAGAGTGTTGACAAGCTTGGAAAAAGAGACCATTATGGTTCAGATATTGTAGGACTCGGATAAGCGCAGAGCGCACTTCTGCCACAACACATCATATTGTGAGGGCATCAATAAGACATATGTTATTAACAAAACGGTGGGGGACTCTTTAGCGCTTTCCCCTCTCCCTCCTAGGCCTCTCATGCGGGGGGCTTCGGAGGAGCAAACCCTAGTTCCATGAGCCCCTCCTCCCTCCAATTCCACGGTCACCGCCACCGGCAGTGGTGGCGGCGGGCGAGAGCGGCGCGCCCTGATGGGCCTCCCTCCTGCGGGGGAGCGATGTCAAGCGGGCGACACGGGGTGGTCTATTCCGGGGCGGTGAGACGTGCACATGGTGAGGCAGAGGACGACCTCGAGCTTGCAGTGGAGGCTCTCTGGTGGCGCCGGCATCGGAGGTGGTGGATGCATCATGACCCGACCATGGTGGCGACAGAGTAGTGGATCTCGGCCAGGAGCTACGGCTGGGAGCCGCTACGGTGGCTGGGCGTGCGGGGTCTCCTATGCTGAAGCTGGCATGGAAGATGGCGTCGGAGCCGTGGGAGATGGAGGGGTGCGCGGATCGGATCTAGACCGGTGGTGCCACAATGGGTGATGGTGTTGGTGGCGCTTGGGGCCGGGAGTGAGGCTTGGTGTGCTCATCTCCGCTTGCAGCGGTGCGTCTGGCCTGCGCATCATGGAGGATCGCTTCTTATGAGTTCCCGGATTGTAGCTGCTGCATGACTGTCCACCAGAGTATTGTGACTAGTTGCTGCTTGTAGTGCCGGCAATTCCTGGTTTTGTCGCAGTTGGAGAGGGGTTGAAGCTACAGTTTTTGGCCGTGCAAGAGGTGGAAGTTTAGTTGTGTGCCCTCGGCCGTGTGGGGGTGTTGGTGTTCTGCAATGTTATGGGCTCGATGGCGAGGTGCTTCCATGGCAGTGGTGTGACCCAAGAAGCCTTGGTCCATGCCGGATTGGCGATGACGGCGTCTTGGCGTCGTTACTCTGTTCGGAGCATCGCGTGTGGAGAGCTGCCTCGGAGTATGTGTGTTATGGTTCTCCGGTGCTCGCTGCTGGCCCACCAAGTTGATCTTCATGGACGCTATGTACGCAACTGCCGGGGAGTCCAAGACGGTGGCTTTCTCGGGATAAACGGGATAAACCGATTCCCGCCATCCACCCATCGCCTCCTCTTAGGCATTCAAGGGTGATGGTGTGCTGGCAAGGAAAATCCAGTTGAAGATGTTGCTCTTCGAGGTGATCGGTGCTTTTCGAGACGCGGCTTGAGGATTGGTTTAGGGCAGGCCCTTTATGTTGTGTTATTAATAGTTGTGATGGCTAATCATTTGGTTAGTTGGGTGTGGTGTTTGTGGTCTTCAAACTACACTTGTTGTTCGCAACAAGTCGTAGTGTTTTGTACTTATCTTCTGCCTTTTATAAAAATATGATACGTTATTGACGTACTCTGAAAAAAACAACCCAACACGCAAAGAGGAAACAATGCATCTGCGTCCGTACTAACAAAGCAATATGAGCCGTAAACTCATGGAAAAAATGCACTGCAATTAAGGCAGTATATTTACAGCACACAAGGCAGTATGATAAAAATAGCAATTACATTAATATAAAATGTCATCGAAATTCACCGGAACCTATCAACTATGGATCTAGTTATGTAAAGCTCGTCATGAGAAACACAACGGACTGTAATTTAAGCATTCGGGTCAACAATTTGTGTAGTCTTAAAAATTCAATCTACCAAAAATTCGAATAATTCCACCATGCACGGATGCACCCTTGAACGAGGGCCCTCTGCTCGGCATGAGACTTGTCTTATGGGGAGGTTCCCAACTCCCGCGGAGAAGGCGGTCACTCGAGGCACTTCACTTGCCACAAGGAGAGGATCCAAAAGTTGAGCTTAGAAAAGCGTCATTTTCAAACAAATCGCAATTTCAAGGTTGTGCTCTTTGTTTGATTCTTTTTCAACAAAATGAAGTTGAGCTTAGAAAAGCGTCATTTTCAAACAAATCCCAATTTCAAGGTTGTGCTCTTGGTTTGATTCTTTTTCAACAAAATGCTCTTAGCGCTGATTGGGGCAAAACACTGTTGAGCTTGTTCACATAGCAGAGCCTCAAGAACTTAACCATTCTTCTCCGGGGCAGTTGGGGCATCTAATGTCAAACTCTTTTTTAGTGGAATCTAATACCCAACTTGGTATTTCTCCTCGCCAATTCGGTTCCAATGCCATACTTGCGCAGCCGACACGCCTAGCATGAATCTTCTTTTCATGGGTCTTCATTTTATCTGGGGCTATAATTTGAGCCATCCCTCGTGTTCTTCAGGAGAAGGTGCTGAAGTTCCACCATTGCAGTCCCGGTGAACAACACAACACCTCCTGGCTTTATATGCTGATTTATCTATCTTTGACGAAAAAGCAACGGCATTGCGCTTCATCGATGAATTGCAAACTGTGCAAGCCCAGAAGGAGCGAAAAGAAGCATTTCAAACTCATCAGAGTTTGTAAAAAGGCCAAGCTTGGCGCTTGAGCTAAAAACAACAGTAGGAACTAGACTAGAATGTGAGCTCAGCCTGGGCCCTCTGCATCTGATCTGAGATTTCAGCTGCCGCTCTACCCTTGATGTTTCTAGAGGCAGGCAGATGAGGAGGTTCAGTTTCTTTTCTGCTGAAACAGAGATTACAGGCGGGGCGGCAGCCTCTCTTGTCTCAAACGCCTCTGCCCTCTGTTTTCCCGCTCCTCAGCCCAGATCATCCCCTCCCTCATAAACCTCTCCCCAGTTGGCTTCTCCTCCATCCACCTCCAGCCCTCCCCCAAATCAACTCGCCCGAATCCCCGGCCCTCCCCGAACCGCACACATCCCGTCCCCAAATCGCATCCGCCCGCCTGCTTCTCCTCGCTCGCTCTCGGAGGCGATGGACAGCGACGCCGACGAGAGCAAGCCGCTGCTCCACCGCTCGCCCGCCTCCACCTCGCCGACGCGGGATGGCCCCTCCGGCAACGACGACCTATCCGGCGATCGGACTCGGCGCTACTCGCCCCCTCGCTCTCCTTCTCCTCCGACCCCGTCGCCGCTCGCCAAGGGGCGGTCGACCTCGCCCTCCTCGACCTCGCCGCTCGCCAAGAACCCGATGGCCTCCGACGCCGACAAGCCCTCCAACGGCAACAGCACCAGGGGCGCGGCCTCGCCTCGTCGTTCTCCGACGCCATCGTCGTCCGCCGACATAGGGAAGCAAGGACATGAGCCGCAACCGGCTCCCAAGGCGGAAGAGGAGGCGGCGGCCGACTCCAGGTCCAAGAACCACAAAGAAGAGCGAGATAAGGCATCTCCTGGCGAGGAGAAGGAGAAGACGGCGGAGGCACCCGCTGCTCTCAGCGAGAAGGAGAAGGCGGCGGCGGCACCCGCTGTTCTCAGCGAGAAGGGGAAGGCGGCGGCGGCACCCGCTGCTCCCAGCGAGAAGGAGAAGGCGGCGGCAGCACCCGCTGCTCTGAGCGAGAAGGAGAAGGCGGCATCCGCCCGCAAGAAGGCGGAAATCGCCGGCTGCTTTCCATCCCCCTTCCCCGGGGTGAGCCGTGAGCACCAGGGAGGAGGGAGGTTGCTCCAAGGGCCAGAGCGTTTCCAATGGCGTCAACCACGTCGTCGATGTCGATGGCCCGTCGGTCGATAACTCGGAAGCGGAGGGGAGGGACTTGACGGCTCTGATCCGCCGCGCCGAGGAGCTGTCCCACTACTTCGTCGGGCATCACATCCTCGCCGATCCATCGGCGGAGGTTACCGTGGCGCTACGTACCTTCGCCGCAGCTGCAGACGCGACAACAGCGGCCGCGCGGTGGCTGGAGGAGGCCGCCGCCGCATTGGATAAGGTATCTACGAACCCAGAGCTCGACGTGGTTTTTGCAAGCGCTGCGAAGCTGCTGGCCTTGGAAGCGGCGGGGGCATTGGCGGCCCACCGGCGGGGGCAGGAGCCCGGCGTCTCCGGTTCAGCAGCACCGGCGGCCGGTCAAGCGCCGGTTTCG
Source organism: Triticum aestivum (assembly GCF_018294505.1). NCBI lineage: Eukaryota > Viridiplantae > Streptophyta > Magnoliopsida > Poales > Poaceae > Triticum > Triticum aestivum. The sequence continues at coordinate 685,148,579 of NC_057801.1, read as the reverse complement.
GGCACCTCGAATGAGCTGCTATGGGCTGCAGTCGGAGGTTCGCTCGGACTCCTCCCCTACTTGCACGACCTAGTTCCGAAGGACAGTCACTTGGTGGTTGCCGGTCTCTTTGGAGCGGTATTTTGTGCAGCTTCAATTGGAGCAACGATGACCGTCAGGGATGTTCACTATGCCACCATTGTAGGAGCCTTCTCTTTTACTGCATTTTCAGTCTTAGTCGTAGCTTTCCTCTCATTTGCTCTTGCACAGGGGAACATTTGGTTGACCTGTGCGTGCACAGCGATTCCATCTCGTGGTTTTTTGGATGAGCAGGAAGTGAGTCCATTTGTTTTGGTATTCATCGTGAATGGTGCAATGGAAGGACATCATTTGTAAAATGTAATCCAAATTCTGCTTTGGATAGATGGTAGTGTTGAATTGCAAATTTTGGAGTATGAACATTATACTTTGATGTACATTGTTCAAGTTGAATTCTCCATAGAATGGTTTATCACTTTACAGTAAATACAACATTCAGACAAACGTGGAAAATTAGTCTGAAAAATTGCCTAAACAGCAGCACTTTGTGTAATCAAAATGTGACAGATAAAACTAATCAGAGCCTGAACTTCCTCCATTCAGCAAAAAAGTCTTGGGCTCTCAAGTTTGACAAGTACTCCATATAGCTTACACGGGCGCTGAGATGCAAACTCCATACAACCTAGTTGCTTTTAACATGACATATTCCAACTGTTAATACAAGAAGGCCTACATCAGTACATCATCATCTCGGAGTCAGAGCACTCCTGTCAAGCTGTAGATCGAGTTCATAATCCACACCGCCCATCAACTCCTCAAAGGCTTCACAGTTAAATGCCTTACAATTAGTGCACACAGGAGGAAATAAAGGTTTGAGTGAAGATGGCAGTTGTTGCCATCGGTGAGGGCACTTAGGATTACTACTGATCAGCAAGTTGAATATGATTGTTACTAATCAGCAAGTTGAATAGGATCATTACCGATCAGCAAGTTAAACGATTCTCTGATACACATTTGGGTAATCTTCAGCAATTATCTTCAATCGGCAGAGCTACCAATACCTCAAATACCTTGTAAGGAGCAAGAGACATAAATCAAAATTCGTGGTGGTGCGTTGGCATGTATATAGTAAAAGACTACCTCGTTACAAGCTAGGGTTACAAAAACTATCACTTTTTTATTTTTCAAAATACTACCACTATTTTGGTTTGTTGTTCCAAAAAACCCAAATGACCATGTGATTTAGAATTAATCCGGTTAGCAATTCGGAACGCAAATTGCGTTCTAATACGTCTGACTATTCTAATTTTTTAGAAGAAATGGCTTTTATTATTTCTTTTTTATGGGGTTAATAAATATTAACCAAATTTAATTTAATAAATGAGGTCGGGCTGCTCCTGAACAAACCGTTTGTTGTTAACTTACATATGGGTCCCACATGTCAACGCTCTCCTCCCCTTATCTTTCTTCTCTCCCTCTTCTTCCTTGATCTCTCTCCCGACCCATCGCCGGGCAGCAGCACGGCTGCCGCAACCAGTACCACGCCCAGTGCAGCCACGGCCGCCGCCGCCAGGGCCAGCCACCACCACGACCGCCACCGCCAGGGTCGGCCACCACCACGCCATGGACACCGAGAAGAGGGCGGCGGATTGGCAGCTCGAAGCGGCTCGCCGGTGGTCGGAGTCGAGCTCGTACTCAGCCATGGCAGCACCAACGGGAGGACAGCGGGGGCGATGGGGATCTGCAGGAGAGAGGAGGAGGAGCTCCGCGCCATGGTGAGGCCCGCACCGCGGCCTGCTTAGCCCCGCGCCCGTTGACGCCTGAGCCAGACGCCACCAGGATGCGCCGCCAGCCGTCGCAGCCGTCGACCAAACCCAGCTTGGCCACGAGCTCGAGCACAGGCGGTTCCGGCCCGCCGCCGTTGCTGCTTCCCGCCGGCCATGACTAGAGCAACGCTACCGGCCAACAAAGGTCCCTTCGTTACAGCGACTCACCGCTCGACACGCCTCATCGAGCATCTCTCTCTATGCTGATGACGTGGTCATCTTCTGCCATCCCTCAACCCGCGATCTCCGGGTCATTCGGGAGCTGCTACGTGTCTTTGGCAAGGCGTCTGGGCTCTGCACGAACTTTGCTAAGTGTTCGGCAACCCCAATCCGCTGCGACAACCCCATGCGAGCTACCATCGGGAACGAGCTCGCATGCGCTGTCGTTGACTTCCCTATCACCTACCTGGGAATCCCTCTCTCGCTCCGGAAGCCGTCCGCCTCATCGCTCCGGCCGATTGTGGAGAAACTTGCCAAGAAGCTTTCCTCTTGGCGCGCGATGCTTCTGTCCCGCGGCGAGCGCCTTGCCCTCGTCCACCATGTGTTGTGTGCGATCCCCTCCCACATCATGGTCGTCATCGCTCTCTGCCCGACGATTCTCAAGCAGGTGAACCAGACCATTGGAGAGTTCCTTTGGCACGGCAATAAGGAGACCCGCGCTGGCCACGGACCGGTAAACTGGCAGCGCGTCTGTCGGCCCCTCCATCTTGGCGGACTCGGCATCCTGGACCTTCACCGACAAGGGATCTCGCTCCGTGTTTGCTGGTTATGGCTGCAGCGCACCGACACGGCCAGGCCATGGACACACCTGCACCTCCCCTCCGACACCGACTCCTCCTCCATCTTCCATGCGCCCACTTCTTGGGTACTCGGGGATGACAGGACCCGTCGATTCTGGAAGGATGCTTGGATTCCGGCCATATTGGATATCGCCCCTGCCCTTCTTCCCTCAGTACCCCGTCAACGGCGCAAGCGCTCCGTGGCAGATGGTCTCCAAGGCCGCAGCTGGATCGTGGATCTGCATGGCGCCCTCACGCCCACTGCGATGGTGGAGTACGTCCAGCTCTGGACAAGGCTCTGTCACCTTCACCTATCCGGCTCCCCCGAGTGTCTTATCTGGCACTAGACCGCGGATGGGAAGCACTCCGCTAGGTCATGCTGCCGAGCCCTCTTTGCTGGATCCACGTCCGCTCCCTTCTGGCGCCTGACTTGGAAGTGTTGGGTGTTGGAAATATGCCCTAGAGGCAATAATAAAATGGTTATTATTATATTTCCTTGTTCATGATAATTGTCTATTGTTCATGCTATAATTGTATTGATCGGAAATCGTAATACATGTGTGAATACATAGACCACACCATGTCCCTAGTGAGCCTCTAGTTGACTAGCTCGTTGATCAACAGATGGTCATGGTTTCCTAACTATGGACATTGGATGTCATTGATAACGGGATCACATCATTAGGAGAATGATGTGATGGACAAGACCCAATCCTAAGCATAGCACAAGATCGTGTAGTTGGTTTGCTAGAGATTTTCTAATGTTAAGTATCATTTCCTTAGACCATGAGATTGTGTAACTCCCAGATACCATAGGAGTGCTTTGGGTGTACCAAACGTCACAACGTAATTGGGTGACTATAAAGGTGCTCTACATGTATCTCCGAAAGTGTCTGTTGGGTTGGCACGAATCGAGACTGGGATTTGTCACTCCGTATGACGGAGAGGTATCTCTGGGCCCACTCGATAATGCATCATCATAATGAGCTCAAAGTGACCAAGTGGTTGGTCACGGGATCATACATTGCGGATCGAGTAAAGTGACTTGCCGGTAACGAGATTGAACGAGGTATTGGGATACTGACGATCGAATCTCGGGCAAGTAACGTACCGATTGACAAAGGGAATTGTATACGGGATTGCTTGAATCCTCGACATCGTGGTTCATCCGATAAGATCATCGTGAAACATGTGGGAGCCAACATGGGTATCCAGATCCCGCTGTTGGTTATTGGCCGGAAAGCTGTGTCGGTCATGTCTGCGTGATTCCCGAACCCGTAGGGTCTACACACTTAAGGTTCGATGACGCTAGGGTTATTAGGAAGATTTGTATGTGATTACCGAATGTTGTTCGGAGTCCCTGATGAGATCCCGGACATCACGAGGAGTTCTGGAATGGTCCAGAGGTGAAGATTTATATATGGGAAGTTGTAATGTTCGGGGGCATACCGGTATTATACCGGGGCCACCGGAGGGGTTCCGGGGGTCCACCGGGAGGGGTCACCTGTCCCGGAGGGCCACATGGGCTGTAGAGGGAAGGGAACCAGCCCCTTGGAGGGTTGGGCGCCACACCCCCCCTTGGGCCCATGCGCCTTGGGTTGGGGGGAAACCCTAAAGGGGGCGCCCCCCTTGTTTGGGGGGCAAGACCCCTCCCCTTGGCCCCCCTCTAGATCTCATCTAGAGGGGGCCGGCCCCCTCCCCCTTCTCCTTATAAATAGAGGGGCAAGGGGAGGGCTGCAACACTACATCCAAGGCGCAGCCCCTCCCCTCCCCAACACCTCTCCTCCTCCGCAAGAGCTTGGCAAAGCCATGCCCGAGAACTGCCACTCCATCACCACCACGCCATCGTGCTGCTGCTAGAGCCCTCTTCCTCAACCTATCCCTACTCCTTGCTAGATCAAGGTGCAGAGACGTCACCGGGCTGCACGTGTGTTGAACGCGGAGGTGCCGTTGTTCGGCGCTTAGATCGGAGTCCACCGCGATCTGAATCGCTTCGAGTACAACTCCTTCATCCACGTTCTTGCAACGCTTCCGACTCGCGATCTTCAAGGGTATGAAGATGCACTCCCCTCTCTCTCGTTGCTAGTTACTCCATAGATTGATCTTGGTGATGCGTAGAATTTTTTTTAATTTCTGCAACGATCCCCAACAGTGGCATCATGAGCTAGGTCTATGCATAGTTTCTATGCACGAGTAGAACACAAGTTTGTTGTGGGCGTCGATATTGTCAATTTACTTGCCACTACTAGTCTTATCTTGTTTCGGCGACATCGTGGGATGAAGCGGCCCAGACCGACCTTACACGTACGCTTACGTGAGACAGGTTCGACCGACTGACATGCACTAGTTGCATAAGGTGGCTAGCGGGTGTCTGTCTCTCCCACTTTAGTCGTATCGGATTTCATGAGAAGGGTCCTTATGAAGGGTAAATAGAAATTGGCATATCACGTTGTGGTTTTGTCGTAGGTAAGAAACATTCTTGCTAGAAACCTATAGCAGCCACGTAAAAACTTGCAACAACAATTAGAGGACGTCTAACTTGTTTTTGCAGCTTATGCCATGTGATGTGATATGGCCAAAAGGATGTGATGAATGATATATATGTGATGTATGAGATTGATCATGTTCTTGTAATAGGAATCACGACTTGCATGTCGATGAGTATGACAACCGGCAGGAGCCATAGGAGTTGTCTTAATTTATTGTATGACCTGCGTGTCAGTGAATAATGCCATGTAATTACTTTACTTTATTGCTAAACCGTGAGCCATAGTAGTAGAAGTAATAGTTGGCGAGACAACTTCATGAAGACATGCTGATGGAGATCATGATGATGGAGATCATGGTGTCATGCCGGTGACGATGATGATCATGGCGCCCCGAAGATGGAGATCAAAAGGAGCAAAATGATATTGGCCATATCATGTCATTATTTGATTGCATGTGATGTTTATCATGTTTTTGCATCTTATTTGCTTAGAACGACGGTAGCATTAATAACATGATCCCTCATAATAATTTCAAGAAAGTGTTCCCCCTAACTGTGCGCCGTTGCGAAAGTTCGTTGTTTCGAAGCACCACGTGATGATTGGGTGTGATAGATTCTAACGTTCACATACAACAGGTGTAAGCCAGATTTACACATGCAAAAACACTTAGGTTGACTTGACGAGCCTAGCATGTACAAACATGGCCTCAGAACACAAGAGACTGAAAGGTCGAACACGAGTTGTATAGAAGATATGATCAACATGAAGATGTTCACGGATGATGACTAGTCCGTATCACGTGATGATCGGACACGGCCAAGTTGACTCGGATCGTGTATCACTTAGATGACTAGAGGGATGTCTATCTAAGTGGGAGTTCATTAAATAATTTGATTAGATGAACTTAATTGTCATGAACTTAGTCTAAAAATCTTTACAATATGTCTTGTAGATCAAATGGCCCACGCGAATGTTGTCCTCAACTTCAACGCGCTCCTAGGGAAAACCAAGCTGAAAGACGATGGTAGAAACTATACGGACTGGGTCCGGAACTTGAGGATCATCCTCATAGCTGCCAAGAAAGCATATGTCCTTGAAGCACCGCTAGGTGAAGCACCTGTCCCAGCGAACCAAGACGTTATGAACGCTTGGCAGTCGCTTGTTGATGATTACTCCCTGGTTCAGTGCGACATGCTTTACAGCTTAGAACCGGGGCTCCAAAAGCGTTTCGAGCAGCACAGAGCATATGAGATGTTCCAAGAGCTGAGAATGGTTTTCCAAGCTCATGCCCGGGTCAAGAGATATGAAGTCTCCAACAAGTTCTACAGTTGTAAGATGGAGGAAAATAGTTCCGTCAGCGAGCACATACTCAAAATGTCTGGGTTGCACAACCGCTTGTCTCAGCTGGGAGTTAATCTCCCGGATGACGCGGTCGTTGACAGAATCCTTCAGTCACTTCCACCGAGCTACAAGAACTTTGTGATGAACTTCAATATGCAGGGGATGGAGAAAACCATTCCTGAAGTATATTCAATGCTGAAATCAGCGGAGGTGGAAATCAAAAGGAACATCAAGTGTTGATGGTGAATAAAACCACTGAGTTCAAGAAGGGCAAGGGTAAAAAGGGTTTCAAGAAAGACGGCAAGGGAGGTGCCACGCCCGGCAAGCAAGCTGCCGGGAAGAAGCCAAAGAATAGACCCAAGCCTGAGACTAAGTGTTTTTATTGCAAGGGAAGTGGTCACTGGAAGCGGAACTGCCCCTAGTACTTAGCGGACAAGAAGACCGGCAACACCAAAGGTATATGTGATATACATGTTATTGATGTGTACCTTACCAGTACTCATAGTACCTCCTGGGTATTTGATACCGGTGCGGTTGCTCATATTTGTAACTCAAAACAGGAGCTGCGGAATAAGCGGAGACTGGTGAAGGACGAGGTGACGATGCGCGTCGGGAATGGTTCCAAGGTCGATGTGATCATCGTCGGCACGCTACCTCTACATTTACCTAGGGGATTAGTTTTAAACCTCAATAATTGTTATTTAGTGCCAGCTTTGAGCATGAACATTGTATTGGGATCTCGTTTAATGTGAGATGGCTACTCATTTAAATCCGAGAATAATGGTTGCTCTATTTATATGAGAGATATGTTTTATGGTCATGCCTCGCTGGTCAATGGTTTATTCCTAAAGAATCTCGAACGTGATGTTACACATATTCATAGTGTGAATACCAAAAGATGTAAGGTTGATAATGATAGTCCCACATACTTGTGGCACTGCCGCCTTGGTCACATTGGTGTCAAACACATGAAGAAGCTCCATGCAGATGGACTTTTGGAGTCTCTTGATTATGAATCATTTGACACGTGCGAACCATGCCTCATGGGCAAAATGACCAAGGCTCCGTTCTCTGGAACAATGGAGCAAGCAACCAACTTATTGGAAATCATACATACTGATGTGTGCGGTCCAATGAGCGTTGAGTCATGCGGTGGCTATCATTATGTTCTCACCCTCACTAATGACTTAAGTAGATATGTGTATGTCTACTTAATGAAACACAAGTCTGAGACCTTTGAAAAGTTCAAGGAATTTCAGAGTGAGGTCGAAAATCAACGTGACAAAGAATATTTAAGTCACGAATTTGGCACACACTTAAGGAAATGTGGAATCATTTCACAACTCACGCCGCCTGGAACACCTCAGCATAATGGTGTGTCGAACGTCGTAATCGCACTCTCTTGGATATGGTGCGATCTATGATGTCTCTTACAGATCTACCGCTCTCATTTTGGGGCTATGCTTTAGAGATTGCCGCATTCACTTTAAATAGGGCTCCGTCGAAATCCGTTGAGACGACATCGTATGAATTATGGTTTGGGAAGAAACCTAAGCTGTCGTTTCTAAAAGTTTGGGGATGCGATGCTTATGTCAAGAAACTTCAACCTGAAAAGCTCAAACCCAAGTCGGAAAAATGCGTCTTCATAGGATACCCTAAGGAAACCATTGGGTATACCTTCTACCTCAGATCCGAAGGCAAGATCTTTGTTGCCAAGAACGGGTCCTTGCTACCTCTTGAGCAAAGCGTTGGATTTCGCCGAAGAGGAGAGGATGATGCAGCAAAGTAGCGTAAGTATTTCCCTCAGTTTTTGAGAACCAAGGTATCAATCCAGTAGGAGACCACACACAAGTCCCTCATACGTACACAAAATGATAGCTACTCGCAACCAACGCGATTAGGGGTTGTCAATCCCTTCACGGTCACTTACGAGGGTGAGATCTGATAGAGATGATAAATAATATTTTTGGTATTTTTGATAGATAGATGCAAAGTAAAAAGTAAAAATCAAAGTAAAAGCAAAGCAAGTAAATAAAGCGATAGAGATTGATATGATGAGAATAGACCCGAGGGGCATAGGTTTCACTAGTGGCTTCTCTCAAGAGCATAAGTATTCTACGGTGGGTGAACAAATTACTGTTCAGCAATTGACAGAATTGAGCATAGTTATGAGTATATCTAGGCAATGATCATGTCTATAGGCATCACGTCCAAGACAAGTAGATCGAAACGATTCTACATCTACTACTAATACTCCACTCATCGACCGCTATCCAGCGTGCATCTAGAGTATTAAGTTAAAAACAGAGTAACGCCTTAAGCAAGATGACATGATGTCGAGGGGTAAATTCATGCAATATGATAAAAACCCCATCTTGTTATCCTCAATGGCAACAATACAATACGTGTCTTGCAACCCTTTCTGTCACTTGGTAAGAACACCGCAAGATTGAACCCAAAGCTAAGCACTTCTCCCATTGCAAGAACTACCAATCTAGTTGGGAAAACCAAAAAGGATAATTCAAAGAGACTTGTAAAGATAACTCAATCATCCATAAAAGAATTCAGAGAAGATTCAAATATTTTCCATAGATAAGTTGGATCATAAACCCACAATTCATCGGTCTCAACAAACACACCGCAAAAAGAAGATTACATCGAATAGTTCTCCACGAGAGAGGGGGAGAAAATTGTATTGAGATCCAAAAAGAGAGAAGAAGCCATCTAGCTACTAGCTATGGACCCGAAGGTCTAAAGTAAACTACTCACACTTCATCGGAGGGGCTATGGTGTTGATGTAGAAGCCCTCCGTGGTGGATGCCCCCTCCGGCGGAGCTCCGGAACAGGCCCCAAGATGGGATCTCGTGGATACAAAAGGTTGCGGCGGTGGAATTAGGTTTATGGCTCCTGTTCTGATCGTTTCGGGATAGGTAGGTATATATAGGAGGAAGGAGTACGTCGGTGGAGCAATAGGGGGCCCATGACGAAGGGGGGCGCGCCCTCCACCCTCGTGACCACCTCTGCCACTTCTTGGAGTAGGGTCCAAGTCTCCTGGATCACGTTCGGTGAGAGAATCATGTTCCCGAAGGTTTTATTCCGTTTGGACTCCATTTGATATTCCGTTTCTTCAAAATACTGAAATAGGAAAAAAACAACAATTCTGGGCTGGGCCTCCGGTTAATAGGTTCATCCCAAAAATAATATAAAAGTGGAAAATAAAGCCCAATATAGTCCAAAACAGTAGATAAAGTAGCATGGAGCAATCAAAAATTATAGCTACATTGGAGACGTATCAGGCATCCCCAAGCTTAACTCCTGCTCGTCCTCGAGTAGGTAAATGATAAAAAAAGAATTTTTGATGCGGAGTGATACTTTGGCATAATTTCAATGTAAATCTTCTTAATTGTGAAATGAATATTCAGATCCGAAAGATTCAAGACAAAAGTTCATATTGACATAAAAATAATAATACGTCAAGCATACTAATCAAAGCAATCATGTCTTCTCAAAATAACATGGCCAAAGAAAGTTATCCCTACAAAATCATATAGTCTGGCTATGCTCCATCTTCCCCACACAAAATATTTAAATCATGCACAACCCCAATGACAAGACAAGCAATTGTTTCATACTTTAACATTTTCAAAACTTTTTTAATCTTCACGCAATACATGAGCGTGAGCCATGGATATAACACTATGTGGAATAGAAGGGTGGTTGTGGAGAAGACAAAAAGAGGGAAGATAGTCTCACATCAACAAGGCGTATCAACGGGCTATGGAGATGCCCATCAATAGATATCAATGTGAGTGAGTAGGGATTGCCATGCAACGGATGCACTAGAGCTATAAGTATATGAAAGCTCTACAAAAGAAACTAAGTGGGTGTGTGAGGGAGTCCTGGACTAGGGGGTGTCCAGATAGCCGGACTATCATTATCGGCCAGACTCCAAGACTATGAAGATACAAGATTGAAGACTTCGTCCCGTGTCCGGACGGGACTTTCCTTGGCGTCGAAGGCAAGCTTGGCAATACGGATATGTAGATCTCCTACCATTGTAACCGACTCTGTGTAACCCTAGCCCTCTCCGGTGTCTATATAAACCGGAGGGTTTTAGTCCGTAGGACGAACAACCATTACAACAATCATACCATAGGCTAGCTTCTAGGGTTTAGCCTCCTTGATCTCGTGGTAGATCCACTCTTGTATTACCCATATCATCAATATCAATCAAGCAAGAGTAGGGTTTTACCTCCATCGAGAGGGCCCGAACCTGGGTAAAAACATCGTGTCCCTTGTCTCCTGTTACCATCCGCCTAGATGCACAGTTCGGGACCCCCTACCCGAGATCCGCCGGTTTTGACACCGACATTGGTGCTTTCATTGAGAGTTCCTCTGTGTCTTCACCGATAGGCTTGATGGCTCCTTTGATCATCAACAATGACGCAGTCTAGGGTGAGACTTTTCTCCCCGGACAGATCTTCGTGTTCGGCGGCTTTGCGCTGCGGGCCAACTCGCTTGGCCATCTGGAGCAGATCGAAAGCTACGCCCCTGGCCATCAGGTCATATTTGGAAGCCTAAACTTCACGGCTGACATCCGCGGACACTTGATCTTCGACGGATTCGAGCCACAGCCGAGCGCACCGCACTGTCGCAATGGGCATGATTTAGCTCTGCTGCCGGACAGTCCCCTGGAGGCCGCACATGAGTCCGCTCCGACCCTTAGTTCGGAGCCGACCGCGCAGATCGAGGACGGGTGGCTAGACACCGCCTCGGGGGCTGCAACTTCTATGACGATGGAGCCAAATACTGACCTTGTCCCTTGTAAGGCTCGTGACTCCGAGGTGCCGGACTCCTCGCCGGACTCCGAACCTCTTGCGCCCCTACCAATCGAATCCGATTGGGCGCCGATCATGGAGTTCACCGCCGCGGACATCTTTCAGCACTCACCCTTTGGCGACATCCTGAATTCGCTAAAATGTCTCTCGTTGTCAGGAGAGCCCTGGCCGGACTACGGTCAGGACGGTTGGGATGTGGACGACGAAGAAATTCAAAGCCCACCCACCACCCACTTTGTAGCCACTATCGACGATCTAACCGACATGCTAGACTACGACTCCGAAGACATTGACAGTATGGACGACGAGGCCGGAGACGACCAACAACCAGCGCCTACGGGGCACTGGAAGACCACCTCAACTCATGACATATACATGGTGGACACACCAAAAGGAAGCAATAACGAGGAACAACGGGACACGGCGAAGGATAATTCCCCCGAAAAACAACCAAAACAGAGACGCAAGCGCCGCCTGAAGTCCCGCCTCGACAACAACAGCACCCATAATGACCCAGCTGTAGAGCAGGGCAAACTAGTGGACGACAAACATGCAACCACGCAACCATCCGAACAGGATGAATCGGACAACCAACCTATCCTCGGCGAAATAACAGTCCAGACGATCTTGCGCCGGACACACCACCGGAGCATAAGAACCTTCACGAAAGGCTTGTCGCCACTGCAAGAAGTTTGAAGAAGCAGAAACGGAAGCTCAAAACAGCGGAAGACATACTCAGAATGAGGTGGAGTAAAGTACTCAAGACCGCGGACAAATACGGCAATAGCCACCAAGCAAAGAGCTACCCGAAGCGCAAGCTGCTGCCCGAATTCGACGAGGAGGCCATAGAGCCCCCACAATCAAAAAGCAAAGAGGCTGCCTGGCCGGATAGACGACCAGATGACAGGCCAAGAGCGGCAAGCGGAGCCGCACACAAGCCGGCACATGACACACATGAAGATCCTCGCAAAAAGGATGGCCCGGTCAGGTCCATTTACGGGCCAAAGAAGAGGGCCCTAGGAAGCAACACAACACGCCGAGTGTTCAAAGATAACGGCACACATAAATACAGGGGCGCCGCACACCCACTATGTTTCACCGATGAGGTGCTGGATCATGAATTTCCAGCGGGATTCAAGCCCGTAAACATAGAAGCATACGACGGAACAACAGACCCCGGAGTCTGGATTGAGGATTACATCCTACACATACACATGGCTAGAGGAGACGATCTCCACGCCATAAAATATCTACCCCTCAAGCTCAAAGGGCCAGCTCAGCATTGGCTCAAAAAGCCTCCCAGAAAATACCATTGGAAGTTGGGAAGAGCTCGAGGACGCGTTTAGAGCAAACTTTCAGGGGACTTATGTCCGCCCTCCAGATGCAGACGATTGAAGTCACATAACTCAACAGCCTGGAGAGTCAGCGCGCAAATTCTGGAACAGGTTCCTCACCAAAAAGAACCAAATAGTCGATTGTCCGGACGCCAAAGCCTTAGCAGCTTTTAAACATAACGTCCGAGACGAATGGCTCGCCAGACACCTAGGCCAGGAAAAGCCAAGAACAATGGCCGCGCTAACGAGACTCATGACCCGCTTTTGCGCGGGGGAAGATAGCTGGCTGGCAAGATGCAGCACCAGCGACCCGAGTACATGTAAGATCAGAGATGGAAATGGAAAATCACGGTGCAGAAAGGATCAGCGCCGAAATAAAGAAAATGGCCCAAAGAACACGGCGGCCAACACCGGATTCAAAAGCTTGCGGCCGAACAACAAAACACTGCCTCTTAAGGACAACAGTGACGAGCTATCCAACCTCAACAAAATTTTGGATCGGATATGTCAAATCCACAGTACCCCCGGGAAGCCCGCAAACCACACCCACAGAGATTGTTGGGTCTTCAAACAGTCTGGCCGACTCAACGCCGAACACAAGGGGCTCGACACACCGAGCGAGGACGATGACGAACCGCACAAGCAGAGCGCCGGACAACAAAAGAACTTCCCGCAACAGGTCAAAACAGTGAATTCACTTCAAGTGATAACAAGGAAAAATAGGACAGCACCTGCCAAAGTGCATACCGCACGGTCCACCCCAGCGGAATCCCGAGATTGGATGTCAAAACCAATTACTTTCGACCACCTGGATTACTCCAGAAGTATTTGAAACACAGGCTGGACTGCTTTGATATTGGATCCTATAATCGACGAACTACAATTTACACAAGTCCTAATTGATGGCGGCAGCGATTTAAACCTGCTATATCCGGACACAATCCGCAAGTTGGGGATAGACCCTACTAAAATTCGCCACAGCCGCACTTCCTTCAAAGGAGTGACGCCAGGCCCTTACGCCAAGACCACGGGCTCCTTACTACTAGAAGTTGTGTTCGGTTCACCCGACAACTTTTTTCGCGAAAAGCTAATCTTCCACGTCGCCCCATTTAAAAGTAGCCATCAAGCACTATTGGGACGTGAAGCTTTCGCCCGCTTTAACGCAATACCGCACTATGTGTCTCTTACACTTAAAATGCCCGGTCCACGCAGCATCATCTCCTTACAAGGTCGCTCAAGACCCCAGACACGGCTAGGTGAGTCCGGCACAAATAAACCAGGGGCTTCCTAGCCGCACACCCCTTCACAAGGGGCTATGTGTATGAATGATAAGAGCCAATAAAAGCTCAACTTTATTCATTTATTCATACTCCGTTTTAAATACATTTTTTGCATGATTTCTTTCCAAGCTAAGTTCCTCTCTTTTACAGATGAACAGCGTGTACACCCGTCCAGGATACGGCACAACGGAGACACAGGCGCAGACGTGCAGCAGGGACCCGTGGCAAGGATTCTTTTCAGATTAAGACCCTGCGTAACCCTTTCTTACTGTCTCTTGTTGATTCACATCCCCCGGTTTTTTACCATAACCGACGAGGAGGCTGGCGTTTTGGCATCGGCCGCGTCAAAAATTTTCACCCGTACCTAGACACTAGGGGCTTAGGGCATTGTTCTGCCTGTTATCATAAAGACCGAATACCTTAGGGAGTGTTCGGCGTCTCGAGTTAGGCCTCATATGCATCAGCTCCGAATCATGTCTTTGGTCAAATGTTGGGTTTGCCCGGCTCCTGTGTTTTGCTGCCTTACGTTCCGTATCATCGGCTAACGCGGCACCAGGAGAACTACTGCGATTGTGCCCCGGTTCAGCCGGGCGAGCACCTCAGTAGAGAAAGCCGAAAACTGACTGTCATGATACAGCGAGAGACTGGTCAACCACTCGATCGACTACCGAAATGTCTAGAATTCCTCCGCTTTGATGAAGGACCGTTTCCCGGTCAGGCACATACACGCCCCGAATTCGGAGAGCATGGTGCCCCTAGGGGCTATATCGTAGCCCCACCTTCGAACTCCTATGGCTAAGTGAAAGTGATAAAGCATCATAGTCCGGTTGCCTCGTTTGCTATGCTACCACCTCCTTCACAGGACCAAGACGTTGGATTAAGTGTGAAAATGCGCTATTTTGCAAACACCCCCGCACCATGTGTGTGGGGGCTTGTCGGTGTACTAAAGTAGGGGTACCTTAGTATCCCGAACTTGTGCACGGGCAGTCGCAGCGCCCCGCGGCAGGGCTTGCCGGACGTCCGCCAAGATCCTCCGTAGCTCTCATTGGTGCCATTCAAGAACAAAGTGTTTTAACTAAGAAGACAAGGCCCCGGCAAGAGGAGCTTGCCGGGAAGGAAAAGGCCCCGGCAAGAGGAGCTTGCCGGGAAGGCCAACCAAGGCATTTCAAGAAACTTGCCGCGACGCGCCGCGCGTCTCGGCAAGACCCGGCGAGCGACAAGCTTCCGGGCGCGACAAGACAACGACCGTGGCAAGGCACTTGCCGCGGCGAAGCCACCACTCTGTGCCTACGCTCCAGCGCATCCGTCGACGTGTCGCCGCAGGACCGTTCCAGGCGCACGTGGCGGGAAGCTGTGCAGCCAAGCGGTGCGAGGTGGCGAGCGGAGATGACGAGAAGGCCATCGTGGCAAGCGGTGGCGCCCCAAACGGTCGTTTTCTGCACTGTTTGGGCGACCGGACGGGCATTAAATGCCCTTGTCCCCTGCCGTCAGAGTTAGGTAGGGTGCACTGTAGATAGCAGTTGTACCAACCCCTCTTTTTACATTTGTACCCCTGTCTGCGTTGCCACCTGTCGGTGACCCCTTTAGCCTATAAAAGGAGGCCCATGCGCAACGTAGAGGGGGTTCGACTCATTCGAAACTACAGAACGCTCACGCTCTCGAGCAAGAACACAATACAAACACAAAGCAGCAGTAGGAGTTTTATCTCTCCGGAGAGCTCCGAAGCTGGGTAAAATCCCTCGCGTGCTTCGCCTCGATCTGCTCTTCGTGCGCCCTCCGCTCCCTGCCGGACCGAGAAGGGGCCCTGCCCCATAGGTGTTCGTTTCCCACGACATCTTTGGCGCGCCAGGTAGGGGGCGTCGAGGTTGTGCGAACCTGATCCGGAGTTCGCGCGCGCTACATCATCATCTTCATCGACATGCCACCGAAGAAGAAGGCTTCGGAGGTGGTTGGTCCGTCTGCGTCGATTCCACCGCCACCGGAGCAAACGGGCGGTGGGGTAGACGCCGGCGGAGGAACGGGCGCCGACGGGGGAGCTCACATTGTCACCAGATCCAAGGACAAGGCCCCGGAAACTTCGGCGTCCGTACATGCACCACGCCCCTCTCAGGAGGTGCGGGATCGACAACGCCATGGTGCTCCTAGCACCGTGCTCGCGTTAGAACAAGGCCAAGCTGGTGGATCGCGGGACGCTCAAGGCCAACATGCACGCCAACATGTTGGCGCGAGCGCGGCACGGTCGCCTGGACGAGATGTTGCTCCTTCTAACACTGTTAGAAGTTTGAGCATATCCCGCTCCTCGCGTCGTTCGCCCCCGCCGCCGAAAACCCCAGAAGAAGCGTTGGCTCGAGCCCAACTGCTCCTAGACTACCCTCCAGCGCCGGACAAGATCGACGACTGGAGGATCACCATTCAGAGCCTCATCGGCTTCGCCAACGGCGACACTCCCCGGCAACCGAGCACTTCGAAGCCGCGGCAAGACGCCCAGGCGCAAGCCGGTGGCGACAAGACCGGTGGGGGTGCCACCACCGTGCACTCCCCGCCCCGAAGGCCAAGATCGCCGACTCGCCGGGTCAACCTCGACACCGACTCCACGGCGTCGTCAGATCCACGAGTTCGTCGTGATCAGCGCCAAGTTCTTCAAGAACGGCAGCAAGAGGACGCTCGTACTCGAATCGAGCGTCGAAGAGAAGCGCGGCGTCAATCAGAACAGCGCGCTGGACCCACTGTCGACATGCATGCGCCAGGGGAACCAGGCGACTTGCCGTACGCGGTAGGTTGCCCTGCGTTCACCCGTGAGCTGCGGCAAGTCCAGTGGCCCAGTACCAAGAACTTCAAGCCAGATGTACCCGAGAAGTACGATGGCAGGATACATCCGTCGGAGTTCCTCAGCGTCTACACCATCGCGGTGCAGGCTGCCGGGGGGCGCGACGAGAAGATCCTCGCCAACTACTTCCCGCTGGTGCTCAAGCCCAACGTCAGATCGTGGCTCATGCACTTGCCGGACAACTCCATCTCCTCATGGGCGGATCTGTGCCATCAGTTTGTCGGCGCCTTCACAGGCGGCCACAAGCCCCATGGCCAGGAAAGCGATCTTCATCTGCTCGCCCAGAAGGAAGGAGAACCCCTGCGCAAGTACATTCAGAGATTCAGCCAAGTGCAGCGCAACATCCCAGACGTCCACCCTGCCGCGGTCATCAGCGCGTTCCATCAGAACGTGCGAAACCGCAGGATGAGGGAGGAGATGGCGATGTGCAAAATTAGAGACGTCAGTGAGCTATATGCCCTGGCCGACAAGTGTGCACGTGCTGAAGAGGGGAGGAAACTCCCCGGAGAGAATGCAGGAGCAGAAGGGTCTGACAGTGAGGATGCCGCCCCGGCAAAGAAAAACCGGCGGCGGAACAATAGAAAGAGGAAAGCTAAAGATGTGCTAGTCGTCGAGCAGTCCGGCAACGGAGGTGGCGCCGAGAAGGCCAAAGCTGGTGACTCCGGCGAGGCTGTGGTGGCCGCCGACAAGCAGGACGGCTCCGGCAAGCAGTACTGCAAGATCCACCGCACCAAGGGCCATGATCTCCAGACCTGCAAGAAAGTTGACCAGCTTGTAGAACTGCAGAAAGCTGAATACGAGCGACGCGACAAGGAGAAGGCCCAAGAAGGTGGTGGAGGATCCGGCAAGAAGCGTCCCGGCCGGGGAGGGCGCCGCGGCAAGGCCAAGCAGCGGCAAGGAGACAGGCCTCCCCGCGGCCGCGACAAGGACGAAGACGAAGACGAAGATGAAGAGATGGATGAGGATGAGGCCGACGAGCAGGAGTTTCAGAAAGCAACAGAGGTTTTGTGCGTCGACGGCGGTGCTTCTCTGCATACTTCGCACCGCCAGCTCAAACAGTGGGTGCGGGAAGTTAATGCAGCAGAACCGTCAGTTGAGTCGCGCAAGCCTCTGAAGTGGTCCAGCACGCCCATCATCTTTGATGTTGAGGATCACCCTGATCGCATAACTGCGGTCGGGTGCTTGCCGATGTTGGTTTCACCAACTATCCGCAACCTCAAGGTCACAAAGATGCTGGTTGACGGCGGGGCTGGCTTGAATCTGATCTCCTCCGCGGTGCTCAAGAAGCTCCAGATCCCCGACAGCGAGCTCGAAGAGACCGGCACTTTCCAAGGAATCAACCCGGGAAGGAGCAAGCCGAAGGGGAAGATCACACTGCCAGTGACATTTGGCAGCGAGCTGAACTTCAGGACAGAGAAAGTCACCTTTGACGTTGCTGATTTCCCATTGCCCTACAATGGGATACTCGGCCGTCCAGCGCTCGCCAAGTTCATGGCAGCCTCTCACTACGCCTACAACGTGCTCAAGATGCCCGGTCCGATAAGTGTCATTTCTGTCCCTGGCGACAAGAAAGATGCCCTTATCTGTACCGACAAGATCTACCGGGAAGCAGCAGCCGCAGCAGATCGCAAGACACTTGCCGCTGAAGCTCCCGGGGGGAAGAAGAAGACCAAGTCCGGCAAGAACAGCTCTGATGCCCACTCCGGCAAGTGCACCTCTTCGGAGTGCTGCGCTACCGTCGAGGACGCACCATCGAGCTCCACCGGCAAGTGCAAGAAGGCAAAGACAGCTTCACCAGAGACCAAGAAAGTGGCCGCCAAGGAGGACGGCACTGGTGGTACCTTCACCATCAGTGCCACGCTTGACCCTAAATAGGAAAGCGCGCTCGTTGCTTTCCTGCGGGCGAATGTCGATGTGTTTGCATGGCAACCATCTGACATCCCCGGTGTTCCCAGGAAAGTAATTGAGCACCACCTTGCCGTCTGCCCTCACGCGCGGCCCGTCAAGCAGAGAGTCAGGAAACAAGTAGTGGAGCGACAAGAATTCATTGCAGAAGAGATCAAGAAGTTGGAAGCAGCAGGCCTTGTCAGAGGAGTACTCCATCCCACGTGGTTAGCCAATCCTGTAGTCGTGCGCAAGGCGAACGGGAAGTGGAGGCTTTGTATTGACTTCACTGATGTTAATAAAGCTTGTCCCAAGGATCCATTTCCCTTGCCGCACATTGACCAGATTGTCGACTCCACGGCAGGATGTGATTTGCTTTCATTTCTTGATGCATACTCATGATATCATCAGATCTTCATGGCAGAAGAGGATGAAGAGAAGACCGCATTCATTACTCCATGTGGCACGTACTGCTTTGTACGGATGCCTTTCGGACTAAAGAATGCTGGTTCAACATTTGCAAGAGTAGTCAGTCATGCTTTTGAGCCACAGTTGCACAGAAATGTAGAAGCTTACATGGATGACATAGTGGTCAAGAGCAAGGACAAAGCAACTTTGATCCAAGATTTGGACGAGACCTTTGCAAATCTGCGCAAGATCAATCTCAAGTTGAACCCCGAGAAGTGCGTGTTTGGAGTTCCCTCCGGCAAGCTTCTCGGGTTCTTTGTATCTCAGCGGGGGATTGAAGCCAATCCCGACAAGATCAAGGCCATTGAGCAGATCGAAGCACCGAAGCGCGTCAAGGATGTGCGAAGGCTTGCCGGCTGCGTTGCTGCTCTCAGCAGGTTCATCTCTAAGTCTGTTGAGCGCGCCCTGCCATTTTTCAAAATTTTGAAAAAGGCAGGTCCAATGAAATGGACTCCGGAAGCGGAGGCTGCGCTGCAGGACTTGAAGAGATACCTGTCCTCCACTCCAATACTTGTCGCACCTAAGCCACAAGAGAAGTTGCTGCTGTATCTAGCGGCAACCAATCAAGTGGTTAGTGCTGCGTTAGTAGCGGAAAGGGAGGCGGATGATGAGCCAGCGACCACGGCAAGCGAATCCAGCGACAAGCAGGGGGCTTCCCCGACAAGCTCTGGTCCCGACAAGGATAGATCTGTGCAGCCACAGGAAGAGAAACAAAAGAAGATGGTGCAGCGCCCAGTTTATTTTGTCAGTTCCCTTCTGCAGGGGGCTAGGTCAAGGTACTCTGGTGTGCAGAAGTTGCTTTTCGGCCTTCTCATGGCCTCGAGGAAGCTGCGCCATTACTTTCAAGCACATGAGATCACAGTTGTCACTCGCTTTCCGTTGAAGAGGATATTGCAGAACCCAGAAGCAACAGGCAGGATCGTCGAGTGGGCACTGGAATTGTCAAGCTTTGGCCTCAAGTTTGAGAGTACTTCAACTATCCAGAGCCGAGCATTGGCAGAATTCATAGCAGAATGGACGCCAACACCTGATGAAGAAACTCCAAAGACGAGCATCCCCGTCAAGGAAGCAAGCAAAGAATGGATCATGTACTTTGATGGTGCCTTCTCGCTGCAAGGCGCCGGTGCGGGCGTGTTACTTGTCGCACCCACCGGAGAGCACCTCAAGTACGTGGTCCAGATGCACTTTCCCAAGGAGCAAGCAACAAACAATACTGCAGAGTATGAAGGCTTGCTTGCGGGACTCAGGATCGCTGCAGACCTTGGGATCAAGAAGCTCATTGTCAGGGGTGACTCGCAACTTGTCGTCCGCCAAGTGAACAAAGATTATCAGAGTCCGTTGATGGAAGCTTACATTGATGAAGTGAGAAAGTTGGAAGAGCATTTTGACGGCCTGCAGATGGAACATGTTCCAAGAGCCCAGAACGATATTGCAGACGGCCTGTCAAAGTGCGCCGCACTCAAGTTACCTGTGGAACCAGGAATTTTGTGCTCAAGCTGACTCAACCATCTGTAACACCATCAACTGGACAGAGCAAGAAGAGGAAGTTGATTTCTGGTGACTATTTTCCGGCAGAGCTCCCCGAAGCCGCCGCCAAGAAGGTCCCCAAAATCAACACAAAGAGTGCTGAGGGGCAGTCTGCTCCAACAAGCCCTAGGGTTTGTTCCGTTGAAGCAGACGCCCCCGACAAGTTTTGCTCCGGCAAGCTTGCCGGGGAACATCAAGCTCCGGCTGAACCGCAGATTCTTGCCGTGGAAGCAGATGTTCCCGTAGCAGGATTTGCGCCTTTAGTCCTTGTCGTCGAGCCACAAGCTCCGGCATGGGCGCAGCAGATCGTCCGTTTCCTTCAAACAGGAGAACTCCCCGAAGAGCAAGAAGAAGCGGAAAGAGTAGCCCGGCAATCAAGTATGTACCAGTTTGTCGATGACATACTGTACAGAAGAAGATTCAACGGAGTGAAATTGAAGTGCATTCCCCGGGAAGATGGACAGGAGCTGTTGGCGGAGATACATGGAGGCATATGTGGTCACCATATTGGCGCAAGAGCACTTGCCAGCAAGGCATTTCGGCAAGGTTTCTTTTGGCCCACAGCCCTCCAGGATGCAACTGCACAAGTAACCAAGTGTGAAGCGTGCCAGTTCCACTCCAAGCAGATACATCAACCAGCTCAAGCTCTCCAGACGATCCCTTTATCCTGGCCATTTTTGGTCTGGGGGCTCGACATCCTCGGCCCCTTTCCCCGAGCTGTCGGGGGCTTTGAGTACTTGTACGTGGCAATCGACAAGTTCACAAAGTGGCCGGAAGTGGAAGCAGTGAGGAAGGTGACAGCACAGTCAGCAGTCAAGTTCTTCAGGTCGATTGTTTGCCGTTTCGGAGTCCCTAACAGGATCATCACCGACAATGGCACACAATTCACGAGCCGCACCTTCATGCAGTACGTCCAAGATCTTGGCGCCAAGATCTGCTTCGCTTCTGTTGCTCACCCGAGAAGCAACGGTCAAGCGGAGAGGGCAAACGCTGAAGTGCTGCGCGGGCTCAAGACCAGAACTTTCGACAGGCTGCACAAGTGCGGAAGAAATTGGATCGAGGAGCTGCCAGTGGTTCTTTGGTCGATCAGGACGACGCCAAATCGAGCCACTGGCCAGACACCTTTTGCTCTTGTCTATGGAGCAGAGGCAGTTCTCCCCACGGAACTCGTATACGGATCGCCTCGAGTGCTCGCTTATGATGAGCTTGAGCAAGAGCAGCTGCGGCAAGATGACGCGCTGCTCCTTGAGGAAGATCGTCTTCAGGCTGCTGTACGAGCTGCTCGCTACCAGCAAGCTTTGCGTCGCTACCATAGCCGCAAAGTTAATGCCAGAAGTTTCGAGGAAGGCGACCTTGTTCTTCGGCGCGTTCAATCCGCCAAGAATTCCAACAAGTTGACGCCGAAGTGGGAAGGCCCTTATCGGGTGAAGCGAGTCACTAGGCCCGGCGCTGTCCGCCTTGAGACCGAAGATGGCTTTCCGGTGAGCAACTCCTGGAACATAGAGCATCTTCGTAAGTTTTACCCATAAGGCGCGGTTGCCGGAACCTGCTGTCCGGCAACCACCTTTTGTACAAGCCTTGCCGCTGTTGCATGTAACCCTTTGTACAAAGCCGGGCGCAGATCCCATGCATAAATAAAGATCATATGCTCTGCAAAAGATGTCAAATTTCATGCCTTTTTCTTTTTTGCATGTATTATCTGACACTTTGTGCAGCACTTACCCCCGGTAAGCAATAACGAGCCTTAAGGCTCCATATCTTTATTTTCTCTTCTTTCTTTTTCTCAAAAAGAAGGTTCCTTCGCCCACAAGTTCACCGGGGGGGAAGGAGAAGATAATGGTGTGGACCAGGCGTCGTTCAAAGAAGTATAGCCTTGCCGGGAAGCAGACCACAGAAAAGCTAAGTTGCCAAAGTTTGAGCACAATCAGTTTTAAATTTTTAAGTTATCTTCCTTGAACGACCGTGCTTTGTATGGAAAACCTGTGCGCGGAGGAACCAACTCGTGGCTAGTTGCGCCCTTACTTTGTTTCGAGTCCGCTCAACAACGTAAGTGTGCTGCGACTAGTTCCGACAAGGTTTCTTGCCGGAGGCAACACCGCCAGCAGGCTGCTGATGTTCTGCACTCAGCGCTCGCGGCAAGGGTGCCTGCGCCGGCAAGTTCCCTAAAAGCGTAGGGTAAAAACATACAAGGGAGGGAATCAAGTAAAGGAAATAACATAGCAAATACTACCCAGAATAAAGTTATGTTACAATAATAACTTGCCGTGCTTTAATAAGTTGTTCCCATAACATGTCTAGCAGCGGCAAGAAAAAGGAGAAAACACGCGGCCTAATCTACACGATCGCCGTCAACCCTCCTGACTTCATTCACCTTGTCCACAATGGGTGCGACAAGGGCCTTGAGTTCTTCAAGATCAGCACCCGCCGGCAGCTTCTTGAGGACGTTGGTGAGGTTGAGGCCCGGATTGCGGAAGAGCACCTTCACCAACACCTTCTCCAGGACTCTGGCGCAGATTGCGCGCGA
Source organism: Triticum aestivum (assembly GCF_018294505.1). Taxonomy (NCBI): domain Eukaryota; kingdom Viridiplantae; phylum Streptophyta; class Magnoliopsida; order Poales; family Poaceae; genus Triticum; species Triticum aestivum. Next base: position 685,125,444 of record NC_057801.1, on the reverse strand, counting down.
CTCGTCAGCCAGCTGCTTTGGGATCCTTTCCCGGAGCTGCTGGAGAGCCGTCACCACGCCCTTGAAGAACAGAGTAAGCTTGGCGCTGGGCTAGAGGTTCTCGTCGGAGGAGTACCCGAAGCCCGCCAAGTCTAGTTGCGCCAACTCCTCATCGATGATTGCAGCAATGTTGACGAGGCCCTCCGTCCAGAGCTCCACCGTAGCCCTGAAGGTGTTTTGAGTCTCGGCGGCCCTCGTTAGCAGCTCCTCGTTGTCCTTGATCTCTTTCTTCAAGTCATCCTCTCGCTTCTTGGCGCCGTCCAGCGTCTCAGTCAGCGTGACCAGCTTCAGCTCCAGATCAGCATTTGAGTCCTTGACGGCGTTCAGTTCCTTGACCTATCGGCGAGTTGAACTTGCAGATCACCATGAGCGAGGGCATCCTTCTCACGTTCGCGCTAGAGCGCGGCAAGCTCCTCATCCTTCCCTTTCAAATCAGCCTCCAGCTGCGTCATTTTCACCTCCAATTCCTTCTTGGCGGCCTCGGCAGCTGCGGCAGCATCCTTCGCTTCCTTGAGCGCCCCGCCAAGTGATTGCTCGCGTGCGGCGAGCTCCTCCTCGTAGCTGTCCAGATTGACTTTCCGCTGTGTCAGTTCACCTTCCCGGGTGGACATCTCTTCAGCGGCAAGCCTCTGTTGCTCCTCAGCTTCTGCCTTCTCGAGGAGGAAGGCCTTCCGCGCCTCGACAAGCTGCGCCCTCTCCTCCGCAATGGACCGAAGGGCCTCTTGGTTGCGGCTCTGGAGCTCCTCCGCATGTTTCTCTATGTCAACTCCCGCCTGCGCGACAAGCGCTTCCCGGGACTCCAGCTTCGCTTGTCGGGCGCGGTAGAGCGACACCAACTTCCGGAGCAGCTGCTCCTCTTCAGACTCGCCGCTGCTGCTGCTTGGCGCGTCAACCACTATCATCCCAGCAGAGGCGAGCACTTCCCCATCAAATGCCTCTCCTTCGATTGGCGCCCTGGAGCTCGACGCCCAGGGAAGCTTGATGAAGACACCCTCGCCGGCCTTCAAGTAGGCGCCGGGCTGGGGCTCTTCGGAGCCCGGTGCTGCATCAGCAGCGGAGGGGTCGGCGGTCGGTGTAGCGCTTGCGCTCCTGCGCCCTCAGGGTCGTCAGTGCGATCGCCGGACCCCTCACCAGCTCCTGCGCCAGCAGCCTTGGCGGCCTCTTCGCCGGCGGGATCGTCAGCGCCGGCCTCTTCCTCGGTGGCGGCGGCATCATCAGTGTTGCCGCGTACATCCTCCTCGCCGGTGGCCTCAGTATCCATCGGATCTGTGGAAGGGGGATCTGAAGACAGGAAGAGGAAGAAAAAGTCAAGCAAATATCCAAAAAGAAGATCAGAAGAAGAAAAACCCAAGGGAAAAATTTCCGACAAGGAGGGTTACCTGTGCTGGGCTCTGTGATCATGGGCTCCGCCACTGAAGGATCGCTGGTCCCGTCCCTTGCCGGGGAACTGCCCCTGGCTGGGGACCGCTCCCTTGCTGGAGAGCGCTCCCTTGTCGGAGAATCGCCCCTTGGCGGCGTAGTTGAAGCAGATTGCACCTCTGGAGCGGCTTCTGGTTGCTCCTGATGGGCCTGTTCTGCTCCTACACAAGCAAGTCAACAATCAAGATATTAGCAAAGAAAGAGCACCCATGCGCGCCCCATAACAGGAAGTGAACAAATACTTACGCTGGGGGCTGTGCTAGGGGCTGCTTCGAGGAGAGGTTGCCAGGTCGTCAAGGTGGTCTCGGACGCGTCCTCTACCGTCACAGCAGGATCGTCCTTGATGACAACCACGAGGACCTTGACCCTCTTCGCCGCTCTCTCGGCCAGAGTCCTGAAATGGAACGAGGTTCAGAGGGAAGCAGATCCGATACAAGACAGGAAACAGCAAGAATCGAAGAAACATAAGTACAACAGGAAGAAAGTCTTACTCCTCCTCCTCTTCTTCCTCCTCGTCGGAGCTGAGCGCGGAAAGGTCGAAATCCGGTACCCTTTCTTCGCGACGAGGCAGAGGAGTAGGCTCCCTTGGACGCTTGGCAGGAGCTGCGGCAGGATCAGGAGCAGCGGCTCGAGAAGACCCCGCTCTAGTTGCCGGCGCAGCATGAGATACTCCCGCGGCAACGGTGCTTGTCGCGGTGGAGCGTGTTCCGCGGCGCTGCGGCTATTGGCCTGCCTGCCGCCCTGCTGTGTCTCCAGTCCTACGGAGGCGCCTTCTTGGTTGAGCTGGGGGCTGCGCTGGGGGCTCCGCCCGCGGCAAGCTGCTCGAAGAAGGCTGGCCGCTTGCGCCCCCGGCGGGCTCGCTTGCTTCGGCTTCGGGCTCTCCTTCGCCAACGACCTCCCCGCGAAGGTCCTCTCGGTCGGCAAGGCTTGCCGCCTCGGCCGCCTCTGACTCCTCCAACGTGAAACCAAACTCGCCCGCGGCGGCGGCTGCTGCCGCTTCTTCCGCCCTGGTGGCGATGTACCGCATCTCGTCATCAGTGGTGTCGCGGGTGAGGAGCCTCTGCTCGTCGGCACGGACCGCTACCTCCACCAAGCCGTCGAAGAATTGCCGCACGACGTCGTCGGAGGGCTCCTGCCAAGTTGGGATAATCCCGTGCGAGTCGCACTCCGGCATCATTGCGCGGATGCGATCAAGCTGGGAGTTGTTGCACAGCGGGACGACGCCCTGCGGCAGCCTGAACCACTCCGGATGGTTGGGGTCGTGCTTGAACAGCTCCTTGAGCATCCCATCCAACTCCAAGACAGTGAAATTAAAATTGAGGCCTGGGCGCAGCCTCATGATATCCGCCGGGCCCCCGAACAGCCAGGCGGGCCTCCCCCTCTCCTGCAGAGGGGCGATGCGGCGGCGAAGAAAGTCCGCGCCAACAGCCCCCACAGTGAGCCCGGCAAGCCTGAGCCGCAGGATCCAAGTGGTGGCGATCTTCAGCTTAGCATCATCCGCCGCCAGAGCGCTCCAGTCGCCGCCGCGCACTACTCGGGCTTGGCGCAAATTGGTGAATGGCTGCGGATCTGCGTCAACAATCCAACACCATTCGGCCCTCCATTCATCCCATTTGCTGTGGAGCTCCCCCTCCAGATAGACCTCCTTCTTGCGGTCCTCGAGATCCAGGCGATCCCGCCAGACAAGGGCTCTCCTTTCTCGACCCGGGGCATGAAATAGTGGCGGAAAAGGGCTACGTTGGGGTGGATTCCGACGAAGTTCTCGCAAAGATGCACGAAAACCGCCATTGTCAGAACGGCGTTGGGGGTGAAATCAAGGAGATGGAGCCCGTATGTGTTCATGATGTCGCAGAAGAAATCGGAAAAGGGCGGGCAGAGCCTGCAGTAGAAGAACAATGGGAAGAAGTAGTACCCTTTTGGGCACCGCTTCGAAGTAGAAGCTTTGGCGGAGAGTACCTGTGTGCGCGGATGCGCCCGCGTCTCCGTCGACCAGAAGAGATAGAACTCCTCCCGCAGCGCCTTCACGGTGAGCTCGGGGGGGAAAGTGCTCGCTCCTTGCGCAGCGCCTCAAGCCGCAGCGCCTCGGCCGACTTCGCACTCTTTCCGGTCTTCGGAGCCATGGCGGAAGCGGTGGAGGAGAGCGGCGGCGACGGGCGGCGGAGCGCTGCTCTCTTTCGGCTTGGGAAGCGGAGGGGAGCGGTGGAGCTTTCTGAGGAAGGAACAGCAAGTGGCGAAGGTGGGGGAAGGGCCCCTGTTTCCCCTGCTTATAAAGAGGAGAGGCGAACGTTATGCCTTTTTCGATTAAAGAATCACCCACGATCTCTCCCACGACACCGCATTCGACGGGTGCCGTTACGGGGGGCGCGGTGGATACAGAGTCAGATTTGGTTTAGACCCAGGCCACGTGTGCCCGTGCCCTGTTTTGGGCCTGGCCCAACAGCGCTCGGCACCGTGTGTGACCCAGGTCCGGGGGCTCCTGTCGGTGTACTAAAGTAGGGGTACCTTAGTTTCCCGAACTTGTGCACGGGCAGTCGCAGCGCCCCGCGGCAGGGCTTGCCGGACGTCCGCCAAGATCCTCCGTAGCTCTCATTGGTGCCATTCAAGAACAAAGTGTTTTAACTAAGAAGACAAGGCCCCGACAAGAGGAGCTTGCCGGGAAGGAAAAGGCCCCGGCAAGAGGAGCTTGCCGGGAAGGCCAACCAAGGCATTTCAAGAAACTTGCCGCGACGCGCCGCGCGTCCCGGCAAGACCCGGCGAGCGACAAGCTTCCGGGCGCGACAAGACAACGACCGCGGCAAGGCGCTTGCCGCGGCGAAGCCACCACTCTATGCCTACGCTCCAGCGCATTCGTCGACGTGTCGCCGCAGGACCGTTCCAGGCGCACGTGGCGGGAAGCTGTGCAGCCAAGCGGTGCGAGGTGGCGAGTGGAGATGATGAGAAGGCCATCGTGGCAAGCGGTGGCGCCCCAAACGGTCGTTTTCTGCACTGTTTGGGCGACCGGACGGGCATTAAATGCCCTTGTCCCCTGACGTCAGAGTTAGGTAGGATACGCTGTAGCAGCAGTTGTACCAACCCCTCTTTTTACATTTCTACCCCTGACTGCGTTGCCACCTGTGGGTGACCCCTTTAGCCTATAAAAGGAGGCCCATGCGCAACGTAGAGAGGGTTCGACTCATTCGAAACTACAGAATGCTCACGCTATCGAGCAAGAACACAATACAAACCACAAGCAGAAGTAGGAGTTTTATCTCTCCGGAGAGCTCCGAAGCTGGGTAAAATCCCTCGCGTGCCTCGCCTCGATCTGCTCTTCGTGCGCCCTCCGCTCCCTGCCGGACCGAGAAGGGGCCCTGCCCCATAGGTGTTCGTTTCCCACGACAGGGCTGAAGCCGAAGACTGCCATCTTTCAGGTTATACACAAGTATACATTAACGGCCACACAAGAGATATTTCAATACTTGAATGCACAAGTATAAAAAGCACTTATATTATGAACATCATTTTACATATCATAAAGATCATTTGAACATGACATTTTTTGAGCACTGCGACTCTATTACACGAGCACCCCGCAGAACTTCCCCAAAATAGTGCTCGGCGGGTAACCGGCTCTCGTCTGAACCCCCGGTTGCAACATCGGTGGCATCCATCTCCGTCCAGTATGTGTTCACATGGGCGAGAGCCATCCGTGCACCCTCTATGCAGGCCGACCGCTTCATCGCCTTGATATGCGGCACCGCCCCAAGGAATTGTTGCAATAAGCCAAAATAACTCTTCAGCTTGGGCCTATCCGGCCAGATATGAGCCACTACATCCGTCATGGCAAGTCCGGACAATCTATTCAGCTCAACCCACTCAACCAACCGATCGGTCAACGGAAGTGAGCGCTCCGGACTGATGAATTGAGACCAAAAAAGCTCTTCCGTCTCGTGATCCTTCTGACCTCGGAAGTGCACAACAGCATCTGCCGCACTCGCCGCCAAATCCATATAAGGATCCTCCGGACCCCACAGCTGGCCAAGCTGAGCATACTTCGGATCTGTGAACTTCCTGCGCAGCAGAAAGGGCTAGCCAGCCGCAATGTCTCCGGCCTGACGCAGCTCCTCCTTTATAGCCCTCATTGCAGAACGGGCATCCTTGGCCTCAGCGGTGGCCTTCTTCAGGTCTTCTTGCTCTGCTCGGCGTTCTTTTCCAAGAACCTCATAGCGGTCGGTAACATCTTTCAGCTTCACGGCCATTTCGGCCATATCCTCCCTGCTTCGGCAGTGAGCAGCCCTTTCGGCTTCTAGCTCTCCGGCCGCCTTCGAGGCAGCCGCATCACTCCTTCTGGCCTGCTCCTTGGCTCGAGCAAGCTCTGCTCGAAGGTCCTCCACAGCAGCGGCACCATCTGCATTAAGCATACATGTTGTAAGGAGTGAGCATCAGCTCCCTAACTAGGTGACCACGGAGAAACAGCCTACCTTGTGACTCGTCAAGTCGTTTATTGACCAGCACGATGTCCGCATCTGCAACGTCGAGTTGCCGCTTCAGTTCGGCAACTCCATCAGTCCGGCTGGCCACCGGACTATCCGCCACCTGCATAGGAAAGGCGAGGATTAATACCTGAGATTATGATCCTCGGCACGCCGTCGCTTTCGACAACATACCGAGTCTCAGGGGCTACTCTCTATACAGGGCGCACTTTATGTGTAAAACTGTCAAAAGGTATGTCATTTTTATGTACCTCAAACCCCGCCAACAAACTTCTGATGGCATCATGCAACCCGCCCTCGACGGATGAAATTCTTTCAATCACCGTAATCATCAATGTACGTTCATCTTCTGAGATAGACGCCCTCTCAAGCAGATCCTTCAGCTCCCCCGGTCGTACACCAGTTGGTGCCGAACTCTCCGACCCTGCCGGACTCGGGGATACCCTCTGTGACGACACCTCAGGGTCGTCCGCCCCACCTCACGGTGCGGCATATGGAGGCGTCTCGCTCTCCATCATCTCCGGACGAAGGTCCCCCAAAGACGAGCTCAGCTGAGAAGGACGGAGATCCGAACTACAAGGTAAAAACTTCGGTTATCCTCAGAAGCAAAAATAGGGATGTTCCTTATCACAAAACTCCCCTTTTCCTACTTACGGCTCGCTGGAGGGCTGATTCCTTGGGGGAGATAGTGCGGCCGGGGCCTCCCCCGGCGTAGGACCCTCTGGCGAAGATCTCTTCCCCCGCTTTGAGGCCTTAGCCTCCGGGTCTTCGGAAGCAGTCCTCTTCTCCCCATGAAGGGAGGGATTCTCGATCCCCCCTTTCTCGGAAGTCTCCTTAGTAGAGGCGGTAGTTTCTCTGTTTTCCCCTTCGCCCTCTCTAGAGGCGCAACCTCCAGCATCTTGACCAACACCGGATCCGGCGTGGTCTCTGGGAGGGGGGCCGGACACCGTATCAGTTTGGCTTGCGCTATCCGCTCCTGTTCAAAGGACGGTTGGTTAAAAGGAAAATCCAAGAATATGCAAACAAACGGTATGTCCGGACACAGGGCTACTTACTTGAGCATCTGGGCGGTTGCAGCTTAGGCCGGCATCCTCGGTCAATTCCGGACACACTTCTTGTGATCCGAGAACAATTTGTACATCTCCACGGGTGTTGCACCCATGAAGTGTTGGAGAGCTCGTGGCCCCTATGGATTGAATTCCCACAGGCGGAGGGGGCGACATTTGCAGGGCAGAAGACGCCGAATCAGCATAACCTGCATCACTACGACCAGATTGATCTCCCTCTCTTGGAGGTCTCGAATCCGGCCCTGCAATAGGGGTACGTCCTTTGACGGCCCCCCAGTTAAGCCCTTGGTTGACCCATGACATCAGCCGTTGTGGAGGGCCTGAGTGAAAGACGGGCGGCGGCTTCTGCCTGCTGCCCCTGGGAGCGGTAATATAGAACCACTCTTGTTGCCACAAGCCGAGCTCCTCCTGTAAAGAGCCCTCGGGCCATGGAGCATCGGCCCTCTTGCTTACAACCGCCCCGCTGCACTCTGCTTGACGCCCCTCGATCATCTTCGGCTCCACGTTGAAGGTTTTGAGCCACAAACCGAAGTGAGGGGTAGTGCGGAGGAAGGCTTCGCAGACGACAATGAATGATGAGATGTGGAGGATGGACTCCGGAGCCAAGTCATGGAATTCCAACCCATAGTAAAACATGAGCCCTCTCACAAAGGGATCCATCGGGAAGCCTAAACCCCGACGGAGGTGGGACACAAACACGACGCTCTCGCCGGGCTCGGGAGTAGGAATGACTTGCCCTTTGGCGGGCAACCTATGTGAAATCTCATAGGTCAGGTACCTGGCTTCTCTCAGCTTTAGCACGTCCTCTTCCGTGATGGAGGAGGGCATCCATCGACCCTGTAGGTCAGAGCCGGACATTGTTGAAGGTCCGAGGCGCTCGAATCTGGGGCTCTGGGTGTTGGAACTCGGGGCGAGGGGCAGATTCGATTGAGGATTGAAGAAAAGAAACAAGCCTTGGTCTCATTATAAAGAGGAAGAATACCAAGAGCCGTCCTTGTGACCGTTTGGGACTCACCTTCGATAGAGGAGGCGTGGCAACGGGCACGGTTGGGTTACCCACGTCCGTATTGATGGGAATCCCGGGATAAGGGGAACACGATCTCTGCTTCGACAAGACGTGCCAAGGAAACCGCTTCGCCAAATACGCTGAGGTGGTATAATAAAAACGATTCAAGTAAAGGCTTGGTAGTGGTGTGATGTTATGCCACAAAATACATTAGCAGATTGAACTTGTGTACATATTATTCTCTCTACGGTGGTATGTGGAATTTATTTTACAGAGCCAGACACTATCCTGGTGTTCGCAATCTTCTATGAATTATTCGGAGGAAGAACCCGCCTTGCAATGCCGAAGACAATATGCGCGCCGGATTCGTCGTCATTGAAGCCTGGTTCAGGAGCTACTGAGGGAGTCCTGGACTAGGGGGTGTTCGGATAGCCGGACTATCATCATCGACCGGACTCCAAGACTATGAAGATACAAGATTGAAGACTTCGTCCCGTGTCCGGACGGGACTTTCCTTGGCGTGGAAGGCAAGCTTGGCAATACGGATATGTAGATCTCCTACCATTGTAACCGACTCTGTGTAACCCTAGCCCTCTCCGGTGTCTATATAAACCGGAGGGTTTTAGTCCGTAGGACGAACAACCATTACAACAATCATACCATAGGCTAGCTTCTAGGGTTTAGCCTCCTTGATCTCGTGGTAGATCCACACTTGTACTACCCATATCATCAATATCGATCAAGCAGGAGTAGGGTTTTACCTCCATCAAGAGGGCCCGAACCTGGGTAAAAACATCGTGTCCCTTGTCTCCTGTTACCATCCGCCTAGACGCACAGTTCGGGACCCCCTACCCGAGATCCGCCGGTTTTGACACCGACAGTGTGCATCCAACTCGCTTGCTCACGAAGACCTAGGGCATTTTGAGGAAGCCCATCATTGGAATATACAAGCCAAGTTCTATAATGAAAAATTCCCACTAGTATATGAAAGTGACAAATTGAGAGACTCTCTATCATGAAGATCTTGGTGCTACTTTGAAGCACAAGTGTGGTAAAAGGATAGTAGCATTGTCCCTTTCTCTCTTTTTCTCTCATTTTTTTTATTTGGGCCTTTCTCTTCTTTTTTTTGGCCTCTTTTTTTTTCTTTTCGTCCGGAGTCTCATCCCGACTTATGGGGGAATCATAGTCTCCATCATCCTTTCCTCACTTGGGACAATGCTCTAATAATGATGATCATCACACTTTTATTTTTCTTACAACTCAACAATTACAACTCGATACTTAGAACAAAGTATGACCCTATATGAATGCCTCTGGCGGTATACCGGGATATGCAATGAATCATGAGTGACATGTATGAAAGAATTATGAACGGTGGCTTTGCCACAAATACAATTTCAACTACATGATCATGCTAGCAATATGACAATGATGGAGCGTGTCATAATAAACGGAACGGTGGAAAGTTGCATGGCAATATATCTCGGAATGGCTATGGAAATGCCATGATAGGTAGGTATGGTGGCTGTTTTGAGGAAGGTATATGGTGGGTGTATGATACCGGCGAAAGGTGGGCGGTATTAGAGAGGCTAGCAAAGGTGGAAGGATGGGAAAAAGTGTGTATAATCCATGGACTCAACATTAGTCATAAAGAACTCATATACTTATTGCAAAAATCTAAAAGTTATCAAAGCAAAGTATTACGCGCATGATCCTAGGGGGATAGATTGGTAGGAAAAGACCATCGCTCGTCCCCGACCGCCACTCATAAGGAAGACAATCAATAAATAAATCATGCTCCGAGTTCATCACATAACGGTTCACCATACGTGCATGCTACGGGAATCACAAACTTCAACACAAGTATTCTTTAAATTCACAACTACTCAACTAGCATGACTTTAATATTATCACCTCCATATCTCAAAACAATTATCAAGCATCAAACTTATCTTAGTATTCAATTCACTCAAAAGAAAGTTTCACATATCTTGAATACCAAGTATATTAACATTAAGCAAATTACCATGCTATTAACGACTCTCAAAATAATCTAAGTGAAGCATGAGAGATCAATAGTTTCTATAAAACAAATCCACCACGCTCAAAAGATATAAGTGAAGCACTATGAGCAAAACTATCAAGCTCAAAAGATATAAGTGAAGCACATAGAGTATTCTATCAAATTCCAGTTCATGTATGGTTCTCTCAAAAGGTGTGTACAGAAAGGATGATTGTGGTAAACTAACAAGCAAAGACACAAATAATACAAGACGCTCCAAGCAAAACACATATCATGTGGTGAATAAAAATATAGCTCCAAGTAAATTACCGATGGAAGTGGACGAAAGAGGGGATGCCTTCCGGGGCATCCCCAAGCTTTGACTTTTTGGTGTCCTTGGATTATCTTCGGGGTGCCATGGGCATCCCCAAGCTTAGGCTCTTGCCACTCCTTGTTCCATAATCCATCAAAAGAATTCACCCAAAACTTGAAAACTTCACAACACAAAACTCAACAGAAATCTCGTGAGCTCCGTTAGAGAAAGAAAACAAAGAACTACTTAAGTTACTGTAATGAACTCATTATATTTATATTGGTGTTAAACCTACTGAATTCCAACTTCTCTATGGTTTATAAACTATTTTACTAGCCATAGATTCATCAAAATAAGCAAACAACACACGTAAAACAGAATCTGTCAAAAACAGAATAGTCTGTAGCAATCTGTAACTAACGCAAACTTCTGGAACTCTAACAATTCTACAAAAATAGGAAGTCCTGTACAATTTGTTTATTGAACAGCAGCAAAAAGAATCAACGCAAAATCACGTTCCTGTGATTTAACAAAATTATATTCGTGCGTGCAAAGTTTCTGTTTTTCAGCAGAATCAAATCAACTATCATCGTAGGTTATCCTATAGGTTCTACTTGGCACAAACACTAATTAAAACATAAAACCACATACAAACATAAGGTAGATGGATTATTTATTCCTAAATAGAAGCAAAAACACAAAACACAAAATAAAATTGGGTTGCCTCCCAACAAGCGCTATCGTTTAACGCCCCTAGCTAGGCATAAAAGCAAGGATAGATCTAGGTATTGCCATCTTTGGTAGGCAATCCATAAGTGGCTCTCATGATAGATTCATATGGTAATTTTATTTTCTTTCTAGGGAAGTGTTCCATACCCTTCTTCAAGGGAAATTGGAATCTAATATTTCCTTCCTTCACATCAATAATTGTACCAATCGTTCTAAGGAAAGGTCTACCAAGAATAATAGGACATGAAGGATTGCAATCTATATCAAGAACGATAAAATCTACGGGCACATAATTCCTATTTGCAAAAATAAGAACATCATTAATTCTTCCCATAGGTTTTTTAATAGTGGAATCCGCAAGATGCAAGTTTAGAGAGCAATCATCAAAATCACGGAAATCTACCAAATCACATAAGGTTTTGGGAATAGTAGAGACACTAGCACCCAAATCACACAAAGCATGAAACTCATAATCTTTAATTTTAATTTTAATAGTAGGTTCCCACTCATCATAGATTTTTCTAGGGATATAAACTTTCAACTCAAGTTTTTCTTCATAAGATTGCATCAAGGCATCAACAATGTGTTCGGTAAAGACCTTATTTTGACTATGAGCATGAGGAGAATCTAGCACGGATTGCAACAAGAAAATACAACCAATCAAAGAGCAATTTTCATAATTAAATTCCTTGAGATCCAAAATTGTGGGTTTAGCAACATCTAGGTTTTTATTTCTTTCAATCCCACTTTCATCAATTTCATCATCAAGATCTAGAAACTCCGAATTCTTAGAACGTCTTCTAGGTAAAGGAAGATCATATTCAGTTTCATCAAGATTCATATTTCAAAACAAAGATTTAATGGGGGACACATCAATAACTTCTAGATCTTCATCTTGATTTTCATAGGAATTCGGTTTAGCGGCCATCTTATTGACTAAGGTGGCTTGCATATCCAAAATTTCAGCGGTCATCTTTTCAAGACGAGCAATTTGGGCCCTTATACCATCAAATTCTTTAGACATATCATCGAGTTCTTTATTCATAAAGCTCATAAAACTTTTTTGATCCTTAAGTTCGTTTCTAAAGAAATTATTGTGCTCAAATTGCAAAACCATAAACTTTCTGACATTGCTTTCGATCTCCTCTAGCCTTTTAAGGTGAAGGTCACCAAATCTAGGTAGAGCCATCGCAACAAATAAGCAAACTAACACACGACCAAACAGAAAGGCAACGAGAAAAGGCAAACGGGGAAGACAGGAGGAGATAGGGAAAAAGAGGGCGAATAAAACGGCAAGGGTGAAGTGGGGGAGAGGAAAACGAGAGGCAAATGGCAAATAATGTAATGCGAGAGATAGGGATTGCGATGGGTACTTGGTATAGTTGATTTGCTTGCGTGAGCCTCCCCGGCAACGGCGCTAGAAATTCTTCTTGCTACCTCTTGAGCACTGCGTTGGATCTCCCCGAATAGGAGAGGATGATGCAGCAAAGTAGCGTAAGTATTTCCCTCAGTTTTTGAGAACCAAGGTATTAATCCAGTAGGAGACCACGCACAAGTCCCTCGTACCTACACAAAATGATAGCTACTCACAACCAACGCGATTAGGGGTTGTCAATCCCTTCACGGTCACTTACGAGGGTGAGATCTGATAGAGATGATAAATAATATTTTTGGTATTTTTGATAGATAGATGCAAAGTAAAAAGTAAAAAAGCAAAGTAAAAGCAAAGCAAGTAAATAAAGCGATAGAGATTGATATGATGAGAATAGACCCGGGGGCCATAGGTTTCGCTAGTGGCTTCTCTCAAGAGCATAAGTATTCTACGGTGGGTGAACAAATTACTGTTGAGCAATTGACAGAATTGAGCATAGTTATGAGTATATCTAGGCAATGATCATGTATATAGGCATCATGTCCAAGACAAGTAGATCCAAACGATTCTGCATCTACTACTATTACTCCACTCATCGACCGCTATCCAGCATGCATCTAGAGTATTAAGTTAAAAACAGAGTAACGCCTTAAGCAAGATGACATGATGTAGAGAGATAAATTCATGCAATATGATAAAAAAACATCTTGTTATCCCCGATGGCAACAATACAATACGTGTCTTGCAACCCTTTCTGTCACTGAGTAAGAACACCGCAAGATTGAACCCAAAGATAAGCACTTCTCCCACTGCAAGAACTACCAATCTAGTTGGCCAAACCAAAAAGGATAATTCGAAGAGACTTGCAAAGATAACTCAATCATGCATAAAAAAATTCAGAGAAGATTCAAATATTTTCCATAGATAAGTTGGATCATAAACCCACAATTCATCAGTCTCAACAAACACACCGCAAAAAGAAGATTACATCAAATAGATCTCCACGAGAGAGGGGGAGAACATTGTATTGAGATCCAAAAAGAGAGAAGAAGCCATCTAGCTACTAGCTATGGACCCGAAGGTCTGAAGTAAACTACTCACACTTCATCGGCGGGGCTATCGTGTTGATGTAGAAGCCCTCCGTGGTGGATGCCCCCTCCGGCGGAGCTCCGGAACAGGCCCCAAGATGGGATCTCGTGGATACAGAAGGTTGCGGCGGTGGAATTAGGTTTTTGGCTCCTGTTCTGATCGTTTGGGGATACATAGGTATATATAGGAGGAAGGAGTACGTCGGTGGAGCAACAGGGGGCCCACGAGGTAGGGGGCGCGCCCTCCACCCTCGTGACCGCCTCTGGAACTTCTTGGAGTAGGGTCCAAGTCTCCTGGATGACGTTCGGTGAGAGAATCACGTTCCCAAAGGTTTTATTCCGTTTGGACTCCGTTTGATATTCCGTTTCTTCGAAATACTGAAATAGGCAAAAAAACAGCAATTCTGGGTTGGGCCTCCGGTTAATAGGTTAGTCCCAAAAATAATATAGAAGTGGAAAATAAAGCCCAATATAGTCCAAAACAGTAGATAAAGTAGCATGGAGCAATCAAAAATTATAGATACGTTGGAGACGTATCAGTCCTTTCTGGAGAAAGAGTTTCTCTCGAAAGAAGTAAGTGGGAGGAAAGTAGAACTTGATGAAGTACTGCCTCTTGAAGCGGAAAGTAGCGCAGCTCAGGAAGATGTTTCTGTGGTGCCTGCACCGGCTAGAGAAGAGGTTAATGATGATGATCAAGGTACTTCGATCAAGTTACTACTGAACTTCGTAGGTCCACGAGGACACGTTCCACACTAGAATGGTATGGCAACCCCGTCCTGGAAATCATGTTGTTAGACAACGGTGAACCTTCGAACTGTGAAGAAGCGATGGCGGGCCCAGATTCCAACAAATGGCTTGAAGCCATGCAATCCGAGATAGGATCCATGTATGAAAACAAAGTATGGACTTTTACAGACTTGCCCGATGATCGGCGAGCGATAGAAAATAAATGGATCTTTAAGAAGAAGACGGATACGGATGGTAATGTTACCATCTATAAAGCTCGACTTGTGCTAAGGGTTATCGACAAGTTCAAGGGGTTGACTATAATGAGACCTTCTCACCCGTAGCGAAGCTTAAGTCTGTCCGAATCATGTTAGCAATTGCCGCATTCTACGATTATGAGATATGGCAAATGGATGTCAAAACGACATTCCTTAACGGCTTTCTTAAGGAAGAATTGTATATGATGCAGCCGGAAGGTTTTGTCGATCCTAAGAATGCTAACAAGGTATGCAAGCTCCAGCGCTCCATCTATGGGCTGGTGCAAGCATCTCGGAGTTGGAATATTCGCTTTGACGAAATGATCAAAGCGTTTGGGTTTATGCAGACTTATGGAGAAGCCTGCGTTTACAAGAAAGTGAGTGGGAGCTCTGTAGCATTTCTCATATTATATGTAGATGACATAATGTTGATGGGAAATGATATAGAACTCTTGGAGAGCATAAAGGCCTACTTGAATAAGTGTTTTTCAATGAAGGACCTTGGAGAAGCTGCTTACATATTAGGCATCAAGATCTATAGAGATATATCAAGACGCCTCATAGGTCTTTCACAAAGCACATACCTTGATAAGATATTGAAGAAGTTCAATATGGATCAGTCCAAGAAAGGGTTCTTGCCTGTATTGCAAGGTGTGAAATTGAGCTCAGCTCAAAGCCCGACCACGGCAGAAGATAGAGAAAAGATGAGTGTCATCCCCTTTGCCTCAGCCATAGGGTCTATTATGTATGCCATGTTGTGTACCAGACCATATGTAAACCTTGCCGTAAGTTTGGTAGGAAGGTACTAAAGTAATCCCGACATGGAACACTGGACAGCGGTCAAGAATATCCTGAAGTACCTGAAAAGGACTAAGGATATGTTTCTCGTTTATGAAGGTGACGAAGAGCTCGTCGTAAAGGGTTACGTTGATGCTAGCTTCGACACAGATCTGGATGACTCCAAGTCACAAACCGGATACGTGTACATTTTGAATGGTGGGCAGTAAGCTGGTGCAGTTGCAAGCAAGGCATTGTGGCGGGATCTACATCTGAAGCGGAGTACATGGCAGCCTCGGAGGCAGCACATGAAGCAATCTGGATAAAGGAGTTCATTACCGACCTAGGAGTTATTCCCAATGCGTCGGGCCCGATGACTCTCTTCTGTGACAACACTGGAGCTATTGCCCTTGCCAAGGAGCTAAGGTTTCACAAGAAGACCAGACACATCAAGCGTCGCTTCAACTCCATTCGTGAAAAAGTTCAAGATGGAGATATAGATATTTGTAAAGTGCATACGGATCTGAATGTCGTAGATCCGTTGACTAAACCTCTTCCGCGAGCAAAACATGATCAACACCAGAACTCTATGGGTGTTCGATTCATCATAATGTAACTAGATTATTGACTCTAGTGCAAGTGGGAGACTGTTGGAAATATGCCCTAGAGGCAATAATAAAATGGTTATTATTATATTCCCTTGTTCATGATAATTGTCTATTGTTCATGCTATAATTGTATTGATCGAAAACCGTAATACATGTGTGAATACATAGAGCACACCATGTCCCTAGTGAGCCTCTAGTTGACTAGCTCGTTGATCAACAGATGGTCATGGTTTCCTGACTATGGACATTGGATGTCATAGATAATGGGATCACATCATTAGGAGAATGATGTGATGGACAAGACCCAATCCTAAGCATAGCACAAGATCGTGTAGTTCGTTTGCTAGAGCTTTTCTAATGTTAAGTATCATTTCCTTCGACCATGAGATTGTGTAACTCCCGGATACCGTAGGAGTGCTTTGGGTGTACCAAACGTCACAACGTAACTGGGTGACTATAAAGGTGCTCTACATGAATCTCCGAAAGTGTCTGTTGGGTTGGCACGAATCGAGACTGGGATTTGTCACTCCATATGACGTAGAGGTATCTCTGGGCCCACTCGGTAATGCATCATCATAATGAGCTCAAAGTGACCAAGTGGTTGGTCACGGGATCATGCATTGCGGATCGAGTAACGTGACTTGCCGGTAACGAGATTGAAGGAGGTATTGGGATACCGACGATCGAATCTCGGGCAAGTAACGTACCGATTGACAAAGGGAATTATATACAGGATTGCTTGAATCCTCGACATTGTAGTTCATCCGATAAGATCATCGTGAAACATGTGGGAGCCAACATGGGTATCCAGATCCCGTTGTTGGTTATTGGCCGGAAAGCTGTCTCGGTCATGTCTGCGTGATTCCCGAACCCGTAGGGTCTACACACATAAGGTTCGATGATGCTAGGGTTATTAGGAAGATTTGTATGTGATTACCGAATGTTCTTCGGAGTCTCGGATGAGATCCCATATATCACGAGGAGTTCCGGAACGGTCCGGAGGTGAAGATTTATATATGGGAAGTTGTCATACGGTCACCGGAAATATTCGGGGGCATACCGGTATTGTACCGGGGCCACCGGAGGGGTTTCAGGGGTCCACCGGGAGGGGTCACCTGTCCCGGAGGGCCACATGGGTTGTAGAGGGAAGGGAACCAGCCCCTTGGAGGGCTGGGTGCCACCCCCCCTTGGGCCCATGCGCGTTGGATTGGGGGGGAACCCTAAAGGGGGCGCCCCCCTTGCTTGGGGGGCAAGCCCCCTCCCCTTGGCTGCCGCCCCCCTCCCCCCCTCTAGATCTCATCTAAAGGGGTCCGGCCCCCTTCCCTCTTCTCCCTATAAATAGAGGGGCGAGGGGAGGGCTACAACACTACATCCAAGGCGCAGCCCCTCCCCTCCCCAACACCTCTCCTCCTCCGCAAGAGCTTGGCGAAGCCCTGCCAGAGAACTGCCACTCCATCACCACCACGCCGTCGTGCTGCTGCTGGAGCCCTCTTCCTCAACCTATCCCTCTTCCTTGCTGGATCAAGGCGCGGGAGACGTCACCGGGCTGCACGTGTGTTGAACGCGGAGGTGTCGTTGTTCGGCGCTTAGATCGGAGTCCACCGCGATCTGAATCGCTTCAAGTACGATTCCTTCATCCATGTTCTTGCAACGCTTCCGACTCACGATCTTCAAGGGTATGAAGATGCACTCCCCTCTCTCTCGTTGCTAGTTACTCCATAGATTGATCTTGGTGATGCGTAGAAAAAAAATTAATTTCTGCAACGATCCCCAACATTGGGCTCCCCTGCGTGTCAAGATGTTCACCTGGCTGGCTGACCTTGACCGCTGTTGGACTGCCACCAGGTTGGCTCACCACGGTCTCCCTCACAACGACAGATGTGTTTTGTGCGACCAGGATGTCGAGACCATGCAACATATAATCATTGACTGCCCCTTCTCCAGGCAGATTTGGCACGATGTTTTGGCATGGGTGCGCGCCACCGTACCCCCTCCCTCCGGCTCCGTAGAGTTCCTCTAGTGGTGCACTTCAATGATCACGAGCTCCCCCATAGGGCAACGCAAGGTATTGGCCACCCTAGCAACCCTGACGGCTGGTCCATCTAGAAGCAGCGCAACCACTGCATTTTCGACGGCGAGTCCCCCTCCGTCTCCCGGCTCCTTGAGCTTATCCAGGACGAAGCCCGCTCTTGGGCTAGGGCTGGAGCACACAGTCTAAATGCATTGCTGGCATAGGTTCTTAGCCGTGTATCCGGGCTGAGCAGCCCGTCACCACTGCTCCCCTTGTCTTACCTGCGTGCTAGACACCGAGCCCCCCCCCCCTTCTCTTGTACTCACTCTTTCTACCTATCAATGAAAAGATACGCACTCAAGCGTATTCGCGAAAAAAGGTCCCTTCGCCAGCTACGGCGACGAGCTCGCCGCCAAGGACCCAATTGCTTGTTTTTTATTTTTCGGGGACCCAATTGCTTTTTATATTTTTTCAGGGACCTGCATGCTTTTAGTTTTTATTGAATGGACCCGATTGCATTTCAAAAAATATTTGGGCCCCACCTGTCATAACCCTATCAATGGTCAACCTAACGGTCAACCTGGCGAGTGGACCCGAGCTATCACAATAACATTTAAAGTTAACCAACATAGTCATCAGTACGACATGGTAGTTTTCGAAACAACGAACCAATATAGTGGTAGTATTTTGGAAAATTAAAATAAGTGTTAGTTTTCCATAACCCTAGCTCGTAACATGGTAGTTTTTTGCTATACACTCTATTGGCATACTTCACATGGAAATGTAACTGCTATACAACATCAATAAACAGTAATATGTGAACAAACCAGTTCTTAAGAATGAGAAGTTGACATTCTAGCTAGTAGTGTGTCGTATGTGGTTTTGATCGGTTTTTCTTAATTAATCGTGCTTGTTTGGTTTTTTTCAGTTTCCCTATTGACTATATCAATTTTTTCTTCTATAATGCAACGCGGGAGCTCCCCGCCCTCTGACGAGGTTCCGTCAAAAAAAGAAGTTGACATTCTTAGCTGCCTTCTACATATCATAGCTTTGCCGAACAATCGATACAACTTTAATAGGATATTTGCTAAAATAAATAGCAACAGTGAGAAAACTTGCTTTTGTCCTTTGCACTCTCACAAGTCAGGCATTCGATGAAAATCCTACAGAGCACGAGATGAGCAATGGTAACCCATTTGCATGGCTCTGAAGTGCAACCCTTCCTAGTCCTTTCCCGGACATGGGAACGGGCATGACATTGCACGAGCTTGCTGAGCGACGGCCGTTGTTAGTCTCGGGGTCGTGTCCTCCCCGGTCCATCGGGACTGGCTGGGGATGCAGGCACGAACGCCTCCTACGGTGGAGGTGTTGACCCGGGCTCTGGACTGATACCGGGCTAGGAGTGAAAGAAGGCCCCTTTCACTCTTTCTACCGTGGTTGGAATGCTGGGTTGAGGATCATTAGCGGTTTCTCGGACATGGATGCCGAAGCGGCGGCTTTAGATGGTGGTCCACATGGATGGCTCTCCGGCAGGCTCCATGGTGGTGATGGTGGCTACCACTCTTGGTCATGTGGACGGCAAGAAGGGTCATAATAAAATCTCTACAGAGACTTATATTTAGTAACGAAGGGAGTAGAAGGGAAAACACGTTTCCAAGTGTCGTGCAGTAAAAATAATATATGTGATACAATGGTGATCTTGCTAAAGAGATGTAATGTTGTATGTTCTTCAGTGGCACACTAATATATTTTCATATTAGTCTTCTGCGGCAACGAACAATCGGCAGAAAAAATGATCTCGCAAAAAAAAACAATCAGCAGCAATGCATCTGCAGCCATGAGTAGTTTACACACATCTTAATCTCCCCGGGTTGCTGAAACTTCGTGCCTGAGCACATGTTGTTAGAATACGTATTAGGATAGAGATATTTCATTCAAATTGTAAACTATCTCTATCTCCTTTTCTCTCTCTTTCTCGTTCTCCCTCCTGTACCAAACTCCTAGAGATCGATCTCTGATCTCTACTTGTACTCCAAGGCATTGCCAATATATAAACATGCGGCCCGATACCAAAGGGTTCAACGCTTCCAACCCAATTTACATGGTATCAGAGCATCTTCCTCTTAGATCGAAGATCGCATCTACCTACCTTCCCGCGGTCGACATCATGTCTTCCTCCGCAGCCCTATCTTCCACCATGAGCGCGCTTTCCACCTCCATGTCCTCCACCTTCGCATCATCATTCAGCAGCAGCTTTGTTCCTCTCGGACTGCCACCACAGGAGAAGCTAACGAGGGGAAACTTCCTCTTATGAAAGGCCGTCGTGCTCCCGCAAATCAGAGGCGCACAGATGGAGCACCACCTCGATGGGAAGAGTCCGGAATCACCGGCCACCCTCACCATCACCAAAGATGGCAAAGAAGAACAGATCGCCAACTTCGCCCGAACCCTCTAGTACGCACAACAGCAACAACTCCATGGGTATCTGATGGGATCTTTGTCCCGTGATATCCTTGCCCAAGTTGCCACACTCCAGACGCCGGCCGAAGTATGGAGCGCCATCAACGCCATGTTCGCCGCCTAGAGCCAAAGTCAGGCCATCAACACCTGCATCGAGCTCACAAACCTAAAAAAAGGTAACATGTCCATGGCAGAATATCTTGCAAAATCAAAACTCTTACAGATGAAGTCGCATGCTGCACCGGAGTCCCTCTTCCCGATCCCGAGATCGTCTCCAAGATCATGGTTGGTCTCGATCTGGATTACAATCCAGTTGTGTCTGTCCTATCTGCTAGGGTCGAGCCAGTCTCGGTTCAGGAGCTGTACAGCCAGCTCTTGAGCTTTGATGCTCGCCTTGCTCTCCTTCACGGCACTAACATCAGACAGTCCTCCGTCAACTCGGCGGCTCATGGGCGCGGTCACCAGGGACAGAGTCGCAACGCCAATGGCGGCGGTCGTTGCCGCGACAACTACCAGGGCGAGGGCGCTCGTTCTGGTGGTGGCAGCAACTCAGGAGGCGGCAGCTTCAACAACAACACGGGAGGTGGCGGCTTCAACAACAACAATAGCCGTTGCGCTTCCTCAAATCGCCGCCCTCGCTGTTAGCTGTGCAAGAATTCAGGCCATGAGGTCATGGACTGTTGGCACAGGTATGACGAAGACTTCGTCCCCGACGTTCGTCATGTTGCTGCAGCCATCCGTGAAGGAGGAGGAGGAGATGGCGTTTGGTACGTGGACTTGGGTGCAACAGATCATGTCACCAGCGAGTTAGAGCAACTTGCGCTCCATGAGAGATACCACGGCAACGATCAGATTCACACCGCGGCAAGTGGTGGAGGTATGGATATTTGTCACATTGGACAAGCTTTTATTAATTCCCCTAATCTCAAACATGATCTAGTCCTTAAAGACGTCCTTAATGTTCCACAAGCTGATAAGAACCTTTCATCTATGTCTCGTCTAGCCACTGATAATAATGTCTTCTTTGAAACTCACCCTTGTTACTTTTTTATAAAGGACCGGGCAACGAGGGAACTTCTGCATCACGGTAGATGCATTGGAGGGCTCTACCCCATCACATCCGGAGCACTTAGTCGCAAGAGTCGTCAAGTTTATTCCGCCATCAAACCCTCCTTGGCAAGGTGGCATCAAAGATTAGGACATCCATCATCGATCATATTTAAGCAAGTAGTCAATAAAGAAAAACTTTCTTTGTCACATAGTCAAAATAGTGAGTCGGTTTGTGAAGCTTGTCAGTGTGCCAAGAGCCACCAACTTCCTTATCCCAAGTCAAATAGTGTGTCTCATGCTCCTTTAGAGCTTATTTTCAGTGATGTATGGGGTCATGCAAGAGATTCCTTTGGAAGAAATAAATACTATGTTAGTTTTATTGACGACTATAGCAAGTTCACTTGGATTTATTTACTCAAATATAAATCTGAAGTCTTCTCTATCTTCCAAGAATTTCATAAACTTGTTGAAAGCCACTTTAACAGAAAAATTCTGACAGTTCAAAGTGACTAGGGAAGGGAGTACGAAAAACTCAACTCTTTCTTCCGTAGCATAGGCATTTAACATCATATTTCTTGCCCACATGCTCATCAACAGAATGGTTCTGCCGAGCGCAAACACCATCACATTGTTGAAGTTGGCCTCTCCCTACTTGCTCATGCGTCTATGCCACTAAAATATTGGGATGAAGTGTTTATTACAGCAACATATCTCATTAATCATCTTCCTAGTAAAGTCATTGGCAACTTCTACTCCATTGAAACGTCTCTATCATCAAAAATCCGACTACAACTCTCTCAAAATCTTTGGGTGTGCTTGCTACCCCAATTTACATCCATATAATCACCATAAACTTGAGTTCCGTTCCACTCAATGTGTTTTTCTTGGCTATAGTAATCTACACAAGGGATACAAGTGCCTAGAAATTGCAACTGGACGTATATATATTTCTTGAGATGTAGTTTTTGATGAAACCCTCTTTCCTTTTGCCAAACTTCATCCCAATGCAGGCGCGCTTCTTCATGCTGAAATAGAACTTCTTCCGGACTTTGACACAATATCTGATCACGGGGGTGAATTATCTTAAGCTGACCATGTGAACAAATCCACACAAAATTGCACCTCTAATGATGTTTGTATGGGTGCAGCTCATGATTTTATGTGTCCAGAAACAGCCAACGCAGCCGTCGCTAGCCCCGAGGAGGATCCCGCCAGCAGCAGGCGATCTGGCGCATGATCCTAGGAAAATCCTGGCGCCAGCCCAATCATTGGCGCACGATCCAAGGAGGATCCCTTCCAGCTGCAGGCGGAGGAGGCTCGTGAGCTGGTGGCCGACAGCGATAGCATGGAGCCCACCAGCCCAGGCGGGGGTGGGGGCGAGTCTTCGCTCGCCATGAGTTCACGGCCCGAGGGAATGGCCGACCAGTCGCCCGACCGGGCGACCGCGACTAGGCCCAGCCCACGGGCCCCGACGCGCACGTCCACCTGCACGGGATCAGCGGGCGACACGCAGAGCGCTTCGGCTGGCGTATCGATCCCGAGGCTGATTTCGTCCGCAGGAGATCTGGCGCGCGATCCCGCGGCGGCTGGATATGATCAGGTGGCCGGATCTTCTGTGGCGGTTTCCTCTGCTGCACAAATAATTCCTCGGCGTCACACAAGGTCTCAGTCAGGTATTATTAAGGAAAAGGAATACAAAGATGGTACCACCAGGTATGATAAAAAATGTGCTTTCCTCACTACTGCTGGTGAACCAGTTAATCTAGTTGATGCTCTTGCTCACAAAGATTGGAAAGAAGCCATGAATAGTGAGTATGACGCACTTATGAAAAATAAAACGTGGCACCTAGTACCATCAAAAAGTGGAATGAATGTCATTGACTATAAATGGGTGTACAAGATAAAAAGAAACTCTGATGGAAGTATAGACAGGTACAAGGCTAGATTAGTTGCTAAGGGTTTTAAACAAAGGTTTGGCATTGACTATGAGGATACCTTTAGCCCAGTTGTTAAACCAGCTACTATTCAACTTGTCTTGTCTATTGTTGTTTCCAGAGGTTGGAGCTTAAGACAGCTAAATGTTCAGAACGCGTTCCTTCATGGTGTTCTTGAGAAAGAGGTATTCATGCGGCAGCCGCCAGGTTATGAAAACCATTGTACACCACATTATGTTTGTAAGTTGGATAAAGCCTTATATGGTTTAAAACAGGCCCCAAGAGCTTGGTATTCACGATTGAGTATGCAACTACAACAACTTGGATTTGTACCATCCAAGGCAGACACATCCTTGTTCTTTTATAATAAAGGAAATGTCACTATTTTTGTGCTAGTTTATCTTGATGATATTATTGTTGTTAGTTCAAGTTCAAATGCCACCACTTGTTTGCTTAAAGATCTTAAGTTGGAATTTGCCCTCAAGGATTTGGGAGATCTTCATTATTTTCTTGGCATAGAGATCAAACAGATAAGAGATGGTATACTTCTGACACAGGAAAAATACACAGCTGACATACTCAGGAGAGTAGGTTTGGAAAAATGTAAACCTGTGAGTACACCTATCTCAACTTCTGAAAAACTTTCTGTTGCAAGTGGAGAGGCACTTGGATCAGAGGATGCAACAAATTACAGGAGTGTTGTGTGTGCCTTGCAATATTTAACACTTACACGACCTGACATTTCTTATGCTGTCAACAAGGTATGTCAGTATTTACATGCTCCTAGCACTACTCATTGGACCGCAGTTAAGAGAATTTTGAGGTATCTTAAGTTTTCAGAGGGACTTGGACTTCAGATTACCAAGTCTTCTTCTATGCTTGTTACTGCCTACTCTGATGCAGACTGGGCAGGATGTATTAATGATAGAAGGTCTATTGGTGGATTTACTGTATTTCTGGAATCCAATCTTGTGTCATGGAGTGCAAGAAAGCAGGCTACAGTCTCAGATCGAGTACTGACGATGAATACAAAGCTTTGGCAAATGCCACCGCTGAAGTAATGTGGATACAAACACTACTTTATGAGCTTGGAATTAAGACTCCAAAAGCTGCCAGACTATGCTGTGATAATATTGGTGCAACCTATCTGTCAGCCAAATATGTCTTCCATGCACGCATGAAGCATATTAAAGTTGATTTTCACTTTGTCAGAGAGAGAGTAGCTAGAAAGCTTCTCGAGAATCAGTTTATTCCTACTGGAGATCAACTTCCTGATGGATTCACAAAGCCTCTCACTATGAGGAGGTTAGATGAGTTCAAATACAATCTCAACCTTGGCCGAAGTCCATGAGGTTTAGATTGAGGGGGAGTGTTAGAATATGTATTAGGATAGAGATATTTCATTCAAATTGTAATCTATCTCTATCTCCTTTTCTCTCTCTCTCTCGTTCTCCCTCCTGTACTGAACTCCTAGAGATCGATCTCTGATCTCTACTTGTACTCCAAGGCATTGCCAATATATAAACATGCGGCCCGAGACCAAAGGGTTCAACGCTTCCAAACCAATTTATACATGTAACACGCAATATACAAAGGGGACTGCTACGTGTCGGCCGGCGAACCTTTTTAAAAGATCCGTCGCTTCGCGAGCCATTGGATCTGACACAATCAATCAGTCAAACGACTTCTTCTACTTTATAACAGATGTCTTGTTATGGAGACATTCACAACAAAGATAATGTTGCATTCTTTTTCAAACATATGTTGTGTTTCAGGAAAAAAAATTTGAAACATGAGTTGCATTGCAGAATATATTTTTTTGCAACATGGATCATGTTGCAGGATTTTTTTTTGGCAACATAGGTTGTGTTGCGGGATCTAGCCACTGCGGGATATAGCCCTTAGTCGGTTTGCAACAAGGAGCTAGTTGCAGAATCTCTTTCTGAAACAATGGACCAGTTGCAGAACGTGGACACGAAGGGTTGGCTGCTCATTGTATGATTAAGAGCCCATCCGACAGACATAAACACGGTGGACGCTCGCACAAGATCGATCGGTTGAAAGAAATCATTTCCCATATACAAAATAGCATCTTCAATACTCACATAGCAGCAGCAATAGAGAAAGGGGTCGAATCAGAGTCCATGCCGCCCGCCGGGAGAGATGCGAGATGAATACCTGCTTGAAGCTCGGTGCCGGAGATGATCCGGCGACAGGCAGCATGGCCATCACAAGGCCGATGAAGATCCTGGCCTTAGTGGGAGGAGGCAGCAACAGGCGTCGTGAGGAGGGACGAGCGCTCCACCGTGGCGGCATCGACAGGAGGGTCGACCTGGGCAGCGTAGTGACGTGACGTCGTGAGGAGGGACAAGCTGAGGATGTCTCGGCAGCGTCGAAGGGACTTGAAGGGGCGGCGCGTAAATTTCTTCTCCGGCACGGCGAGGGAGCGGGTGGAGCATGGCAGGGATTTGGACGACGCCTCCTCCACTCTACTTCGGGTGAGAAATTTGATTTAAAACCATGTGTGCATTGAAAATATTTGCATTTTTTAATAACTTTATGTTTGAGCAAGCTGACCATGTCAAACCTAAACCAGGAGTGTTTAAAAAATATTTGACTTTGTTAGCAGAAGTAGATTTTAGCAATTAGCAACCATTTTGATAATTTGAAAATATCCGCTTGTTGGGATAAAAGCAACTAATAAAGAGATCAAATATCAAAAAACATGTATGAACCATAAATCATGAAACCAATCAGAAGACAAAAAACCTCATAAACCAAGGGAAAAGATTTTCACAAAACCTTCTGTAGCTTATTCCTTTTCTTTTCTTTCTCAGAACTGCACACACTATGGCAATGATAAATTCAGATGCACATTTGTAACTACAAAATTATATAAACCACAAATACTTCAGTTTGACACACACTGATTTGATGACAAGTAAGGAAATATAATATGAATGAGCTCTCTTCTTCCAGAATCTCACAAAGTACAGAAAAGTTAGCTCAGCAGCTCCTTCCTTGTAGTAGGCGAACCCCAAGCTGCCATCATCATGCATGCTCTCGCTACAAAGCTGAAACAGATCAAGAGGAGCAGTTTTAGAACTTACGTTGAATGTAATATATTAGTACCACCTTCCCAAAGAAAGTAAGGCCTATAAAGTTTTTCAAAAGCGATTTAAGTTTTATAGAACAAATACCAGCATCTGGAATACCAAAGGAAGAACGAAGTACTAAGGTGTCTCGTCAGATACCAATGAGCACCAAGGCAAACAGAGAATTTATTACTGAAGGTCCTTGAGCTTGCTAAGAAGAAACTTTATGGTAGACTCAATGTTCTTAAATCATTTAGCTCCTCCCTTTCAGACTTGTCAGTGAGGTTCTTGATGTAGCACTTCATGCAAGTGACAAACTGTCTCTTGTCAAAAGCAGGCTGCTCCTACAAAAGGTGCGCTTAGCGCATTGACCAAGTGCATACTGTATAGATAATACGCCAAGAACATCAAAAGGAGTTAGCAACCTGAAGATGGAAGGTGTCAACAATGTCAACCACCTTCACGGTCTGGTCATCGACACCCTCATCGTCATCACCAACTCAGGAGAAGGGTTGGCACCAATGTCCACATCACAGATAACTGGCAAGAAATTCTCAATTCGACAAACAGAAAGTAATATATTTGACGCACACATCACACCAATTAAGTTTTTGTTGCCAAGATTGCGTATTTTGAGAAAATGTTCATATACACCCATGATGTGTTTCATGTGACTGGAATAAAGTTTAAATTACACCTAGCTCACTTTGTTGTCAGTAGACGCACAATCTCACCAAGTTCAGGTTAACACCAATTGAATTCATGCCATATTTCTTTATTTATAATGAACATGTGTTCTCCTACATATCACTTGTAATATCACTGTTGAAGCACGACTAAAAATAAAAATAATAGAGCAGATAGTTTATTTAGTATAGCAGTTTTTCTTTTTGGAGGATTTGGAACAACAGTTAGGACCAACGGAACTCCATTTTACTGATCAACTGTTTGAACTGATATACAAGTTTAAGTGTACATGTTTTGGTCATCGCATCAAGTCATTGAAAAACTGCTATGAAGAAGAGTTAACTTCTTTAATCAACCAATTCTACAGAGCGATGTATTTATCAAGGAAGGAAAAAATATTCAAGCTTCAAGGTGACATCAGCAGAGAGTGAAAAAAAAAAGATAACCAGGAACATGAAGGCATATATTTAACTGCTTTCCAAGAGAAGGCTTTCTTATAGAGATATGTTTAAGCTCCGATGTACACTGAACTATCTTCAAATATTTTACCATCACTATCTGTCATATATATATCTCATGAAAAACATCAATCCTGCAATAGCTATGGCTCGAGTGCATTTTTCCCTAGCTGAAAAGAGCACATACCAAGGGATGGTTCATCTGCATATGTTCAGGATGCCCCTATTGGCCTTGAATTTTATACCCAAGAAAATTAACCATAACTACTTATCGTAAGGAAATACGACCATTAGAATTGCGATAAACGGCCAAACATGAAACATTCTAAGAGCTTGAATCTGGTAGTTTGAAGGCAAAACGTACTACAGACATATAACTTTTAGTAAGAAGAGTTTTGAATAAATATGTTCTTATAGTAGCACCAACGGGCAGTTCAAGTTCAAGTTCTACCCCTGCAAGAACAGATCCATCCTCTGCGACCTCACGTAATTAAGATAGCACCGGTAAAGCACACAGTGCCACCACGATTTTCAAAATAGGTATACATAAACAAATGCACACATCCTGTCAACACGCAAGCACGAAATATAAGCAGCACGATTGCACGACACAAAATAAAACACAACACCTAGCCAAATCCGGAATGTGAAATCATCATGTAACCAAGAAGCACCATAAGAGTATAACATTGAAAACAAATATAACGTAGCAGGTTGTGAGAAAGGGAGGGAACAAACCTTGACCAATAGAGCAGTGGAGCAGTAGCTCTGGAGGTTGTACAAACTGTGAAACAAATAAGAAAGAAACTGGTCAGAGTAAAAAATATACAGCCCATCCCAGCTTGACTGAATATATAGATTCCCAAGGAAAAATTACAAACCTATACTATACTAATCCGGGTCACACAGTTCCCAAACAAATAAATATCCCAGTTACATATGTTTGCCATGAGTAGTTTCTACTCGGTGTCATTAAACCAGCAAACATGGCAGAGCCAGGTCAAAGAAGGGCTGAAGGCAACACCTACTGTAAGGTCCCAGGTCAGACCCAGAGTTATTTGGGAAAAAGTGATTTCCAATGTAGCAATACTTTGTATCCTTTGTAATGCTTTAAATGAGGAGACCAATTTTTAAAATATATAGCGTCATTTTGAATAGCTTGGAAATGGCCTTCTTTTGGTATCACCGACTTCTGTAATGTATCTTATGATAATTGGTTTACTTTTGGAATAAACATATTATGCGATGTTCTATGTAGGTGATACATTGCATTCAACACAGCATTTGATTACATAGGATCGAAGGTCTGGTTTTCCCTTATTAGGGATTCGATACACTGGAGTACATAGAAACATATTACAAAAAACATTTGTAAACATAGCCGATGGATTCAACAAATGAGTAAGTCCGAATAGTCATCAGCACATGTGATAGATTGTAGTTAAGATAGTGCATAATAAGATAGACTTTACTGGATTTAACTGATACACAGCTTCACTATTTATTGTCGTGCGTTATTGTTACACAATGCGCCGAACAACTCCCTCAAAGTTCTTTGACCGGCGATCCTATACATGGTGGTCTGCCAATCAGACCAAGAAGACGAAGAGAGAAACTTGCATCCTACCATGTTGGACCTACAACGAACGGCATCCGCTAAAAGATGTTACTCCACCAGCAACTTAAACACCAATTAGCTTATAACCCACTCCGTCCTAATAATGTTGCCAATTTATTTGGGGATTGGCTTACCCCCTCCCGTGCAACGTGAGGCGGCCATGGCAGCAACGCAGACGCGCACCACGCCGAAGGTCTCCAAAGGCGACGCGCCACAGCCGGCGCTCCCAACAGCGTCACTCAGCCACGCACCATGCCGACTCCCATCTGCGGGGAGGGCTCTCGCAGTGAGACGGCAACAGCCGGCGCTCCGAACAGCTCGCGCCGACGACACCGGCTGCAGAGATGAAGCTCCCCTCGATGGGGAGGGGCCCCGAGGTGACACGGCCATAGCCGGAGCTCCCAAACTATGGAGACGGAGCTCCCCTCGGTGGGAGGCGTCTTTAGGTGAGGCGGCTACAGCCAGAGCACCCAATGACGGGGGCGCAGCGACGCACCGCGCCGAAGGACCCATTCGCTGGGAGGACTCGCAAGGTGAGGCGGCCACGGCCGACGACATCAGCCGCGGAGAGGAAGTCGAGCGGCACCGGTGGTTATGTCATCCCAGGAGCTGCGTCCAACAATGTGTTTTTCTACTCAAAAAAAAAAAAACAATGTGTTTGGCTGCAATTTTTGTTTGTAAATTTCCGTGTGAAGTTGTAGCTTCGGCAATCTCTGATTCAATGTGCATCATCCTCATATTGCCTTGCTAGAATTGTCTGATGCGCACATTGTTGAGAAAACTGTACTGCATATTTTTATCCTCTCATGAGCAAACATACATATGATGCACACATTGTTTCTAATTTTCTGTTCTACTTCTCAGATTGTGCCTTGCTCAGATTGTTCTACTTCTCATGCACACACCTTTGAGCAAACTATGCTCTAACTTTATCACTTTTCATAGAAGAATAAAGTTTATGATTTCAGAAGCAATGTTGCTAGATTCATTCAGAATGTGTGAGATCACCACATTCAGGTATATATTCAGTGTTTTTCCCAATCGATTCAGATAAAAGGCACACAACCGTGTCAACCACAAAGCTAACTAATTCAGATACACGTGCAGTTCTTATTAATGTGCATTGAATCAATTAGAACCCAATTATTTCTTCTTTTCTTAGTCATACACATGGCATGGTAAGAATTAGGGATGCAAGCGGGCATCCCACATATCCCGCATAAGTAGGGAAATAATTGAAACTAAGCTAAATCTGGGTGGGAAATTATAGCTAAAGTGATCTATTTTGACTACGGAGCGGGGCGGATCGGACGCTGCTCTGCACCCCTAGTAAGAATGCACTGCAGCAAACACAGCACATCAACTACTGCAAACAAAAACTGGAGCTACAACTTTCTGTCATCCAATTTCAGTTAACTACAAATTCTGTACCTTGCAGCGAAGAGATTATGATTTATGAGCCGAAAGAGTTTAGCCTACTGACTATAATAACACAGGCACAAACCGGAGAAACCAACTGAAACTCTTTCTTTCTGGTTTCTTGCAGGCATGTCACAACACACATTCTTTCATTAATTAATTCATAACTGAAACCGAAGAAGACAATAAGCTGACATTTACTTATGACGCTCCTCCATACCGCAGATGAATATATCCAAGTTCAGCCAAAACAGATTTGAAAAGAAATGATATATTTTCTTGGTAGAATTATTATCGTTTGTATTGTCGGCCCTTCAGCCAAACTATTTGATTTACAATATGGCTTTGAACGGTCAGGTAGGAAACCCACTCTCCCAGAGGATGGCACAAGCACTTTGAGATACTTGGTTCATCTATAAACACCTATATAGAAACTACTCTTGCTGAGAAACTAACAGATTCGGAAGTACTGGAGATGCTCCACTCGGATGTTTCGAACCTAACAAAGAACCTTCTAATTTCATCACTACGTCCATTGGTTCTGGATTAAAGAGGCACTAATGCACAATATTTTCGTAAAGCACAAACTGCCTTTCCCTGGTGTTATTTGCCAGTGCAAAATTGCAGGCTCTGTGGTTCAGAAAACCAAATCCAAGGAATGGCATTCTAAAATAAACTTAGGTCTAAATTTTTCTTACCATAGATTGGAATTGGATGGCTAGCAAATTTTATCTGGTCATGCTAGACAGATCGCAGATGATGATATCAACTTAGGACCAACGGTAAGCGTGCGACAACAAGTGGATGATGTAATCGCACGGCATGCATGTGGATTTGTTATTTAGAAGGATTTGATGCATAGTAGTTTTTTTATGAGATTCTCCTACCTTTAAAAAACAGACAGAGCTCAAAACTGAGGCACGGAACACGAACCTTGACAGCAAGACGAGCAGCCAGCAAGCCAACAGTGCAGCAGACGACAAAGCAACGGACAGCAACAACAACAGGATCTGCAAAACAAAATGAATCAGGGACCTACATGAGAGGCAGTGTCTAAGAGATAGCTCCGAAGAGCAAGCACAAACTTTGGTAAGCAAATCAGCAGACAATAAGCTGACCAGAGGAGACAAGGCAACCCACCACTCCCAGGCATTCGAACAACCTAGAGGCAAACATAGTTAAAATCTGAGGGTTACAATGGAATAATGCTTCTTCGCTACATGCAACTTTTATCCACTCGTATTTCAGCAACCTGTCAAAGCAATAGAGATGGCTAAAGAAAGCAAGAACACATGCCACCATTTTCAGGAACTCAAGATTGCCCATCATAACTGAAGTAATGTAATGTGTCAACAGAAACTCAGCTAAATACTGCACGCAAGATGAGAACCATAACTCTGACAATTCTTCAACCACACCACCAAAGGCAGGAGGCAGACCACCAAACAACGAAGGCATGCACCAGACCAGCGACAGCCAGACCAACTCTCAAATTAACTATCGTGCCATGGAGAAACCCCAGCCCCACCAGGAAAAATAGTTTGATTCATGTATGCTTGTAAACGTCATTGCCATTTTCTAATGAATAAAGTCATTTCCTGAAATAAAAAGGCAAAGGAAAAAGAGGAACAGCCAAGGAGTATCAAACAAACCACCTCAATCCCTAGACCTACCCAGGTGTCTCGCCTCAATCAACTCCCACAAAAGCTTGTCGAGTCCTTGATGCCAAGCATCCTCTCAATATTGTCACCTGCTCTCTCCTCGCTCGCTGGAAACAATCTGCAATATCGCCGTGGCAAGGCTTAGGCCAACTCCAACCCGCGACCCCATCCTGTCTGCCCGCGTCCGTTTGGTGGGAGTCCCTAGATGGTGGATTCAGACACATTGTTGTAATACTTTGTATGGTTATCGAGAATAATAAATAAAGTGGCCGTATGCATCTCCCAGATGCAGAGGCCGGGGGTCATCCTCCTTTTCTAAAAAAAAAAAAAAAAAGAAGAACAGAGAAACTGAATTAAGAAGAGAGAATTTGTAAAGAGCTAAATAGTCATGCAAGAGCTATAATTCCAAACATGTCAAAGATCATCTCATCATCTCGGCAGTTTTGTTAAATATACAACAATATTAGCTGCAGTCTATTAGCAGAACTTATTGCAAGGAACATGCTGGATAGCACCATATCAAATTGTATTCAATTTTGTGCATAGCATAGCAATGTGGATACTTATGAAACATGTGTAGCTAGAAATTAGAAATTGTACGAGGCTACTAAACTGTTGTGGCACAATTGACTATTATATGCATGATTCTGGTTTTATTAAGCTAGGAAGATGGAAAATATTTTCTTCCAAACATACATTAACACCATGGCCATAATAGATACAGAACATTCATGTTGTAGAAACGGTAATAGAAATCCCACTTCCAATAGCAAAATTTACTCTGAAATTACTATTTGAAATGAGCCATGGGTGGCAGCCATAGGATTCCAACTTACAGTAGCCTCATGATATTTAGCTGGTGCGAAGAAAAAGCCTACATCTACCAACAATATTATCCTACGCGCAAAGACAATGGCTAGATACACTAAACCATGAATGGAGATCACACATAAAATTGTTCAATACCCCAAAAACCATTAACTCGCAGGTCATGGTGTGTCTTTTCCTACTTCAATCCTACCTCTGCTCAGTTCACCCCTGTCACGATTTCTCCTACCAACCTGCTGGAACCACCACAAGCTCTTTCAAGTTTCATCGATCCACCATAAAGATGTTCACTATAATAACTGAGATGTGCAATCTATTTGGGAGCATCGTATTTTACACCTTTCAATAATTCTATTAGGCCTACGCAACAACAGCGGCGCCGATCGCCTCCACTAATTCATCCTTAACAGCAAACCCATGAGGAAGACATGGAAAATGCAAAGGTCATATCTTATGGCCGGTGCTACAAATCAGCCGGATGATTTCCGCCTGCCCAGCCGTCAGATGAGCGCTCTGGGGCCGTTCGATGCAGCAACGCCACGGCAGCAGACCAGCTTCAACGCAACGGGGCGCCGCTCCACTGCAGCACGGCGTGGCGCGACCATAGCTCCAACGCAGTGTCAACGACATCCGGTGAAGCTCCATTGCAACTCCCGCGAAGTTGCATTGCAGCGCTGGCTATGCTTCCAGCGGCCCGGCGTTGCTCCATTGCAACACCAGCGGCGCTCCCAACAGCTTCAACGCAACATCACCGGAGTTTCAGTGCCTCCATCGGCCACTCGGCGCGGTCACCGTCGGCGGTGCTCCCAACAGCTTCAGGGAGAATCCCCTCGGACGCGGACCTCTCCACAACATCGGCGCTCCCGCGAAGCCGACGATGCTGCATCGGTATGCTCTGCAACACCGGGCACTCGCCGGCAGCACCGCCACACTTCTCAACACCGGCAGCGGCAAGGCCGCGCCGGGAACTGCAGGTTCGACGCAGGTGCTACAGCCTGCAGGCCGTAGCGGTGTGCTGCAGGCAGCTTGCTCCGACGAGGGCTAATGGCGAAGATGTGGGGCGGCTTGCTCCGACGAGGGTAAGGGCATCTCCAGCCGTTGGCCCCCCGGGAGGGGCAAAAAATCGCCCCCTGGGGGCGCACCGGCGCTAAACCGCGCACTGGGGGCGTGATGCCCCCCAGTCGCGGCGCCCACGGTTAGTCAAAAAAGTCAAATACGGCGCAAAAACGACTCAAATTTAACGCAAACATCGGCGAGTTCGTTCAAACTTAAACATATTTTGCAAAAAAAGAAAAAAACTACCGCGGGCTACCCCCGCCGTCTCCCTCGCCGCCCGCCTCGCCGCCCGCCCACGCGGTTCTACATGCCGAGGAGGCTGTAGAACCGCGTGTAGTCACCGCCGTCGTCGTCATCGTCGTCGTCGTCGTCGTCGCCGCCCCCGCCTACGCCTCCGCCGTCCCTGCTGCATCCCTCCCCCGGTTGGCGCGGCGGGTTGGACGGTCCGGGGGCGGCGTCGTCGTCGTCGTCGTCGCTGTCGAGGACCACGACGCCGTGCTCGTCCTCGCGCCCACGCTTGCGGGCGGCGATCTCCTCCAGGGCCCGGCGCTGCCGGACCATCTCGTCGCGGAGGTAGTCGTCCCGCGCCCACCGCATGGCGTCCTCGTCGGAGAAGCCGCGCCGGGATATCTCCTCGTACTCTGCGGGGAGGCCGGGCTCCGGCTTGGGCTCGACGAGGACGAAGCGGCCGGTGGGTGGAGAGGCGTTGGCGCCGCTGCGGACGCCGGAACTGCGGGTGCGCGCGCTGACCGGCGTGCCCTGGGGCTCCGGCTTGAGGGGGCGGAGGCAGGGCGAGCCGCCGGACGAGGAGGAGGACCCCCCGGTCTCCATGCGCCTCGGGGTCCAGGAGCTTCCCCGGCGGCGTGAGAAGGAAGGGGGAGCGGGGTACTCGAGGCGCAGCGTGTTGCCGCCCTCGATGTACTCGAGGACGGCCTCCAACGTGCGCCCGGGCACGCCCCACCACCGACGCCGGCCAGCGGCGTTGAGCCTGCCGGAGGGCACGACGCCGTTGGTGGCCTCGAGCTGCTGGGCGTGACGGCGGCGGAAGTAAGGGTCCCAGAGCGGGCTGTCGGGGACGTACCGTGGCCCCTCCCTCGCCGCACGCGGCAGGTTCGAGCGGATGCGTGCGATCTCCGCACGCCGCGCCGCGCCGGTGGGTACCGGGGGCACCGGCACGCCGCCCGCGCTGATCCTCCACGCCCCGAGCACCCGCATGTCCGGCGGGACCGGGTACTCGGCCTCGTAAAGGAGGCAAGCCTCGTCTTCATGAAGATGGCGGCGGCCGAAGCCGTTCGCCGCCGCGCCGTCGCCTGGGAAGCGCTCGGCCATGGGTGTGAACTGGAGACGGCGAAAGAGAGGAGAGGAGAGGGAGGAACGACGACGGCGGGAGAGTGTGAGTCGCCGAGTGCGCCGGGGCGCGTCATATATAGGCCGAGGCACCGCACGCGCGCGTGCCACCGTGTGTACGCGTGGCGGGCGAGGGAGGGCGAGGGACGCGCGTCGTCCGGTCTTCACTGCGCCGCCCGTGAGGCATCAATGGCGCAGGCTGACTGGCGCGGCAGCGCGCGGCAGCTTTGGCATTGATTCGCCGCGGGAAACGAGGCGATGAGGACGACGAAGGGCCGAGAAGAGAGCCGTGTCGCTGACGTGGCGGGCCCGCGGCTTTTTCGCGCCAAAACAGTTCGCCCGGCGCCCCCGGGCGCCCCCCAGCGCGCCGGGTTCGGGCTGGGTCTGCCGGCGCTGTTTTCGGCCCAAGCCGGCGAAAATCGGGCTCCTGGGGGCGCGACTGGACCTTTTTTCGGCGCCGGCGCGAAAAACGCCTGGGGAGGCCTTCCTGGGGGCGCGGCTGGAGATGCCCTAATGGCGAAGTGGGGGACGGGCGGTGCGTCAAGACCAAGGTAGGAGAGGATAGAGAGAAAGGGGATCTCGCTCCGTTCACGCTAGAGATAAGGGACTGCGCGGGTGCATGACTTGGCCCACGAGGACGCGTGGCGCCCGGGCGACACGGCTGAATTCTGGAGAAATCAGCCGGATGTTTTAGATCGTTTTCCATATTCTTATTCTTATAAGAGCAACTCCAACGGGCCGACCCAAATGAACGGCGCTTTTGTCCGTTTGGGTCGGTCGGACACGGATGTCCGCTTTCGCTTTTGGGTCGGCGCGTGCGCCCAACGCTAGCCGACCCATTTTGATGGCGCTAAAAAAATAACGCATGCATATTTAAAAAGAAAAACAACATTAATTAAACATAAAGCCGGCCACGAAGGCCGGCGAGAGTCCACGCGTCCACATTTGCATTTAAAAAAACCTAAACTACGAGGCAGCACGCTGCCCTAGGCGGCGGCGGCGGCGGCCTCGGGGTCCGTGAGGTCGATGAGCGTCGGCGTCGGCGCCGGCCCGGCCTAGGAGAACGATGTGTTCCAGAGCGCAGCCATGTCGGGCGCAGGCTGTGCCGGCGCGGGGGCCTGTGCGGCCGCGGCCTGGTGCGCCTCCTCCTCGGCCTCACGCTGCTCCTCCTCGAGGTCGCGCTCGAGCATCTCGAGGTACTCGACGTCGCAGCGCTTCTTGGCCACCCGAATCTGGCGCCAGTGCTCGAGGTACGCCGCCTCCTGCACCGGCGTCGCCCCCATCCAGACCGGCGGCGCGCGTACCCACTCGCGCACTACTCCCGTCCAGGAGTAGCGCTCGATGGGGGACGGCTTCGGCTCGGGTTCCGGCTGCTTCTCCGGCTTGATGAGGCATCGGGGAGGGGACGGCGGGGCCACCGGCAGCACCACGCAGTCGCCCGCCGCGGAGAGGGCAAGTGCATGCGCCATTGCCGCCTCGTAGCGAGCCTCCTCTTCCTCCGCCACCTCCGCCCTGCGCTGCTCGTCCTCCTCGCTCTCCCGGTAGACGGCCGCAAGGGCCGCCTGGTAGGCGTCCTCGGCCGCCTGGTCCTCCTCGCGGACGATGAGCGGCATCGGCGGCTCGCTCCGGTCGACCTCGCGCACGTCCCGTCGCCTCGCCTCCTCGTGCTCAAAGGCGAACCACCTCGCCCAGTAGGCGGGCTCGCGGCGCTGCTCCGGCGTCAGCAGCGCCCACCGACGCCGCACCTCCTCCGCGTGAGCCCTAGCCGTCCGCGGCGCCGCCGGCACTGGGATCCTATCTGGATCCAGATGTCAGTCGTGCGACAGGGTCACGTCCGGGTACGGCAGAGGCTGGCGGTGCCGCCAGTGCCACTCCGCCTGGTGCACTGGCACGTTCACGCGCTGCCTCTGCCGACGAGGCGCCGACGGAGGCGGGAGGAACTCTAAGGGGAAAGGGGTGGCGGGGGTCTTGCCCTTGGCCTTGCTGCTGCCGGCGCCGGAGAAGAGCCCCATCTCGCTGTGGTTCTGGTGGCTAGGGCTTGCCGGTGACGGGGGAGCAAAGCTTGCTAGATTTGGACGGCGAGTTTGGATGAGGACGGCCCCGCCGCACGGTCGGCTTAAAAAAGGACGAGCGTCGTCGCTGACGCGTGGGCCCATGGTCATAAATTAAGCTGACCGCATGGGCAGCAGGTAGTTGGACAGCCGCCAGGTGGGGACGCAGCGGACAGCGAGAAGGCGCGCGTGGCGTCCGTGCCGACGCATTTGGGGTGCAAATTTGGGCCGCAAATGCGTCGGCACGGACGTGATTTGGGTTTGGGTCGGCGCTTTGGACCGCCACTTTTGTCCGCGCCGACCCAAACGGACGGCAGCAGACGAAATGGGTCGGCCCTTTGGAGTTGCTCTAACTGCCTGGCACGCTAATCTGTTTATAAGGGGGAATAAAAAGTTAATTAGACTCATGTTGCTCAATAGTTATACAATTAAACATCTGTAAGGATTATTTAAGCTGAAATGAAAAACTTTGAACATAAACTATTTTACCTGTAGCTAAAAAAATGAAAATCCTCTTGCTGTTCCCTTTTATATCCACCTGGCAAGGAAAAACAATGTCTATTTCATAAATAACAGGGAGACAATTCAATCTGTTTTCATCAGGATAAAGAGATGTCACAAGATGTCAGGTTTTCTGGGAGAATGGCGTTTTGGAGGCCGAGCTCCATGAAGGCCTTTATTTTTGAAAAATTCAAATTCAAACTTTTATGTTTCAAAATATTCTAAAAACAAATATGTGAGTATGTAAAGATGTAGCCCACATGTGTGTAAATTCATGATGAAATACGTTAAATTCATGGTCTGGGAGGATGAATAGTATCTTGTGTTAAACAGCCTTAGATTTGTCTTTTTTTTCACAGCCCTTAGTTCAACATGTTTTGCCCTGAAAATTTACACACATGTGTGTTATGCCTTCATGTATATCTATACATTTTTCAGAATTTTTTGAAATGTAAAAATATGAATTTCAATGAAATTTGAATTTTGAATCCGGAGACCCCCAGTGAGCTCGGTCACCAAAGGCAGTTTCCGGTTTTCTAGAGTATACATATATCAGATAAAGAGAGAGAAGCCCAGAAGAGCAAGCGAAATAGTTGTTCTTACCAAAGCATTTTAGTTTGACTATGGCTACTTTTAGTTTTGCATAAAGCAGACAATTAACCCAAAATTCATCCGAGGCATGAAAGGGGAGAAGGATTGTGAGAAGCTCACCTTGGCACCATCCATCCCTCAATGGGAGTGCCACTCTGAGCTCCTCCCGTCCCGTAAGCACCATCCTCAGCCGTCGAGACATCCCCTTCCCTGCAGATCCATGATCCATGACACTGCTGCTCCTTGCCACAATCCCCGGCCTCTCCTCCACCCCGTGGGGGGTCCACCACTTGGTTCGCCGGCTTCGCTGCTCGGTCCCACACCGCTGGCCCCTTGGCCCTCCCCCTGCTCCTCCACCCTCAGTATGAAGACCCGGCCATCCCTGCTTTTCCACGGTGACCGGCGGGAGGCGCCATCTAGCCTTGGAGGGGATGTTGAAGGTGAACGCGAGGCTGGAAGCCGGGCGAGGGGAGCCAACGGGACGAAAGAACGGCGCAGAAGAGGGATAGGAGGAGAAGAGCGGGTGCGGCGGCGGACGAGGGACGGACGTGGTGTTTGTGGATTGGGGGCTGAAAGGCTCACCCAAACAAGGAAAAAGCTCATTTTAAACCCTGAATTTATAAAGGTTCGGCGAAACAAATCTTCAAATCGAAATTCCGGTCGATTGCACCCTGAACTATGCATTCTTGGTCGAAACTGAACCCGGGGTCGTTTGGCAAACCAGGATCGTCGATGTGTCATAGGATGGCCGGGTTTGGTGTCATTTCGCACAGTTTCCCGTTGGGCCGGCCCGCTTTAGTTTTTTTCTCCTTTTTTAAAAGGTGCAGTTTTTTTATCGTTTATAAAGGCAAAAAAGAGCACATAGTGTGACA
This sequence comes from Triticum aestivum, assembly GCF_018294505.1. Lineage (NCBI taxonomy): Eukaryota > Viridiplantae > Streptophyta > Magnoliopsida > Poales > Poaceae > Triticum > Triticum aestivum. The sequence continues at coordinate 685,085,933 of NC_057801.1, read as the reverse complement.
TGAACCCGAGACCTCCTGCTGCTGGTTGACAGAAGCTACCACCAGGACAGCACGTCATTGTTCACTTCCTCCCTGTTTCTTCTTTTTCTTCTTTCTTTTTCTTTTCTTTTTCTGTTCTTTTTATTTTTATTTTTCGTTTTTAATTTTTTACTAAATCCGTGGTCATCTTAGTAGGAAATACCAAACGAAAAAAAACCTCGTGAACCAAATTTTCAAAAGGAAAAAAGGTCACGATGTTTTTAAAAAAAATCACGGATTTAGAAAAGGTCCAATTTTTTTGAAAAGAAGTTCACAAATTTTCAAAAGAAAAGTTCATGGATTTTGGAAAAAAGTTGTAAAAATAAAAAGAGTTCATGGATTTGAAAAAAAGTTCACGGATTCAAAAAAGTCCATGAGTTTTGTAAAAAGTTTCACGCATTAGATAAAAACAGAAAAAACTAAGAAATTGGAATAAATTATTCACAAGAGGTGAGGCGGCGTGCTTGGTAGACAGTTTTTGCACCAACAAGGGGAGGTTGCGAGTTCAAAACACCTTATGTGTGCACCTTTTTTTTAGCAGTGTAACAAAAGAAAAGACATTTTTAATAGACAAAAAAAATACAAATGGGTTGGCTGGGATTCTACCAAAGCTCCGACAGCTTAAGACTTGATGCAAAAAACCAATGGACTGAGAATACTTTGCTGATTACAATCCGAAAACAGTGCTATTTAACAATTGTTTTAGTACAAAATTTCATCATTTTGGAAACAAGTTCATTGAATTTGAAAAAAGTTCACGAATTCAAAAGATTCAAAAAAAAGATCACGAAAACGAAAAAAGTTCATAAACTCGAGAAAAGTTCACGAAATTGAAAATAGAAGAAAAACAGAAGAAAACCGGCCAAAAAAAACAAGCTGGAATCTAGCACAAAAAATGATCGTTATTTAAAGAAAATAAATTAGTAAACTATCGCAAAGTGGGTCTTGTCCCGGATGGCTAGCGCGTTCGTACCTTGCCTGTAAGGTGCGGTGTTCGAAACATCACGACGCACGTTGTTTGAAAGTTTTTGCAGAAAAACGTAAAAAAAAATTACGATGGGCCGGCCCAGTAGTCAATATTCAAAACATCACGACGCACATTTTTTGAAAGTTTTTGCAGAAAAACGTAAAAAAAAATACGATGGGCCGGCCCAATGCGCGCCGTAGTCAATATTACCGTTGCTTGGCCCATGAGTCATACGAATCCCTGCCACGTCAGCATTTTTATGCCTCAAACGATATCAAGGTTTGATTTAGACCGGGATTGCATAGTTCAGGGTGCAATCGACCGGGATTTCGACTTGAGGGTTCATTTCGCCAAACCTCTACGAGTTCAGGGTTTAAAATAGACTTTTCCCCCAAACAATAGGAAGACAAACGAGCCCACCAGTCATCTCTGTTGGGGAACGTTGCAGAAAATTAAAATTTTTCCTACGGTTTCACCAAGATCCATCTATGAGTTCATCTAAGCAACGAGTCATGGGAGAGAGTTTGCATCTACATACCACTTGTAGATCGCGTGCGGAAGCTTTCAAGGGGATGGTGATGATGGAGTCGTACTCGACGTGATTCAGATCACTGATGTCCAAGTGCTGAACGGACAGCACCTCCGCGTTCAACACACGTACGGGACGGGAGACGTCTCCTCCTTCTTGATTCAGCAAGGGGGAAGGAGAGGTTGATGATGATCCAGCAGCACGACGGCGTGGTGGTGGATGCAGCAGAACTCCAGCAGGGCTTCGCCAAGCGACTACGGGAGGAGGACGAGGTGTTGCAGGGGGAGGGAGGCGCCAAGCACAAGGGTGCTGCTGCCCTCCCCCCTGCCCTCCTTTATATAGGCCCCCAGGGGGGGCGCCGGCCCTGGGAGATTGGATCTCCCAAGGGGGGCGGCGGCCAAGGGGGGAGGAGTGCCCCCCAAGGCATGTGGTGCGCCCCCCCACCCTAGGGTTTCAACCCTAGGCGCAGGAGGTGGGCCTAGGGGGGCGCACCAGCCCACTCTGGGCTGGCTCCCCTCCCACTTCAGCCCATGGGGCCCTCCGGGATGGGTGGCCCCAACCGGTGGACCCCCGCGACCCTTCCGGTGGTCCCGGTACAATACCGGGTGACCCCGAAACTTTCCCGATGGCCGAAATACCACTTCCTATATATTATTCTTTACCTCCGGACCATTCCGAAACTCCTCGTGACGTCCGGGATCTCATCCGGGACTCCGAACAACATTCGGTATGCTGCATACTCATATTCATACAACCCTAGCGTCACTGAACCTTAAGTGTGTAGACCCTACGGGTTCGGGAGACACGCAGACATGACCGAGACGACTCTCGGGCAATAACCAATAGTGGGATCTGGATACCCATGTTGGCTCCCACATGCTCCTCGATGATTTCATCGGTTGAACCATGATGTCAAGGATTCGATCAAACCCCGTATACAATTCCCTTTGTCAATCGGTACGTTACTTGCCCGAGACTCGATCGTTGGTATCCCAATACCTTGTTCAGTCTCGTTACCGGCAAGTCACTTTACTCGTACCGTAATGCATGATCCCGTGGCCAACACCTTGGTCACCTTGAGCTCATTATGATGATGCATTACCGAGTGGGCCCAGAGATACCTCTCCGTCATACGGAGTGACAAATCCCAGTCTCGATCCGTGTCAACCCAACAGACACTTTCGGAGATACCTGTAGTGCACCTTTATAGTCACCCAGTTACGTTGTGACGTTTGATACACCCAAAGAACTCCTACGGTATCCGAGAGTTACACGATCTCATGGTCTAAGGAAGAGATACTTGACATTAGAAAAGCTCTAGCAAACGAACTACACGATCTTTGTGCTATGCTTAGGATTGGGTCTCGTCCATGTTGGGGAACGTAGTAATTTCAAAAAAATTCCTACGCACACGCAAGATCATGGTGATGCATAGCAACGAGAGGGGAGAGTGTTGTCTACGTACCCTCGTAGACCAAAGCGGAAGCGTTGACGCAATGTAGATGAAGTAGTCGTACGTCTTCCCGGTCCAACCAATCCAAGCACCGTTACTCCGGCACCTCCGAGTTCTTGACACACGTACAGCTCGATGACGCACCCCGAACTCCAATCCAGCAGAGGTACGGGGAGGAGTTCCGTCAGCACGACGGCGTGGTGACGATCTTGATGTTCAACTATCGCAGGGCTTCGCCTAAGCACCGCTACAATATGACTGAGGTGTAATATCGTGGAGGGGGGCACCGCACACGGCTAAGGAACAATCACGAAGATCAACTTGTGTGTCTATGGGGTGCCCCCTGCCCCCGTATATAAAGGAGTGGAGGAGGGGAGGGCCGGCCCTCTCTATGGCGCGCCCTAGGGGAGTCCTACTCCCACCGGGAGTAGGATTCCCCCTTTCCTAGTCCAACTAGGAGCCCTTCCATGTAGTAGGAGTAGGAGAGAAGGAAAGGGAAGAGAGAAGGAGAAGGAAGGAAGGGGGCGCCCCCCCTCCCTAGTCCAATTCGGACTAGTCCATGGGGAGGGGTGCGGCCACCCTTTTGGCCCTTTCTCTCCTTTCCCGTATGGCCCATTAAGGCCCAATACGAATTCCCGTAACTCTTCGGTACTCCAAAAAATACCCGAATCACTCGGAACCTTTCCGAACTCCGAATATAGTCGTCCAATATATCGATCTTTACGTCTCGACCATTTCGAGACTCCTCATCATGTCCCCGATCTCATCCGGGACTCCGAACTCCTTCGGTACATCAAAACTCATAAACTCATAATATAACTGTCATCGAATACTTAAGCGTGCTGACCCTACGGTTCGAGAACAATGTAGACATGACCGAGACACGTCTCCGGCCAATAACCAATAGCGGGACCTGGATGCCCATATTGGTTCCTACATATTCTATGAAGATCTTTATCGGTCAAACCGCATAACAACATACGTTGTTCCCTTTGTCATCGGTATGTTACTTGCCCGAGATTCGATCGTCGGTATCCAATACCTAGTTCAATCTCGTTACCGGCAAGTCTCTTTACTCGTTCCGTAATACATCATCTCACAACTAACTCATTAGTTGCAATGCTTGCAAGGCTTAAGTGATGTGCATTACCGAGAGGGCCCAGAGATACCTCTCCGACATTCGGAGTGACAAATCCTAATCTCGAAATACGCCAACCCAACAAGTACCTTTGGAGACACCTGTAGAGCACCTTTATAATCACCCAGTTACGTTGTGACGTTTGGTAGCACACAAAGTGTTCCTCCGGTAAACGGGAGTTGCATAATCTCATAGTCATAGGAACATGTATAAGTCATGGAGAGAGCAATAGCAACATACTAAATGATTGGGTGCTAAGCTAACGGAATGGGTCATGTCAATCAGATCATTCAACTAATGATGTGATCCCGTTAATCAAATAACAACTCTTTGTCCATGGTTAGGAAACATAACCATCTTTGATTAACAAGCTAGTCAAGTAGAGGCATACTAGTGACACTCTGTTTGTCTATATATTCACACATGTATTATGTTTCCGGTTAATACAATTCTAGCATGAATAATAAACATTTATCATGATATAAGGAAATAAATAATAACTTTATTATTGCCTCTAGGGCATCTTTCCTTCAGTCTCCCACTTGCACTAGAGTCAATAATCTAGATCACATCACCATGTGATTAACATCGATAATTCACATCATCATGTGATTAACACCCATAGTTCACATCGCCATGTGACCAACACCCAAAGGGTTTACTAGATTCAGTAATCTAGTTCACATCGCTATGTGATTAACACCCAAAGAGTACTAAGGTGTGATCATGTTTTGCTTGTGAGAGAATCTTAGTCAACGGGTCTTTCACATTCAGATCCGTTATGTATTTTGCAATTTTCTATGTCTACAATACTCTGCACGGAGCTACTCTAGCTAATTGCTCCCACTTTCAATATGTATCTAGATCTAGACTTAGAGTCATCCAGATCGGTGTCAAAACTTGCATCGACGTAACCCTTTACGACGAACCTTTTGTCACTTCCATAATCGAGAAACATATCCTTATTCCACTAAGGATAATTTTGACCGCTGTCCAGTGATCTACTCCTAGATCACTATTGTACTCCCTTGCCAAACTCAGTGCAGGGTATACAATAGATCTGGTACACAGCATGGCATACTTTATAGAACCTATGGCCAAGGCATAGGGAATAACTTTCATTCTCTTTCTATCTTCTGCCGTGGTCGGGTTTTGAGTCTTACTCAATTTCACACCTTGTAACACAGGCAAGAACTCTTTCTTTGACTGTTCCGTTTTGAACTACTTCAAAATCTTGTCAAGGTATGTACTCATTGAAAAAACTTATCAAGCGTCTTGATCTATCTCTATAGATCTTGATGCTCAATATGTAAGCAGCTTCACCGAGGTCTTTCTTTGAAAAACTCCTTTCAAACACTCCTTTATGCTTTGCAGAATAATTCTACATTATTTCCGATCTACAATATGTCATTCACATATACTTATCAGAAATGCTGTAGTGCTCCCACTCACTTTCTAGTAAATACAGGCTTCACTGCAAGTCTGTATAAACTATATGCTTTCATCAACTTATCAAAGCGTATATTCCAACTCCGAGATGCTTGCACCAGTCCATAGATGGATCGCTGGAGCTTGCACATTTTGTTAGCACCTTTAGGATTGACAAAACCTTCTGGTTGCATCATATACAACTCTTCTTTAATAAACCCATTAAGAAATGCAGTTTTGACATCCTTTTGCCAGATTTCAAAAAATGTGGCAATAGCTAACATGATTCGAACAGACTTTTAAGCATCGATACGAGTGAGAAAATCTCATTGTATTCAACATCTTGAACTTTGTCAAAAACCTTTTTCGACAAGTCTAGCTTTGTAGATAGTAACACTACTATCAGCGTCCGTCTTCCTCTTGAAGATCCATTTATTTTCTATGGCTTGCCGATCATCGGGCAACTCCACCAAAGTCCACACTTTGTTCTCATACATGGATCTCATCTCAGATTTCATGGCCTCAAGCCATTTCGCGGAATCTGGGCTCATCATCGCTTCCTCATAGTTCATAGGTTTGTCATGGTCAAGTAACATGACCTCCAGAACAGGATTACCGTACCACTCTGGTGCGGATCTCACTCCGTTTTACCTACGAGGTTCGGTAGTAACTTGATCTGAAGTTACATGATCATCATCATTAGCTTCCTCACTAATTGGTATAGTAGTCACAAGAACAGATTTCTGTGATGAACTACTTTCCAATAAGGGAACAGGTACAGTTACCTCATCAAGTTCTACTTTCCTCCCACTCACTTCTTTCGAGAGAAACTCCTTCTCTAGAAAGGGTCCATTATTAGCAACGAATGTTTTGCCTTCGGATCTGTGATAGAAGGTGTACCCAACAATTTCCTTTGGGTATTCTATGAAGACGCACTTCTCCGATTTGGGTTTGAGCTTATCAGGATGAAACTTTTTCACATAAGCATCGCAGCCCCAAACTTTAAGAAACGACAACTTTGGTTTCTTGCTAAACCACAGTTCATATAGTGTCGTCTCAATGGATTTAGATGGTGCCCTATTTAACGTGAATGCAGTTGTCTCTAATGCATGATCCCAAAACGATATTGGTAAATCGGTAAAAAAAACATCATAGATTGTACTATATCCAATAAAGTACGGTTATGACATCGGACACACCATTATGATGTGGTGTTCCAGGTGGCATGAATTTGTGAAACTATTCCACATTGTTTTAATTGAAGACCAAACTCGTAACTCAAATATTTGTCTCCGCGATCAGATCGTAGTAACTTTATTTTTCTTGTTACGATGATTTTTCCACTTCACTCTGAAATTCTTTGAACCTTTCAACTATTTCAGACTTATGTTTCATCAAGTAGATATACCCATATCTGCTCAAATCATCTTGTGAAGGTCAGAAAATAATGATATCCGCCATGAGCCTCAACATTCATCGGACCACATACATCTGTATGTATGATTTCCAACAAATCTGTTGCTCTCTCCATAGTACCGGAGAACGGCGTTTTAGTCATCTTGCCCATGAGGCACGGTTCGCAAGTACCAAGTGATTCATAATCAAGTGGTTCCAAAAGTCCATCAGTATGGAGCTTCTTCATGCGCTTTACACCGATATGACCTAAATGGCAGTGCCACAAATAAGTTGCACTATCATTATTAACTTTGCATCTTTTGGCATCAATATTATGAATATGTGCATCACTACGATCGAGAGCCAACAAACTATTTTCGTTGGGTGTATGACCATTGAAGGTTTTATTCATTTAAATAGAACAACAATTATTCTCTGATTTTAAATGAATAACCGTATTGCAATAAACATGATCAAATCATATTCATGCTCAACGCAAACGCCAAATAACATTTATTTAGGTTTAACACTAATCCCGAAAGTATAGGAGTGTGCGATGATGATCATATCAATCTTGGAACTACTTTCAACACACATCGTCACTTCACCCTTAACTAGTTTCTGTTTATTCTGCAACTCCCGTTTCAAGTTACTACTCTTAGCAACTGAACCAGTACCAAATACCGAGGGGTTGCTATAAACACTAGTAAAGCATACATCAAACACCTGTATATCAAATATACCCTTTTTCACTTTGCCATCCTTCTTATCCACCAAATATTTAGGGCATTTCCGCTTCCAGTGACCATTTCCTTTGCAGTGTAAGCACTCAGTTTCAGGCTTTGGTTCAGCTTTGGGCTTCTTCGTGGGAGTGACAACTTGCTTGTCAATCTACTTGAAGTTCCCCTTTCTTTCCCTTTGCCCTTTTATTGAAACTAGTGATCTTGTCAACCATCAACACTTGATGCTCTTTCTTGATTTCTACCTTCGTCGATTTCAACATCACGAAGAGCTCAGGAATCATTTTCGTCATCCCTTGCATACTATAGTTCATCACGAAGTTCTACTAACTTGGTGATGGTGACTAGAGAATTCTGTCAATCACTATCTTATCTAGAAGATTAACTCCCACTTGATTCAAGCGATTGTAGTACCCAAACAATCTGAGCACATGCTCACTAGTTGAGCGATTCTCCTCCATCTTTTAGCTATAGAACTTGTTGGAGACTTTATATCTCTCAACTCGGGTATTTGCTTGAAATATTAACTTCAATTCCTGGAACATCTCATATGGTCCATGATGTTCAAAACATCTTTGAAGTCCCGATTCTAAGCCATAAAGCATGGTGCACAAAACTATCAAGTAGTCATCATATTGAGCTAGCCAAACGTTCATAACGTCAGCATCTGCTCCTGCAATAGGTCTGTCACCTAGCGGTGCATTAAGGACATAATTCTTCTGTGCAGCATTGAGGATAAACCTCAGATCGCGGATCCAATCCGCATCATTGCTGCTAACATTTTTCAACACAATTTTCTCTAGGAACATATCAAAATAAACATATGAAAGCAACAACGCAAGCTATTGATCTTACAACATAATTTGCAAAATACTACCAGGACTAAGTTCATGATAAATTTAAGTTCAATTAATCATATTACTTAAGAACTCCCACTTAGACAGACATCTCTCTAGTCATCTAAGTGATCACGTGATCCAAATCAACTAAACCATAACCGATCATCACGTGAGATGGAGTAGTTTTCAATGGTGAACATCACTATGTTGATCATATCTACTATATGATTCACGCTCGACCTTTCGGTCTCCGTGCTCCGAGGCCATATCTGCATATGCTAGGCTCGTCAAGTTTAACCTGAGTATTCCGCGTGTGCAAAACTGGCTTGCACCCGTTGTAGATGGACGTAGAGCTTATCACACCCGATCATCACGTGGTGTCTGGGCACGACGAACTTTGGCAACGGTGCATACTCAGGGAGAACACTTCTTGATAATTAGTGAGAGATCATCTTAAAATGCTACCGTCAATCAAAGCAAGAATAAGATGTATAATAGATAAACATCATATGCAATCAAAATATGTGACATGATATGGCCATGATCATCTTGCGCCTTTGATCTCCATCTCCAAAGTACTGTCATGATCTCTATCGTCACCGACATGACACCATGATCTTCATCATCTTGATCTATATCAATGTGTCATCACATGGTTGTCTCACCAACTATTGCTCTTGCAACTATTGCTATCGTATAGCGATAAAGTAAAGCAATTATTTGGCACTTGCATATTATGCAACAAAGAGACATCCATAGGGCTTCTGCCAGTTGCCGATAACTTCAACAAAACATGATCATCTCATACAACAACTTATATCTTATCACGTCTTGACCATATCACATCACAACATGCCCTGCAAAACAAGTTAGACGTCCTCTACTTTGTTGTTGCAAATTTTACGTGGCTGCTACGGGCTGAGCAAGAACCGTTCTTACCTACGCATCAAAACCACAACGATAGTTTGTCAAGTTGGTGTTGTTTTAACCTTCGCAAGGACCGGGCGTAGCCACACTCGGTTCAACTAAAGTTGGAGAAACTGACACCCGCTAGCCACCTGTGTGCAAAGCACGGCGGTAGAACCACTCTCGCGTAAGCGTACGCGTAATGTCGGTCCGGGCCGCTTCATCCAACAATACCGCCGAACCAAAGTATGACATGCTGGTAAGCAGTATGACTTATATCGCCCACAACTCACTTGTGTTCTACTCGTGCATATAACATCAAACCATAAAACCTAGGCTCGGATGCCACTGTTGGGGAACGTAGTAATTTCAAAAAAAATCCTACGCACACGCAAGATCATGGTGATGCATAGCAACGAGAGGGAAGAGTGTTGTATACGTACCCTCGTAGACCGAAGCGGAAGCGTTGACGCAACGTAGAGGAAGTAGTCGTACGTCTTCCTGGTCCAACCGATCCAAGCACCGTTACTCCGGCACCTCCGAGTTCTTGACACACGTACAGCTCGATGACGCACCCCGAACTCCGATCCAGCAGAGGTACGGGGAGGAGTTCCGTCAGCACGACGGCGTGGTGACGATCTTGATGTTCAACTATCGCAGGGCTTCGCCTAAGCACCGCTACAATATGACCGAGGTGTAATATCGTGGAGGGGGCACCGCACACGGCTAAGGAACGATCAGAAGATCAACTTGTGTGTCTATGGGGTGCCCCCTGCCCCCGTATATAAAGGAGTGGAGGAGGGGAGGGCCGACCCTCTCTATGGCGCGCCCTAGGGGAGTCCTACTCCCACCGGGAGTAGGATTCCCCCTTTCCTAGTCCAACTAGGAGCCCTTCCATGTAGTAGGAGTAGGAGAGAAGGAAAGGGAAGAGAGAAGGAGAAGGAGAAGGAAGGGGCGCCCCCCCTCCCTAGTCCAATTCGGACTAGTCCATGGGGAGGGGTGCGGCCACCCTTTTGGCCCTTTCTCTCCTTTCCCGTATGGCCCATTAAGGCCCAATACGAATTCCCGTAACTCTTCGGTACTCCGAAAAATACCCGAATCACTCGGAACCTTTTCGAACTCCGAATATAGTCGTCCAATATATCGATCTTTACGTCTCGACCATTTCGAGACTCCTCGTCATGTCCCTGATCTCATCCGGGACTCTGAACTCCTTCGGTACATCAAAACTCATAAACTCATAATATAACTGTCATCGAAACCTTAAGCGTGCGGACCCTACGGTTCGAGAACAATGTAGACATGACCGAGACACGTCTCCGGCCAATAACCAATAGCGGGACCTGGATGCCCATATTGGTTCCTACATATTCTACGAAGATCTTTATCGGTCAGACCGCATAACAACATACGTTGTTCCCTTTGTCATCGGTATGTTACTTGCCCGAGATTCGATCGTCGATATCCAATACATAGTTCAATCTCGTTACCGGCAAGTCTCTTTACTCGTTTCGTAATACATCATCTCACAACTAACTCATTAGTTGCAATGCTTGCAAGGCTTAAGTGATGTGCATTGCCGAGAGGGCCCAGAGATACCTCTCCGACATTCGGAGTGACAAATCCTAATCTCGAAATACGCCAACCCAACAAGTACCTTTGGAGACACCTGTAGAGCACCTTTATAATCACCCAGTTACGTTGTGACGTTTGGTAGCACACAAAGTGTTCCTCCGATAAACGGGAGTTGCATAATCTCATAGTCATAGGAACATGTATAAGTTATGGAGAGAGCAATAGCAACATACTAAACGATTGGGTGCTAAGCTAACGGAATGGGTCATGTCAATTAGATCATTCAACTAATGATGTGATCCCGTTAATCAAATAACAACTCTTTGTCCATGGTTAGGAAACATAACCATCTTTGGTTAACAAGCTAGTCAAGTAGAGGCATACGAGTGACACTCTGTTTGTCTATATATTCACACATGTATTATGTTTCCGGTTAATACAATTCTAGCATGAATAATAAACATTTATCATGATATAAGGAAATAAATAATAACTTTATTATTGCCTCTAGGGCATATTTCCTTCAGTCCATCACATCATTCTCCTAATGATGTGATCCCGTTATCAACGACATCCAATGTCCATAGTCAGGAAACCATGACTATCTGTTGATCACAACGAGCTAGTCAACTAGAGGCTCACTAGGGACATATTGTGGTCTATGTGTTCACACGTGTATTACGATTTCCGGATAATACAGTTATAGCATGAACAAAAGACAATTATCATGAACAATGAAATATAATAATACTTTTATTATTGCCTCTAGGGCATATTTCCAACAGTCTCCCACTTGCACTAGAGTCACCAATCTAGTTACATTGTGATGAATCGAACACCCATAGATTTCTGGTGTTGATCATGTTTTGCTCGCGAGAGAGGTTTAGTCAACGGATCTGCGACATTCAGATCTGTATGTACTTTGCAAATCTCTATGTCTCCATCTTGAACATTTTCACGGATGGAGTTGAAACGACGCTTGATGTGCCTGGTCTTTTTGTGAAACCTGGGCTCCTTGGCAAGGGCAATAGCTCCAGTGTTGTCACAGAAGAGTTTGATCGGCCCCGACGCATTGGGTATGACTCCTAGGTCGGCGATGAACTCCTTCACCCAAATCGCTTCATGCGCTGCCTCCGAGGCTGCCATGTACTCCGCTTCACACGTAGATCCCGCCACGACGCTCTGCTTGCAGCTGCACCAGCTTACTGCTCCACCATTCAACATATACACGTATCCGGTTTGTGACTTAGAGTCATCCAGATCTGAGTCGAAGCTAGCATCGACGTAACCCTTTACGACGAGCTCTTCGTCTCCTCCATAAAAGAGAAACATGTCCTTTGTCCTTTTCAGGTACTTCAGGATATTCTTGACCACTGTCCAGTGTTCCTTGCCGGGATTACTTTGGTATCTTGCTACCAAACTTACGGCAAGGTTTACATCAGGCCTGGTACACAGCATGGCATACATAATAGATCCTATGGCTGAAGCATAGGGGATGACACTCATCTCTTCTTTATCTTTTGCCGTGGTCGGTGACTGAGCCGAGCTCAATCTCACACCTTGTAACATAGGCAAGAACCCTTTCTTGGACTGATCCATTTTGAACCTTTTCAAAATCTTGTCAAGGTATGTGCTTTGTGAAAGACCTATGAGGCGTTTCGATCTATCTCTATAGATCTTGATGCCTAATATATAAGCAGCTTCTCCAAGGTCCTTCATTGAAAAACACTTATTCAAGTAGGCCTTAATGCTGTCCAGAAGTTCTATATTATTTCCCATCAAGAGTATGTCATCTACATATAATATGAGAAATGCTACAGAGCTCCCACTCACTTTCTTGTAAACGCAGGCTTCTCCATAAGTCTGCATAAACCCAAACGAATGTTCCAACTCCGAGATGCTTGCACCAGTCCATAAATGGATCGCTGGAGCTTGCATACTTTGTTAGCGTTCTTAGGATCGACAAAACCTTCCGGCTGCATCATATACAGCTCTTCCTTAAGATGCCCGTTAAGGAATGCCGTTTTGACGTCCATCTGCCATATCTCATAATCATAGTATGCGGCAATTGCTAACATGATTCGGATGGACTTCAGCTTCGCTACGGGAGAGAATGTCTCGTCGTAGTCAATCCCTTGAACTTGTCGATAACCCTTAGCGACAAGTCGAGCTTTATAGATGGTAACATTTCCATCTGCGTCCGTCTTCTTCTTAAAAATCCATTTGTTTTCTATCGCTCGCCGATCATCGGGCAAGTCTATCAAAGTCCATACTTCGTTTTCATACATGGATTCTATCTCGGATTTCATGGCTTCAAGCCATTTATTGGAATCTAGGCCCGCCATCGCTTCTTCATAGTTCGAAGGTTCACCATTGTCTAAAAACATGATTTCCAGGACAGGGTTGCCGTACCACTCTGGTGCGGAACGTGTCCTTGTGGACCTACGAAGTTCAGTAGCAACTTGATCCGAAGTACCTTGATCATCATCATTGGTTTCCTCTTTAGTTGGTGTGGGCATCACAGGAACATTTTCCTGAGCTGCATCACTTTCCCGTTCGAGAGGTAGTACTTCATCGAGTTCTACTTTCCTCCCACTTACTTCTTTCGAGAGAAACTCTTTTTCCAGAAAGCATCCGTTCTTGGCAACAAAGATCTTGCCCTCGGATCTTAAGTAGAAGGTATACCCGACAGTTTCCTTAGGGTATCCTATGAAGACGCATTTTTCCGACTTGGGTTCGAGCTTTTCAGGTTGAAGTTTCTTGACATAAGCATCGCATCCCCAAACTTTTAGAAACGACAGCTTAGGTTTCTTCCCAAACCATAATTCATACGGTGTCGTCTCAACAGATTTAGACGGTGCCCTATTTAAAGTGAATGTAGCTGTCTCTAGAGCGTATCCCCAAAATGACAGCGGTAAATCGGTAAGAGACATCATAGACCGCACCATATCCAATAGAGTACGATTACGATGTTCGGACACACCGTTATGCTGAGGTGTTCCAGGCAGCGTGAGTTGTGAAACGATTCCACATTTCCTTAAGTGTGTACCAAATTCGTGACTTAAGTATTCTCCTCCACGATCTGATCGTAGGAACTTTATCTTTCGGTCACGTTGATTCTCCACCTGATTATGAAATTCCTTGAACTTTTCAAAGGTCTTAGACTTGTGTTTCATTAAGTAAACATACCCATATCTACTCAAGTCATCAGTGAGAGTGAGAACATAACGATATCCTCCGCGAGCCTCAACGCTCATTGGACCGCACACATCGGTATGTATGATTTCCAACAAGTTGGTTGCTCGCTCCATTGTTCCGGAGAACGGAGTCTTGGTCATTTTGCCCATGAGGCATGGTTCGCATGTGTCAAACGATTCATAATCAAGAGACTCTAAAAGTCCATCAGCATGGAGCTTCTTCATGCGCTTGACACCAATGTGACCAAGGCGGCAGTGCCACAAGTATGTGGGACTATCGTTATCAACTTTACATCTTTTGGCATCCACATTGTGAACATGTGTAATATTACGCTCGAGATTCATTAAGAATAAACCATTGACCATCGGAGCATGACCATAAAACATATCTCTCATATAAATAGAACAACCATTATTCTTGGATTTAAATGAGTAGCCATCTCGTATTAAACGAGATCCTGATACAATGTTCATGCTCAAACTTGGCACTAAATAACAATTATTAAGGTTCAAAACTAATCCCGTAGGTAAATGTAGAGGCAGCGTGCCGACGGCGATCACATCGACTCTGGAACCATTCCCGACGCGCATCGTCACCTCGTCCTTCGCCAGTCTCCGTTTATTCCGCAGCTCCTGCTGTGAGTTACAAATATGAGCAACGACACCGGTATCAAATACCCAGGAGTTACTACGAGTACTGGTAAGGTACACATCAATTACATGTATATCAAATATACCTTTGGTGTTGCCGGCCTTCTTATCCGCTAAGTATTTGGGGCAGTTCCGCTTCCAGTGACCCTTCGCCTTGCAATAAAAGCACTCAATCTCAGGCTTGGGTCCATTCTTTGACTTCTTCCCGGTAACTGGCTTACCGGGTGCGGCAACATCCTTGCCGTCCTTCTTGAAGTTCTTCTTGCCCTTGCCCTTCTTGAACTTAGTGGTCTTATTGACCATCAACACTTGATGTTCTTTCTTGATTTCAGCCTCTGCTGACTTCAGCATTGAGAACACTTCAGGAATGGTCTTCACCATCCCCTGCATGTTGTAGTTCATCACAAAGCTCTTGTAGCTTGGTGGGAGCGACTGGAGGATTCTGTCAATGACCGCCTCATCTGGGAGGTTAATGTTCAGCTGGGTCATACGGTTGTGTAACCCAGACATCTTGAGAATGTGCTCACTGACAGAACTGTTTTCCTCCATCTTACAACTATAGAACTTGTCAGAGACATCATATCTCTCGACCCGGGCATGAGCTTGGAAAACTAGTTTCAGCTCTTCGAACATCTCATATGCTCCGTGATGCTCAAAACGCTTTTGGAGCCCCGGTTCTAAGCTGTAAAGCATGCCGCACTGAACGAGGGAGTAATCATCAGCACGAGTTTGCCAAGCGTTCATAACGTCTTGGTTCTCTGGGATGGGAGCGTCACCTAGCGGTCCTTCTAGGACATATTGCTTCCTGGCAGCTATGAGGATGATCCTCAGGTTCCGGACCCAGTCCGTATAGTTGCTGCCATCATCTTTCAGCTTGGTTTTCTCTAGGAATGCATTGAAGTTCAAGTTGACATGAGCGTTGGCCATTTGATCTACAAGACATATTTGCAAAGGTTTTAGACTATGTTCATGATAATTAAGTTCTAATCAAATTATGAACTCCCACTCAGATTAGACATCCCTCTAGTCATCTAAGTGTTAGACGATCCGAGTCGACTAGCCCGTGTCCGATCATCACGTGAGACGGACTAGTCATCGTCGGTGAACATCTTCATGTTGATCGTATCTTCCATATGACTCGTGTTCGACCTTTCGGTCTCCGTGTTCCGAGGCCATGTCTGTACATGCTAGGCTCATCAAGTTAACCCTAAGTGTTTTGCTTGTAAAACTGTCTTACACCCGTTGTATGTGAACGTAAGGATCTATCACACCCGATCATCACGTGGTGCTTCGAAATGACGAACTGTAGCAACGGTGCACAGTTAGGGGAGAACACTTCTTGAAATTGTTGTAAGGGATCATCTTATTTACTACCGTCGTCCTAAGTAAACAAGATGCATAAACATAATAAACATCACATGCAATTATATAATTGTGACATGATATGGCCAATATCATATAGCTCCATTGATCTCCATCTCCGGGGCTCCATGATCATCTTGTCACCGGCTTGACACCATGATCTCCATCATCATGATCTCCATCATCGTGTCTTCATGAAGTTGTCATGCCAACGACTACTTCTACTTCTATGGCTAATGCGTTTAGCAATAAAGTAAAGTAGTTTACATGGCGTTCTTCAATGACACGCAGGTCATACAAAAAATAAAGACAACTCCTATGGCTCCTGCCGGTTGTCATACTCATCGACATGCAAGTCGTGAATCCTATTACAAGAACATGATCTCATACATCACAATTCATCATTCATCACAACTTCTGGCCATATCACATCACATGATCAATCGCCGCAAAAACAAGTTAGACGTCCTCTAATTGTTGTTGCATCTTTTACGTGGCTGCAATTGGGTTCTAGCAAGAACGTTTTCTTACCTATGAATAACCACAACGTGATTTTGTCAACTTCTATTTACCCTTCATAAGGACCCTTTTCATCGAATCCGCTTCAACTAAAGTGGGAGAGACAGACACCCGCCAGCCACCTTATGCAACTAGTGCATGTCAATCGGTGGAACCGGTCTCACGTAAGCGTACGTGTAAGGTTGGTCCGGGCCACTTCATCCCACAATACCGTTGAAGCAAGAAAAGACTAGTAGTGGCAAGCAAGTTGACAAGATCCACGCCCACAACAAAATTGTGTTCTACTCGTGCATTAGAGAACTACGCATAAACCTGGCTCTGATACCACTGTTGGGGAATGTTGCAGAAAATTAAAATTTTTCCTACGGTTTCACCAAGATCCATCTATGAGTTCATCTAAGCAACGAGTCATGGTAGAGAATTTGCATCTACATACCACTTGTAGATCGCGTGCAGAAGCTTTCAAGGGGATGGTGATGATGGAGTCATACTCGACGTGATTCAGATCATCGATGTCCAAGTGCTGAACGGACAGCACCTCCGCGTTCAACACACGTACGGGACGGGAGACGTCTCCTCCTTCTTGATCCAGCAAGGGGGAAGGAGAGGTTGATGATGATCCAGCAGCACGACAGCGTGGTGGTGGATGCAGTAGAACTCCAGCAGGGCTTCGCCAAGCGACTACAGGAGGAGGACGAGGTGTTGCAGGGGGAGGGAGGCGCCAAGCACAAGGGTGCTGCTGACCTCCCCCCCTGCCCTCCTTTATATAGGCCCCCAGGGGGGGGCCGGCCCTGGGAGATTGGATCTCCCAAGGGGGGCGGCGGCCAAGGGGGGAGGAGTGCCCCCCAAGGCATGTGGTGCGCCCCCCCCCCCCCGCCCTAGGGTTTCAACCCTAGGCGCAGGGGGTGGGCCTAGGGGGGCGCACCAGCCCACTCTGAGCTGGCTCCCCTCCCACTTCAGCCCATGGGGCCCTCCAGGATGGGTGGCCCCACCCGGTGGACCCCCGGGACCCTTCCGGTGGTCCCGGTACAATACCGGGTGACCCCGAAACTTTCCCGATGGCCGAAATACCACTTCCTATATATTATTCTTTACCTCCGGACCATTCCGAAACTCCTCGTGACGTCCGGGATCTCACCCGGGACTCCGAACAACATTCGGTATGCTGCATACTCATATTCATACAACCCTAGCGTCACCGAACCTTAAGTGTGTAGACCCTACGGGTTCGGGAGACACGCAGACATGACCGAGACGACTCTCGGGCAATAACCAACAGCGGGATCTGGATACCCATGTTGGCTCCCACATGCTCCTCGATGATTTCATCGGTTGAACCACGATGTCAAGGATTCGATCAAACCCTGTATACAATTCCCTTTGTCAATCGGTACGTTACTTGCCCGAGACTCGATCGTTGGTATCCCAATACCTTGTTCAGTCTCGTTACCGGCAAGTCACTTTACTCGTACCGTAATGCATGATCCCGTGGCCAACACCTTGGTCACCTTGAGCTCATTATGATGATGCATTACCGAGTGGGCCCAGAGATACCTCTCCGTCATACGGAGTGACAAATCCCAGTCTCGATCCGTGTCAACCCAACAGACACTTTCGGAGATACCTGTAGTGCACCTTTATAGTCACCCAGTTACGTTGTGACGTTTGATACACCCAAAGCACTCCTATGGTATTCGGGAGTTACACGATCTCATGGTCTAAGGAAGAGATACTTGACATTAGAAAAGCTCTAGCAAACGAACTACACGATCTTTTTGCTATGCTTAGGATTGGGTCTTGTCCATCACATCATTCTCCTAATGATGTGATCCCCTTATCAACGACATCCAATGTCCATAGTCAGGAAACCATGACTATTTGTTGATCACAACGAGCTAGTCAACTAGAGGCTCACTAGGGACATATTGTGGTCTATGTGTTCACACGTGTATTACGATTTCTAGATAATACAGTTATAGCATGAACAAAAGACAATTATCATGAACAATGAAATATAATAATACTTTTATTATTGCCTCTAGGGCATATTTCCAATAATCTCTACTCTCTATCTCTACTCTCTTCTCTACCTAATCTTTATCTTTATCTTTACCTCTTTATCTTTATCTTTATCTTTACCTAATAATAAAGCAAATTGGGTTTCTTTCGTCCGTCATGGCATTTTTTCAGAAAAGTCCCTCTATTTCAGAGAACTCAACCCCCAGTCCTGTTTTAAGTCAAAATGAAGCGTTATTTTCGTATTTTATATAAAAGTCCCTGTCTTTTTTTGAAATCAACCCGCCGTCCGGATTTAAGTCACACCCGAACCGTTATTTTACATTTTTCGAAAACACCCCTGATGTTTTAGGTAATTGATCCGCGGATCATATTTAAGTCAAACAAATGCTTTTTAAAATCATACATATCTTTTAAACCGTAACTCCGATTTGAACATGTTATATATGAAATTTGATTAGAAAAATATGTAGAATATGAATATGAGATTATTTTTACCTGTTAAGTATTTTTAGATATTATTTTAAAATATATTTGAGTCAAACCAAATGATTTTCTAAATTATTTGTATCTTTTAGATCGTAACTTCGATTTTAACATATTATATATGAAATTTTATTAGAAAAATGTGTGGAATTTAAATATAATATTAATTTTACCTGTTAAATATTTTTTAAATATTGTTATGGAAGCAAACTTATAATTTATAGCGCAAGATCCCTTTTTTTCATACCGGCGGCGATCCGGATTGCAAATAAATACCCCACTATAACCATATACGGAAAAGAAAACATCGATAACTACACGTGCATACCTCTGAAAAATGTCGCAAGGGAAAACAACAGATTTCTCATCGCGAAAGTGAGAGAAAGCCAGCGAGAGAGAGAGGGGGGAAGAGAGAGAGAGAGGGAGAGGGCGGAGAGAGGGAGAGAGAGACGCCTTAGGATTAACCATATTTAACACACGTTTTTTGTTGTTTTGTGTGAACACCAAGGCCATCGCCGACGAGGGTGCGAAGGAGGATAAGCGGCAACACAAATATGATGCCTCGCAAAAATAAAGGCCCTATTGTGGTCTTGAGTGATGGTTGTTGAGTTAAGAGTGTGTGTTATGTTTTCTCTCCCGTTGCAACGCACGGGCTCTTTTGCTAGTAATAATAAAGCAAATAGGGTTTCTGGTCGTCCGTCAAAAAAATACCCTTGAAGTTGCTATAAATTATCTGCTATGCCACTCATAAGTCAAGAAAACGGTTCGTTTCAAAGTCATCGTCCAGCACAGTCTTTTATAAAACTAATACCCCACATATGTCACAAACGCTATAGCAGCTTAGTGGTTGAAGCCTATCTACTCCACCGTGTAGACCTGGGTTCGATCCCCGTGGGGCATGACGCCCCTGTTATTTTTCATTTCGTTTTTTCTTTTCTTTTTTTTTCTTTTCTTTTCTTTTCTCATTTCTGTTTTTGTTTTTCCTTTTTTAAATTAATTCGAGATTTTCAAATTAAAAAAGGTTGCAAGTTTTGAGAAAAATATTTGAGAAATCATAGAATGTTTATGAATTCAAAAAATGTGCGAGAAATCATAAATTTACTGCAGTTTTAATTCTTTTGGTGATTTATAGAACTGTTCGCAAATTATAAAAAAATCATAAATTTTCAAAATTTGTTCCCCAATTATAAAAAAAATTCATTGATACAAAAAAGGTTTTCTAACTCAAAAACTGTTCATGAATTCAAAACTATGCTTTCATTTCGTTTTTTCTTTTCTTTTTTTTTCTTTTCTTTTCTTTTCTCATTTCTGTTTTTGTTTTTCCTTTTTTAAATTAATTCGAGATTTTCAAATTAAAAAAGGTTGCAAGTTTTGAGAAAAATATTTGAGAAATCATAGAATGTTTATTAATTCAAAAAATGTGCGAGAAATCATAAATTTACTGCAGTTCTAATTCTTTTGGTGATTTATAGAACTGTTCGCAAATTATAAAAAAATCACAATTTTTCAAAATTTGTTCCCCAATTATAAAAAAAGTTCATTGATACAAAAAAGGTTTGCTAACTCAAAAACTGTTCATGAATTCAAAAACTATGCATGCATTTCAAAAAATGTTCGTCTGAACAAAACAAATGTTAATGAATTCGAAAACTATTCATGCATTTCAAAAAATGTTCGTCTGAACAAAACAAATGTTCATGCATTTAAAAATGCCCAAAATTTTAAAACAAATGTTTGTCGATCAGAAAAAATATTCATCGATTCAAAAGTCTTTCATGTCTAGGATTTGGGTAGTTTTTGGAAAGTCTTTTTATGTCTAGGCGCTAGGAGTAGTTTGTGGTCCATGAAATTTGTTTTTAAAGTTTTAAACATTCTTTTGCGCGGCACAATGACAAGTGTGCCATGCAATGGCAAGCTCATTGCCTTGGGATTTACCACGTCGAATGCATTGCGATCACATGGACATCGCGTACATCATCAACGAGGGTGGAAAGAAAGATAAGTGAAAACATGGTGAGCCACCGTGTGAAAATAGAGGACGCTCATAATTTGGGGTATTGGGTCATACTTATTTGGTCGTCCTATTTTCCTCGACCTTTTTCTCACGCACGTCCTCCCTCCCACATACGCGTTCATGGCCGGCCCGTGGGGCGTGACGCCCCTATTTTTTTCATTTCGTTTTTTCTTTTCTTTTCTTTTCTCATTTCTGTTTTTGTTTTTCCTTCTTTAAATTAATTCGAGATTTTCAAATTACAAAATGTTGCAAGTTTTGAGAAAAATATTTGAGAAATCATAGAATGTTTATGAATTCAAAAAATGTGCAAGAAATCATAAATTTACTGCAGTTTTAATTCTTTTGGTGATTTATAGAACTGTTCGCAAATTATAACAAAATCACAAATTTTCAAAATTTGTTCCCCAATTATAAAAAAAGTTCATTGATACAAAAAAAGGTTTGCTAACTCAAAAACTGTTCATGAATTCAAAAACTATGCATGCATTTCAAAAAATGTTCGTCTGAACAAAACAAATGTTCATGAATTCAAAAACTATTCATGCATTTCAAAAAATGTTCGTCTGAACAAAACAAATTTTCATGCATTTAAAAATGCCCAAAATTTTAAAACAAATGTTTGTCGATCAGAAAAAAAGTTCATCGATTCAAAAGTCTTTCATGTCTAGGATTTGGGTAGTTTTTGGAAGGTCTTTTTATGTCTAGGTGCTAGGAGTAGTTTGTGGTCCATGAAATTTGTTTTTAAAGTTTTAAACATTCTCTTGCGCGGCACAATGACAAGTGTGCCTTGCAGTGGCAAGCTCATTGCCTTGGGATTTACCATGTCGAATGCATTGCGATCACATGGACATCGCGTACATCATCAACGAGGGTGGAAAGAAAGATAAGTGGAAACATGGTGAGCCACCGTGTGAAAATAGAGGACGCTCATAATTTGGGGTATTGAGTCATACTTATTTGGTCGTCCTATTTTCCTCGACCTTTTTCTCACGCACGTCCTCCTTCCCGCATACGCGTTCATGGCCGGCCCGTGGGGCGTGATGCCCCTATTTTTTTTTTCATTTCGTTTTTTCTTTTCTTATCTTTTCTCATTTCTGTTTTTGTTTTTCCTTCTTTAAATTAATTCGAGATTTTCAAATTACAAAAGGTTGCAAGTTTTGAGAAAAATATTCGAGAAATCATAGAATGTTATGAATTCAAAAAATGTGCGAGAAATCATAAATTAACTGCAGTTTTAATCCTTTTGGTGATTTATAGAACTGTTCGCAAATTATAAAAAAATCACAATTTTTCAAAATTTGTTCCCCAATTATAAAAAAAGTTCATTGATACAAAAAAGGTTTGCTAACTCAAAAACTGTTCATGAATTCAAAAACTATGCATGCATTTCAAAAGATGTTCGTCTGGACAAAACAAATGTTTATGAATTCGAAAACTATTCATGCATTTCAAAAAATGTTCGTCTGAACAAAACAAATGTTCATGCATTTAAAAAATGCCCAAAATTTTAAAACAAATGTTTGTCGATTAGAAAAAATGTTCGTCGATTCAAAAGTCTTTCATGTCTAGGATTTGGGTTGTTTTTGGAAAGTCTTTTTATGTCTAGGCGCTAGGAGTAGTTTGTGGTCCATGAAATTTGTTTTTAAAGTTTTAAACATTCTCTTGCGCGGCACAATGACAAGTGTGCCATGCAGTGGCAACTCATTGCCTTGAGATTTACCACGACGAATGCATTGCGATCACATGGACATCGCGTACATCATCAACGAGGGTGGAAAGAAAGATGAGTGAAAACATGGTGAGCCACCGTGTGAAAATAGAGGACGCTCATAAATTGGGGTATTGGGTCATACTTATTTGGCTGACGTGTAACTTTTTTGTCTCCCGTTGCAACGCACGGGCATGTTTGCTAGTAGATATTGAAATTTAACAGGTAAAAATTGCCAGCACAAATTCAATGGCCGAGGCATACCAGTTGAACAAAAACCTCAATACTCCCTCCTTTCCGATTTATAGGCCTTATCTTGAAATTTTCATTTTTTCGATTTAAATGGCTTATCTTCATCTCCTTTTGAGATTCCGAGGCGCATTAAATCTTTACATGCAAGATTTAAAAAGAAACTCACCAATGCATGTAAGGCTGGTCATAGTGGGGAGTAACTTAGACTAGTGTCATATGCATGCCACTAGTCTAAGAGGGTGCTTGGATCCAAGGGACTATTTTTAGTCTGACTAAATATAGTCTCCTTTAGAGGCTAAACTTCCAAATATCCCTGACTAAAGAGAGGCTAGGACTAGTCTTGAGGCTAAAAAATTTTAGTCATAGGAAATCTACTAAAATATGTATTAGCCCTCTCTCTCCTCATTTAATTCCTCTTCTTTAACACATGCGAGTTCTGGATTGGAGGGTTTGGAGGATAATAAATGCTTAATAACTTGATTTTAGTCTCTTTAGTATTTGGATCCAAGAATGGGTGAGGCTAGCAAGTTTTAGTCCCACTATTTTTAGTCATGGGACTAAAATGTATCCAAGCACCCTCTAAGTTACTATCTTCATAATGCAAAGTAATATAATAGTAGTATCATGGATGGCTTCATTTATTAACTTGTAGACTCATCTTGTCTCGGAAAGCGCTATGTTACAGTAACATATTATGTTACCACCTCTCATTAACTACTTGCCATGTAAGCAAAATTTTCTTGAAATGCGCTATGTTACTACCTAAGTTACTCCCACTATGACTAGCCTAATGGTACTACTCATCTGTAGTAGCCAAGCATGCATGCAGTGTAATTAATCCCCATTAATGCATCAATTTAGTTTGTATAGTTTTGTAAAGTCCAAGATACATTCCTCCACTCAACATGTGCCTTGATTGATGAGATTTTAGATTTTAGCCCTATAAGACTAGTCACAATGAAGAGTAACATACACTAGTAACATACACATATCTCTAGACTATGTTACTATCTCAACAATGGGTAGTAACATATGTGTGGTAACATGCAAAACTTCATTTATTAGGTCATAGACTCATATTGCATTGGGACATGTGATGTTACAGTAACTAGCTAAGTTACTAGTACTACATATCTCCTCATTAACTCATTGCCACATAAGCAAATTTGCTGAGTTGGACTCGATGTTAATACCAAAGTTACTCCCACTGTGGCTAGTCTAAACCGAAAAGGAGGGAGTATAAGAGCGTTTAGATTATTAGAGTAGTGTTCTAAATGCTCATATATTTATTTACAGAGAGAGTACATCGAAGGGCCAAAATTACTGTTTTGACACTTGATCACAAAATGAACCGTCTAGGAAATTATTTATAAAATGACCCTTTTTGGAAACGCCATGGGCCGTAGCCTTTCTCCTCAACATCGAAACGCCAAACCAGCCAACGTTGCTGCCATGGCCCATGGTAAGTCCTTGTTGGCAGGGCTCGCTGACGTGGCAGGCTGGAAACGCCATTGGCCCTTGCGTTTCTGGCCTCGTATTACTACTGGATCACCGGGTCGCGCTGGAGCTAGCCCAACTGATGCACAATTCATCCCATCGCGACAAACATGGGCGGTGGCACCCTCTCTCCTTCCACATCACCCCCTCCTCAAATCCTTGCATTTGACCATCAAAACTTGTGGATCTAACCCTCCCAAACTAGCTTGAGGTATTCTCCTTCCTTTCCTCCAATTTTTTTGGGTCAAATCTTTGTATTGTGGTTGCATTATTCTGTATTAGGTGTAACCCTAGGGTTTGATTTTCCTAGTTTACTTGAATAGATTGTCTGGGATATGCATGGTAATGAAAGGATACATAGTTATGGTGGATATGTAGTAGGTACTATGTAGACATTCATGTTGAGATTAGAAAATTTCCATTAGGTGAAATCCTAAGATTAGCTTCTATGAATCAGTTTGTATAGATTGTTTATGGATATGTTTGGTTCACATGCAATAAAAAGTTGTTGTGTTAATGTAGTTGGTATTGTCGAGTAATTGAGTAAGTTGTAAAAAAAATGCATTGTGTATGGAATGAATTTGTTGGATCAATTATGCTAGTGACTTTAGATATAAATGTTGAATGCATATTATTAGTGTCTACTCGTGTTTGTCATGAGATAGTTTATAGTGTAGAATGCAAGTGAATTTAGAGAGTATTTTGTAATGTAGTCATAGTCTTCAGCATTTATATTAACAGGTTCGTAACAAAGTGGTCGTTTCTATAATTATGGTCATGGACCGAAACCAAGCATTAAGTTCAATGGATAACTGTTATCTCATATTGTCTCCGGTTCTCATAGACATCTGCACCTGTCACGTCAGAGGTCACAGAGTTCGTAAACAATATATGTTATATGTGTAGGTCTTGAGATCATGTTGCATGGGACCTTAAATTGGACAACACACGTAGAATTAACCACAATATAACAACATACTAAATAGATCATACTACTACGAATTCAGATGGCAAGAGATAGGACAGGCACATATCAATCATACCTAAATCTCCCACACCTTGGGGAATTACTCGCACATTATAAAAGGGGAATCAATCACAATAGAGAGAAAAAACATGAAAACCACAATGAGATGAAATGGTACTCAAATAGTCTTGATCTCAGATGAGATGGAATAGAGATTACAAGTTCCAATCCCCCTTACAATAGTGAAGGAGGTGATGATGATGATGAAGACGAAAGGACCAAAAACTACAATGATCTTCTTGAGTTCTTTGGATCCTCTCTTCTCCTGTTCTGGATGGTGTGGCGGCGGCTAGGGTTCTCTTCTCCTCGTGACCCCTTCAAGAAAGTTGCTTGTATAGTCGAGGAGGGGTTGTCGGCACTCCAAATGACCGCTCAAACGAGCGCGTGCGGTCATATGGAATGCAGTCTTTCACTCTGGTGCGCCTGTGGACAATGCTCTTCTCAGGAAAGTTGCTCCAATTGGCTTGATTTGTAGCAATCTCCTTTGGTTTCCTTCCAAATATAATATTTCTTGCCACCCAAAGGACAAAGTAATTTTTCCTCTCTTTTGTTGGATTAGCATTAGAAATATCTGAACAATGACAAAAACCAATGAAACCAAATGAAAATCACTATGAAAAACATCGTAAATTCTCGATCCATGAGATGTTCTTGGACCCTCTTCGCAACTGAGATGTTAAGTGGAGTTGGGGGTCGACGGAACTAGGTTTTTGTACCGTTGGGTAGTATATGATCCATTTTCATTCTATGAATTTGATGTATGTGTGTGATAATTTAACATGTGTATGAATGTGCAGTTGGACGGAGCATGCAGGAGGAGTAAGCCGAAATCTTGTCTTGGTGGTTTTGTATGGGTCCTACATGTTTGGATGCGGGAGTGTATCCATGTTGGCCGTTCAGTCACCATTGCTCCACACGAATCTTGGCAGTGGCCTTTTAACGGGGATGAGGAGCAATACCCCACTACCGCGTACACATGGGCTAATGTCGAAGTGTCGAGCGTGACCGACATGTGATAGTACAAGGTGTACATCAGCGAGCTCGATATGTTGACTTACATTCAGGTAATTTTTCATGAAGATTTGCCCTCATTGCTGCAAAATAGTTTGTGTGTGAGTGACATGGTGTGATGTTGGTCAACTGGAGGTCGTACACGGTAATGAGGCGGTATCCTTTAAGCAACATGTGCCTGCGGTGCCTCATGATATGCTTTTATGCGGTCGAGTGGCATCTCCCACATCGCATCTCAAAGCAATTTGGGGTACAACAATGAACCCGCCGAACTACATGGAGACAAGTGTGAAGCTTCATAGGTGACAGAACTTTTGTAGCACATGTGAATTCATGCTAAATACTGAAAAATGTAACTAATTTATTCTTCTCGTGATTTGTAGGATGAGTTGGCAAACAACAAAAATGTCACGAATTAGGAGGAAACACCACAATATGTGGGTGGACATGTGGAATGTGCATAGAGGACTTCGAGTTGAGACTGATCACACATCCGACCACGACGAGCAGGCATATATGAGGCATTTGGAGTGGCTTCGCCAAGAGTGTTGACTTATCCACAAGGGTGCTTGGACTCGTGCCGGTTGCTTGGACCTAATGCCAAGTGATGCTACTGATGGTGCATTCAACAATTCTGTTAGGGAAACCATTGGTGCGCACCTCGAATATGCCCCTATGCATGACCGAGTGATATGTCTCGCTTTAGAAATATGAACATGTGTATAGAATGAGTGGTATGTGACGTATGTTTTTTTTTGCAGGCATGAAGCTATGGAGATGTATTAATGAGGGTAATGTAGCGCTCTTTCATGCCCCGGGTCCGGAAGCTGACGGACTTGTTAGGATTACTCTCCAAGTTTGAGGTCTTGTTAGTAATGCAATTTGTCTTCCTCGTAGGTGTCGTTGCGACGTTGCATATTAACACGTCACTCTCGTTGCTTGTGCGGAATATCGTGAATCGTTGTCGCACACCAGCCGCTTTACTTTCTTGCCATGGTGGTCCATCCATGGATGTCCGAGCACGCACTCTATTAAGGGTGGATATTCCTTCTTCGAGCTGAGCACGTCCTTCTTCGAGCCGAGCACATCCTTCTTCCAGTCGTGCACGGAATGTAGATCCAAAGGAAGAGGAAGAGGAGACATACCCGGAAGAGAGAAACGATCCAGAGTTTATGGAGTTTGGGGCTTCGCAGATGAAAGATGCTCCACAACCATTTCAACCTTCTCAACCGTCGGAAGTACAACGCTGAGCTAGCACAAGTTGGGGTCTTCAAATCCTCTCTCGGAGGATATGCGAGTAAGCCAAAACCACTCCCGCACACTTGGCAAGTCCTCCTTGTAGGCGCACAGGGGCCTCGTCATCAGTGGCGGAGCTTGAGCATAATCCAAGAGGGGGCCATTAGCTGAAGGGGAGCAAATTAATGGGAAGGAGGGGCTATCTCTAGTTTAAACACTGGTTAGGCCTAAAATAGAGCATATTCTTCAATGGGTGGAAAGATTAAGGGGGCAATTGTCCGTGTTGGTCTACACCAAGCTCCGCCACTGCTCGTCATGGAACCGGATATCATCATGACCATTGAGCGCCGAATGGATGCCATGCCCACGCTGACATCACCGATGGGCCGTGGCGCCTGCACCGGCACCGGCCGACGACACTCTTGCTCTCTAGCCTGCCCCGGCTCATTCTCCTTGTCGAGGTTCACAAAGGAGGCGGCGCTTTGACGGCATGTCATGCTTGGAATCTATATGGGTATGGGTATGGGCGGTGTGCAGTGTCGCTATGGTGCGTCGACGTTGCCGCCTGGGGCTTATAACTAGCAACTCGCTGGTGGCGGGAAACCGATTAGGAAAGAGGCGCGAAGTGGTGGCGTGGTTTGCGGGACACGCATATAACGCCATTAATTTCTGCATTGGGGCGTCTGTGGGTTGGTACGAGCTGGTGCACGCCATTAATGGTTGGATTGGAGCCGGTTTCTAGGTACAAGCAACTACCACACGTATTTTTCCATCAACCTTGCATTCTCATTATTAGTACCACACACCACTCTTTTAATTACGATGTGTGTCCGATAGAGAAAACAATTTCCAGCACACAATCATATGTGGTGTCATGTGTTATTACATCATGTTTACATAAGAAACCATATGTGTAACTTTTTTTTTTGCGGGTGAAAAATGTATTACTCAACTCGAGAAGTTCATACAGTCAATCGTAGCTAATTCCGTAGCAATCAAAGGTCCAGAACCAATCCAAATCATGGTTCTACCTTCTAAACGAGCAAACTTATCTAAACTATCACTAACCTTATTTTGGCTACAAACGATATGAGTAATACATGATTCACGAATAGACATAAGATATCTAATCTCCTTGATAAGCGATGCATAGATTGATCTATCCACCTCTTTTGCCTGGATCATCTTCACTGCAATAAGGGAGTCCATCTCGATTGCAACTGGAAGCTCAGTTCTCTGGATAGCCAATGACAGACCCTCCATAGTCCATACACGCACATAGTTCAGCTTTGAGGGATTCACGGCAAGAGAAAAGTTGCCTGCATGACGAGAAAATAATAGCACCTTTATCATCTCTCAAAACCGTACCGGCACCTGCTGAACCATCGTCCGCAAATGAGCCATCAGTACATAAATTTACCCAGCCAACAATTGGAGCTCTCCATGTAGGTACAGTAGTTATGAACGCATGCGGTCTATTGGTGCCTGTATCATATGTGATGATTGATTTTCCCATGCTTTTATCTGAAGAGAGATCTGCCTTAATGTCACTAAGGGAATCAAGGTAACTCACCAAGAAACGACTAGAAGCTTCCATGGGCGGTGGAGGTTTATTATGTACCACCTCATTCCGGATATGCCAAGCCCGCCATAACAACATGAGAAGCATAGAACGTTCAATTTCTGGAAGAGGTTCTAACGCATGTAGAAGCCACTCTTTCCCAGTATCATCACATACGAGTACTCGTACCATGCATCGTGTGTGATGCTCCCAACCATCGCAAACAATCTATTTCCATAAAGCGTTTGCCAAACACACACGCTTTGAACATTGCAACCGTGCGCGTTACGACTACATATCGCACACATAATTTTTTGTCTTACTATGTGCCCTCTATCACACACGGTCTGCATACAATCATCGTACCCGATGGATGGGCCATCACACACATTTTGTTTCCTGGCACACGAGTATATTTTGTTACCGTTTGTGATTTATCACCGCATATAGTTTGGTTGAATGGTCTCTGATACATGTGTTGTCTTAGGACCTTCCCGTAGTAATGTTGATTCTAGATGGAGAGAAAAGGAGTGTGGCCCCGGCGGTGACTGCGCCGTCGCCGTCGATGGTCACCTTCCCTAGGAAAAGGTTGGGGAGAGGATGCTGGCGGCACCAGCGGCGGATGCAGGCGAGGAACGACAGGTGCGGGGCGCCGCGCGATGGACCGATGGGGGTGTCGCCCTTTCTCTTTCTTCCTCTGTCGTCTCTGGAAGAACAAAGAAAAGGAAAGAACGGATTGACGGTGGGCGGTGGCCACAACTCTAGATGTTTGTTTAGCCCCCAGCGGTAAATTCAGAAAGCAGTAAAAAAAAGGGGGGAAACCCAGAGCAAATAGCTAAACATGTGTTAATATGAATGAATCTAGTCCATACATACAAGATCCAACAGCCCGTGGTAAGGTTTTCACGCTTCCACTGAAGGCTGGGTTTTCACCTGATATGGTGGTGGAAACCGTACATTCAGCGAAAACATGGAAACTTGGCCTTGTGCCGTTGGATAGAAAATGTGTGCTGTGAGATGGAAGGATGTACAAATTGCAAATTAAACCCCGCAAGAATTCTGCTCCTCCGTACAGAACCTGAGCCCTTCTGTACCTTTCCCCGTAGCAGTATGCAAATCCCCATCCTACCGTGAGAAGCTAGGGTTAGGAGACGAGTCAGTCAGACCCTCTCGTTTGGCGCTGGACGGCGAGCGTCGGGCGGCGAGCGGCGGGCGGCGGGCGGCGCCGGTGATTCCTCTCTGGTGATTGTCCCGCTAAGTGGCAGCCCTGCTCCGAGCGTTCCGTGCTGGGCCGGCGGCCAGCGAGCGGCGCGGCTGATACCTCTCCGGCGATTGTCCGGCCAGCCGTGCTCAATCCCCAACTGGATTTGGGCCCCTAGGTATGAGGATTTGTACCCTTCATAATTTCTGCTTTGCCCCATTCTCCTTTGTCCCAATGGCTCATCTAGTGGTCTCCTCTTCTCTAGATTGGGCTAGATTTGCAAAGCAAACAGAGGAGGCGAGTAGCTCGTGACTCATTGGGTTGTCTCCTCCAAGTTCAGCACATCTAAAAAGGAAGTAGGAGAGAGGACGAGGTAGTGGCATCTTGCCAGCAACTGCTTATTTTCCTAGAGTTTACTGTGCAGATTTTTGTCTTGAAGAAAACGGCGAGATATAATTTACTTGCTCCTAATTAAGTGTTATATACATCTATGACTATACGTGTGTCGCTGCCTGGCGTGTATGCTGCGTGTGACAGTAGTCTAATGAAAATTGATATCTGTATAAACTGCTACTGCTACTGTCTTAGATAGAATTTAGATGATGATAAGTATGTAAACTGAATCGGCCCAGCCGATGTGGGCACTCACAGCCCGTCTGCCAGTGCCTGTCATGACCAGCTATAGGCAGGTGAATTTTTCACACACTAATGATATGCTAATGGTTCTGGAAACCAGCAGTACGTCCACGAGCTGTAGATGGTACTATAGATGTGTGTGTGTCCCACTGCTACTAGTGTTGCTGACAGTGAACTAGATGATGTAATTTTCTATTGCAATTGATTGGTAAAGTGAGCTGAGATTAGGTAATGCTAGCACTTGAATGTTCCTTGTACCATTTATTTTATTTTATGCTATTCTGGAAGACACGTATTGGGTGGCTCCTATGATTCCACTCACAAACTGTATATCTTGTTTTGTGCAGTAACTATGGAATGCCAAAGTGAAGTGAGCAAGGCTCCTTCTTTGGCTATTTGTGATGTCCAGTCTGACGCAGAATCAGCCGTCCACACTAGGCCAAGTCTGGACATTGGGTTTACTACACCACAGAAATCCTATAGTGCACCTTTTTGTGTAAGTACTTGCCTAACTAATACGTACCCCCTCACTACTTTAGTGATCTATAAACAATCTTATATCTCTTTACAGAGAGAGTACATCTTTATAATTTCCTGTGTTCCAACATAGTAAATCCGTTGTGCTTTTCGTTCAAATTGTAGGGCTCATCTTGTACTCCAGAGTGTGATGATGCCATCAGACCAGCCATTGGGATGACTTTTGCTGATTTGAACGCAGCCAAGGAGTTCTATGAAGCTTATGCACATCATGTTGGTTTTTCAGTACGTGTGGGGCAGCAAAAGATTGTCAATGGTGTCATTACTCACAAGCGTTTCTACTGTGACCGTGAAGGTTTCCGTGAAGAGCGGAAAGGTAAGGAAACTTTGGTAGCTAGCACTGGTAGTAAGAGGAGATATGAGAGGAAAATCACTAGATGTGGGTGCGAAGCTAAACTTGCAGTCAAACGCACGGTCGAGAATAAGTACATTGTGACACTTTTCGAACAGGAGCACACACACACACTTGTATCACCCAGTAAAAAACAATTCATCAGATCAAACAGGAAAGTTAGCCAACAAGCAAAAACTACATTATGGAACTGTCATAAAGCTAGCATTGGCACATCCCTAGCATACAGGTTCCTTCGTGTAGACTTGGGGGGTTTTGAGAATGTTGGCTGTACAAAGAGAGACTTGCAAAATCACCACCGAAACCTTAGGTGCCTCATCAAGTCATCCGATGCTCAAATGTTTGTTGACCAGCTTGCTAGAAAACATCTTGCAAATTCAGGATTTTATTTTGACTATGTTCTTGATGATAAGGGCAGACTGGTACATGTGTTCTGGGCGGATGCCACATGTAGGAAAAATTATGCTCTATTTGGAGAGCTTGTGTCCTTTGACTCCACGTATAGCACCAATCAATATAACATGATATTCACCCCCTTTACTGGAATCAATCACCATAAGGCAAGTGTTTGTTTTGGTGCTGCAATGTTACACGATGAGAAGGCAGATTCTTACAAGTGGTTGTTTCGCACATTCTTGAAAGCTATGGGAGGGGTTGCA
Organism: Triticum aestivum; assembly: GCF_018294505.1. Classification (NCBI taxonomy): domain Eukaryota; kingdom Viridiplantae; phylum Streptophyta; class Magnoliopsida; order Poales; family Poaceae; genus Triticum; species Triticum aestivum. The sequence goes on along the minus strand of NC_057801.1, from coordinate 685,053,023 downwards.
CCTAGGTTTATAATAACTGACGAATGTAGTAGCATGGACAATGCAATAAGGGAAGTTTTCCCAGCAGCCGCACATAGGCTATGCATGTGGCATATTATGAATAAGATCCCTCAAAAGGTTGGCCCTGATTTGAAGACCGATGAGGATTTCCATGAACGATTAGGTCGGTGCGTGTGGTCTTCTGAAACTCCTACTGAATTTGAGGAACGATGGAAAGAAATTATGTCAGAGTATGGGTTGGAAGATGATGAATGGTTCAGTAAAAGGTTCAGCCTTCGAGAATCATGGATACCAGCTTATTTCAAAGAAATAGCTTTGTCAGGGCTTATGCGGACTACTTCAAGGTCAGAGAGTGCCAATTCTTTCTTCTCACGTATTATTGGTTACAAACATGCTTTGGTTGAGTTTTGGCTTAGATTTGACACAGCTTTGGAAGAACAACGTCATAAGGAGTTGCAAGAGGACCATGTGAGCCTACATACGATGCCTGTGTTGAAGACATCGTGGGCGATTGAAAAGCATGGCAGCGAGGTGTTCACGCATGAGATATTTCAGGATTTTCAACATGAGTTGCTTGCTGATAGGGATCGTTGCCTTGTTGAGATGATGGCACATGATGGTGAGGTAAAAACAGTAACTATACATGATGGCTATAAGAAACTAAGGGTGGTAACTTACAACACAACAACCATGGTAGGTTCTTGCACATGTAAGTTGTTTGAGACACATGGTATCCCATGTCGTCATCTGATCCATGTCCTAAGAACTGCCCAACTAAATGAATTGCCAAAGCATTATGTACTCAAAAGGTTTAGAAAGGACTGCAAAACCGAGCCAATCTTTGACGAGGACGGCATTCTATTGGAAGGCAATGAGAGCAGTTCAATTGATCCGGAGATACAAAAATTAGCTTCAGAAACATGTAAGAAGATGGAAGACATTTTAGTACAAGCGAAGCAATCTAAGGTCGGCATCCAATTCTTGAGAGATCATATTTTTGCACTTGGAGAGCAATTGTCTACCCAAGTTCCAGCGAAAAAACAAACTCAAACAGAAGAATTTGAGGAATTTTTAGGTTGTTCCATTCCAAGTGAGGTTCATATCCATCCTCCAAATGATATTCGATCAAGGGGTAGAATCAAAAGACTAAAGGGGTACAGGGATAAGGGTGGAAAGCAAAGACAGAAAGAGAAGAACAAGAACAAGGACAAGGAAATGCAGCAGACATGATTATGGTACATCCCTCTGGTCTTAGTTTAGAGAATAGTTCTAAAATTTTGCTTGCTAATAAATACAACACACACTGATGTAACTATATTCATAGATTAGTATTAAAATTTTGTTTATAATTTCCAACGATGTTTCCTACGGCTTGACCAATTAAACTTTTTTGTTTCAGGTTGCTTGGTGGCCCTACCGACTTCTGCAAGTTATTAGGACTAAAATTATCCCATTGGTATGTTCTTGTCTAGAGTGAAGGAGCTATTAGTTGTTGGTGCCACACTTCTGCAAGTTATAAGCTAGTGTACTGGAGCTATGTGCTCAATGACTGATGTATATAAAGGTGTAAATTTGCTATCACTGTTACTGACGCGTCTATTTTGTAAGTGTGTACTGGAGTGAGGCATTATCTTGGGTGACTGAATCAGATTGATGTTGCATAATCACACTATGTGCAGCTGTACTGTTTGCCTTACTTAAATCTATTCTGGGCAATGGTCTCAATTGCTGGAATGTGCTATGTCAGGAGTTCTTGAACTGGGCAATGGTTTGGTTGTGGTTTCGGCATAGATCTGGGCAATGGTTTAAGTTGTTCTATTGTACTATTTGTTCTATTTAAATTTACAAGGAACTGGGCAGACTTCAATATTTTTGGGCAGAGCTTCATTGGACATGGTTCTAATTAAGCTAGCTGTGATATGAGGCTCATATACTTGGAGAAGCACAAACGCAATGAAGGGCATGTGACTAAGGGTCACATGTGACGAGGAGCTAGGTGTGGTACTTGTATGCATCAGGGGGTTATATGCAGAATAGCTTCACTGGGAGCGGGCGTTTTTCTGCAAAACTGCATGTAGCAGTTATGAATGAATCTAGTCCATACATACAAGATCCAACAGCCCGTGGTAAGGTTTCCACGCTTTCACTGAAGGCTGGGTTTTCACCTGATATTGTCTCCAAATAGACCACACGCCCAAGCGGCCAAGCCCTCAAACACACGGCAGGAGCCTAGCCACCTTTGAGTCCGCTATACATGAGACATTATAAATGGAAAGATCACTTGGATATTATTACTCCACCATTCAAGAAACCAGTTGTGGAGCAAAGATACTAGGATTCGGTTGTGTCTACATCCGGCAAATTGCATGCTTCAAACGTAGCCCAGAGTAATCCAATCATGAAAGCCCAAAGCATGCACAAACCAAGTATTTTTGTTGCGAGTGGCCCTTCCCCCATGATGATAATACTTGTAAATATAATCCCTGCAACGATCATGAAGCACTGCAAAGAACAAATGCATGTAGAAAGTTATCAGTTTGCAACTTTCTCTTCGACGTATATGGTTCGGTCGGGTAAATTTTGACTTATGCAAGAGCAAGAACATATAATTAAGGCACAAAATAGTTGTCCGCAAAGAGTACAAGTTAAAACATCTCCAATTGAATCCTTCCCTGCTCCAATGGACCAGCTCGGTCTGGCCCACCCGACCTCACAAAACCCCACTCTCGAACCAAATCCTAAGAGCATCTACAACCGGACCTCTCAAACCTGCCTCATACGCCCGTGCAAGCCACCCGGTCATGATTTTTTTGACCCAGACGGACCTCTCAAACAGCTCTCAAACGTCTGGGCTGACCGGCACCCCCATATTTGGGCTGGATATGGGGGCGCCTGGGCGCGCCCGCCATGTCGGACTGACAAAGGGTCCTAGCCTGAAACACCCTCAAAGCCAACGGTCCGAAGCTCGTCTCCGCTGTCGGACCGGTGGCGCCGCGTGGCGTAGCTCTGGCGAGCCGTGTAGTGCATTGCCCAGCTATTTAAGTCGACAGGCGGCACTGAAACCCTACCATCCATCCATATTTTCCTCCTCCTGTCCGCCGCCGCCGCCACTTTTCACTCCACCCGTCCGCCTAGTAGTCATGCCCCCATGCCGTTGGGTGAGGAGCGAGCCCTTTCTGACGCCGGAGCGCCGGCTCAAGCTCCTTGAACAGATCTGGCTAGGCGCGAAGCCTGGATCGCCGCGGGGCTACCTCTGGATGCAGTGGATCCGGAGGAGGAGGAGGAGGAGGATGTGGGGGACGCTGGCGACGGGGATCTGCAGGCGGAGCAGCAGGCCATCCTCGATTCCCTCCGGTCGTAGTCGGTTGCGGAGGCAAAATGCCGTTACCGGCAGGAGATGGAGGCGCAAGAGGCCGTGGAAGAGGCCGAGATGTTCGCCTACATGGATGAGGTCGAGCAGGAGGAGGATGAGCCGGAGCCCTCTAATTTGAGACATGCACGGTCAGTGCACGCGGACGCCTCCGGACGCGTCCGCGGGCGTTTGAGGGATCAAATTTGCAAAGTCCAGTTGTAGATGCTCTGACATACTCTCACTTAACATACTCTCACTGTCCGCTTTGCTATCCTCCCCTCCAGACCGTCCGCGCTAGCATGTCTGGCACTTGTAGCAGATCCGGATCCTATTAACTGAGACGCGCTCTTGTAATGTCTCAAAATTTATATAGACATTAGTTCTTATGTTTGAAACGCAAGTCTACGGTCTTAAAAAAAGGCGGAGCATGCATCATCTTACCCTGATTAGAGGCAGCTCGTAAGGGCTAGGTTTGCGCCGGGGACGAGGCTCGATGAGCGGGACGCCGATGGCCACCCAGGCCTCGCCCTCTGCTCGCATCTGCAACGGCTCGGTGAGCGGGACGCCGACCGCCACGCTGGCTTCACGCGCTCGCCGCGCCGCGCACATCAGGGCGACGTTCATAGCTGAGCTTCTGGCCGGTGGATCGGCGGTATGCCTGGCCGACTTGGTCTGCCGATTGCGATTCGCAGAGCTAGTTGCAAAAGATAAAAGTTTTGTTTCCGAGAGATGAGATGAAACCGGGATAAGGGAAGTCGCCAGCTAGTAGTTTTATAACGCGGTACGCGGTACGGGTCCGACTGGCCGGGCTGCTGTAAAAGACCATCCCCTGCATTGCATGCACACCATGGCAACATGACGTCATTGACCTGGACCCGATCGTCATCAATCAAGTTTAAAAATGTTAGGATCCTCAAAGAAAAAGTTTAAAACATTTTTTTTAACATCAGTACAGACACAAGCGCTCATATACACGCGCATACACTCACCTCTATGAACGCACACACGCACACCCTACCCCTATAAGCACCTCCGAAAGACTGAGCCGGCGTATCATCTTAAGATTTACGAACTCACCATAGGCGTCTCGTCGTCGAAGGGAACGTGTCCTCCCACTGAACGCGCATCGCCGGAAATCCTGAAAAAAAAATCCAACTATAAATGCGAGCACCAGGATTTGAACTCTGGTGGGCTAGGGATACCACAGTCCCTCTAATCATCCAACCACAAGTTGGTTCGCAAAAAAAAGTTTAAAACGTTACAAAGAGATGGAATCGGTAGCACGCACGAATACATAGTCCTACCTTTTTTGTGGTGCTTAGGGCATCTCCAAGGGAGACCGGCAAAGCTCCGGCATATGTTTGACTGGACACATTTGTTCACTTTTGCAATCCAATGAAGACCCGTATCGGTCCGCGAATAGGTCCGGACGTCCGTTTTCTGCAAATTGAACACAAAAAGTAGAGAAAATATACCCGAATCCGGGCATTCACTTGACCAACCAAAAGTCTCCGTATGGTCCTCCTCTCTTCTCTCTCTGCACATGCATGCTCCACTTTTCTCTCTCTCCTCCCAATTGGACAACACAACACAATATCCCATCACATGCATGGTCCCCCACCTTCTTCACCCAGCCGGATACTTTGTAATTAGCGTTGGATGACTCACTCCCACATCATGTCCGCGGACCATGTCCGGACACACGTACATATACCGAAGGAATTAACGGATCAGTGTTGGAGATGCAATTACCGTTTATACATGTATACGGACCCTATACGTTTGCGCCGCCTTCACATCCTGTGTGGTTGACTCTTTTCTCCATTAATTAATCACTAGCAGCGGATTAGAGTTCTTTTTCCTCACCACTTGCGAACTGGAACCCTAGCGTCACTAGGAGATGCCAGCCTCCCAACGCCTTTCTTCATGGGCTCTTCTTCGCCCACGACCTCGGTCGTCGGTGGTGAGGGGGATCGTCGAATCCACGCGTGTGGGTCATTTTTTAAGCTCTCGTAGTTAAGGTTTTTAGGATGCTCACCATCTTGGCTTCGACGATGGCGATGACAACGCTAAATAATAATTCTTCAGATCCTTCTCTGACCTGGCGATTAGCCCTATGGTCGGGGATGGAATTGGAAACTAGTCTGCTCAAGCAAGGATATCGTGCCAACAACGGCATCCTCGTGGTGGACCTGTATCCTCGGGCTCCTCCATTGCGACGCGTTCGCTCCAGCGCTAAAGCGGAGCTTGGGAGGTAGTCCAGTAGCGAATGCAGATTGTGATCTGCATCGGCAGCATGTGGAAGATGATGGATCGTGTGTTGGGTCTGTGGTTCATGGATGACAGGTATGGTTCCCTCGTCCGACGTCTTAGTTGTGCGAGGGTACCAGATCTGGAGTTCGACGGCGTGTCTGGTGTGTTGTCCCGGCCTGATTTGTTCAATGACAATGTTTTCGCCTGTGGTGAGCCACATTGGAGGTCCGCAAAAGTTGCCTATCAGCGATGGAGCCACATCGAGATCGGGTGTGGAGGTGATTCGTCATTTGTTCATTTAGTGGCTTCTATGCACTACTAGGGAAAACCCTAGTAGTAGCGCGGGTTTTGAGGCTATCAGCAGCGCGGGCAGCCGCGCTACTACTACGGCGCTACAGCTAACTGTTAGTAATAGCGCGGTCAGCACCCGCGCTACTACTGTTGACTATATCAGCAGCGCTTTTCACGAACGCTACTATTAGTTAGCTGTAGCGCTTTCCTAGCCCCTCGCTACTGCTATATCTTTCATCATTTTCCCCCGCTTCCTACCCCGTTTCGTTTTGGTTTCAATAAAATGCAATTTCCAGATACTAGTACTCCCTCCGTTCCAAATTACTCTGTCGTGGTTTTAGTTCAAACCATGACAAGTAATTTGGAACGAAGAGAGTACTAGATAACAATTTCATGTATAGTCAACATGCATCCTCAAGCAGTACAAGGTCATATCGATGATGATCATCATATGTAGTTCTAGATGATATCGACGACGATCATCACATGTAGTTCTAGATGATATCGACGACAATCATCATATGTAGTTCTAGATGATATAGCCACACACACATATGTAGTTCTAGATGATATCAAAGACGATCATCATCCTCAAGCCTGGGCAGTTGGTGTTCCTGATAGTAATTAAGATGGCCTGTCCAACACGAAGATTCTTGCCATCAAGGAATTTCTTCCACCCAACCGAGTTTAAGTGTGTGCGACCGTCCGTGTCCACGTGGTAAGTATAGGTTGTGACGGAGCCCCTTGCGGTAAGGCATAGTCCAGCTGAGCCTTCTTCATCAGACTCGATACCATAACTCACAGATAGACTCTTTGCCAATTTCTGAATAAGAAAAATATATCAATTAATAAATAGCCTCGCACATACTCTTGCAAATAAGTATATATGGATTATCTACACTATTAATTGTTTCTTAGATTCTACACTAATAAGCATGTGATCGAACTCTACACTAAAGCATATCATCGACTATATTCCACACAACATATCATATCATTGGACTCTACACTAAGCATATCATCGAATAATTTGCGTTTGTAAGTATAACATACCATATCATGTCGATCGACCATGGTACGTGTCAGGCGGGTCACGAATGGCACCCCGACAAAGTCATCACGTGGCCAAATTATGTCCCATAGGTTGCACACCTCCTCCTCGCTCAGCCTCATTCTTTGAGCTACGATGGCTTCATGAAGTGGGTCCTCATCATCTTCATTGAGTGGGTCCTCATTATCTTCATCATCTTTGTCATCTTCATCATCTTCCACCAGGTTGATATAAATGACAGCCAACTTGGGTCTTTCTGCTCTGAAGGAGAAGCTGGTCAACTCACCACCTGTAAGACGCATGCGGGCGAGGAAACGGGCCCATCTATCTCCTCCAATCTATTAAATATTTCGTCCTTCCTCGACCTACATAGTGTACGGCCCCCAGAAGCCTCAAATGTCATAGTGTCTCCTGTCAACTTGTTGAATTTCAACCTCACATTGCAATGGACGATCTGTGTAAAAAAAATGACATAATGCAGTAATGCCAACACTAAAAATAAAATAGTTTTTACATTTCATATAATTTCTTACCGCCGCATGACGAAAACTCGGCTGGAAGTAGATGCCAAACAGCTTGCCAGTTGCAAGGCTGCTGGCGCACCTTGACTTGCACAATCGACATGGTGGTGGTGGTGGTGGCGCCATTTTCCTAAAGCAATATGCAGAGTGCCAAATCTTCAGAGCTATCTTCAGAGCTATCAACTAGCATATTAAATCAACTAAATCAAAATGTTCTATAAATCAACTAGCCTATTAAATCAACTTGCCTACTAAATCAACTAAATCAAAATGTTCCATAATTCAACTAGCCTACTAGATCAAATTGCCTACTAAATCAACAAAATCAAAATGTTCTAAGGGGGTGTTTGGTTCAGGGACTTTTTAGTCCCAGAGACTAGAAAAAGTCCCTAGAAACCAAACGGGAGGGACTTTTTCTACAGCGACTAGAAAAAGACTCTACTGAAGAGTCTTTTTTGATTAGTCCCTGGGACTAGAAAAAGTCTAGGACTTCTGAACCAAACACCCCCTAAATCAACTAAATCAACTAGCCTACTAGATCAACTTGCCTACTAAATCAACAAAATCAAAATGTTCTAAACCAACTAAATCAACTAGCCTACTAAATCAAATAAATCATATGAACTAAATCAAAATGTTACATATGAACTAGCCTACTAAGTCAAAATGTAGTAGGGAGGAGGGGTTGTGGATGGAGGAGGGAGGAGGGAGAAGGAGGGGCAACTGGAGGAGGGAGGAGAGAGTAGGACAGAGGAGGAAGGGCGGAGCGAGGAGGGGCTGGCCGGCGCGGCGAGTCGAGAGAGGACGAAGGAGGAGGGCGGTACCGAGTCCAGCGAGGAGGAGGAGGTGACGGCGGCACAGAGGGAGGAGGGGTAGGCGACGGCGGCCGGCGGGGGAGGACCGGCGCGGGGGGGGGGGGGGGGTTGAGGGGGAGGTTGACTGAGTGTGAGTGTGAGTGTGTGGATAGGATAGAGGAGAGCGTGGGTGGTGGGAGGTAGCTAGTTTTAGCAGTAGCGCGGTATAGGTAAATGGGCTACTGCTAAACTACCTAGCAGTAGCGCCCTTCTAATTAACGCGCTGCTGCTATAACTAGCTTCGCGGTGGGGTCGTGGGAATAGTAGCAGTAGCGTGGCTTACTGGAGGCGCGCTACTGCTACTTCTATTTAGAACGCGCTACTGATAAATTGCAGCAACGCCTTATTTTAAAACTCGCTGCTGGTAAGATCCTCTGTATAGGCTTTTCCCTAGTAGTGATGGTGGTGCCAGAGGCAGGCGTGGGCGTTGGTGTTAAGCACAGAGGATTCTTCGGTCTTGATTGTAATTTTACTTCTTGGCTGGTGTTTTTTTGTGCAAAGACTAACGTTTTGCTTCCTTTTCAGTTTTGGCAGGCCGATGTGTACGTGGCTTGTACTATGATCTTTATGATATAAATAAGACACATATTACCATAAAAAAAACTCTTCCCCCTCTTTTTTTTAGAAAATTACACTCAATGATATGACTCGCCTTCAAGTTGAGTTTCTCATTCCCTCCTAGCTGCGACAACTAGGGCACTCATCTCCTCCAAAAAGTTAGTGAGCTCATGGATCTATGTCCTCTCTACTTGCCGCTCATGTGGCGGCTAGCACAGAGGGGTATCCTGGTGCCTTGGCTCCTCCTAGTAGTTTTAGTTCAGGATTTTTATCTTGCAGGAGTGGCATTCAGGTGGATGGCGGTGCTTTATCTTTGAGCTGGTATGTCAAAGGTTCAATGCAATGACTATGGCTCCGGGTGGCTGGTCTTTAGGGGCACGTGCAAAACTTATCAATTATCATCGATAAGGTCAAGCCGGTTCTGATAGGAGAACATCAACAGTGGTGCGCCGACATCTCGTTCTAGCTGCGGATGTGGTTGTTCGGTGGTTGATTATCTTCAATTCGGTTTCGGATGTAAATAGTTTTTTTTCCTAGAGTGACCCAAGGTAATTGAACCCACAAAAATTCATGCCTTAAGAAAAGTGATTTCTGCAAGAACTTGTTACTAAAAGTGTTCCGCTATCTCGAACCAAATCGTACAGTTTAAAGGAAGAAACAATGATAAAGAAATGGCATGGTTTAGAGGTTTTACATGTAGCTGTATATACTTACGCTCAGCATCCTATCTAGATAATCAAGATGTCATTGGTAAACATCACTACTTATATTTTCTCAACATAATGTTTGTGGGAGATGCACCCAAATAACCCCATGACCAACTGCCGCAACATCGAGATTTTATTTCTCAACCGAGGCCCTTACCCTCTCGCGGGTTTATCCCAGTTATGAAGAAATAATCCGACCAACGCATTGGGCGCTTAATGACTGCACCTTATGTACCCCCAGTGAATATGTTCCATCTATCGTACTAATCTTACTATCACCGATGTTTCACATAGCCTTCTGTTCTTCTCTGCACTCAACCTCTCCATGATCGATCTTCAGTATCCGAACTAGTACCTGCGGGGCCTTAAAATGAGGTAGAAACAAGAGAGAGAAATCATAGCGTAACACATCAAATAACGTTATTATTAAAGTAAACCAACAACCTCTTAGTGCGTGTACATGGGGATATTATAGGTCTTACAATCCCCGCAGATTGCGATGTGTTCTTGATTGCAAGTATTATGGCTAATGGAGATGGAGGCTAAGGAAGTGGATATGGCTATGGAAATGGCGGTGGCTGCTGTAGATGGGAGTGGTGGTGGTGGCTGTGAATGGATGGCTTGATGAATGCGTGACGACTCTTATAGCTGAAGGGTTTTCCTCTCCTTTATATACTGCAGGCAGGCAGAATAGGATCTGGGGGCCTCCGATGTATATTGATCGTAGGGGCCTTTCACAAAAGTTGTTAGGGTCATGTAGGTGGCAGCACTTGGTAAGAGCGCTGGTACAAGCGCTCACGGTCATACTAGATGAAGTCTTCCCCTCTATACTCTGTTGTGCGCCTCTTGTTGATCAGGATCAATCACTACGCTTATTATCTTAAATATATAACTTGATTTTGCACCTAAATAGTCCATATTTTTAGGGAACGTTAAATAAATAGGTTCACAATCTTTTGCATTCATTAGTCATTATTAGTAACCAAATCGAAGTGATTCTCTAAGAAAATTTGTGATTATCCGGTTTAAACATGAGTGCAAAAATACAATGACGAACCTCCAAAACTTAACCTAGAATGTCCTCAAGCAAAAAACATTATCCGAAGGAACTCAATGTCTAAACTGAAATGACAAAAATGTTTTGGTTCACTTAACTTATACGTACCCCTCTTCTGTTTTTTCACATGAAAACTTAGCATAAAGGTAGCGGCGGGAAAGGTTATCATGCATGCTTTTAGGCCAAGATGGTTAAAGAAAGTTAACTTGGACAAAGTATTCAATGAGCGATTATCATATTTTGTCATTATTAATGATGACGTTCATAGTAAGGATGAGATGGCGCTGCAGAGGCTTAGATAGATTAGAGCGTAGGTCCCAGGTTCCTGGGGAGCAACTGGTTGACGAGAACTCCTTCGGGGGCCTTTCAACAATCACTTGGGGATGGGCTGAGAGCACGCCACTCTCCGCCGCCGCTATGTGTCGCACTCTCAGCCACCGCTACGTGTTGTGCTCTGGATGCTCCCTCCAGATTTTGCTTTTTTTTCGCACGCGTTTTTAGCATTTTAGAATTTTTTTTGGTTTTTTGGGTTTTAGGTTTCCCACCGGTCTTTCCTGGATTTTGAAAAAAAAAATCAATTTTTTTGCGTAAAAATACGTGTTTTCTGTTTTTTTTTGCTTCCATGAGAGGCACGGTTTTGCTTCCGCAAGAGGCATGGCTGTGCCTCTCGGAAACAAAAAATATGATTTTTTTTCTTTCCGTGAGAGGAGCAGTTTTGCTTCGGCTAGAGGCACGACCTTGCCTCTTGGAACCCGGAAAAATGTGTTCTCTTTTCTTTTCTTTCGGGAAAGACACGGTTTTGCTTCCGCGAGAAACACAGCCGTGCCTCTCGGAAAAGAAAAGAAAAACGAGTTTTTTATGTTTCACGAGAGGCACGGTTTTATTTTCATAAGAGGCACATTTTTGCTTCCGTTAGAGGCATGGTCGTGCCTTTCGGAAACAGAAAAAAAACGTTTTCTATCAATATTTCCTTTTGCAAGAGTCACGGTTTTTTCGTCTGGTTTTCTTCGAAAAAATGTTCGTCAAAACCTATCAACATGGGATCTAGTTTTAAAGACCTCGACATGAGGAATTCAAGGTGAAAATGGTTTGAGATTTAAACGCAAGGTTTAAGAGATAAAACATTTTCAATAAACGGATCTATGAAAAAAAAAGAAAACTAACAGGTTGCATAAGTAACACACTCTTTTGCATTCGAGCATGCGTGCTATTTGTCGGCTATGGGCCTTGAATCAAACCTCTTGTACAATTGGGGTGCACCCCTAGTGTCTCGTGTACTTTTATGTGATTATTTATGTACTCTGTCTATTGTGGGGCCTTAGGGCATCTCTAACGCATTTGTCCGTGGACAGAAGGACCAGTCCGTGAACACGGTGTAGGAGCTGGCCATCTAACGCTACACGCATACATTTCAAATTGCAGTTCAACTAAACCGAAGAAAAATCATCAAACACGGCGGATTTCATTAAAGTTCGAACATAATTTACATAAAACAGTCGATGTTTTAACTATTTAACTAAAAAATAGAGAAAGAAAATCTTAAATCCTATATTGCGCTGCCCACCGTCTCAAAGAGCAGGCAAGAAGATGAGGCTACCGGCTTCAAAACGTCATCATGAAGATGAAGAAGCCGAAGCAGATTTATTTGACACGACGCCATCCTCATCACTCCAGCAGCACCAAACGAAACATAGACCCTCGCCCTCCGTCCGCCATCGGAGCAGCGAACAGAGGGCCAGAGGTTGTGGCCTCACCAGAATTCTGCAAGGAAAGTGTTGTTCCCCAATCGCCCTTTTGCTCTCGAGCGGTTGGGACGAATCGTTATGATTAACTGTATGCCGCAGTGAAGTCACAATACATAATTTTTGTCATTTGCATAAAAGAGTATATTGATGCATCCATCATAAATCACTATACATAATACACTATAACTGCAAAGATCATGTGTATACCATTACTCCAATTAAGAAAGCCGGTTATGGAGCGAAGATATTAGGTATCGATTGTGTCTAAATCCGGATGATCGCATGCTTTAAACGTAAGCCAATGTATTGCAACCATGAAAGCCCAAATCACGCACAAACCGGATATTTTTGTGCCGAGTGGCCCTTCCTCCATGATGATCATAACCGTATATATGATCCCTAGGATGATGATGAGGCACTGCAAAGAACAAATATGTAAGGGGGAAAGTCACAATGTCGGTTTGCATCTTTTCTGAGGTATTTGGTCCGATCGGGCAAGATTTGAATTATGCAAGAACGAATAACTAATGTACAAAATAGATTGAATATTCGTTTTTCATCTTCACAGAATAATGCAAAGTCAAACAATCATTTTTCCAATTGTATGCAAGGACGGATTTCTCTCTTGTAATGTGTGGCTTTTAAACACGTTTGTTACTAAGTTTGAGAACGCAAGTCACCTAAGCTCTAAAAAATTGCAAAGTGAGTATGCATCTTACCCTGGCTAGAGGCTTCTCGTAGGGGCTCGGCTTGCGCGGGGGGCGAGGCTCGATGAGCGGGACGCCGATGGCCACCCAGGCCTCGCCCTCTGCTCGCATCTGCAATGGCTCGGTGAGCGGGACGCCGATCGCGACGCTGGCTTCACGCGCTCGCTGCGCCGCGCACATGAGGGCGACGTTCATAGCTGAGTTTCTGGCCGGTGGATCGGCGGTATGCCTGACCGACTTGGTCTGCCAATTGCGATTCGCAAAGGTAGTTGCAAAAGATAAAAGTTTTGTTTCCGAGAGATGAAACCAGAGTAAGGGAAGTCGCCAGCGGGTAGTTTTAGGGCATGTACAATGGTTGATAAAATAGTCTTATCTTAAGTCTTGCATGCAATTTAGAGATGACAAAAAAAATATCTACAATGGATCATCTCTTAGCCTTATCTTTAATAACTAGTTATTCCTAAAAACATGGTGAGACATATTGTGCTAAGAGATCACCTCTTGTCTTCTCTTATTTAAAAAAAGACAAGCCTTTTCTTACGAGTTCTCTCTCCTCCACCTCATCACTTATCCCAGGGGCGGAGCCAATGTAGAAGCGTTGGGTTCAAGTGAACCCAACGACTTTTGTCTCGTATGTACATGTAGGTACGTGGTTGCCTAACCTGAACCCAGTAAAAAAATCCTGCCTGACCCCATCAAATAACGCGAGGGCCATGTGAGAACAGGTAAGCAAAGGGCCACCCTAAAAAAAAGCTAAGCAAAGGGCCAAAAGCCCACAAGGAGTCCATCTGCCCAGGCGGCCAGGCCTAAACCGTGATTAGCAGGCCCCTTGTGATTAGTCACGTAAAGCAGCCACACGCGAGCCTCGTCGTCTGTTCGTTTTCCAAATCGCATCTCTCCTCTCGCCAGTTCGTGTTGTTCGGCGCCTCGCCGCCGCACGCCGGCGGCAAGGAGGACGCTAGCTGCAACACTTGTAGCCCAAAATTTGAGGTATTAGATTACATTATCACATCTCCTCATCTACTCTCTCTTATATATGTTCTATCTAACTAATAGCCTATTAGTACGAATGTACAATAGTGATTTTTTGCCCTAATTTTTTTTGTGGACTTTGATTGATCTAGGCTACGGAGGGGTATTATTCGAAGAAAATTCCGTCACCAAATCCGGTTAATGATACAGGCACATCAAGGTCACCAATTAGACGTAAGCAAAGTGCATCACATGTCAGTGCAACTAGTCTCCCGAAATCTACTATTCGCACAAAAATTAACTTAGATGAGTTGCCTTCTGATCAGGCTGATCGAAAAAGGATTGCAGAGTACACAAGCAATCCAAGGAAGTAAGATGAGATTAGGCTCCAATATTTACCGAGGAGACCTTACGGGCTACCACTTAATTTTGATTACCCATAGGGGGAGATTGGAGATACTCAACGAAGATTTAATCTAGATTGGTTTGATCAATATGGTCGTTTGCTTGAGTATAGTGACAGGGTGCATAAGGCCTTTTGTTTGTGCTGCTACCTTTTCAGAGATTACAATGAGGGGCAATCTGGAAGTGATGCATTTGTAATTAGTGATAACGGCTGGAACAGAAAAAGCAGACTAGATACTCATCTGAGTAAAAGTAATGTTAATAGCTTTCATAATCTAGCAATAAAAAGATGTGATGCCTTGATGAATCAAGATCAATCAATTCAGGTTGCTATCAATAAGCAAACTGTTCTTACAAGAAAGCAAAATTGAGTACGTCTTAGTGCTTTGTTTGATTCGGTTTACAATGGAGAGATGCTTTTCAGCTATGAATGTTGTCAAGAAAAAGTTGCGGTATAAAATGGGTGATCGGTTCATGAGTGACTCTCTAATTTACTATATTGAGAAAGATATATTTTCTACCATTAGTAAAGATGCAGTGTTTAATCTTTTTAAGGTGATGAAAGATCGAAAGGGGTCACTCTAAAAGTGAGTGACTTTGCAAACTTCAATTGCTTGATGGTACTTACTTTAAATTTGTCAAACTAACATCATTTTTTCAATGTTTCAGGAACATGAGAAGCTAAACCTGGAGCTACAAAGTTATTTGATACTACTCTATTATTTATAATATGCAGATAAGTGTTTTCACAATTTATCAAACCGGTATGTTTTGCACTCTTCAATTTTTCAATGCGACACAATATGTGATATGTGATACTATATTTGTTTTCCGTTATATTGTTTATGGGTGTTATACTTTTGTTGCAATTAGACTTTAATGTTCATAAGTTAGTATCAAGTTCTCATAAAGAGTGAATGAGTGAACCCAATGGCCAAATTTCCTGGCTCCGCCCCTGACTTATCCTACGTGGCACTCTTAAGATAGCACCATTGTACATGCCCTTATAACGCGGTACGCAATATAGGTCCGACCGGCCAGGGTGCTGTAAGACCATCCCCTGCATGCATGAACACCATGGCAACATGACCTGGACCCGATCCTCATCCATCAAGTTTCAAAAACAAAAACCCCAAAAGTTGAAAACGTTACAAAGAGATGGAATCGGTAGCACGCACGATTACATAGTCCTACCGTTTTCGCGGGGCTTATCGTTTATACATGTATACGTGCCTATACGTTTGCGCCGCCTTCACATCCTGCGTGGGTGGCTCTTTTTTCCCTTTAATCACTAGCAGCGAATTAGAGTTCTTTTTCCTCACCACTTGCGGACTCGAAACCTAGCATCACCAGGACAGGCCAGCCTTCCCCTTCCAGCACCTTTCTTCGGCGGCTCTCCTTCGCCGACGACCTCGTTCGTTGATGGTGAGGGGCATCGTCAAATCCACACGTGTGGATCTTTTTTAGGCTCTCGTAGTTAAAGTTTTTAGGATGTTCATCGTCTTAGCTTCGAGGATAGCATTGACAGCGCTAAATAAAAATTCTTCAGATCCTTGTCCAACCTAGCGATTAGTCCTATCGTTGAGAATGGAATTGGAAACCAGTCTATTCAAGTAAGGATGTCGTGGCGGCGGAGACATCCTCGTGGTGGACCTGTATCCTCGGGCTCCGCCATTGCAACCGTGTTCGCTCCAGCGCCGACACGGAGCTTAAGAGGTAGTCCAGGAGCGGATGCAGATTGTGGTCTGCATCGACGGCATGTGGAAGATGGTGGATCGTGTGCTGGGTCCGTGGTTCATGGATGACAGGTATGGCTTCCTCCTTCGACATCTTAGCCCTGCGAGGGTACCAGATCTGGAGTTCGACGATGTGTCCGGGGTGTTGCCCCGGTCTGATTTGTTCAATGACAATGGTTTCGCCTGTGGTGGGCCACATTGATTGTCCGCAAAGCTGCCTATCGAAGATGAAGCCACGTTGAGCTCGGGTGTGGAGACGATCCGTCATTTGTTCATTTGGTGGCTTCTATGGTGGTGCCAGAGGCAGGTGACTGTTGTTGGTGTTAAGCATAGAGGATTCTTCGGTCTTGATTGTAATTTTACTTCTTGGCTGGTGTTTATTTGTACAAAGGCTAACGTTTTGCTGCCTTTTTACTTTTGTCCGGCCGATGTGTATGTGAATTTTCTATGATCCTTATGATATAAATAAGATGCATACTACCATAAAAAAGACTCTTTCCCCCCTTTTTTCAAAAAATTACACTCAATGATATGACTCGCCTTCAAGTTGAGTTTCTCATTTTCCCTCCTGGCTGCGACAACTAGGGCACTCATCTCCTCCAAACTTTAGTGAGCTCGTGGATCTATGTCCTCTCTATTTGCCGCTCATGCGGTGGCTGGCACAGAGGGGTATCTTGGTGCCTTGGCAACGCCTAGTAGTTTTAGTTCAGCATTTTTATCTTGCGAGAGTTGCATTGAGGCGGATGACGGTGCTTTATCTTTGAGCTGGTACGTGAAAGGTTCAATGCAATGACTATGGCTCTGGGGTGCTGGTCTTTAGGGGCACGTGCAAGACTTATCAACTGTCATCGATAATGTCAAGCCGGTTTCGATAGGGGAACATCAATAGTGGCGCGCCAACATCTCGTTCTAGCTGCGGTTGTGGTTATTTGGTGGTTGATTATGTTCAATTCGGTTTCGAATGTTAATAGTTTTTTTCCTAGAGTGACCCTAGGTAATTGAACCCACAAAAATTGGTGCCTTGGGAAAAGTGATTTCTGCACGAACTTATTACTAAAAGTGTTCCGCTATCCCAGACCAAATCATACAGTTTAAAGGAAGAAACAGTGATAAAGAAATGGCCAGGGCTAGAGGTTTTACTTGTAACTGTATATACTTATGCTCGGGATCCTATCTAGATAATCAAAATGTCATTGGTAAACATCACTACTTATATGTTCTCAACATATTGTTTGTGGGAGATGCGTCCAGATAACCCCATGACCAACTGCCGCCACATCGAGATTTTATTTCCCAACCGAGGCCCTTACCCTCTCGCGGGTTTATCCCAGTTATTAACAAATAATCTGACCAACACATTAGCGCTTAATGACGGCACCTTATGTACCCCTAGAGAATATGTTCCAACTATCGTACTAATCTTACTATCACCGACGTTCGACATAGCCTTCAGCTCCTCTCTGCACTCAACCTCTCCATGATCGATCTTCGATATCCCAGGGGGTATCCGCGGGGCCTTAAAACGAGGTAGAAACAAGAGAGAGAAAAGCATACGTAACACATCAAATAACATAATTATTAAAGTAAACCAACAATCTCTTAGTGCGCGTACAGCGGGATATTAAAGGTCTTACAATCCCCGCAAATTGCGATTTGTTCTTGATTGCAAGTATTATGGCTAATGGAGATGGAATCTAAGGAAGTGGATATTGCTATGGAAATGGCGGTGGCTGCTGTAGATGGGAGTGCTGGTGGTGGTTGTGAATGGATGACTTGATGAATGAGTGACGACTCTTCTCGCTGAAGCGTTTTCCTCTCCTTTATATACTGCACGCAGGCTGAATAGAATCGGGGGGCCTCCGATGTGTATTGACCCTAGGGGCCTTCACAAAAGTTGTTAGGGTCATGGAGGTGGCAACACTTGGAAAGAGCGCTAGTACAAGCGCTCACGGTCGTACTAGAAGAAGTCTTCCCCTCTATGCTTTGTTGTGCGCCTCTTATTGAACAGGATCGATCACTACACTTATTATCTTAAATATATAACTTGATTTTGCACCTAAAATAGTCCATAATTTTAGGGAACATAATAAATAAATAGGTTCACAATCTTTTGCGTTCATTAGTCATTAGTAATCAAATCGAAGTGATTGTCTGAGAAAATTTGAGATTATCCGGTTTAAACATGAGTGCAAAAATACACTGACCAACCTCCAAAACTTAACCTAGATTGTCCTCAAGCAAAAAACAATATAGGAAGGAACACAATGTTTCAATTGAAATGACAAAATTGTTTTGGTTCACTTAACTTATATGTACCCCTCTTCTGTTTCACATGAAAAGTTAGCATAGAGGTAATGGCGGGAAAGGTTATTATGCATGCTTTTAGGCCAAGATGGTTGAAAAAAGTCAATTTGGACAATGTAGTCAATGACGAGTATCATATTTTGTCATTATTAGTGATGAAGTTCATAGTAAGGATGAGATGGCGCTGTAAAGGCTTAGATAGATCAGAGCGTAGGTCCCAGGTACCTGGGGAGCAACCGGTAGATGAGCGCTCCTTCGAAAGCCTTCCAACGATCACTTGGGGGTGGACTGAGAGCGCGCCACTTGGGGCGCCTCAGCCGCCGCTATGTGTCGTGCTCTCAGCCGCCACCACGTGTCGTGTTTTGGGCGCTCCATCCGAATATTGTGTTTCTTTTATTATTATTACGCACATGTTTTCGGCTTTTTGGTTTTTCACAAGTCAATCTTAGCTTTTGGACAAAAAAATATTTTGTTTTGCAAAAAAACATATTTTTTTTCTTTCATGAGAAGCACAGTTTTTCTTCCACGAGAATCACGGGTTTGTTTTCGTGCGAGGCACGACCGATGCCTCTCGGAAACAGAAAAAAATATGGTTCCTTCCACAAGAGGCACGGTTTTTCTTTCGCGAGAGGCATGATTGTGCCTCTCGAAAACGGAAAAACACATGTATTCCCTTTCGTGAGAGGCACGGTTTGCTTCTACGAGAGGCACGACTTTTCTTCCGCGAGGAAACCAAAAAAATGTGTTTTCTTTTTTTCCACTTCCGTGAGAGGCACGGTTTTTCTTTCGCGAGAAGCACGGTCGTGCCTCTTGGAAACGAAAAAATAAACTCCCCCCCCCTTTCCATGAGAGGCACATTTTTGTTTTCGCGAGAGGCACGATTTGCTTCCGTGAAGGCACGGCCATGCCTTTCGAAAAAAACACGTTTTCTATTTTTTTTCTGCATGAGTCATGGTTTTTTTGTTCGATTTTTTCGTGAAAAATACTTCGTCAAAACCTATCAACATGGAATCTAGTTTTAAAGATCTCGATGCGAGAAATCCAACAGCAAAAACGGTTTGAGATTTGGACACAAGGTTTAAGAGAGAAAATATTTTAAATAAACGGATCTACGAAAAAGGGAAAACTCACAGGTTGCGACAAATAACGCACATGCATCACTACTTGTCGCAACCTGAGGAGGTAGAAGTTATCTTTGGAACGAGTACTCCTCTAATTTCGAAGTTCCTGCCTCTCTGGATAGTTTCTTTGCGTTCGAGTATGCGTGCTATTTGTCAGCTATGGGCCTTGAATCGAACCTCTTCTACAATTGTGGTGCACCCCTATTGTTTCATGTACTTTTATGTGATTAATTATGTACTCTGAAACCGGCCATCCGACGCTATACGCATATATTTTAAATTGCAGTTCAACTAAATCAAAGAAAAATCATCGAACACGACGAATTTCATTAAAGTTCGAACATAATTTACATAAAACAATGGATGGAATGGCTCCACCTCCTCCCTCCCCCTCCCCGGCGACTCCACGGGCGACTCCTCCGGCGATCCATGGCTCACCCTCCTGGTAATCTTCTCCGGCCAAGATGGTTCCTCCCCTCCTGGATCTCTCTCCGGGGGTGGGTTTCGCCAATAAGGTTAGAGCAAGGTTCTCCACTTATGTGCATTGCCTCAATCCTAGTGATGCTTTTCATCTTGCCGTCTCTTTTGGCCACTCCACCTTTCCCCTAAATGTTGAGCATGTTGGTCTTGCGCTTGAGGCATGTGTTGGTGGATCACCATCTGATCTTCATGTCTTCCACCTCCGTGGACAAGTTTATAAATTTTGTGTGATCTCTAAGGCGGTTGGATTTATGATCTACCAACTTAGATCTTTCAAATGTCCTAGTTTCTCTTGTTATTTCCACCTATGGGGTTTCGGTGGTCCTGCTTGGGTTAGAGAATATAATTCTTGGATTTACGAGAATGATCATGAATGGACCACGGTCACTAGATCTCCTAGACGCATGCTCACCGGTGCAAACTCTGTTCAAATTGGCCGCCGTCCTAAACCTACGCCGCCGACGTGCCGTTCCACAACTCTCGCCAACAATCCTGCTCCCATCTCGGATCACGAGCCAATCTCGGGCGCCATGGTTACAATTCAAAATCCTAGCCCATCTAGCCTAGCCCATCAACCCATCAACCAAACCCCCATCGTTGACAGCCATTTGCAGATCACGGCCCATCTGCCTCCTTCAGCACATGGACAGCCCAACCACGTAGCCCAAACCTCCCCGCCACCCATCAATCATCATCCTAATATATCACAACAGAATATCTTTTGTGGCACATGTTTATCCCATGAGCATTTTCGTTCGGATTGCAAAAATGATTTCCGTTGTCGAAGTTGTTTTAGATATGGCCATATATCTCGTTTTTGTTACAACTCAAAACGCCATCCTCCCGTATATCGGGTCAAATCCTACCTACCTACCAACCCAGTACCAGATACCGATAACCCGCTTGACGACTCATCTCCCCAAAACCCCACCCCCCCTCCTCTATTCGACCGCCCAACCTGCCAAACCCCTTGTTCATCAGCTCATCCTTGCTCTGCTCCGCCATTGTTCTCCACCGCCTCCCCAACTTCCTCCAACACCATGGCCACTTACCCTTGCGACCCGATCCCTCTCCTCCCTCCTGGTACTGCCATCATGGAGGCGGATGGTAATCGACGTCGACGTACTTACCACTACCTTGGCGGTGAGCCTCTTGTCCAATACGGGGACTGGGCCATCATCTCCCTTGCGCCACCTCCGGATCCTCTCCAATTTGATACTGATGCCATGCTCATACGTCATTTTCTTGACCATGAGCGTGGCTTTCGCATTGCTGAGATATCTAGATGCGGGATGGGGGCTGCCTTCGTCAGGTTTCAGCATGCCTGCGACATTGACACCGCCATCAACTACAATCCCTACTTCATTGGCGATTCGATCCTCAGAGTTATCCGTCATGATACAGGTATTAATCACAGAGACTGCACTTTTTCGCATGATGCTTGGATTACGATAGTAAACTACCCTCTAGAGGCTTGGAGACCGGATAAAGTTAGGGAATCAGTTAGTGGTTTTGCCAAATTCTTAGTCTGGAACAGGGACATGTCAAACAGAGCCCGTATCTTGGTCAAAATTAGAGTACCAGATTTGTTATATATTCCTGTCAGTCATGTTATCTGTGAGAGTCTTGATGAGTTCGGCCATGGGCAGTCCTGGACAAGTGTTGTGTACATTCTGCAATCTGATCTTCTCGGAGCTATGGGTGGGGATGAAGATCCGATTCCATCTGATGGTGTGATGCACCCTATGCCACTTGCGCCATTTGGAGGAATATGGCATGATGCTGATTTTCATGACCAAGAGCATCATCAAGCTGCACCAGCTGCCCATCATGTGCCTGATGAAATCAATGAAGATATTCCTATGGTTCACACTCCTCCACTTAGCCCTGAGCAGCATCAACCCATCCAACCTGCAGTGGAAGCCGCCGATGCCTTCATTGCTATGCATGACATGATGTCCAAAATAATGGCGGCTGCTCCTGACATGATGGAACAACTCTCAGAATATGAAGTTGTTAGTACTAGATGCCAGATACTATGTGTGGATGAGGAGCATGGACCTGTCAAGAAGTGCCTGATGACTATTGCTACTGCTGCTCCTCAGGAGCCTTTTATTTCTTCAGTGGAGATAACTGAACTCCTTGAACACTCTGAACTTTCTGAATGCTCTGAATCTCTCAACATGATCGACACTGAGCACGTTCCATCCCCAGCTATGCTGGACTTCATGGCCAGCAACCACAATTCTCCTGTGCATGGGCCACCTATTGTGCTGGCAGATCAGTTGAATGCTGCTGCAATCCCTCCTGCAGTCAATAAGAGGAAGAAAAACAATGCTCCTTTGGATGTTAATGATCTCAGACGCAGTCGTCGCCTTGCTGGATTGAATGCTGGATTTAAGAATGAGGCTGCTGCTATCAAGGCCAAGAACATTAACAACTGCCAGAAGAACTTAAATGCAGAATTTGATTATGAGATTGTGGACCCCACAGCCAAGCCACCACCTGACTTGCCACTGGACACCATCCAAGCTATCGCCACCAAGCAATGTCAGATACCCCTTGAAGTGGTCTCTGGAGAGAAGCTGAAGGCCACGGTGGACTATGAATAAGTCTAGTTATTATATTAGTTGGTCTTGCTGTAAAAAGACCCTACCTGGCCTTAGGCCTTTATTTTGTTTTCCTTGCTCAAGAAATGCTACTTATGTTTTATCTAGGAATTTGGTTTGTAAGGAGTTAAACTCCATTATTTGCTTATGTTGGTGGAACATCAAGAATTACCTATTTTGCATAATGAGTTATCTGAATGGTCAGTTATGTTATGGGCAAATTTGTTGCCAGCTATCTGGTTGGAACATCAAGTTGTTAGTATTTTGCATTTTGAGTTGGCTGAATGGTCAGTTATATTATGAGCAGTCAATGTGGGACAGATGCACTTACAAAAAATTCTGGTTACACTTCATATTGCCTCCATGTGCTTACTACTATAATCTTGTGGATATGATTAACTCATATCCCTGTGGCCCTCTTGCACCTGCACATTTTAATGAATAGAAGTTGGAATATTTTAAATTGGAATGTCAGGGGTATAAACTCTCAAACCAGATGGGATGATTTAAGAGCTAGAATTGAGGAAAGTAATTGTGGTGTTATTTGTATTCAAGAAACAAAAAGAGAAGCATTTGACCAGGCTTATCTCAGAATTTTTTCACCTAGAAGATTCAACCAGTTTGCATATAATCCTGCAATTGGTCTGTCAGGTGGACTTATTACTATATGGAATGGCAGTTTATTCAGTGGAAATGTCATCAGTCAGTCTTCCTACCAAATCACTGTCAAGTTAACATGTAATCTTTCTGGTCATATTTTTTATATCAGTAATATGTATGGGCCCTGTCAGAATGAAGACAGAGTGGATTTTTTTGAATGGCTAAACAACATTGATGCTTCACAGATGGACCATTGGATGTTGGTTGGTGATTTTAATTTAATAAGAAGCCCTGATGACAGAAATAGACCTGAAGGAGACACAAATAATATGCTCATGTTTAACAGCCTACTCCAACAGTTAGATCTTGTGGAGATCCCTCTTAAAGGTAGAAATTTCACATGGAGTAATATGCAAGAGTACCCTTTATTGGAAAAACTGGATTGGATATTTACTTCTGCAAATTGGACACTATCTTTCCCTAACACCCTGGCTCATCCACTCACCAGAGTTACATCAGATCATGTTCCTATACACATTCAGATTGGAAGTGATGTTCCTAAATCCTCCATATTCAGGTTTGAAAACTATTGGTTTGAATTTGATGGCTTTTATGAAACTGGCATACAATGCTGGAATAAAAACCATCAGTTGATAAACTCTGCTCAAGATGTTGCTTCCAGATTCAAATGTCTTAGAATGGGACTCAAAAAATGGAGTAAGAACTTGTCCAAGCTCAACACTAACATCTCTGCTTGTAATTATGTTTTATCTATGCTGGATGGCATTGAAGATCAAAGCATACTCAGCACTATGGAAGCCAATTTCAGGATTATTTTGAGGAGGCATATATCTAAATTATTGGAAGTGAAAATAATTTATTGGAAAACAAGATTCAAAATGAGATGTGTGAAACTTGATGATGAAAATACTGATTTCTTCCATGCAATGGCTACCCAAAGTTACAGAAAAAACTTCATTACTTCTATCAATGATGATGATGGAAATCCTGTCCAAAACCATGATCACAAGGCCGCTATCATCTGGAAATCTTTCAAAGACAGACTGGGTAAATCAATTGACCCTCATATGCTCTTTAATCTGGAGGAACTTATCCAGCCATCTGACCTTTCTGAACTGGAAGCCCCTTTCACTATGGAGGAGATTGACCAGGAAACGGTGACATTCAGAGTATCAACACTGCCTTCATTACTCTTATTCCAAAGATTACAAACCCCCTCAATATGAATGATTTTAGGCCTATCTCCCTGGTCAGTCTTCCTCTGAAAATTATTACTAAGCTTATGGCTAACTGAGCTTAGAGAATTATTACATCAGTTATTCATCAGAACCAATATGGGTTTATCAAAGGTAGAAATATACAAGATTGTTTGGGATATGCCTTTGAATATCTCCATCTATGCCATCAATCTAAAAAACCTATCATCATTTTAAAGTTAGATTTTGAAAAGGCATTTGATAAGGTGGAATACAAAACCATTATTGCCATGCTCAGAGCTAAAGGTTTTGTACCTAGATGGATCAATTGGGTACACAATATTCTTCAATCTGCATCTATTTCTGTCTTACTTAATGGAGTGGCTGGGAAAAAAATCATCTGTAAGAGAGGGGTCAGACAAGGGGATCCTCATTCCCCTTTATTATATGTTATTACTGCTGATCTTCTTCAAATAGTTATTAATGCAGCCTGGTCAAATGGAGAATTATCTCTTCCTATAAATCATGCATATGATCAAGATTATCCAATCATCCGGTATGCTGACGATACCCTGTTGATTATGCCTGCTAATGAAGATCGGATTATCCACCTCAAATACCTTCTGAATCTTTTCAGTCTGTCCACGGGTCTTTTTGTTAATTTCAGTAAATCCTCCATGATCCCCATCAATGTAAATCATCAAGAGGTCACCAGACTTGCCACATCATTCGGATGCAAGGTGGAGAGCCTACCATTCACTTATCTAGGTTTACCCATGGGCACCACAAAACCATCAGTTCAGGATCTCATCCCTGTCATATCTAGAATTGACAAAAGATTATCTGGGGTTGCTAGATTCATGATTTATTTTGGCAGACTTACCTATATAAATTCAGTTGTTGCTTCAATGCCAATATTTGCTATGTGCTCTCTCAAAGTGCATATTGCCATCCTAGATCATGTTGATAAATCAAGTAGAAACTTCTTATGGTATGGGAAGGATATTATAAAGGAGGCAAATGTTTGGCAAGCTGGCAGATGATATGTAAGCCAAAAAGTCAAGGGGGTCTTGGAGTTCTAAATTTGAGAGAACAAAACAAAGCTCTACTTATTAAGCATCTTTACAAATTTTACAACAAGATGGATGTACCTTGGGTCAATTCAATTTGGGAGGCCCATTATCAGAATAATGAAGTCCCTCATTTCAACAGGAACAAAGGCTCTTTTTGGCGGAGAGATTGCATGAAAATGTATGATTATTTTAGAGATATGACAACTTGTGATATTAAATCTGGTGACACCAATATGCTTTTGGAGGATAAATGGAATGGTGATATTATGAAGCTAAAGTTTCCTGAGCTACACTCCTTCACTTATAAGGAAAATATATCTATTAAAGATGCCAAGGACATGGATAATATGTATAGTTTATTTCAACTACCCCTATCCATTCAAGCACATCAACAATTTCATCAACTTTCTGGTGAATTAAATGCCATCAGGCACAACCAGGATCATGACATTTGGAATTTCAATTGGAGCAACAATAAAAACATGACAAAGATGATATATCAATTTCTTATGAAGGGTGAAGATGCTGATGATACTTTTAAATGGATATGGAAATCATGCTGCCTTCCTAAACACAAATTTTTCTGCTGGCTTATCCTTAATGACAGGATAAACACATGTGATCTCTTAACTAGAAAGAGCATGCATCTTGATTCCACTACATGTGTGTTGTGTAATGCTGAAGACATGGAAGATAGAATGCACCTCCTCTTCACTTGTCCATTTAGTCAAGGTTGTTGGTGGGATATTGGATTTGAATGGAATTCAGACTTGGATATACACAGAATGATCATGGATGCCAACCATAGATACAAAATCAAACATTTTTATGGAAATTATGATAGTGGGTTGCTGGAGTATTTGGAACCAGAGAAATGGGATGATATTTGAGGGGATACCCTGCTCAATTAATGAATGCAAATATGTTTTCATCAGATTTTTCAAGATTACCTTGATGAGAGCCAAACCATCTCTGAAAGATGGCATGTCATCCTGGATTGACAACCTTTAAATTTAATAATTTAGATTTATCTTTTTCTTACCATTTCCATTTATGTTGTAATCCTTTCGTCTTTGGTTGTTTCCCCAACAACCACCGTAAGACATTACATTCTGTTTCTCCTTTATTAATGAAAAATGACACACAGTAGGGTTGTTGCCCTACTGTTCTTTGGTCAAAAAATAAATTAAACAATGGATGTTTGACCGTTTAACTAAAACTAGAGAGAGAGAGAGAGAGAGAGAGAGAGAGAGAGAGAAATCTTAAATCCTATATTGCCCTGCCCACCGTCTCAAAGAGTTGGCAAGAAGACGAGGCTGTCGGCTTCTCAACATCGTCATGAAGAGGAAGAAGCTAAAGCTGATCTATATGACGTGACGCCGTCCTCATCACTCCAGCAGCACCAAACGAAACATAGACCCTCGCCCTCCATCCGCCATCGGAGCAGCGAACAGAGGGGCGGAAGTAGTGGCTTCACTAGTGTTCTGTAAGGAAACCGTTGTTCCCTAATTGCCCTTTTGCTCTCGAGCAGTTTGGACCAAGCGTTACGATCAACTGTATGATGCAGTGAAGTCACAATTTGTGTGTGTGTGTGTGTGCATGAGAGAGAGAGAGAGAGAGAGTAATTAAGATTGCTCGACCTTAAATTTTTTTCATTTGCATAAAAGAGTATATTGGTGCATCCATCATAAATCACTATACATAATACACTATAAATGCAGAGATCATGTGTATACCATCACTCCAACCAAGAAAACAAGTCTTGAAGCGAAGATATTAGGTATCGATTGTGTCTAAATCCGGATGATCGCATGCTTTAAATGTAAGCCAGAGTATTCCAACCGTGAAAGCCCAAATCATGCACAACCCGAATATTTTTGCGCCGAGTGGCCCTTCCCCCATGATGAGCATAACTGTATATGCAATCCCTGCGATGGCGACGAAACACTGCGAAGAACAAATATGTAAGGGGGCAAGTTGTAATGTCGGTTCGCACCTTTTCTTGAGGTATTTGGTTCGATAGGGGAAATTTGACTTGTGCAAGAGCGAACAATTAAGGTACACAATAGATTTCTACATAGTGCAAGTAGTGTGTCACAAGACTTTTAAACACGTTTGTCACTCAGTTTGAGAAGGCAAGTCACCTAAGCTCTGAAAAATTTCAAAGTGAGTATGCATCTTTTACCCTGATTAGAGGCTTCTCGTAGGGGCTCAGCTTGCGCGGGGGGGCGAGGCTCGATGAGCGGGACGCCGATGGCCACCCAGGCCTCGCCCTCTGCTCGCATCTGCAATGGCTCGGTGAGCGGGATGCCGATCGCCACGCTGGCTTCACGCGCTCGCCGCGCCGCGCACATCAGGGCGACGTTCATAGCTGAGCTTCTGGCCGGTGGATCGGCGGTATGCCTGGCCGACTTGGTCTGCCGGTTACGATTCGCAGAGGTAGTTGCAAAAAGTTAGGACAAATTAAAGTTTTGTTTCCGAGAGATGAAACCGGGATAAGGGAAGTCGCCAGCTAGGTAGTTTTATAAGGCGGGACGCAGTACGTGTCCGACCAGCCGGGGTCCCGTAAGAGGTAAGGCCATCCCGTGCATGCATGCACACCATGGCAACATGACATGGACCCGATCGTCATCAATCAAGTTTCAACAACAAAAACCTAAAAAGTTTAAAACGTTACAAAGAGATGGAATCGGTAGCACGCATGATTACATAGTCCTACCGTTTTTGCGGGCTTACCGTTTATAATGTATCCGTACTTGTACGTTTGCGCCGCCTTCAGATCCTGCGTGGGTGGCTCTTTTTTCCCTTTAATCACTAGCAGCGAATTAGAGTTCTTTTTCCTCGTCGCTTGCCGACTCGAACCCTAGCGTCACCAGGACAGGCCAGCCTTCCAGGGCCTTTCTTCGGTGGCTCTCCTTCGCCGACGACCTCGTTTGTCGATGGTGAGGGGAATTGTCAAATTCATGCGTGTGGATCTTTTTAGGCTCTCGTAGTTAAAGTTTTGGGCAGTGATAGGCGCCGGCGCACCGGCCTAACTTTCAGCCGGTCGCCTGGCAGCCATCTGATCTGGCAACACAATGAAGCAGATTCGCCTGTGTCTAGCAAAAAAAAAACACTAGCTTGAAGCACTGTTAGATCCGCCGCCAAGTCCGTCCCTGCAGCTCGCCGGCGTCCGCCATGTCCGTCGCCGCAGCTCGCCGGCGTCCCCCACGTTCTGTCGCCGCAGCTCGCTACCCCTGACCACGGCTCGCCGCCCCTCGCCGCAGCTCGACGTCGCCATCGTCACATGCCCTTCCAATCTCACCGTCATTCCCAAAGCCTAATGGCGCTTGCGGCCAAAGCCGGTTCCAGCAGCTCGCACACCCCATTCGAAGCACGGCGTCGCCGGCCGGCTCACCATCGTTGTCGATTTGCAGCACTATATTTTAGCAAAAAAAACACAATCTCAGCAACTACGAAAAACAAAAATAGTCAATTGAAGCAAAATTTTAGCCAGTTCCAGCAAAAAAAATTGCCGGTTCCAGCAAAACCATGGGCCTTGTCGCCGGAACGTAGCAAAAATTTTGGCCGGTCGTAGCAAAAATAAAAGACAGTTCCAGCAATTTACCAGGTTCCAGCAAATAAGGCTCCAGTTCCAGCAAATAAAATCAGCAGGAAAAAAGAGCTCCAGTGGTTGTAGCAAAAATAATACAAGGTTCTAGCAAAAAAAACACCGGTTCCAGCAAAAATCAAATTCAGTAGAGAAGAGCTCCAGGGGTTGATGTAGCAAAAAATATAGCTAGTTCCAGCAAAAAAAATGCCAGTTCCAACAAAAACACCTCGTAGGCAAATGACGGCTGACAGTTCCAGCACCATCTCAAGCACCGGCGAACCCGCGGGTGGAGCTTGGCACCGTTGGATGCAGCTTGCCAAACGTTGGTTGCAGCTCCACCACCGATGGCTGCAGCTCCCATAGCAGCCGGTTGTAGCTCGCGCCCGTCGGCATGGCACCGTCGGATGCAATTCAAACAAACATCGGTTGCAGCTCCGCCAACCCGAGGTTGTAGCTTCCCGTCGCCGCGGTTGCAGCTCTGCTCCAGTGCCGGTGGTCGCCGTTGCCGGCACCGGCGGTGGTCGCGTAGCACTCCAGTGTCAGCTGAAGAAGTGGATGGGAGAGAAAAATGGTGGGGCGTGCTGAGGAAAGGAATGGCTGAGCTGAGCAGCTCCCGTGAAAGAGATAAGGATGGATGCGGCGAAAAGCGGTCTGTGGGACCCATGGCTACAGGAGAGGTGCTGGGTTTGTTTTTATCTCACTAGGCGTGCGTGACTGGTCGAATCTTCGGCCGGCGCGCCGTCTGGAAACGTTTACCTAAAGTTTTTAGGATGTTCATCGTCTTGGCTTCGAGGATAGCAATGACAGCGCTGAATAAAAATTCTTCAGATCCTTCTCCGAACTGGCGATTAGTCCTATCGTCGAGGATGGAATTGGAAACCAGTCTGTTCAAGCAAGGAAGTCATAACGGCGGGGACATCCTCGTGGTGGACCTGTATACTCGGGCTCCCCCATTGCGACCGTGTTCACTCCAGCGCCGATGCGGAGCTTGGGAGGTAGTCCAGCAGTGGATGCAGATTGTGGTCTGCATCGACGGCATGTGGAAGATGGTGGATGGTGTCCTGGGTTCGTGGTTCATGGATGGCAGGTATGGCTTCTTCCTTCGACGTCTTAGTCGTGCGAGGGTACCAGATCTGGAGTTCGACGGCGTTTCCGGGGTGTTGCCCCGGTCGGATTTGTTCAGTGACAATGGTTTCGCATGTGGTGAGCCACATTGGAGGTCCGCAAAATTGCCTATCAGCGATGGAGCCACGTCGAGCTCGGGTGTGGAGGTGATCCGTCATTTGTTCATTTGGTGGCTTCTATGGTGGTGTCGGAGGCAGGTGACAGGCGTTGGTGTTAAGCACAGAGAATTCTTGGGTCTTGATTGAATTTTACTTCTTGGCTGGTGTTTCTTTGTACAAAGACTAACGTTTTGCTGCCTTTCTAGTTTTGTCAGGCCGATGTGTACGTGCCTTTACAATGATCCTTATGATATAAATAACATATATTACCATACAAAAAAGACTATTTTCCCCCTTTTTGATAAATTACATTCAATGATATGACTAGGATTCGGTTGTGTCTACATCCGGCAAATTGCATGCTTCAAACGTAGCCCAGAGTAATCCAATCATGAAAGCCCAAAGCATGCACAAACCAAGTATTTTTGTTGCGAGTGGCCCTTCCCCCATGATGATAATAGTTGTAACTATAATCCCTGCAACGATCATGAAGCACTGCAAAGAACAAATGCATGGAGAAAGTTATCAGTTTGCAACTTTCTCGTTGATGTATATGCTTCGGTCGGGTAAATTTTGGCTTATGCAAGACAGCAAGAACATATAATTAGGAACAAAATGGTTGTCTGCAAAGAGTACACGTTAAAACATCTCCAATCGAATCCTTCACTGCTCCAATGGACCGGCTCTGTCTGGCCCACCCTGACCTCACAAAACCCCACTCTCGAACCAAATCCTTACATACTCTCACTATCCGCTTCGCTATCCTCTCTACTCGAGACCGTCCGCGCTAGCATGTATTGCACTTGTAGCAGATCCGGATCCTATTGACTGAGACGCGCTCTTGTAATGTCTCAAAATTTATAAAGACATCAGTTCTTATGTTTGAAACGCAAGTCTACGGTCTTAAAAAAAAGGCGGAGCATGCATCATCTTACCCTGATTAGAGGCTTCTCGTAGGGGCTCAGCTTGCGCGGGGGGGGCGAGGCTCGATGAGCGGGACGCCGATGGCCACCCAGGCCTCGCCCTCTGCTCGCATCCGCAACGGCTCCGTGAGCGGGACGCCGATCGCCAAGCTGGCTTCACGCGCTCGCCGCGCCGCGCACATGAGGGCGACGTTCATAGCTGAGCTTCTGGCCGGTGGATCGGCGGTATGCCTTGGCCGACTTGGTCTGCCGGTTGCGATTCGCAGAGGTAGTTGCAAAAAGTTAGGACAAATTAAAGTTTTGTTTCCGAGAGACGAAACCGGGATAAGGGAAGTCGCCAGCTAGTTTTATAAGGCGGGATGCAGTACGGGTCCGACCGGCCGGGGTGCCGTCAGAGGTGAGGCCATGCCGTGCATGCATGCACACCATGTGTCAACATGACCTGGACCCGATCGTCATCAAATTTAAAAACGTTACAAAAGACTAGAAAACATGCTCGTGCGTTGCAACGGGAGGAGAAAAAAAACACGACTCTATCCCAATAAGCATGGCTCAAGACTTCTAACAGATCCACCTCCTCTAATTCGACACGACACCCGACTGTGTCACCGCTTATCCTTTTTCTGACCCAGCGAACGGCCACCATGATGCCCACCTGATGACAATGTTTCAAATGTGGTCAATTCTAAGGCGATGGGTTTGCCACCGCATGTCGCACCAATCATTGTGCCCACGCAAAGAAATGATCAAAACGTCAACAACTAATGTCGGCAAGCTACTCCTTGCACTTGGTCCGTACACCTCATACTTGCACTCTATTTTGTACGATCAAACAATTATTATTATGAATCAGTGTTGGCCAGGTCAAGGAGATCGCGACACATCACCTGAGATGATAGGCGCGTCAATTGCGAAGTGAGAGGGAAGGATGTAGAGGCCGGACGTCACACGGCGAGTTGTACAACAAGATGTGACGCGGGTGTTCCTGTTTCCTTTTGTAGTAGAGGATGTGTAGTGCCACATTGACATTGAAATAGTGAGCGGCAACCATGGTTTGTGTGTGTATAATCCATAACAATGTATATACGTGCATCGAGTATGTGTAATATTGCTTCTATTGGCTAGTAACGTATATCAAGGGTAGTATCAAAACGTCGAGGCTTCGCTGAAGGCACTCCTAGTTGGGCCAACCCACGTAGGTGTAGCTGTTTTTCTTTTTCTTTTTGTTTCCTTTTATGTTTTTTTTCTTCTTTTTTTCTTTTTTCAAATAGTTGTTCTAAAATTTAAAATATTGTTCGGAATGCCAAAGAACGTCCTCGTTCCTAAATTGTTTGCATTTTAAGAAATATTTCTATTTTTGAAAAAAAAAAGTTCTTGTCTTAAAAAATGTTCATGTTTTTAAAATTTTGTTTACAATTCAAAATTTGTTCAGCATATATCACAAAATGTTCAATGTAAATTCACATATTGTTCAACGTATATATGTTCAATGTGTATCTAAAATTTGTTCACTGTATATTACGAAAATGTTCAACTTACATTTAAAATTTGTTCAACATATATCACAAAACTGTTCAATGTGTATTTAAAAACTGTTCAGAGTATATAATAAAATTCAATGTATATTTTAAATTGTTCATCGTATATAAAAAATTAAATAATTATTTGAAATTTCAACATTTATTATTTTCATTAATTGGTCACGTTTTCCAGAAAATGTTTAGGTATTTAAAGTTACTCAAATTTCTAAATTTACTCACGATTTTCTAACATTATTCAAATATTTTAAGGAAAATCGTTCACATTTTTTCCCAAGATTTGTTGAAAAAAATAAACAGATCTGTGGTTGTACATACTACTTTAAATTGTACGCTGCTATTTAGCCATACTCAGTCGCTAGATCTTCTGGCGCGCTTTTGTTTTTCGTTTTTGCCAGGGTATGGACCAGGGTGAGGAGGCGTGTTCGATTATCCCCATCCCATCCTTAATTTTTTTTGCACCCAAAGAACCAGTAAGCCCATGCACGTTGTTTGGCCCATAACAACAGTGGGCCACAGAAGAGACGCGAGTCCATGTCAGCGTTCACAGCGACGGACGAAAAAGTATTTTAAAAAATCATGTCTTCAATAGTTGTTCACATAGTCCAAACATCGTTCAGGTTTTAAAACTTACTAGGAAAAGGGCCCGTGCGTTGCAACGGGTTAGCAAAACTACGACGCTCAAATCAAGCTATTCAGAACATATATATAGCCCACCTTGTTAAATTCAAAATCAAATAAGATTATCTCAAAAACAGTTCAAATAAAATTGAGCGTTGGTTGCCCTTATAAGAATATGATACATTTAGTTGATGGATTACATGCAACAAGCTTAGAGACCACAATTTATTTTAAAAACCTTAGCTTAAATTTAGAAATTGAAACTTCCGTTATTCATTGTACAAAACTCTGACACGGTTTTTTTGGAAGCTTCATTATAGCCACAACAATATATTAACCATTAAATTATTTTTTTTTTCTGAAACTAAAATACTACTTATATTATATATAGCATCTCTGAAATTTTCCAAGATATTTTGTAGACTTTTGAGCACCGAAACATTTTGATTATGCTAAGATGAGAAACTTAGGAAGCAGTAGAGGAGGAAGAGATATTCCAGGCAATTTCATTTATTTCTATTTTCTTTCAACCCCTTCTTTTGCCACTGACCAGTGGGTCTCCTGGGTCAGTCTAGCGGCGTCAGCTCGCAAGGGACACGCGCCCGCAAACCCCCTGCTTTTCTCCTCCTCCACTCCACTACCTCACTCCTCCATCTTTTCCTCCCTCCCTGGATCCCCTTTCTCGTCAAGCTCACTTGGGACGCCGCCGCTCGCCGTTGCAACGCCAGCCGCAGGGACTGGCGGGATCCGCCAGGCTTCGGTCCGGATAAACGTCCATGCCTCTGGCTCCGACATGCACGCCCGCCCACTGGACGCCGCCATGAACCAGCTCGTTTCTCCGGTGCGTTCTTACTCCTAGGTAGTTCCCTTGCTCCATTGTTTCTCCTGCCGTCTCTTTAATGGTGATTCCGGGCACCAGCGTGCCGGAACCTCTTGAACCCAGGTCGCGTTTCTCGGTTCCGTCGGCCGCCGTTGCGACATCGTCGTGGTCATCCTCCTGCACGAGCAGCTCCAGGGATGGGCTCCGCGTCGTCCGAGTCTCCTCTAACCACAAACTCGAAGCCGTGGGTCCCTCTACTTCTTCCTCGACAGCTGACCGCAATTGACACCGTCCGGAACTCGCAGTCGTCCGTCCTCTCGCCTCCCTGCTCCGTCCGACTCCGTTACGACAACAAGGTGAGGAGTCACCTCTGCCTGCTGCTGCTGCTGCTCGGTGCTAGCTTGCTTTGCTGCTGCTGGTAGTTTTGCTTGCCATTGCTGCTTGCTTTTCTTGCTTGTCGCTGCTGGCTTTGAGCTGCGGGTAAATGAGAGAAAGAAAGGAAGTTTGACATTTGTACAGGGGAGATGGACATATTTAGATTCACCTCTGTACAGGGAGATGGCCATGTTTACTTGCTCGTCACACTGTCAGACTAAGGCTAGTCTCCCCTGTGCATAAAAATTTCAGAAAAATGCTCAACCTGCTGAACTTGTAAAATCCATAACAAAATCATTCCAGTTTCTGTTTGGAGTAGTACTGATATGGAGTTGGATGATTTAAATTGTATTGTAGCAACAGAAAACATGAACATACTCAATATTATTGCTTGGAAGTAAAAGATCTTGTACTTTAACAACGCGTCTTCAGATATTGTAAAAATTCTCAAGTTGCATTCTAGGACTCCAAGAAAATGTTGTTGCCAATTTCAGTAGCTTCATTTTCATCTTACTGTACGACATCACATCCATTTCATGCTTTGTAACCAACATGTACTTCCTGAATATTCTTAGCTTTGTTTGACATGGTTAGGAGTTACTTGTTGTTCATGATCATCAGGTAATGACATTAACTTGGATTAATTAATATGGAGACAAATAAGTGAGTTGTGAGGGCCGTGGTTTGATGCTATGGTCGGGTTGGGGTTACCACCAGTCGCATCTCTTATAATAGTCAATACTGGCTCACTTTTTCACCTGTATTCAGCTTCGTCCCTACTTATGTTTGCGGACATCGTCGATGTCGGTGGCCGCGGCAATGGACTATGGCAAGTGTCCTCTGCCACATCCCTGTCCACCCGCATCACTACGACGCTAGGCCATGCCTCACTATTTATATTCTTTTTGCCCTTTTATTGTGCCTCTGCTTCTGCTATTTATATTTTGTTCATTATTGATCATGAAACATGATTCAACGTGCTCCCTCCTTATAAATTATACATGCAACATGCATATTAGCCTCTATTTCTTTCCTTATATTTCCCCGCTCCCTTATTTCGTTTCAAAATCCTCTTAATTGGCCATTAGCCCACTCTTTCATTCTTTAGCCTCTCTTCCCTTCCATATTTCTCTATCATGATCCCCGAGATTGCTTCGTGATACCCAGAAAATTTAAAGACCTATATAAATTGGGTAGATTGTATTTAGCGGAGCGAGGTGGGACCATTTATCATATGAATCAATCTTGTTTTCTACACACAACATTAGCTAGCCCAGTTGGCTACGACATTGTTTATTGGCCTGGAGGTTGAGTTCAATTCTGCTCATCGTGAACTATTTTTGAGACGATTTGTTCGGGCCACCTGGATAGTTGGCCCTGATTTGTTCTTTTTTTCGTCTTGACTGCGGCTATTTCTTTTATTGTTGGAGATGAGTGTACCTGATCTATCAACATGGCGATGTGATTACTGTTACATGGATACTGAAAGTTCCACCATATTCATTATATACCTGCAAAGTTACAGGAAGGAACAAGAATAATAAGCCATATCCATCCAAGACTCAGGGCCTTCGTGGACCGGTGAGGAGATGATCTGCAACTATACTACTGCGAACAACAAAATGCTTGATTATCTCAGATATGGGAGAGTGGATTGAAACAGGTTGCGGGCGATGGTTAAGACGTGTCCTGGCCAGCCTTCCACGTAGCACCATGGCATGGGGGCAGCTGAGGAGACAACGGGAACAGGCTGCTTAAATGGAAAACCAACAAAATCATTTACTTCTGCGCGTAGGTAGAGGAAAGGTATTTGGTGGAGAAGATGAAGAGAGAGACCGTCCTTCGGCTGGTGGTGATTCTCTGCTCCTCCTCCTTCCACCCTCCCCGGCCCTCTACTTTTAGCATCGCAGGGGTCTTCAGGCTACTCCGCTGCTGCACAAGCCGGCATCCTATTTCTATTCTTTGGTTCCTTCCTCCTCGCTCGCTGGTAGCTAGGATGATTAGCTGGAGCACTGTGATATATATTGAGAAAAGCATTTGGCAGTATTATCATTGTCTTCTCATTTAATTCCCCAGCTACCGGCCTAACACTGAAGGTCGCACTGCAACTACTTGGCTCCAAGTTCAATATGGAAATTGGAAGAAAATTTAGGCTGAACAATTTTTATCAAAAATAAAACCTAGTACAACATAGGATAAGAAATGCCTAGTGCAATCTTAATCATGTGGTTACCATTGTTGATTGTTTGTAGGAAGCTCAAAGGAAGCAATACTGCAACAAAAATCTCTGAATGCATTCCAAGCTTCTGTACGGCATATGCCGTTTCAAAGGGCAAACTGTCATTTGTGCACTCGGCTACATCTGATGCCTGCGGAATACCCAAGACCATATCTTCTTCAACCATTTCTTCTCCTAGCTCCAGAAGCCTTTCCAATGCGCCCTCAGGTAATACTCAAGTCTGCATTTGATTTTGGTTTCTGAAAATTGTTGGTTACACCTATCAACTGAATACAAACAAAAAAATGTATTAGAGTGTTCTAACTATTTTGTCTACAGCAGAGTGGGCTCATAGAAATGGAACAACGACTGTACTATTGTGCCAGTCATCTCTGTCATCGCAGCCTGATCACGCACTCGCAAATATAAACAGGTCGGCCAACAGGGGAGCTAGCCCTTCAGGTAGTGCTGGCAGCGAGATCTCTTAGCATGCTGATACAACCCTGAAGACAAATTCACACCCAATCACACCAGTAGCGCAGCTCAGCAGCAGCAACAGTGGGGATTCAATTTACAAGAGCTTCCGAGATATCTCTAATCTGCAGGCAGCAGTTTCAGAAACTGCAATAGACCTGAGGCATTCTCATGACCAGGTACCTGTTTCACCCTAGGATAAAATATTTCATTCTATTGGGTACAAACTTTTTTTCTTCTAAGATAATGGAATAGTTCATCTCTAGGCCTCAGCATCATACGTTGCACACTGCCAAAGCAAAATATCACTACCTGAAAGCTAACATGTTTACCCAAATGAATGTGCAATTTATGATCTTTTTTGGCTCAACAGGATGATCTGAAGCTTCAAATTGAGTGAAGGTCAAACTGCGACATCTTCAGAAGCTTCATCCTGTTGTCTGTTGACTCCACCCATAAAGTAAGATATTTATTAACTATCTGAAGTGTTCAGTAACCTACAAGATCTTAACTATTTCTTCTTGAAATCTTGTTGTCAGTTACCCAACAACTTGGGTATCCGGCGTGTCGAGGATGGAATTAAGCTTAGAGAGATTAACCTGACAGAAGAAATAGTGAAGAGATTGGTAAGACAAATGGAAAGAGAAGAAGAGCATGCAGCCGAAAGAGAAGCTCAACCTAAACAAAGCTCTTCTGAAGAGGACAGTAATGATGAGGGGCCATTGTGAGGGTCGAGGCTGTAGGAGAATGACGCCAAGGAAGATGAGCAGGAGCGGAGGTGTGGAGGAAAACGAGAAGGAGTGTCTGCTAGATTTCGAAGCCGCCATCGTCACTGGCAACTGCGAGTAGCTCGTGGTGGAGTCAGTGATCCGGCTGCGGTGGGAACGCCATGGCCGTTGTGGCTACGAGGAGGTCGAGCTGGAACCCCACGGGCTTGGTCTGGATCCAGCCACGGCGGGAATGCAATGGCCTCCCTTGTCGATCTGGGGGAAGAGAAGGGAAGGGAGAGGAGGGGAGGGGAGATCACCGGTACGGAGAGGGCAGAGTCCGGCGGCGGTAGGGGAGAGATGTTGCCGGCGCGGGGAGAGCGCAGGCCAACGGGGGACGGTGTCGCCAGATGCAGCCGGGGTCGAGGGGTAGACAGAAAGGATCGCGGATTGAGTTCTTATAAATGTAGGGGTTAATTTGTAAACAACAGAACGTTTTCTCAGATCCACTAAAATAGG
Organism: Triticum aestivum; assembly: GCF_018294505.1. Taxonomy (NCBI): domain Eukaryota; kingdom Viridiplantae; phylum Streptophyta; class Magnoliopsida; order Poales; family Poaceae; genus Triticum; species Triticum aestivum. Next base: position 685,014,400 of record NC_057801.1, on the reverse strand, counting down.
GATTGCGGGTCCAATTACCAAAAGTACAAGGACATTTTTGTAAAAAATCCGTGACGGACGACCAGAAACCATCGGTGCTTTATTATTATTATTATTATATTATATTATTATTATTATTATTATTATTATTATATTATATATATTATATTATTATTATTATTATTATTATTATATTATTATTATTATTATTATATATATATATATATCAGGGATTAGGGATAAGGATAGGATTAGGGATAGGGATAGGGATAGGGATAGGGATAGGGATTAGGGATTAGGGATTAGGGATAGGGATAGGGATAGGGATAGGGATAGGGATAGGGATTAGGGATTAGGGATTAGGGATAGGGATTAGGGATAGGGATAGGGATTAGGGATTAGGGATTAGGGATAGGGATTAGGGATAAGGAAGATAGGGATAGGGATTAGGGATTAGGGATTAGGGATAGGGATTAGGGATAGGGAAGATTTTAATTTCAAAATTTATTCATGATTTTCAAACATTATGCAAATATTTAAGGAAAAGCTGTACATACTATTTTAATTTTAACGCTGCTAAGTAGTCTCTACTCCTAATGGAGCAGTTGATGAATAGTCTCCACGGTTTATTTCCGCTGGTTTTTTCGTCTCTCCTCCCACCACCCCCTCCCATCCTGGTCCATTGGTTTATTTTTCTCTCCACTCTTTATTACAACCAGGACTTTCCTAACGTATAACAAATCACGGATCTAACTTCCTTAAATTATTCATATCAATCGATTTCTTTTATTGGTTCAATTTGTCTTAGAAAACAAATAACAAATTTTTAAGAAACAAATAATAGATTTGAATCTAACTTTCCTAACTTATCTAAATCAATCGATTTGTCTCATTAGTGAAATTTGTTTTAGGAAACAAATAACAGACATGTCACAAACTTTCCTTCCAATAAATAGTTTCTTAACATTTGCAAACTTTTCTAATCAGACACGTCACAAACGGGCAGGTACTGATATCATGTTACCAAACAATAAAACCCAATTTGCATAAAAATCAGTTCAAAATCCTAACTTTCCTAAATTTTTACCTTTCTTTGATAACATCCAATATTTCCTATGTTTTCCACCTATTGAAGGAAATCACCCTTCCATCGATATTAGCATTTTTTTGGAATGAGATCTCCGGGTTATGACTTTTTTGCGATTCTTTTCAATTGTGACCTCTCCTTCCGCTCCGATTCCTTCTCGCATAATCACCTCCATCACATCCAGCTGACGCCACCCTAGACCTCTTGCCTCTCCACACCTTCTCCGCCACCTCCTCCTCGTACTCCATTGACAATCCCTCCGCCACGTTTGTCCATGGCGGTGTCGAGGGCATGGCGCAACAGCGTACCAGTGGTAGAGCAACGCATAGCAGCAGGAAGAAGCACGCAGCAGGCGAGGCGAGCGGCCGACGGTGAAGGGCAGAGATGCGGCCAGTGTGGCTGAGGGGTGGCCGGCAGAAGATGGCCGCGACAGGAGGCGGCGCGAGGCAGGGGCGCGACAGCGGGGCGAGCGAAGGGATAGGCGGCAGGAGACGGGGCGAGCGCAGCCAGCGAGACTGTGACGCATGGCCAGGGTGTGCGTCATGCGGGGCACAGTGGTGCGGTGGCTGTGGCGAGCGTGATGGCAACGGCGGGCACGATAGACACGGTGTGGCATGTGCGTGGGCAGGGAGAGCCAGAGAGGGAGTGGCCCCGCGGGCGCGGAAGAAGAGCTGAAGGCTCGGGCATGGGCGCGCATAGGAGCGGGCATGTGCCACGGGGTCAATCCGAGGAGCTCAGTGGCTACCCCTGCAATGGCCATGGCGGACGGCGGTTCTCGGCCACGGCGAAATACCTAACGAGAGCAAACGAGAGGGGAAACTGGGGAAAGGCAAGAGGAGATCACGGCGGTGTCAATGGCACCCTAGGGGAAGACAGGGGAGCTCAGGGCGGCGCGGATCGAACGGCAATGTCGCGGTGGCCGAAGGTTGAGGAAGACGGCAACGACGTCGATCTAGGGGTGCTGGACTTGATCTCGTTGGCGCAGACGAAGTAGCAGAGGCATTCAGAGCTCCTCGACAAGCTCCTAGCCAGCAGGGAGGGCAGTGGCCGTGTGGACGGGATCGGTCATGGTGGCCGTGGCATCTGACTGTGGCACCCCGGCTCAGAGCGACCGGTTTACCTTGCATTGCCATCCCAGAGACCTTGTCTTCTGGCAACACACAACAACATGGTACAGAAAACAACCGTTTTATTCATGCTAGCGGAGCATAGTTTATATTACAATAGTTAGCGAGGACAAGCGGCACACACGGTGCGGCTGAACAATATGTACATTATTTAGTGAACATAAAGGGGCCTCAATCATGACAACTACGCGGCAGCGGAACAACGTCGTAGCGGACTCCATAGCACAAGGACACCGACGTGGACACGGTCTAGACTCGGTCAGCACTCCTTTCCAACGGCACTTTCCTAAAATCTGGCATGACACGCCAGGTTAGTACATTGAATGTACTTGCAAGCTCACAATAAACATAAACATAATGACAGACAATATCATGATATTTAACCAATTAAGCAACAATGCAACCATTTATCCAACATGTTGTGACTATGCTCAACTGGTACTCATTCTCCCGACTTGCTTACCAGAAGTGACCAATAAACATGATAATACCAAAAACACACTCGTGATCCTTACGGCGATCACAACCCGACCAACTCGTGGCCCGTGATCCTTACGGCGATCACAACCCGACCAACTCGTGGCCCGTGATCCTTACGGAGATCACAACCCGACCAACTCGTGGCCCGTGATCCTTAAGGCGATCACAACTCGACCAACTCATGGACAACTCAACACGATGGCCTCACTGCCATCCTTAGTGCAATTTAGTGTGCATATTTATTAAGTGTTGACCCATGGTGTACTCTACTTTCGAGCGTGTTTGTATCCATGGACTCGGCTATCGATAGATTAAAACACTCTGTAGAGGTTAGTACACTGTACCCACACTACGGAACCCATGGCCTCGCACTCCCATTTGGGTGGACCAACAACGTTCCGACGAAACCATTTCATTGTCATGACACTCTCCCGGCCCTTCCGACTCGGACCCCAATGGGCTAGTCCTGGGTGGCCCCGTGTCTACCTCCAGACACCTCGACCACCGTCGTGGCCATGATCCACTCTGGGACCCGATCCCAAAATTAACTTAACAACGGGCTCACAAGGTTATGCTTGCCTACCGGGCCAGGGTACAGCACGCCAATAACCTTCCCTAAATGGAGGCACCGACCAAAGGCACGACAATGAAACACATTAAGGCCGTCCCATACCGGCAAATGTGGTTGCACTAGGAAAGACTCGTTTCAGCGGCACCATGACCCGGTCAACAACATATTCAAGTTGAATTATTAATCAGGTTCAACTTAATGTGAAAATAACCGGTGTCACAATGCCATATTGTGCATCATTTAACATATGCATCACATAACCATGCAAATAACTGCATCAACCACGCTCCTACGGAGCCATCATCAACTCATGCTACCATTCTGGTTAAAATCACACTTCACTTATACCAGAACCATTTCTAGCATTCTCATTATTTTTCATCATGCAAAATAAATATTAAACTACTCATCAAACTATATGACCATATCATATATTCATTACTTGCAACTAAGTTCTCCTTATCTAGCCAACAAAATGTACTTCAAACATTCTGTAGTTCAAGTATTTTAACATAACAAGCATTTAACAGAATATATTCCTTATATAACTAATTTAAATGCATCAATATTCATAAGTTCAAGTATGAAAATCATAAATATTGAAGTGGCACCATGAAAATGTTACTGTGGCTTGCCTTAGTACTGATGAGGTTCACAAAGCTCCTGGTGATCCTCAAGACAAGCTGGCTCTGCTGAAAATATTCAAAACCACAAAAAGAAAATATCAAGAAACCTTCTGAAAATTGCCAGAAAATCTAGACAGCAAGGGAAAATCCCATCTTTTGGGTTCTGTTAGATTTTTGGACACAGAACACAATGCAAAAAGAATCACTGCATTTGGACTTGTAGATAAAAAGTTATGGCCATTTGAAGTCTCCTGGAATTTAAATGAATTTGAAATGAGTGTAAACTCCCGGGGCGCCACCACTCATACCGATTCGCGCGCGTAATGCGTGGCTGATTAGCGGGCCCCGCTAGTCAGGCCGGAGGGAGGGGACAGGGAAACAGAGGGGAACGGCGCTTCGCCGGAGCTCATGCCTGCGGTGAGACTTCTTGGAGGCGAACGAGAGGGAGGGATCGACGGAGAAGACGATTGCGCACCTGCCCGTACCCGTAGCGTAGCTAACGGTGGCCGGACGGCGTCGGATTTGACCTCTCCAGCGGCGACAGAGGGCGGAGGTTGCCGGAGTTGAAGACGGCGGCTTGGGCGGCTCCAGGGGCTCTAGCTAGGTGGGCTGGCTTCACGGAGGAGAGGCGGAGGCCCTGGCAGGGTCGCCTTGGCTTCGGAGGGGCCAGAGCTGCAGGAACGATCCAGAGGGGATCGCCGGCGAGCTGGGCTCTGGGACGGCAGCCCGCGGCCTGCCCGGCCGGGCTTCGGCTTCTACTAGTTCTAGGAGGGAGTGGGGGTGGTTTGAGATGCTCCAGGAGGCTGCGGAGGGCGGCTTTTATAGGCGGGGCGGCGAGGAGGGCTAGGGCTCCGCCGGAGGACACCTGTCCCCGGCGCCCGACGACGAACGGTGCCAGAGAGCGATGGAGAAGGCGACGGAGGTCACGCAGCCACTATACACGGGCGCGAACGAGCACAGGAGCGAGGGGGAAAGAGACGAACACAGTGCGCGCGCACTTTGCCGTTGGTCGGACCGTGCCCGTGCTCACTGCGGCGAGCTCCGGCGTCAGCTAGCGGCAGGGTGGAGTTATGGAGGTGGAGACAAGGATGGTGGCGAGGGGTGGCACGCTCTGGCCGGCCGAGCAGCGAGCACGCGCTCAACAGAGGCGCTGGCGACGCGCAGACGTGCGTTTGGCATGCCAGCACGCTCGGACGAACACGGTCACCGCGTGGACCGTGACATTAGGCCACCTACGCACTAACAAGGATGTCTGGCGTGTAGTCCTTAGTAAACTGAGATGTTACCATGGCTTGGTTTGGTTCCAGGTGCAGTAGAAGTAAAATGGTGCTGTTGTCAAGTTACTGGACAGAAACTTTGGGGAGTTACTGTGGTTAAACCAAAGGGATTCAAGGGCTGAGCTTTGGGGTTTTACTGTCTCTTACTAAGGTAAATAAGCTCACGAAAAACCAGCTACAATAGAGCTAGTAAAACGGTAGTTGCTGTAGAAACTACCATTTCAGCCCAGAAGTGATTTTATTTTCTGTAGCAAAAATATTCCAAAGAGTGGTGAAATATTTTTGCTCAGAAATGTGCCCTAGGGTCCAAAGAATAATTGGGATTTTTCTCAGGATTTTTGGGGCAAGAGAAATTAGGGTTGCTTTGGAGCTCAAAGGTTTAGCTAGGGTTTTGGATGCCCAAAATGAATATTTTTCATTTAAGAAAAATATTCCAAGCAATGTTGTTGGGTTGGCCAAGGGTGAAATGATGGTTGTGAGGAGGAGAGGGAACACTTGGGTGAAAATCAAGGGATGACCAAGTGGTTAAGTCCAAATGAAATGATTCAAAACTCCAAATTCAAAACCAACTCAACTGAAAATCAAGCAAAGAAAAGAGGGCAAAAACCAGGCTGTCACAAACCTCCCCCACTTAGAATGAATCTCGTCCTCGAGATTCGGTTGCTTGGGAAAATTATTCTGGATAACATGCCCTTAGAAATTCTTTTGATTCCCAGGTTGATTCTGACTCGGTATGATGCATCCATTGGACCTTGTAAAATTTTCGTGACTTACTGCGAGTGACCCTTTCCATCTGATCCAAAATTTTCACTGGCCTCTCTTCGTAGGTCAAGTCCTTTGCCAGCTCTATCTCTGCCAAATCGGTCTTTTTCTTGGGTGGTGAGATGCACCGTCGCAGCTGTGAAACGTGGAACACGTTGTGTACGTCTGACAGCTCAGGGGGCAATTGAAGGAAATATGCCCTAGAGGCAATAATAAAGTTATTATTTATTTCCTCATATCATGATAAATGTTTATTATTCATGCTAGAATTGTATTAACCGGAAACATGATACATGTGTGAATACATAGACAAACATATAGTCACTAGTATGCCTCTACTTGACTAGCTCATTAATCAAAGATGGTTATGTTTCCTAACCATGGACATGTGTTGTCATTTGATTAATGGGATCACATCATTAGGAGAATGATGTGATTGACATGACCCATTCCGTTAGCCTAGCACTTGATCGTTTAGTATATTGCTATTGCTTTCTTCATGACTTATACATGTTCCTGTAACTATGAGAATTATGCAACTCCCGTTTACCGGAGGAACACTTTGGGTACTACCAAACGTCACAACGTAACTGGGTGATTATAAAGGAGTACTACAGGTGTCTCCGAAGGTACATGTTGAGTTGGCGTATTTCGAGATTAGGTTTTGTCACTCCGATTGCGGAGAGGTATCTCTGGGCCCTCTCGGTAATGCACATCACTATAAGCCTTGCAAGCAATGTGACCAATGAGTTGGTTACGGGATGATGCATTACGTAACGAGTAAAGAGACTTGCCGGTAACGAGATTGAACTAGGTATTGGATACCGACGATCAAATCTCGGGCAAGTAACATACCGATGACAAAGGGAACAACGTATGTCGTTATGCGGTTTGACCGATAAAGATCTTCGTAGAATATGTAGGAACCAATATGGGCATCCAGGTTCCGCTATTGGTTATTGACCGAGAATAGTTCTAGGTCATGTCTACATAGTTCTCGAACCCGTAGGGTCCGCACGCTTAACGTTACGATGACAGTTTTATTATGAGTTTATAAGTTTTGATGTGCCGAAGTTTGTTCAGAGTCCCGGATGTGATCACGGACATGACGAGGAGTCTCGAAATGGTTGAGACATAAAGATTGATATATTGGACGACTATATTCGGACACCGAAAGTGTTCCGGGCGATTTCGGAGAAAACCGGAGTGCCGGAGGGGTTACCGGAACCCCCCGGGAGAGTAATGGGCCTTATGGGCCTTAGTGGGGAAAAGAGAGGGGCGGCCAGGGTGGGCAGCGCGCCCCCTCTCCCTCTGGTCCGAATTGGACTAGGAGGGGGGGCGGCGCCCCCCTCTTTCCTTCCCCCTCTCCCCCTTCCTTCTGAAGGAAATATGCCCTACAGGCAATAATAAAGTTATTATTTATTTCCTTATTTCATGATAAATGTTTATTATTCATGCTAGAATTATATTAACCGGAAACATGATACATGTGTGAATACATAGACAAACATATAGTCACTAGTATGCCTCTACTTGACTAGCTCATTAATCAAAGATGGTTATGTTTCCTAACCATAGACATGTGTTGTCATTTGATTAATGGGATCACATCATTAGAAGAATGATGTGATTGACATGACCCATTCCGTTAGCCTAGCACTTGATCGTTTAGTGTGTTGCTATTGCTTTCTTCATGACTTATACATGTTCCTATAACTATGAGATTATGCAACTCCCGTTTACCAGAGGAACACTTTGGGTGCTACCAAACGTCACAACGTAACTGGGTGATTATAAAGGAGTACTACAGGTGTCTCCAAAGGTACATGTTGGGTTGGCGTATTTCGAGATTAGGTTTTGTCACTCCGATTGTCGGAGAGGTATCTCTGGGCCCTCTCGGTAATGCACATCACTATAAGCCTTGCAAGCAATGTAGCTAATGAGTTAGTTACGGAATGATGCATTACGTAACGAGTAAAGAGACTTGCCGGTAACGAGATTGAACTAGGTATTGGATACCGACGATCGAATCTTGGGCAAGTAACATACCGATGACAAAGGGAACAACGTATGTTGTTATGCGGTTTGACCGATAAAGATCTTCGTAGAATCTGTAGGAGCCAATATGGGCATCCAGGTCCCGCTATTGGTTATTGACCGAGAATAGTTCTAGGTCATGTCTACATAGTTCTCGAACCCGTAGGGTCCGCACGCTTAAGGTTTCGATGACAGTTATATTATGAATTTATGAGTTTTGATGTACCGAAGGAGTTCGGAGTCCCGGATGAGATCGGGGACATGACGAGGAGTCTCGAAATGGTCGAGACGTAAAGATCGATATATTGGACGACTATATTCGGACTTCGGAAAGGTTCCGAGTGATTCGGGTATTTTCGGGGGTACCGGGGAGTTACGGGAATACGAGGAAGAAGCAATGGGCCTCATGGGCCAAGTGGTGGAAGAGAGGAGGTAGGGCGCGCGGCCCCCCTAGCCCAAACCGAATTGGACTAGGGGGCCGGCCCCCCTTTCCTTCTCCTTCTCCTCCCCTTCCTCCCCTTCTCCTAGTAGGACTTGGAAAGAGGGGGGAATCCTACTTGGAGTAGGATTGCCCCCCTTGGGCGCGCCTTCTCCTCCTTGGCCGGCCCTCCTCCCCTTGCTCCTTTATATACGGGGGCAGGGGGGCACCCCATGACACACAAGTTGATCTACGGATCGTTCCTTAGCCGTGTGCGGTGCCCCCCTCCAACATATTCCACTTCGGTCATATCATCGCGGAGTTTAGGCGAAGCCCTGCGCCGGTAGAGCATCATCATCGTCACCACGCCGTCGTGCTGACGGAACTCATCCCCGACACTTTGCTGGATCGGAGTCCGGGGATCGTCATCGAGCTGAATGTGTGCTGAACTCGGAGGTGCCGTATGTTCGGTACTTGGATCGGTCGGTTCGTGAAGACGTACGACTACATCAACCGCGTTGTCATAACGCTTCCGCTTACGGTCTACGAGGGTACGTGGACAAGACTCTCCCCTCTCGTTGCTATGCCATCACCATGATCTTGCGTGTGCGTAGGAATTTTTTTGAAATTACTACGTTCCCCAACAGTGGTATCAGAGCCTAAGTTTTATGCGTTGATGTTATATGCACGAGTAGAACACAAGTGAGTTGTGAGCGATACAAGTCATACTGCTTACCAGCATGTCATACTTTGGTTCGGCGGTATTGTGAGATGAAGCGGCCCGGACCGACATTACGCGTACGCTTACGCGAGACTGGTTTCACCGTTACGAGCACTCGTGCTTAAAGGTGACTAGCGGGTGTCAGTTTCTCCAACTTTAGTTGAACCGAGTGTGGCTACGCCCGGTCCTTGCGAAGGTTAAAACAGCACCAACTTGACGAACTATCGTTGTGGTTTTTGATGCGTAGGTAAGAACGATTCTTGCTAAAGCCCGTAGCAGCCACGTAAAATTTGCAACAACAAAGTAGAGGACGTCTAACTTGTTTTTGCAGGGCATGTTGTGATGTGATATGGTCAAGACGTGATTCTATATTTTATTGTATGAGATGATCATGTTTTGTAACCGAAGTTATCGGCAACTGGCAGGAGCCATATGGTTGTCGCTTTATTGTATGAAATGCAAACGCCCTGTAATTGCTTTACTTTATCACTAAGCGGTAGCGATAGTCGTAGAAGCAATAGATGGCGTAACGACAATGATGCTACGATGGAGATCAAAGTGTCGCGCCGGTGACGATGGTGATCACGACGGTGCTTCGGAGATGGAGATCACAAGCACAAGATGATGATGGCCATATCATATCACTTATATTGATTGCATGTGATGTTTATCTTTTATGCATCTTATCTTGCTTTGATTGACGGTAGCATTTTAAGATGATCTCTCACTTAATAATCAAGAAGTGTTCTCCCTGAGTATGCACCGTTGCGAAAGTTCTTCGTGCTGAGACACCACGTGATGATCGGGTGTGATAGGCTCTACGTTCAAATACAACGGGTGCAAAATAGTTGCACACGCGGAATACTCAGGTTAAACTTGACGAGCCTAGCATATACAGATATGGCCTCGGAACACGGAGACCGAAAGGTCGAACGTGAATCATATAGTAGATATGATCAACATAGTGATGTTCACCATTGAAACTACTCCATCTCACGTGATGATCGGACATGGTTTAGTTGATTTGGATCACGTGATCACTTAGATGACTAGAGAGATGTCTGTCTAAGTGGGAGTTCTTAAGTAATATGATTAATTGAACTTAAATTTATCATGAACTTAGTCCTGGTAGTATTTTGCAAATTATGTTGTAGATCAATAGCTTGCGTTGTTGCTTTCATATGTTTATTTTGATATGTTCCTAGAGAAAACTGTGTTGAAAAATGTTAGTAGCAATGATGCGGATTGGATCCGTGATCTGAGGTTTATCCTCATTGCTGCACAGAAGAATTATGTCCTTAATGCACCGCTAGGTGACAGACCTATTGCAGGAGCAGATGCAGACGTTATGAACGTCTGGCTAGCTCAATATGATGACTACTTGATAGTTTAGTGCACCATGCTTAACGGCTTAGAATCGGGACTTCAAAGACGTTTTGAACGTCATGGACCATATGAGATGTTCCAGGATTGAAGTTAATATTTCAAGCAAATACCCGAGTTGAGAGATATGAAGTCTCCAACAAGTTCTATAGCTAAAAGATGGAGGAGAATCGCTCAACTAGTGAGCATGTGCTCAGATTGTCTGGGTACTTCAATCGCTTGAATCAAGTGGGAGTTAATCTTCCAGATAAGATAGTGATTGACAGAATTCTCTAGTCACCATCACTAAGTTACTAGAACTTCATGATGAACTATAGTATGCAAGGGATCACAAAAACGATTCCCGAGCTCTTCGTGATGTTGAAATCGACGAAGGTAGAAATCAAAAAAGAGCATCAAGTGTTGATGATTGACAAGACCACTAGTTTCAAGAAAAGGGCAAAGGAAAGAAAGGGAAACTTCAAGTAGAATGGCAAACAAGTTGTCACTCCCATGAAGAAGACCAAAGCTGGACCAAAGCCTGAAACTAAGTGCTTACACTGCAAAGGAAATGGTCACTGGAAGCAGAAATGCCCTGAATATTTGGTGGATAAGAAGGATGGCAAAGTGAACAAGGGTATATTTGATATACAGGTTATTCATGTGTGCCTTACTAGTGTTTATAGTAGCCCCTGAGTATTTGATACTTGTTCAGTTGCTAAGATTAGTAACTCGAAACAGGAGTTACAGAATAAACAGAGACTAGTTGAAGGGGAAGTGACGATGGGTGTTGGAAGTAGTTCCAAGATTGATATGATCATCATTGCACACTCCCTATACTTTCGGGATTAGTGTTAAACCTAAATAAATGTTATTTGGCGTTTGCGTTGAGCATGAACATGATTTGATCGTGTTTATTGCGATACGGTTATTCATTTAAAGTTAGAGAATAATTGTTATTCTGTTTACATGAATAAGACCTTCGATGGTCATACACCCAATGAACATAGTTTGTTGGATCTCGATCGTAGTGATACACATATTCATAATATTGATGCCAAAAGATGCAAAGTTAATAATGATAGTGCAACTTATTTGTGGCACTACCGTTTGGGTCATATCGGTGTAAAGCGCATGAAGAAACTCCATAAAGATGGATTTTTGGAATCACTTGGTTATGAATCATTTGATGCTTGCGAACCGTACCTTTTTGGAAAGATGACTAAAACTCCGTTCTCCGGAATAATGAAACGAGCTACTAACTTGTTGGAAATAATACATACCGATGTATGCGATCCAATGAGTATTGATGCTCGTGGCAAGTATCGTTATTTTCTGACCTTCACAAGATGATTTGAGCAGATATGGGTATATCTACTTGATGAAACATAAGTCTGAAATAGTTGAAAGGTTCAAAGAATTTCAGAGTGAAGTGGAAAAATCATCGTAACAAGAAAATAAAGTTTCTGCGATCTGATCGCGGAGACGAATATTTGAGTTACGAGTTTGGTCTTCAATTAAAACAATGTGGAATAGTTTCACAGCTCACGCCACCTGGAACACCACAACATTATGGTGTGTCCGAACGTCGTAACCGCACTTTATTGGATATGGTGCGATCTATGATGTCTCTTACTGATTTACCACTATTGTTTTGGGGTTATGCATTAGAGACAACTGCATTCACATTAAAAGGGCAACATCTAAATCCGTTGAGACGACACCATATGAACTTTGGTTTAGCAAGAAACCCAAGTTGTTGTTTCTTAAAGTTTGGGGCTGCGATGCTTATATGAAAAAGTTTCATCCTGATAAGCTCAAACCCAAATCGGAGAAGTGCGTCGTCATAGAATACCCAAAGGAAACTGTTGGGTACACCTTCTATCACAGATCCGAAGGCAAGATATTCGTTGCTAAAATCGGATCCTTTCTAGAGAAAGAGTTTCTCTCGAAAGAAGTGAGTGGGAGGAAAGTAGAACTTGATGAGATAACTGTATCTACTCCCTTATTGAGGAAAGTAGTTCATCACAAGAACCGGTTCCTATGACAACTACACCAATTAGTGAGGAAGCTAATGATATTGATCATGAAACTTCAGATCAAGTTTCTACTGAACCTCGTAGGTGTACCATAGTAAGATCCGCACCAGAGTGGTACGGTAATCCTATTCTGGAAGTCATGTTACTTGACCATGATGAACCTATGAACTATGAGGAAGCGATGATGAGCCCAGATTCCGCAAAATGGCTAGAGGCCATGAAATCTGAGATGGGATCCATGTATGAAAACAAAGTATGGACTTTGGTTGACTTGCCCGATGATCGGCAAGCCATTGAGAATAAATGAATCTTTAAGAGGAAGACTGACGCTGATGGTAATGTAACTGTCTATAAAGCTCGACTTGTTGCGAAAGGTTTTCGACAAGTTCAAGGGGTTGACTACGATGAGACTTTCTCACCCGTAGCGATGCTTAAGTCTGTCCGAATCATGTTAGCTATTGATGCATTTCATGATTATGAAATTTGGCAAATGGATGTCAAAACTGCATTCTTCAATGGATTTCTAGAAGAAGAGTTGTATATGATGCAGCCAGAAGGTTTTGTTGATCCAGAAGGTGCTAACAAAGTGTGCAAGCTCCAGCGATCCATTTATGGACTGGTGCAAGCATCTCAGAGTTGGAATCAACGTTTTGATAGTGTGATCAAAGCATATGGTTTTATACAGACTTTTGGAGAAGTCTGTATTTACAAGAAAGTGAGTGGGAGCTCTGTAGCATTTCTGATTTTATATGTAGATGACATATTATTAATTGGAAATGATATAGAATTTCTGGATAGCATAAAGGGATACTTGATAAAAGTTTTCCAATGAAAGACCTCGGTAAAGCTACTTACATATTGAGCATCAAGATCTATTGAGATAGATCAAGACGCTTGATAAGATTTTCAATGAGTACATACCTTGGCAAGATTTTGAAATAGTTCAAGATGGAACAGTCAAAGAAAGAGTTCTTGCCTGTGTTGCAAAGGTATGAAATTGAGTAAGACTCAAATCCTGACCACAGCAGAAAATAGAAAGAGAATGAAAGTCATTCCCTATGCATCAGTCATGGGTTCTATAAAAGTATGCCATGCTATGGACCAGACCTATTGTATACTCTGCCCTTGTTTGGCAAGGGAGTACAATAGTGATCTAGGAGTAGATCACTGGACATTAGTCAAAATTATCCTTAGTGGAATAAGGATATGTTTCTCGATTATGGAGGTGACAAAAAGGTTCATCACAAAGGGTTACGTCGATACAAGTTTTGGCACTGATCCAGATGACTCTAAGTCTTAATCTGGATACATATTGAAAGCGGGAGCAATTAGCTATAGTATCTCCGTGCAGAGCATTGTAGACATAGAATATTTGCAAAATACATATGGCTCTGAATATGACAGACCCGTTGACTAAGCTTCTTTCACGAGCAAAATATGATCATAACTTAGTACTCTTTGGGTGTTAATCACACAGCGATGTGAACTAGATTATTGAATCTAGTAACCCCTTTGGGTATTGGTCACATAACGATGTGAACTATGTTAATCATATACATATATGAATATTGGTGTTAAATCACATGCGATGTGAACTAGATTATTGACTCTAGTGCAAGTGGGAGACTGAAGGAAATATGCCCTAGAGGCAATAATAAAGTTATTATTTATTTCCTTATTTCATGATAAATGTTTATTATTCATGCTAGAATTGTATTAACCGGAAACATGATACATGTGTGAATACATAGACAAACATATAGTCACTAGTATGCCTCTACTTGACTAGCTCATTAATCAAAGATGGTTATGTTTCCTAACCATGGACATGTGTTGTCATTTGATTAATGGGATCACATCATTAGGAGAATGATGTGATTGACATGACCCATTCCGTTAGCCTAGCACTTGAGCGTTTAGTATGTTGCTATTGCTTTCTTCATGACTTATACATGTTCCTATAACTATGAGATTATGCAACTCCCGTTTACCGGAGGAACACTTTGGGTGCTACGAAACGTCACAACGTAACTGGGTGATTATAAAGGAGTACTACAGGTGTCTCCAAAGGTACATGTTGGGTTGGCGTATTTCGAGATTAGGTTTTGTCACTCCGATTGTCGGAGAGGTATCTCTGGGCCCTCTCGGTAATGCACATCACTATAAGCCTTGCAAGCAATGTAGCTAATGAGTTAGTTACGGAATGATGCATTACGTAACGAGTAAAGAGACTTGCCGGTAACGAGATTGAACTAGGTATTGGATACCGACGATCGAATATCGGGCAAGTAACATACCGATGACAAAGGGAACAACGTATGTTGTTATGCGGTTTGACCGATAAAGATCTTTGTAGAATATGTAGGAGCCAATATGGGCATCCAGGTCCCGCTATTGGTTATTGACCGAGAATAGTTCTAGGTCATGTCTACATAGTTCTCGAACCCGTAGGGTCCGCACGCTTAAGGTTTCGATGACAGTTATATTATGAGTTTATGAGTTTTGATGTATCGAATGAGTTCGGAGTCCCGGATGAGATCGGGGACATGACGAGGAGTCTCGAAATGGTCGAGACGTAAAGATCGATATATTGGATGACTATATTCGGACTTCGGAAAGGTTCCGAGTGATTCGGGTATTTTCGGGGGTACCGGGGAGTTACGGGAATACGAGGAAGAAGCAATGGGCCTCATGGGCCAAGTGGTGGAAGAGAGGAGGTAGGGCGCGCGGCCCCCCTAGCCCAAACCGAATTGGACTAGGGGGCTGGCCCCCCTTTCCTTCTTCTCCTCCCTCTCCTTCCTTCTCCTTCTCCTCCCCTTCCTTCCCTTCTCCTAGTAGGACTTGGAAAGAGGGGGGAATCCTCCTTGGAGTAGGATTGCCCCCCTTGGGCGCACCTCCTCCTCGTTGGCCGGCCCTCCTCCCCTTGCTCCTTTATATACGGGGGCAGGGGGCCACCCCATGACACACAAGTTGATCTACGGATCGTTCCTTAGCCGTGTGCGGTGCCCCCCTCCACCATATTCCACCTCGGTCATATTGTCGCGAAGTTTAGGCGAAGCCCTGCGCCGGTAGAGCATCATCATCGTCACCACGCCATCGTGCTGATGGAACTCATCCCCGACACTTTGCTGGATCGGATTTCGGGGATCGTCATCGAGCTGAACGTGTGCTGAACTCGGAGGTGCCGTATGTTCGGTACTTGGATCGGTCGGATCATGAAGACGTACGGCTACATCAACCGCGTTGTCATAACGCTTCCGCTTACGGTCTATGAGGGTACATGGACAATACTCTCCCCTCTCGTTGCTATGCCGTCACCATGATCTTGCGTGTGCGTAGGAAATTTTTTGAAATTACTACGTTCCCCAACACCTTCCTCCTCCTAGTAGGAGTAGGAAAGGAGGAGTCCTACTCCTACTAGGAGGAGGATTCCTCCTCCTTGGCGCACCCCCCTTGGGCCGGCCGGCCTCCCCCTTGCTCCTTTATATACGAGGGCAGGGGGGCACCCCATAGACACACAAGTTGATCTACGGGTCGTTCCTTAGCCGTGTGCGGTGCCCCCCTCCACCATATTCCACCTCGGTCATATCATCATGGAGTTTAGGCGAAGCCCTGCGCCGGTAGAACATCATCATCGTCACCACGCCATCGTGCTGACGGAACTCATCCCCGAAGCTTTGCTGGATCGGAGCCCGCGGATCGTCATCGAGCTATACGTGTGCTGAACTCGGAGGTGCCATACGTTCGGTGCTTGGATCGGTCGGATCGTGAAGACGTACGACTACATCAACCGCGTTGTGCTAACGCTTCCGCTTACGGTCTACGAGGGTATGTGGACAACACTCTCCCCTCTCGTTGCTATGCCATCACCATGATCTTGCGTGTGCGTAGGAATTTTTTTGAAATTACTACATTCCCCAACAGTGGCATCCGAGCCTAGGTTTTATGCGTTGATGTTATATGCACGAGTAGAACACAAGTGAGTTGTGGGCGATACAAGTCATACTGCTTACCAGCATGTCATACTTTGGTTCGGCGGTATTGTGAGATGAAGCGGCCCGGACTGACATTACGCGTACGCTTACGCGAGACTGGTTTCACCGTTACGAGCACTCATGCTTAAAGGTGGCTGGCGGGTGTCTGTCTCTCTCACTTTAGCTGAATCGGGTGTGGCTACGCCCGGTCCTTGCGAAGGTTAAAATAGCACCAACTTGACGAACTATCGTTGTGGTTTTTATGCGTAGGTAAGAACGGTTCTTGCTAAGCCCGTAGCAGCCACGTAAAATTTGCAACAACAAAGTAGAGGACGTCTAACTTGTTTTTGCAGGGCATGTTGTGATGTGATATGGTCAAGACGTGATGCTATATTTTATTGTATGAGATGATCATGTTTTGTAACCGAAGTTATCGGCAACTGGCAGGAGCCATATGGTTGTCGTTTTATTGTATGAAATACAAACGCCCTGTAATTGCTTTACTTTATCACTAAGCGGTAGCGATAGTCGTAGAAGCAATAGATGGCGTAAACGACAACGATGCTACGATGGAGATCAAGGTGTCGCGCCGGTGACGATGGTGATCACGACGGTGCTTCGAAGATGGAGATCACAAGCACAAGATGATGATGGCCATATCATATCACTTATATTGATTGCATGTGATGTTTATCCTTTATGCATCTTATCTTTCTTTGATTGACGGTAGCATTTTAAGATGATCTCTCACTAATAATCAAGAAGTGTTCTCCCTGAGTATGCACCATTGCGAAAGTTCTTCGTGCTGAGACACCACGTGATGATCGGGTGTGATAGGCTCTACGTTCAAATACAATGGGTGCAAAACAGTTGCACACGCGGAATACTCAGGTCATACTTGACGAGCCTAGCATATACAGATATGGCCTTGGAACACGGAGACCGAAAGGTCGAACGTGAATCATATAGTAGATATGATCAACATAGTGATGTTCACCATTGAAACTACTCCATCTCACGTGATGATCGGACATGGTTTAGTTGATTTGGATCACGTGATCACTTAGATGACTAGAGAGATGTTTGTCTAAGTGGGAGTTCTTAAGTAATATGATTAATTGAACTTAAATTTATCATGAACTTAGTACCTGATAGTATTTTGCTTGTCTATGTTTGTTTGTAGATAGATGGCTCGTGTTGTTGTTTCGTTGAATTTTAATGCGTTCCTTGAGAAAGCAAAGTTGAAAGATGATGGTAGCAATTACACGGACTGGGTCTGTAACCTGAGGATTGTCCTCATTGTTGCACCGAAAAGTTACGTCCTGGAAGCACCGCTGGGTGCCAGGCCTGCTGCTGATGCAACTGACGACGTTAAGAACGTCTGGCAGAGCAAAGCTGATGACTACTCGATAGTTCAGCGGGCCATGCTTTACGGCTTAGAACCGGGTCTTCAACGATGTTTTGAACGTCATGGAGCATATGAGATGTTCCAGGAGTTGAAGTTAATATTTCAAGCAAATGCCCGGATTGAGAGATATGAAGTCTCCAATAAGTTCTATAGCTGCAAGATGGAGGAGAATAGTTCTGTCAGTGAACATATACTCAAAATGTCTGGGTATAATAATCACTTGATTCAACTAGGAGTTAATCTTCCTGATGATAGTGTCATTGACAGAATTCTTCAATCACTACCACCAATCTACAAGAGCTTCGTGATGAACTATAATATGCAAGGGATGAACAAGACTATTCCCGAGCTCTTCGCAATGCTAAAAGCCGCGGAGGTAGAAATCAAGAAGGAGCATCAAGTGTTGATGGTTAACAAGACCACCAGTTTCAAGAAAAAGGGCAAAGGAAAGAAGAAGGGGAACTTCAAAAAGAACGGCAAGCAAGTTGCTGCTCAAGAGAAGAAACCCAAGTCTGGACCTAAGCCTGAAACTGAGTGCTTCTACTGCAAGCAGACTGGACACTGGAAGCGGAATTGCCCCAAGTATTTGGCGGATAAGAAGGATGGCAAAGTGAACAAAGGTATATGTGATATACATGTTATTGATGTGTACCTTACTAATGCTCGCAGTAGCACCTGGGTATTTGATACTGGTTCTGTTGCTAATATTTGCAACTCGAAACAGGGACTACGGATTAAGCGAAGATTGGCTAAGGACGAGGTGATGATGCGCGTGGGAAATGGTTCCAAAGTCGATGTGATCGCGGTCGGCACGCTACCTCTACATCTACCATCGGGATTAGTTTTAGACCTAAATAATTGTTATTTGGTGCCAGCGTTGAGCATGAACATTATATCTGGATCTTGTTTGATGCGAGACGGTTATTCATTTAAATCAGAGAATAATGGTTGTTCTATTTATATGAGTAATATCTTTTATGGTCATGCACCCTTGAAGAGTGGTCTATTTTTATTGAATCTCGATAGTAGTGATACACATATTCATAGTGTTGAAACCAAAAGATGCAGAGTTGATAACGATAGTGCAACTTATTTGTGGCACTGCCGTTTAGGTCATATCGGTGTAAAACGCATGAAGAAACTCCATACTGATGGGCTTTTGGAATCACTTGATTATGAATCACTTGGTACTTGCGAACCGTGCCTTATGGGCAAGATGACTAAAACGCCATTCGCCGGAACTATGGAGCGGGCAACTGATTTGTTGGAAATCATACATACTGATGTTTGTGGTCCAATGAATGTTGAGGCTCGCGGCGGGTATCGTTATTTTCTCACCTTCACAGATGACTTGAGCAGATATGGGTATATCTACTTGATGAAACACAAGTCTGAAACATTTGAAAAGTTCAAAGAATTTCAGAGTGAAGTGGAAAATCATCGTAACAAGAAAATAAAGTTTCTACGATCTGATCGTGGAGGAGAATATTTGAGTTACGAGTTTGGTCTACACTTGAAACAATGCGGAATAGTTTCGCAACTCACGCCACCCGGAACACCACAACGAAATGGTGTGTCCGAACGTCGTAATCGTACTTTACTAGATATGGTGCGATCTATGATGTCTCTTACTGATTTACCGCTATCGTTTTGGGGTTATGCTTTAGAGACGGCCGCATTCACGTTAAATAGGGCACCATCAAAATCCTTTAAGACGACGCCTTATGAACTGTGATTTGGCAAGAAACCAAAGTTGTCGTTTCTTAAAGTTTGGGGCTGCGATGCTTATGTGAAGAAACTTCAACCAGATAAGCTCTAACCCAAATCAGAGAAATTTGTCTTCATAGGATACCCAAAAGAGACTATTGGGTACACCTTCTATCATAGATCTGAGGGCAAGATTTTTGTTGCTAAAATCGGATCCTTTCTAGAGAAGGAGTTTCTCTCGAAAGAAGTGAGTGGGAGGAAAGTAGAACTTGATGAGATAACTGTATCTACTCCCTTATTGGAAAGTAGTTCATCACAAGAACCGGTTCCTGTGACAACTACACCAATTAGTGAGGAAGCTAATGATATTGATCATGAAACTTCAAATCAAGTTTCTACTGAACCTCATAGGTCTACCAGAGTAAGATCCGCACCAGAGTGGTACGGTAATCCTATTCTGGAAGTCATGTTGCTTGACCATGATGAACCTACGAACTATGAGGAAGCGATGATGAGCCCAGATTCCGCAAAATGGCTAGAGGCCATGAAATCTGAGATGGGATCCATGTATGAAAACAAAGTATGGACTTTGGTTGACTTGCCCGATGATCGGCAAGCCATTGAGAATAAATGGATCTTTAAGAAGAAGACTGACGCTGATGGTAATGTAACTGTCTATAAAGCTCGACTTGTTGTGAAAGGTTTTTGACAAGTTTAAGGGGTTGACTACGATGAGACTTTCTCACCCGTAGCGATGCTTAAGTCTGTCCGAATCATGTTAGCTATTGCTGCATTTCATGATTATGAAATTTGGCAAATGGATGTTAAAACTGCATTCTTGAATGGATTTCGGGAAGAAGAGTTGTATATGATGCAGCCAGAAGGTTTTGTTGATCCAAAAGGTGCTAACAAAGTGTGTAAGCTCCAGCGATCCATTTATGGACTGGTGCAAGCATCTCGGAGTTGGAATAAATGCTTTGATAGTGTGATCAATGCATATGGTTTTATACAGACTTTTGGAGAAGCCTGTATTTACAAGAAAGTGAGTGGGAGCTCTGTAGCATTTCTGATATTATATGTAGATGACATATTATTAATTGGAAATGATATAGAATTTCTGGATAGCATAAAGGGATACTTGAATAAAAGTTTTTCAATGAAAGACCTCGGTAAAGTTGCTTACATATTGGGCATCAAGATCTATAGAGATAGATCAAGACGCTTAATAGGACTTTCACAAAGCACATACCTTGATAAAATTTTGAAACAGTTCAAAATCGATCAGGCAAAGAAAGGGTTCTTGCCCGTGCTTCAAGGTGTGAAGTTGAGTCAAACTCAATGCCCGACCACAGCAGAAGATAGAGAGAAAATGAAAGATGTTCCCTATGCTTCAGCCATAGGCTCTATCATGTATGCAATGTTGTGTACCAGACCTGACGTATGCTTAGCAATAAGCTTGGCAGGAAGGTACCAAAGTAATCCAGGAGTGGATCACTGGACAGCAGTCAAGAACATCCTGAAATACCTGAAAAGGACTAAGGATATGTTTCTCGTATATGGAGGTGACAAAGAGCTAGTCGTAAATGGTTACGTCGATGCAAGCTTTGACACTGATCCAGACGATTCTAAATCGCAAACCGGATACGTGTTCTTATTAAACAGTGGAGCTGTAAGTTGGTGCAGTTCTAAACAAAGCGTCGTGGCGGGATCTACATGTGAAGCGGAGTACATAGCTGCTTATGAAGCAGCAAATGAAGGAGTCTGGATGAAGGAGTTCATTTCCGATCTAGGAGTCATACCTAGTGCATCGGGACCAACGAAGATCTTCTGTGACAATACTGGTGCAATTGCCTTGGCAAAGGAATCCAGATTTCACAAGAGGACCAAGCACATCAAGAGACGCTTCAATTCCATTCGGGACCAAGTCCAAGTGGGAGACATAGAGATTTGCAAGATACATACGGATCTGAATGTTGCAGACCCGTTGACTAAGCCTCTCTCACGAGCAAAACATGATCAGCGCCAAGACTCCATGGGTGTTAGAATCATTACTATGTAATCTAGATTATTGACTCTAGTGCAAGTGGGAGACTGAAGGAAATATGCCCTAGAGGCAATAATAAAGTTATTATTTATTTCCTCATATCATGATAAATGTTTATTATTCATGCTAGAATTGTATTAACCGGAAACATCATACATGTGTGAATACATAGACAAACATAACGTCACTAGTATGCCTCTACTTGACTAGCTCATTAATCAAAGATGGTTATGTTTCCTAACCATGGACATGTGTTGTCATTTGATTAATGGGATCACATCATTAGGAGAATGATGTGATTGACATGACCCATTCCGTTAGCCTAGCACTTGATCGTTTAGTATATTGCTATTGCTTTCTTCATGACTTATACATGTTCCTGTAACTATGAGAATTATGAAACTCTTGTTTACCGGAGGAACACTTTGGGTACTACCAAACGTCACAATGTAACTGGGTGATTATAAAGGAGTACTACAGGTGTCTCCAAAGGTACATGTTGAGTTGGCGTATTTCGAGATTAGGTTTTGTCACTCCGATTGTCGGAGAGGTATCTCTGGGCCCTCTCGGTAATGCACATCACTATAAGCCTTGCAAGCAATGTGACCAATGAGTTGGTTACGGGATGATGCATTACATAACGAGTAAAGAGACTTGCCGGTAACGAGATTGAACTAGGTATTGGATACCGACGATGTCAGGACCCCGACTCAATGCCACATCGATCTAGCATGTAACACCTCATATCACTTTGCGGCCTCACGCACGGTAATCCCACGGGTGTCGCCTTACTTTTGCCCGGGACCGTTTGCGCCTTTTGGCACATGTATATGATAGTGTCGCTAGCATCCATATGATAAGGAGCCCGGGCTGACATGGCTAGTCGTAAACCCAAAGCGGCACAGACTTACAGGGACAGGCATCCATGACCCAGCATCGAACGTGTCGGTCATCAGCGAGTGAATCCAGGCTGTAGCACTGGGCTAGCAGGACTCCGGTGAACCGGGCTGTAGCGGGCTAACAGGACTCCGGTATTCATCGCGTGACATTTCCCCGAAGGGACAGACACAGGAACAAAGAAGGACACATGCCGGCCAGCCTAAGTGTTCCGGAGCAGTAGCAAGCTACCATGGCTCGGTGGAAACACTAGGAGACATTTCCCCGTAAGAGAGGCTACTAAATATAAACAACTAGATGGTCAGATCCCACACATACCAAGCATTTCAATAACATACACACAATATGCTCGATATGTGCAAATACAACATGGCATCACAACATGACTCTACGACTCAAGTAATTTATTCAATAGGCTCCGAGGAGCGCGATATTACAATCATGGGTCTCATGACCCAACAATCAGAGCATACAAGTCAAAGCACAAACGGAAGCTATCATGTCTGAGTACAGACATCTATAAATGAAAAAGGCTGAGAAGCCTGACTATCTATCAGATCCTGCCGAGGGCACAAGATCGTAGCTGAGGTATCAAGCTAAACGTCGAAGTCCACGCGAAACTACTAGTGAGACCGAAGTCTCTCTGCAAAAATATAAAATAGGCAAACGTGAGTACAAATGTACCCAGCAAGACTTACATCAGATCTATCTACATATGCATCATTATCAACAAAGGGGATGGTGGGGTTTAACTGCAGCAAGCCAGCTTTGACTCGGTGGCTATCCTGAACTACGACTGCAAGTAACTCTTTTGAGGTGGCGC
Source organism: Triticum aestivum (assembly GCF_018294505.1). Classification (NCBI taxonomy): domain Eukaryota; kingdom Viridiplantae; phylum Streptophyta; class Magnoliopsida; order Poales; family Poaceae; genus Triticum; species Triticum aestivum. The sequence goes on along the minus strand of NC_057801.1, from coordinate 684,991,061 downwards.
ACACGAGTCCACATATTCACCATATCAATACACCACTATGGATCCGCTCCCGTCTCCCTACGAGAACGCCATCATAGCACTCACGCTTATCTTGCGTATTTTAGGGTATCCACTTTCACTTGTCTATGAACTGATATAAGCAACCCAGAGGTCCTTTTCCGTGGACACGGCTATTCGAATAGATTAGGTTAACCCTGCAGGGGTGTACTTCTTCACACACGCTCTCACCACTTACCGCCGTTTACACGACATGTACTCGGCAACCTTCAAGCGGAAGCCCAACGTGGGTGTCGGCCACGGCCTGCCTAAACACTCAAGTCTCTAGTCCAGGTTTATCGCCTATTCGGGTTCCATCCATGAGGAGATCCGGCCGGAGTTTCGCTCACAGCCCCAAACGATGTGTACAGGGTTCCATGACACCAAACGGGTGCCCGGTTTACCCGGCCACGTGCCTACCGCATCACAGCCCACCCCTACGGTCAGCGCTGCGCACGGCCTCCAGCATACTACAAACACCAGAAACTACTTGCAACTCCTGGACAGAGGACAAGGGTGATTAAGAAGCCGAGAGGGTCCATTGGTTTCGGGCCCAATGCGTGGTAGTAGCTGAATCATGGATCACAAACACAGAACTCAGTTCCTGAGAACGGCTGCAATGAGACAACCCACCATGTACTCCTACATGGCCTCTCACCGCTACCTTTACCAAATCGTGTTCACACACTTAGCTCACACACAGTAGGACATGTTCACACACCTCTGATTCATCCCCGGTGAATCAGACCTGACTCAACTCTAAGCAGTAGCAGGCATGACAAACAAACATGAATGAGTAGGCACAACAGGGCTCAAACAACTCCTACTCATGCTAGTGGGTTTCATCTATTTACTGTGGAATGACAGGTCATGCAAAGGATAAAGGGGGTCAGCTACCGCAGCAAGTAACAGATGAATCGATGTTGTCCTAATGCAGTAAAAGAGAGCAGGAGCGAGAGAGTGGGATTTTATCGGAATGAACAAGGGGGTTTTGCTTGCCTGGCACTTCTGAAGATAATATAGCTCTTCATCGGTGTCATCGATCACATCGGCGGTACACGTCTATCGAGAGGGGACAATTACCGGCAAATACAGAAAAACACGATCAATGCAATGCACAATATGATGCATGATCATGACATGGCAAAATGGATGTGTTTTGGGCTAATGCAACTAGCAACAGATTAAATGAAGTTGGTTTGAATATAAGATTCAAATTCAAACTCCATATGTGATTATTCAAATGCCATTTAATTGATTTGTGCTAAACAGCAGCTATAAGTTGTTCTAACATGCATGAAAATGGTACAGATGGATTCCTTGAATTTTTCTGATAATTTTTCATATATAATTTATTTAATTTGGAGTTACGGTTAATTTTCTATGATTTTTAGAAGTTTTAGGCATTTTCTGGAATTAATAAATCATTTAAGAATTATTTAAATTCCAGAAACATTTACTACGTCAGCAGTGCGTCACCGTGACGTCAGTAGGTCAACAGACGCTGCTGCTGGTCAAACCTGACGTGTGGGGGCCACACGTCAGTGAAACAGGGCTGTTTCACTCACTGACAGGTGGGACCGGTCAACGTTGACTTGACTAAGTCAAAATCTGACACATGGGGTCCACAGATTAGCACTAATCTAAACAGAAAAATTAAACTAACCTAATTAGGCTCGGGGCCCACATGGCAGTGGCTCATAGGGTGATTAGCCCCTAACTAAGTGGCCACATCGGCCCGCCGGAGTTTGGCCGGCGGTGACCACAGAGCACGGCGGGGCACGCCGGACTTGCGCTAGGGGCATCGGATTCGCGCGCTGAGGGCACCGGGGCGTAGCCCGGGCTCTCCCGCATCTGATGGGGTAGGTGGGAGGCTGCGGGGATGCCGGGGCTCGTCGGAACGGAGCTCGCAGCGGCGCCGGAGTTCGGTGAGTGCGGGGTTGGCGCTGTGGTGCACGGGAGGGCGAGTTAGGATATGCGTTAGGCTCCTGGTGGCTTCCTGAGTGCGGTGACACGCTCCGAGACGAGCTCAAGCGGCTGTAGTGACGGCGGTGACGAGGTCAGCGGCGGCCGGAGTTCGGCCGCGGCGGAGCTATGGCCTAGAGCTTGCAAACGCGAGGGGAGAGAGAGGGGTTCTGCACGGAGGCTCACCGCGGAGCTGTAGGGAGGGTTAGTGGGCTCGGGGGCGGCCGGAGTGCAGCGAATCGACGGCGACGATCTCCGGTGGCCGAGGAGGGGAACGGCGACGTGGGCGGCGATGCAGGGTTTCCGGAGGGCCGTGGATCGGTGGGGAGGAAGAGAGGGTCGAGGCGGAGCTCGCAAGCACAGCGAGGGGTCGAGGGGGAGACGGTGGCCGCGGCGTTACGGTGGCGCGGCTGCGGCTGTGCTCGGCGAGTGAGAGAGAGAGAGGAAGCAGAGGAGAGATACATGGGAGAGGGAGAGAGCGAGGGGGTCCAGGGGGGTCGGGGCGGCGCCGAGGAGATGACGCGCGGCGTCGCGGTGGCCAGGCGATGCAGACGAGCAGGGTGGTGGCGTGGCGAGCTCGGGCGCGCGCGCCGTGTCCCTCCTCTGCCTACTGGCGCGAGGAGGAAGGCGACAGGGAAGGGAGGCGGCGGTGGGCTGGGCCAGCGGGAGGAGCTGGCCAGCTGGGCCGGCTACAGGTAAGTGGCCCAGGTAGGCTTCTATTCTTTTTATTTTTTTCTCTCTGTTTTGTTTTAATTCTGTTTTCTATTTTGCAGGTTTGTTTTGAATTTGGTTTTGAAACCAATTCAATTTATTTTGCTTCTGACAATATTTTTAGGAGCTAAAAAAAGAATTAAAACAATGCTCCACAAAAATATTTCAGAATTATTGGACCTATATTTATTTAACAGTAGATATAAGTCCAATTCAAATAGCTATTGATTTAATTCAAATACCCAAAATAAATGTTTCTGAGATACCGAAAATATTGGTTTGGATTTTACCTCTTGCCAATATTTCCAGAGGATAACAAGAACATTTTCTTGGACTTATTTGAAGCAATTTTTATCTTGATCATTTTTTTAAAGGATTCTGAGGCTTTGAAAATTCCTCAATTCAAATTTCATTTGAATTAAAACATGAAGCTCACATGAGGTCTAGCCTAATGCATAACAGGACCAGGGATGTGAGAACTCACCCCCACTAAACAAGAATCTCGTCTCGAGATTCAAGCGTAGGGTAAGGTGAAGGGGAAACGCAACTAGTATAATGTTCACGATCCAGGGTGCACTTCAAATGAACGTTGATTTGAACACCATCTTTGTCTTGTCGTCTTGCTCGGAGAAATCCTGTCAACATGACAGGGGGAGGGGGAAGAAGGAGACTCTAGAAGGGTCGATCTCCTCGAAGATCGAACAACTCAAGATTAACTTACGGAATGAGACATAGAACCATCTCTCGGGTTGAGACACGAGATACACATCAATAGGGGTGGAAGAAACGGATGACGAAGGTTCACTGGGTAGACAACAATTTCATACCTAAGAAGGTGGTAAACGATTGTCAACGTAGCGAGGAGTTGAGTTGCCATGATACCACGACGAAACATCCTGGAGGAGGGTGATTCGTAGATTATTTCCTTAAGTGGCAAAAAGAATTACCTTTGATTCAGAGATCATTGAAACTCCTCATACCAACCTAAGGCAATTCACAACGATAGTTTGGAGGGGGTCGGTAGAATGGCATACTCGGACTTGGATGATGTGGATTACCTTGTTGAAGACAACGTAATGGATGAATTTGCTTATCACCGGAAATGGAAGAGACCCATGGTAGAATGACACATTGGCGGTGCAAGCTGAGAACAAAATGCAAACGCTGGGAATGATTCTGGTAACTGGGGAAGAACCCAACAATAGAGAGTGAATTCACTGTTTGAATAGGTCATAGCATTGCCGAGGAAACTGAGAGCAAACCCAGTTAGAGCCGATGATAACACGTAACGCTTGTGCGTGCTCTCAAGAACTTGAGCATTTCCATATTCATCAAGGTTTTACCAACATCCGCGTCAAGGGTCCGGCAACACAACTTGCTACCATGATGAATGATGATGGAGGATGTAGATGCAAAGAAAGATAACACCTTCTCAGATTTCATCTTAGCGAGGCCAAGGAAACAAAATCTGGATGATCGACCGAGAAACATTTAGCACTCCGCTTCTAATGTTCTCCTTGAGGTGCTAGTGTAACCCATTCATAGAAATGGTCTGGTATCTAGGACATCAAGTAAAAGGTCGGACTTCGGGATCTCAAAATCCATAGGGGCAACTAGGGAGTAAATCCTACGAAATCCCTATGGGGAGGTGGCCAACTTCCTCAATCAAGATATTATAATAACAGGTCTTCCGGCTGGGTGTGTTGGCCATGACATCCACTTTACCGGTTATCGAGGGACCAATATTATAGTTCTTGGAGAATGTTCCAACCATCATATCTGCCTGAGATTCAGATCTGGTTGGTGTCAGGATATCCCAGACTCATCAAGTCTAGAAAGAAAAATGAAAGTTTGCAACACAAATCGACGAGATGACGTTGCGAGATTCTCGGGAAATGAACTACGATAGTAAGCTCCAAAACATGAGCTGGTTCTGCTACAAACATGTGAACACGTTGTCCCGGACAAGCATGGCCACGTGGTAGTCTTACAATAAAACACTACCGAGTTCTGGTTGGGAACCATCACCGTGGATAACGAAGTCCTTGCATAAGTCATATGATTAGCTCTTATGAAGGAACTTCTTCCCCTTGAACAAATCAATCAGTGGCTTGGTGTGCTCGGGACACATATGGAATGAAGGTTGCAAGTCTCCAGACCACAGAATACTTCGCACGTGTGCATGACTAATTTGGAATGATTCCAGGGAAACAAAACAATCTTCCTCAAATTCATGGCGGCAACTTGCATCATATGCACATGAATTAGGGAAAATCACTACTTTCATTCAAACATATGCTTCATGAACGAAACACGAAGAAATGCTTACACAAGTTTCCAACACTAGGTTGATGTTCAACATGATTCATGGGGGGAGACAAAATGCTACTGATGGGCTCAATAGCAACTCATCGGAATTTCCATATCACTGGACTTCCACCATCATGTGAACACGGTGATAGCATTGGTCAGACCAAAGATGTAATGGTGTATGCTCGAGGGATCAACCACGAGTAGGACAACATTACGAGCATCGTTGGTACTGATTTGATTTGACGATAGCCCACACTCAAATCAAGGGATTGATAAGACAATAGGTCCAGCAACTGATCACAGGGACCAATCGATGAAGATATCATCTTTCTTCAACACACACTACACAAGAATATCCCTTTGGAACGAACTAAGTCAGACAAGTTTTTATCTTCCAACTCTCCAAGTTGTTGTCCAGCTTAACCAACTAGCTCAGGGATATCTAACACCGATTCTTGGAAAGAAGGTGGTTCATAAGAAACCAACTTGATCACGGGCTCAACATAACGGTCAGGTGACGACCTGGTAGTACTTCCGAGAAGATCTTCGGAAAATCACGAACCACCGATATGTTACTAAGCTCGAGAACAATCTTGCTTTTCAGGGCAAGATGATATGATCAAATGAGCGAGGACTTGACAAATCCTAACTCATCAATCAAAGAGTGCACCAGGAAATAAGGACTAGGTAGCATGATCAACCTTAGAATGATGATTCAAAGCCAACACGCTAAGAATGAAATTATTGTCCATTAACTACCAAGCAACAAGGTTGCTAGGAGTATTGATTTCACACATCACAATTCATTTGTCGGTATTCCGGTTGCATCAACACGGAACCGAGGAATGAAAAAGGATGGCGAGAAGTATCACTATGTCAAGAATTCACAAAAGGTGGTGCAATTCTCATGAAATTCCTGTCATAAAGAAGGTAATACTTCAGGGTAGAGCAGACCAGAAGCTGGATTGTAACTTGATCTGCGGAACACAACTACTTTGACCCAATCCTAAATATGGATGAGGTACTGGAGTTTGTTTCTCCTAGTCATTCAGGACGGAATGGCTTGACGGGCCACAAGAGTAATAGGCATCGACAAACGAACGCGCGCATACTCTTGACTATCAATTGATAGACGAAGGTCAGTAGACAACTAAAGAGGGACAACTCAAAGGAACATATAACTTTCTGAGTTGTGGATGCATAAATTAGTATGTCGAACCGAGTTCAACATAATTCTTCCGGATAACCCATGCAGAAAGGTAGAACTGGCAGAGTCACGATTTATGAATGGAGAACTCCTCAAGAATAATCCTGTTGTGATATTTCAGTTCAACGAGGAACTTCTGCCATAAGTAGTTCATGGTATTTGGAAGAAGAAGATACCACAGACTTCAAGGACTATCGCAAAGGTTACTAATATCCTGAAGGCACTAACAATTACTATCAACACGAAGTAGGTGGAGTGAATCTCGGGTTCAAGAACCCAGGAACAGAATACCTATTACTAAGTAGCATCACGGAATGCTTTCGAGGATAAAGGCCAGAATCATCACACTGGGACACCAATCATGGCTAAATTACTAGGTGATCCCCTAAGACACCTAGGGTCATAATAATAGCTCCAACATATATGTCAGGGCAATAAATTACCTCAACTCAACAATTAGTGTGATTGAGCTGGCATAAAGGAACATCGAAACCAGAGGGAAAGGATTTTGCAAATTGCTTCAAACTATTTAGAAACCTGGGATGACTCGGACATCATAACGGCTGTAAATGCTCAGAAAAGATTTGAGACATTCACAAAATGGTGGCATAACCACTCAGAAGCACGATATCAAGGTTTCGAGATCAACAATTAACATACGGAAGTAATAGAAACTGAACTCAAGCTTAAATCCAACAATCTTATAAGTCTACGGATTAGTAACACGTGATCCTGATAGAAAGAAGAGAAAGCCTAGTTCTTAATCCCCGTAGAAGAGAAGATGATGACTCAGATCAGAAGGCCATGAGGTATAAGGAGTAAAAAGAGCCTTACGTTCCATCCCACAATCAATTCCCTTATATAACTAAAGAATTTCTAGACTCAACTTCGACCAGTTTGGCTTAGTAATCCTACAGGCAGTCAAGCTCTGATACCAACGCTGTCAGGACCCCGACTCAATGCCACATCGATCTAGCATGTAACACCTCATATCACTTTGCGGCCTCACGCACGGTAATCCCACGGGTGTCGCCTTACTTTTGCCCGGGACCGTTTGCGCCTTTTGGCACACGTAGATGATAGTGTCGCTAGCATCCATATGATAAGGAGCCCGGGCTGACATGGCTAGTCGTAAACCCAAAGCGGCACAGACTTACAGGGACAGGCATCCATGACCCAGCATCGAACGTGTCGGTCATCAGCGAGTGAATCCAGGCTGTAGCACTGGGCTAGCAGGACTCCGGTGAACCGGGCTGTAGCGGGCTAACAGGACTCCGGTATTCATCGCGTGACATTTCCCCGAAGGGACAGACACAGGAACGAAGAAGGACACATGCCGGCCAGCCTAAGTGTTCCGGAGCAGTAGCAAGCTACCATGGCTCGGTGGAAACACTAGGAGACATTTCCCCGTAAGAGAGGCTACTAAAGATAAACAACTAGATGGTCAGATCCCACACATACCAAGCATTTCAATAACATACACACAATATGCTCGATATGTGCAAATACAACATGGCATCACAACATGACTCTACGACTCAAGTAATTTATTCAATAGGCTCCGAGGAGCGCGATATTACAATCATGGGTCTCATGACCCAACAATCAGAGCATACAAGTCAAAGCACAAACGGAAGCTATCATGTCTGAGTACAGACATCTATAAATGAAAAAGGCTGAGAAGCCTGACTATCTATCAGATCCTGCCGAGGGCACAAGATCGTAGCTGAGGTATCAAGCTAAACGTCGAAGTCCACGCGAAACTACTAGTGAGACCGAAGTCTCTCTGCAAAAACATAAAATAGGCAAACGTGAGTACAAATGTACCCAGCAAGACTTACATCAGATCTATCTACATATGCATCATTATCAACAAAGGGAATGGTGGGGTTTAACTGCAGCAAGCCAGCTTTGACTCGGTGGCTATCCTGAACTACGACTGCAAGTAACTCTTTTGAGGTGGCGCACACGAGTCCACATATTCACCATATCAATACACCACTATGGATCCGCTCCCGTCTCCCTACGAGAACGCCATCCATAGCACTCACGCTTATCTTGCGTATTTTAGGGTATCCACTTTCACTTGTCTATGAACTGATATAAGCAACCCAGAGGTCCTTTTCCGTGGACACGGCTATTCGAATAGATTAGGTTAACCCTGCAGGGGTGTACTTCTTCACACACGCTCTCACCACTTACCGCCGTTTACACAACATGTACTCGGCAACCTTCAAGCGGAAGCCCAACGTGGGTGTCGGCCACGGCCTGCCTAAACACTCAAGTCTCTAGTCCAGGTTTATCGCCTATTCGGGTTCCATCCATGAGGAGATCCGGCCGGAGTTTCGCTCACAGCCCCAAACGATGTGTACAGGGTTCCGTGACACCAAACGGGTGCCCGGTTTACCCGGCCACGTGCCTACCGCATCACAGCCCACCCCTATGGTCAGCGCTGCGCACGGCCTCCAGCATACTACAAACACCAGAAACTACTTGCAACTCCTGGACAGAGGACAAGGGTGATTAAGAATCCGAGAGGGTCCATTGGTTTCGGGCCCAATGCGTGGTAGTAGCTGAATCATGGATCACAAACACAAAACTCAGTTCCTGAGAACGGCTGCAATGAGACAACCCACCATGTACTCCTACATGGCCTCTCACCGCTACCTTTACCAAATCGTGTTCACACACTTAGCTCACACACAGTAGGACATGTTCACACACCTCTGATTCATCCCCGATGAATCAGACCTGACTCAACTCTAAGCAGTAGCAGGCATGACAAACAAACATGAATGAGTAGGCACAACAGGGCTCAAACAACTCCTACTCATGCTAGTGGGTTTCATCTATTTACTGTGGAATGACAGGTCATGCAAAGGATAAAGGGGTTCAGCTACCGCAGCAAGTAACAGATGAATCGATGTTGTCCTAATGCAGTAAAAGAGAGCAGGAGCGAGAGAGTGGGATTTTATCGGAATGAACAAGGGGGTTTTGCTTGCCTGGCACTTCTGAAGATAATATAGCTCTTCATCGGTGTCATTGATCACATCGGCGGTACACGTCTATCGAGAGGGGACAATTACCGGCAAATACAGAAAAACACGATCAATGCAATGCACAATATGATGCATGATCATGACATGGCAAAATGGATGTGTTTTGGGCTAATGCAACTAGCAACAGATTAAATGAAGTTGGTTTGAATATAAGATTCAAATTCAAACTCCATATGTGATTATTCAAATGCCATTTAATTGATTTGTGCTAAACAGCAGCTATAAGTTGTTCTAACATGCATGAAAATGGTACAGATGGATTCCTTGAATTTTTCTGATAATTTTTCATATATAATTTATTTAATTTGGAGTTACGGTTAATTTTCTATGATTTTTAGAAGTTTTAGGCATTTTCTGGAATTAATAAATCATTTAAGAATTATTTAAATTCCAGAAACATTTACTACGTCAGCAGTGCGTCACCGTGACGTCAGCAGGTCAACAGACGCTGCTGCTGGTCAAACCTGACGTGTGGGGGCCACACGTCAGTGAAACAGGGCTGTTTCACTCACTGACAGGTGGGACCGGTCAACGTTGACTTGACTAAGTCAAAATCTGACACATGGGGTCCACAGATTAGCACTAATCTAAACAGAAAAATTAAACTAACCTAATTAGGCTCGGGGCCCACATGGCAGTGGCTCATAGGGTGATTAGCCCCTAACTAAGTGGCCACATCGGCCCGCCGGAGTTTGGCCGGCGGTGACCACAGAGCACGGCGGGGCACGCCGGACTTGCGCTAGGGGCATCGGATTCGCGCGCTGAGGGCACCGGGGCGTAGCCCGGGCTCTCCCGCATCTGATGGGGTAGGTGGGAGGCTGCGGGGACGCCGGGGCTCGTCGGAACGGAGCTCGCAGCGGCGCCGGAGTTCGGTGAGTGCGGGGTTGGCGCTGTGGTGCACGGGAGGGCGAGTTAGGATATGCGTTAGGCTCCTGGTGGCTTCCTGAGTGCGGTGACACGCTCCGAGACGAGCTCAAGCGGCTGTAGTGACGGCGGTGACGAGGTCAGCGGCGGCCGGAGTTCGGCCGCGGCGGAGCTATGGCCTAGAGCTTGCAAACGCGAGGGGAGAGAGAGGGGTTCTGCACGGAGGCTCACCGCGGAGCTGTAGGGAGGGTTAGTGGGCTCGGGGGCGGCCGGAGTGCAGCGAATCGACGGCGACGATCTCCGGTGGCCGAGGAGGGGAACGGCGACGTGGGCGGCGATGCAGGGTTTCCGGAGGGCCGTGGATCGGTGGGGAGGAAGAGAGGGTCGAGGCGGAGCTCGCAAGCACAGCGAGGGGTCGAGGGGGAGACGGTGGCCGCGGCGTTACGGTGGCGCGGCTGCGGCTGCGCTCGGCGAGTGAGAGAGAGAGGAAGCAGAGGAGAGATACAAGGGAGAGGGAGAGAGCGAGGGGGTCCAGGGGGGTCGGGGCGGCGCCGAGGAGATGACGCGCGGCGTCGCGGTGGCCAGGCGATGCAGACGAGCAGGGTGGTGGCGTGGCGAGCTCGGGCGCGCGCGCCGTGTCCCTCCTCTGCCTACTGGCGCGAGGAGGAAGGCGACAGGGAAGGGAGGCGGCGGTGGGCTGGGCCAGCGGGAGGAGCTGGCCAGCTGGGCCGGCTACAGGTAAGTGGCCCAGGTAGGCTTCTATTCTTTTTATTTTTTTCTCTCTGTTTTGTTTTAATTCTGTTTTCTATTTTGCAGGTTTGTTTTGAATTTGGTTTTGAAACCAATTCAATTTATTTTGCTTCTGACAATATTTTTAGGAGCTAAAAAAAGAATTAAAACAATGCTCCACAAAAATATTTCAGAATTATTGGACCTATATTTATTTAACAGTAGATATAAGTCCAATTCAAATAGCTATTGATTTAATTCAAATACCCAAAATAAATGTTTCTGAGATACCGAAAATATTGGTTTGGATTTTACCTCTTGCCAATATTTCCAGAGGATAACAAGAACATTTTCTTGGACTTATTTGAAGCAATTTTTATCTTGATCATTTTTTTTAAAGGATTCTGAGGCTTTGAAAATTCCTCAATTCAAATTTCATTTGAATTAAAACATGAAGCTCACATGAGGTCTAGCCTAATGCATAACAGGACCAGGGATGTGACAGACGATCAAATCTCGGGCAAGTAACATACCGATGACAAAGGGAACAACGTATGTTGTTATGCGGTTTGACCGATAAAGATCTTCGTAGAATATGTAGGAACCAATATAAGCATCCAGGTTCCGCTATTGGTTATTGACCGAGAATAGTTCTAGGTCATGTCTACATAGTTCTCGAACCCGTAGGGTCCGCACGCTTAACGTTACGATGACAGTTTTATTATGAGTTTATAAGTTTTGATGTACCGAAGTTTGTTCGGAGTCCCGGATGTGATCACGGACATGACGAGGAGTCTCGAAATGGTCGAGACATAAATATTGATATATTGGACGACTATATTCGGACACCGGAAGTGTTCTGGGCGATTTCGGAGAAAACCGGAGTGCCGGAGGGGTTACCGGAACCCCCCGGGAGAGTAATGGGCCTTATGGGCCTTAGTGGGGAAAAGAGAGGGGTGGCTAGGGTGGGCCGCGCGCCCCCTCTCCCTCTGGTCCGAATTGGACTAGGAGGGGGGCGGCGCCCGCCTCTTTCCTTCCCCCTCTCCCCCTTCCTTCCTCCTCCTAGTAGGAGTAGGAAAGGAGGAGTCCTACTCCTACTAGGAGGAGGATTCCTCCTCCTTGGCGCGCCCCTCTTGGGCCGGCCGGCCTCCCCCCTTGCTCCTTTATATACGGGGGCAGCGGGCACCCCATAGACACACAAGTTGATCTACGGATCGTTCCTTAGCCGTGTGCGGTGCCCCCCTCCACCATATTCCACCTCGGTCATATCGTCGCGGAGTTTAGGCGAAGCCCTGCGCCGGTAGAACATCATCATCGTCACCACGCCGTCGTGCTGACGGAACTCATCCCCGAAGCTTTGCTGGATCGGAGCCCGGGGATCGTCATCGAGCTGAACGTGTGCTGAACTCGGAGGTGCCGTACGTTCGGTGCTTGGATCGGTCGGATCGTCAAGACGTACGACTACATCAACCGCGTTGTGCTAACGCTTCCGCTTACGGTCTACGAGGGTACATGGACAACACTCTCCCCTCTCGTTGCTATGCCATCACCATGATCTTGCGTGTGCGTAGGAATTTTTTTGAAATTACTACGTTCCCCAACAGCAATTCCAACTGATATGCCACAGCACCTACTCGCGTCATAACGGGAAATGGACCAATAAACCTGGGTGCCAATTTTCCACGGGTTTGAAACCTTTTTATTCCTTTCATGGGTGTGACTCGAAGGTAGACATGTTCTCCGGGTTCGAAACTGATCTTTCGGTGCTTTGCATCGTAATAACTTTTCTGTCGCGATTTGGCCAATTGTAATCTGTCTCGGATCTCCTTGACTTGCTCTTCGGCTTCCAGCATGAGATCTATTTCGAAAATACGGCTATCTCCGGTTTGAGACCAATTTAATGGAGTGCGGCACTTACGGCCATACAAAGCTTCATATGGTGACATTTTTAAACTGGTCTGGAACCCATTGTTATACGAGAACTCGGCGTACGGCAAGCAATCTTCCCATTGGGGTCCTTGGGCCAAAACACAGGCTCGGAGCATATCTTCGAGTATCTGATTTACTCTTTCTGTTTGCCCATCCGTCTGAGGATGATAAGCGGTACTGTATTTCAATTCCGTCCCGAGGGCCTGATGGAGACGGGACCAAAAAGCAGAGGTGAACAGCGAACCTCGGTCAGAAGTGATGGTTCGGGGAACTCCATGCAAACTGACAATCCTAGATACATACAGTCGTGCAAGCTCATCTGCTCGGTATGAGGTTTTGACTGGGAGGAAGTGGGCCACCTTGGTTAATGTGTCTGCTATGACCCAGATTGCATTATTGCCTCATTGGGGTCCTAGGTAGTCCTGTGATGAAATCCATACAGACATCATCCCATTTCCATTGTGACACGGGCAATGGTTGGAGAAGTCCGGCTGGTTTCTGATGTTCCGCCTTTACTTTGTTGCATATGTTGCAACAGGCCACGAAATAAGAAATGTCTTTCTTCATTCCATCCCACCAGAATATTTGTCGAAGGTCTTCATACATTTTCGTACCTCCGGGGTGGATTGAATACGAGCATTCATGGGCTTCTGACAAAATTTTCTGCTTCAGATCAGCTTGATTAGGCACGCAAATCCTTCCCCTGAATCAGAGGGTACCGCACTGATCCTTCGAGAAATCGGAAGACTTGATGCATTTCTGCAGATCGGCATCGCCTGACTGGGCCTTACGGATTTCTTCCTCAAGAGTAGGGGTAACTGTCAGGATATTGGCAAGGCCAGCCTCAACTATGACCAGGTTGAGCTGAGCAATCTCTTCTTTAAGTTCGGAAGGCAAAGATTCCAACATGACGTTTAAACTGACGGGCTTTCGACTGAGTGCATCGGCAACCACGTTGGCCTTACCCGGATGATAATTTATTCCAAGGTCATAATCCTTGACCAACTCGAGCCATCTTCGTTGTCGGAGATTTAAATCCGGCTTAGTAAATATATATTTCAGACTTTTGTGATCGGTAAAAATTTGGCACCTTTTTCCAATGAGGTAGTGTCTCCAAATTTTTAAAGCATGTACTACCGTGGCCAATTCCAAATCATGAGTGGGGTGATTTCCTTCATGGGGTCGTAGCTGCCGTGAGGCATAAGCCTGGGAAGCGTCGCAGTATACGTCAAAGCTGCGGTAGATATTTGGAAGCGTTAATACTGGTGCAGTTGTCAAGCGTTTCTTCAACTCGGCGAAACTTTTCTCACAGTCCGGAGTCCATTCAAACTTCTTATCCTTTTTGAGCAGCTCCGTCATGGGCTTAGCAATCTTGGAAAACCCTTCGGCGGCAGTATCCGGCTAATCCCAGAAAACTCCGGATCTGAGATACGGTGGCGGGTGGCAACCAGTCGAGCACATCTTTCACTTTGCTTGGGTCCACGGCTATACCTTCAGCGGATAGCACATGCCCGAGGAATCCAACTTGTTTGAGCCAGAACTCGCATTTACTGAATTTGGCATATAACTGGTGCTCACGGAGTCGTTGTAACACTGCGCGGAGGTGTCCCTTATGCTCTTCTTCATTTCTTGAGTAAATAAGTATATCATCGATGAACACAACCATGAACTTATCGAGGAACTCCATGAATACTTTATTCATCATGTGCATGAAGAATTCGGGGGCGTTGGTGAGGTCGAAGGACATGACAGTATTTCATAGAGACCGTAGCGAGTGGTGAACGCGGTCTTGGGAATATCCTCCTTATTAATTTTGAGCTGGTAATATCCAGTCCGCAAATCAATCTTTGAGAATACCTTGGCTCCACTGAGCTGATCAAACAAATCATCTATTCTTGGCAGAGGGTATTTGTTTTTGATCGTAACATCATTCAACTATCGGTAGACCACACACATACGAAGGCTGCCATCTTTCTTGTCCACAAAAATAGCCGGTGATCCCCATAGTGAGGAACTGGGGCGGATATACCCTTTCTGGAGCATTTCATCAAGCTGTTTCTTCAGCTCCACTAATTCGGACGACGGCATACGATAATATTTCTTGTGTATTGGTGTGGTTCCGGGCACAAGTTCTATTGCAAACTCAAGCTCTCGATCCGGTGGCATGCCTGGCAGTTCTTCTGGGAATACATCAGGAAACTCACTGACCACCGGAATTAATTCCATTTCTGCTATTGCTGTAAAAACCATTTCCTTGGAGGGTATGCTCCTACGAGCAATAACTTTGCAGCTTGTCCATCTTGTCCGGTCAAGTTGACTTCTCGGGTCGCACAATTTATGCATACTTGGTACTGAGCCAGCCAATTCATACCCGAGATAACATCCAATTTATCAGACTCAATAAGTATAAAAGACATTGGAAAACTGATTCCGTTGATACTGACTTCCAAATTACGGCAGACAAGATTGCTTTCAATAAGAGATCTCGGGGTTTGTACCAGCATATTCTTGCCCAAAAGCGAACAAGGAAATTTGTTTTGGGTAACAAAACTCCGAGAAATAAAAGAGTGGGAAGCCCCAGAGTCAAATAAAATTACTGCAGGTATGTTATTAACAGGGAACATACCAATGACGACTTTGGGATTTTCTTGGGCTTCGTCAGCTGAAATGTGATGAACGTATCCCGTGACGTCGTGCTGACTTGGACCGGCTTCCAAATAATGGATTTGAGGCTTGAACGTAGCATTTGTCCGGTTGTTCTTGGGACACTGTTTGGCATAATGTCCGGTTTGTCCACAACTGTAATAGGAATTGTTGCGCAGGCGATTCTCCATAACTGGGTTGAGCATGTCATTCTTGACTTGGGTGGTGGTCTTGTTAACATTCCGTTGCCAACTAGGCTGGTATGCCACCGGAGTTGGTTGCCAGGTACGAACCTTCTGCACTGGTTGCATTTCCTTCTTGGGCTCAAACTTGCGCTTGTGATCATTATGGACTGACTTAATATCTGACACAAGCTTGTGTTCCCTTTCAGCAATGAAAGCCTTGTTCACCAGGGTTTGGAAATCTAGAAAATCGAACACACTGAGAGCACAGCGAAGTTGCGGGTTTAATCCACCAAGAAATCGGTCTATATTCCTTTCTTCAGTGGCCACGTCATATTGAGAGTAACGTGACAGCTGATTGAATTTCTGCAAATATTCTCCCACTGACCGACTTCCTTGGAGGAGCGCGAGAAATTCACGTTGCTTAGTCTTCATAATTCCCGCGGGGATGTGATATTTCCGGAATTGCTCCTTGAATCTTGACCAGGTAATTGCTTCATTCTCAGTCCCTATGGCTTTCTCATTTTCCCACCATATAGCAGCAGCGCCTTCCAGATAATGTGTTACAAATGGAACTTTATCCTCTTCATCAGTTCAAGCAACCTCAAGTTTCTTTTCCATAGTTCTCAACCAATCATCTGCATTCAAGGGATCGATGGCCTGACTGAAACTGGGAGGCTTAGTCCTTTGAAAATCACATAACTTGGAGTGAGGGACGGGCTGATTTCCATTCTGTCCAACCATTGCTTGAATACTTCTGAATATTTCCATCAGATCATTGTTTCGTTGTTCCTCGAACATACGCATAATTTTCTTAGTGGAGGGTGGATTTGGCGGTGGAGGCGGTGGTGGAACATACGGCTCGGGTGATTGTCCTGCCTATCGTGCGGAACGCCGAACAGGAGAACCCTCGCGAATGTTGCTACTGCAGCCTCCCCACGTCATCCTAATATGATTTTTCCCAAGTCAACGCAACCGAGATGAGAAGCATTCAACAAAAACTGGGGAGAAGCCAGCAACAAAATCCACGTGAAACCGAAAAGACGAAGAAAATACGACGAATAAAATAAAGTCCAACATAATTATACCCAGACTCATACATGACAGATAACAACATGCCATGCCCAACTACCCTCATACATGAAACGAAACATCATGACTCGTACGACTACATCCATACTCCATCCCGACTACTGAGAATACTCGGAAACTCTACTACTCTACTGGTGCTGCGGGGTCCTCTCCTGAAGCGGACTCGGATCCAGAACTGACGGGGTTAATGGAGACCTCTGGGTTAAGAGTGACACGACAACGCTGCCTCGAGGGCTCTCCCTCAGGGGCAGGTGGAGGGTGGATCATCGGGGCTGCAAGAGTGGCGAGGAGTGAAACCCACTCAGCAGGAGCACTAAGCGGACTCGCAATAGCAGTGCTCGAGCTACTCGGAGGAGTAACCGGAGAAACAGGGGATCTAGAACTGGCAGGAATGTAGGGAGTAAATCCTACGGATGGGGAAGTAGTGGCTGAGCTAGCAGAGACTAAAGTAGAGGCTAAAGCAGAACGGGTACGACTCAGCTCACGAGCCAGCTCGTAGATCAGAAGATAGCTAGCAGTGATGTAGCGAGAAAGGTGGCTAGCTACACTGTCAGACTCTGGATCAATGATAGGGAAATGGACACGACCATTATCGTGGAGAGAAGGGTAGTAATGGAAACCTGGGTGGTTCTGCATCGAGACCTCGTTGTAGCGGAGCTCAACAAGTACCTCGAATGCAGCAAACTGGACAGCCTGAGAAGCGGAAGAAGCGTAGCCTCTACGAGAGGCACGAGTGTAAGAGTTGGAATCGGAACTGGTGCGCAGAGTAACCACGACGTGATACTCATACACTGAGTCAGCTAGGCGCTCCCGGTACACATGATAGACTGGATCGTCTCCGTGAGGGTACAGCCGACGCCACACGTTATGAAGGAGATGCGGCGACGTGTACGACATCAGCTACAATTGGCACGGATACAGCACCGGAGCCATCTACACTCACAACCATTAGTAGGTTAGCATAGAAAAAAAATAAAATCAGTGCATGCAATGCAATGACCAGCTACAGTTATTACCGACACTTGGCTACAACTCGTATCTAGCGTCCAGTTAACTCGGCTTAGTCTAGCGTGGCCTATAGTCAGCGCGGCTCTGATACCAAGCGTTGTGGCACCCCGGCTCAGAGCGACCGGTTTACCTTGCATTGCCAGCCCAGAGACCTTGTCTTCTGGCAACACACAACAACATGGTACAGAAAACAACCGCTTTATTCATGCTAGTGGAGCATAGTTTATATTACAACAGTTAGTGAGGCCAAGCGGCACACACGGTGTGGCTGAACAATATGTACATTATTTAGTGAACATAAAGGGGCCTCAATCATGACAACTACTCGGCAGCGGAACAACGTCGTAGCGGGACTCCATAGCACAAGGACATCGATGTGGACACGGTCTAGACTCGGTCAGCACTCCTTTCCAACGGGACTTTCCTGAAATCTGGCATGACACGCCAGGTCAGTACATGAATGTACTTGCAAGCTCACAATAAACATAAACATAATGACAGACAATATCGTGATATTTAACCAATTAAGCAACAATGCAACCATTTATCCAACATGTTGTGACTATGCTCAACTGGTACACATTCTCCCGACTTGCTTACCAGAAGTGACCAATAAACATCATAATACCAAAAACACACTCGTGATCCTTACGACGATCACAACCCGACCAACTCGTGGCCTGTGATCCTTACGGCGATCACAACCCGACCAACTCGTGGCCCGTGATCCTTACGACGATCACAACCCGACCAACTCGTGGCCCGTGATCCTTAAGGTGGTCACAACCCGACAAACTCATGGCCAACTCAACACGATGGCCTCACTGCCATCCTTAGTGCAATTTAGTGTGCATATTTATTAAGTGTTGACCCATGGTGTACCCTACTTTCGAGCGTGTTTGTATCCATGGACTCGGCTATCGATAGATTAAAACACTCTGTAGAGGTTAGTACACTGTACCCACACTACGGAACCCATGGCCTCGCACTCCCATTCGGGTGGACCAACAACGTTCCGACGAAACCATTTCATTGTCATGACACTCTCCCGGCCCTTCCGACTCGGACCCCAATGGGCTAGTCCTGGGTGGCCCCGTGTCTACCTCCAGACACACCGTCGTGGCCACGATCCACTCTGGGACCCGGTACCAAAATTAACTTAATAACGGGCTCACAAGGTTATGCTTGCCTACTGGGCCAGGGTACAACACGCCCATAACCTTCCCTAAATGGAGGCACCGACCAAAGGCACGACAATGAAACGCATTAAGGCCGTCCCATACCGGCAAATGTGGTTGCACTTGGAAAGACTCGTTTCAGCGGCACCATGACCCGGTCAACAACATATTCAAGTTGAATTATTAATCAGGTTCAACTTAATGTGAAAATAACCGGTGTTATAATGCCATATTGTGCATCATTTAACATATGCATCACATAACCATGCAAATAACTACATCAATCACGCTCCTACGGAGCCATCATCAACTCATGCTACCATTCTGGTTAAAATCACACTTCACTTATACTAGAACCATTTCTAGCATTCTCATCATTTTCATCATGCAAAATAATAATTAAACTAATCATCAAACTCTATGACCATATCATTTATTCATTACTTGCAACTAAGTTCTCCTTATCTAGCCAACAAAATTTACGTCAAACATTCTGTAGTTCAAGTATTTTAACATAACAAGCATTTAACAGAATATATTTCTTATATAACTAATTTAAATGCATCAATATTCATAAGTCAACTATGAAAATCATAAATATTGAAGTGGCACCATGAAAATGTTACTGTGGCTTGCCTTAGTACTGATGAGGTTCACAAAGCTCCTGGTGATCCTCAAGACAAGCTGGCTCTGCTGAAAATATTCAAAACCACAAAAAGAAAATATCAAGAAACCTTCTGAAAATTGCCAGAAAATCTAGACAGCAAGGAAAAATCCCATCTTTTGGGTGCTATTAGATTTTTGGACACAGAACACGATGCAAAAAGAATCACTGCATTTGGACTTGTAGATAAAAAGTTATGGCCAATTTAAGTCTCCTGGAATTTAAATGAATTTGAAATAATAAACAAAGGGGGGGTGACGTCGAAAGGGTAAACTCCCGGGGCACCACCACTCATACCGCTTCACGCGTGTAATGAGTGGCTGACTAGCGGGCCCCGCTAGTCAGGCCGGAAGGAGGGGAGAGGGAAACAGATGGGAACAGCGCTTCGCCGGAGCTCACGCCGGCGGTGAGACTTCTTGGAGGCGAACGAGAGGGAGGGATCGACGGAGAAGACGATTGTGCACCTGCCCGTACCCGTAGCGTAGCTAACGGTGGCCGGACGGCGTCGGATTTGACCTCCCCAGCGGCGTAGAGGGCAGAGGTTGCCGGAGTTGAAGAAGACGGCGGCTTGGGGCGGCTCCAGAGGCTCTAGCTAGGTGGGTTGGCTTCACGGAGGAGAGGCGGAGGCCCTGACGGGGTCGCCTTGGCTTGGGAGGGGCCAGAGCTGCGGGAACGATCCAGAGGGGATCGCCAGCGAGCTGGGATCCGGGACGGCAGCCCGCGGCCTGTCCGGCCGGGCTGCGGCTTCTACTGGTTCTAGAAGGGAGTGGAGGTGGTTTGAGATGCTCCAGGAGGTTGCGGAGGGCGGCTTTTATAGGCGGGGCGGCGAGGAGGGCTAGGGCTCCGCCGGAGGACACCTGTCCCCGGCGCCCGGGGACGAACGGTGCCAGAGAGCGATGGCGAAGGCGACGGAGGTCACACAGCCACTGTACACGGCCACGAACGAGCAGAGGAGCGAGGGGGAAAGAGACAAACACAATGCGCGCGCACTGTGCCGTTGGCCGGACTGTGCCCGTGCTTGCTGCAGCGAGCTCCGGCGTCGGCGAGCGGCAGGGTGGAGTTATTGAGGTGGAGATGAGGATGGTGGCGAGGGGTGGCACGCTCTGGCCGGCCGAGCAGCGAGCACGCGCTCAACAGAGGCGCTGGCGACGCGCAGAGCGTGCATTTGGCATGCCAGCACGCTCGGACGAACACGGTCACCGCGTGGACCGTGACATCAGGCCACCTACGCACTAACAAGGATGCCTGGCGTGTAGTCCTTAGTAAACTGAGATGTTACCATGGCTTGGTTTGGTTCCAGGTGCAGTAGAAGTAAAATGGTGTTGTTGTCAAGTTACTGCACAGAAACTTTGGGGAGTTACTGTGGTCAAACCATAGGGATTCAAGGGCTGAGCTTCGGGGTTTTACTGTCTCTTACTAAGGTAAATAAGATCAGGGAAAACCAGCTACAATAGAGCTAGTAAAAAGGTAGTTCCTGTAGAAACTACCATTTCAGCCCAGAAGTGATTTTATTTTCTGTAGCAAAAATATTCCAAAGAGTGGTGAAATATTTTTGCTCAGAAATGTGCCCTAGGGTCCAAAGAATAATTGGGATTTTTCTCAGGATTTTTGGGGCAAGAGAAATTAGGGTTGCTTTGGAGCTCAAAGGTTTAGCTAGGGTTTTGGATGCCCAAAATGAATATTTTTCATTTAAGAAAAATATTCCAAGCAATGTTGTTGGGTTGGCCAAGGGTGAAATGATGGTTGTGAGGAGGAGAGGGAACACTTGGGTGAAAATCAAGGGATAGCCAAGTGGTTAAGTCCAAATGAAATGATTCAAAACTCCAAATTCAAAACCAACTCATCTAAAAATGAAGCAAAGAAAAGAGGGCAAAAACCAGGCTGTCACACTGACTTCATCCAGATCACCGGGATCGAGCGAGCGAGGAGGAGAAGTGGATCTGGGAGGGAGCGTCGAGGAGGAGTGAGGCCATGGGGGCAGGGGAGACAGGGTGTCACCCTTATCCATTCCCCTTCGATGCCGGCAAGTAATTCAGAACAGAGGGAGTAGGACAAATCACAAGTTGGCCTTCAAGTACTATGGACCGTTTCCAATTGTGGACAAGATTGGTGACCTAGCTTATAAATTCGCTCTTCCTGACAGTTGTCGTATCCACCTAGTTTTCCACGTTTCTTAGCTTAAATATTTCTTGCCATGAGATACTGTACTTCATCAAGTTCTTCCTCCAGTTCATTCAGCTCTGCAAGTTCCTCTGAAAGTGTTGCAATAGCGTGTGCGCCAGGTGGGTAAACGAACAATTGCTCAAAGGCCTCATTGAGTGGTCTGATTCTTCTCCTACTGAAGCCACTCGGGAGGACCTGGAGTTCTTGTGGCAGCCGTTTCCCCGTGCACCGGCTTGGGGTCAAGACGGTCTGAGGGATGTCAGCAACTCAGATGCACCAAGGGAGTTGACTGAAGAAGAGAGCATGTGGGCGACAATAGATGAAGGCCCAGTAGCCATTCAGACGACAACAACAGACGCGCCAAGTTTCAATGACCCTCGTGGGCCTGGGGCCCGGCCAACTCGCAAGAAGATGCAACCCAGCCGGGGCTTGACTTGGCAGCTGCCGCTTTGTACAAGATATCCTCAAACCCCAAGCTGGAGGTGATTCATGCAATGGACGCCAAACAGCTGGCCTACAAAGCGGCGGCATTGGTGGCCAGCCGGCGGGAGCAGAAGTCGAGCGCTTCCGGTTCACGGGCAGCCGGCCAGCAGCCATCGAGCTCGTCCACCGAGTTGTTCTGGGTCGTGATTGCCGGTTACCTCACACTTCTCCCCTACTTGGCGAAGCAAAATCTGACAGAGGGTCATATTGTGCTTGCCGTCATCTTTGGAGTAGTGTTTTGCGGAGCTTCGGTCGGAGGAGTGATGAGCGTGAGGGCCATGAAGAACAAGTGTGCCGATATCGTGGGAGTTTTCTCTGTAGGTGCACTTTCAGTCCTAGTGTTTACTTTTGTCGCATTTGCGCTTGTGCAGGGGAACATTTGATCGTAGTTGTAGCAGACCTGTTCATATTAGAGAGAGCCTTGGCTCAGTGGTTGGGTATGCGGTTGTGCAGCCCAACGACCCGAGTTTGATTCCCGGAATTGACAGGTGATGCACAGGGGTTTTCCCCCGTTTATTGAGGATCAAGCTTGGTGTGTGGTGGAACCACTCATCAAGAAATATCTGAGGACCATGTTTATCTTGGTACTCATACTAAAATGGTCGTATGCATCCTTAGTTGGTGCAGAGGCCGGGAAGTGAAAATCTTCCCGTTTTTTAAGAGGTCCAGAAATACTTTTGTCCCGCGAGCCCCGTGTCGCTCCCCGCGAGTGGCCCGGGCGCTAACCCTAGCCGCCGGGCACCGCTGCCACCCATCCCCCCTCCTCCCCCGCCGCCGCCGGCGAGAAAGCCCATGTGGTGTCAGCGGCGGCGGGCTCTTCCACTCCCGCTCGCGAGGTGGGCTGCGCGGGGCAGCTGCGCCAAGCGGAGGAGGCAGGCGCGAGGCACTGCGGCGTGTGGCTGTGCGCGGGCCGACACTGCTCGGCATGCCATGGTCGCGGCGTAGGAGCCGTGGGCGCACGAGGTCTCCAGCCCGCGCGGCTCTGGCGTCGATGGCGCGCGCTGTGGCGGGCTTGGCTGCGCTGAGGCGCCGTGCTCGCGCGCCGGCGATCCGGATCTGGCGTCTGGATGCCGCGCCGTGGCTCTGGCGGCCCGAATTTGGTGTGCCCGCGGGGCCCCGCGGCTGGCGGCCCGCCTGCGGCTCGGATCCATGGCGGCGGCCATGGCTGGTGGCACGCGGCGCAGCTTGGCGGCGGGCGGCGCCGGCGTGGACAAGTGGACCAATTCCCTGGCCATGTGGATGGCAGGGAGGTGGTGGGCTTCGGCTGCGGCGGCGGTTCCTCGCTGGATGTTGGTAGCCATGGTGATGTTCGTCCTCGACCCCGATCTACTCCGATCTGCAGCGGATCCGGCCCTTGGTGGCTTCGGTCACTGTTCTTGGGTGCTGGCTTTGCAGATCCGGTGGCTGGAAGGGTTCCGGGGGAATCTCTTGGCCGGCGTGGCGGCCACTCCGATGGCAGTGCCTTTGGGTGTTGCTTCCCTCGTTGGAGGCTTCGGAGAGGACCTCCTTCCTTCCACCCCTCCCAGGAGCTCAGGTGAAAACCTCAGAACCCCCTGTTCCAAGCGACGACACACCACGGTGCCGTGCTCCTTCCTGAAGGCGTTGCTCGGGGGCTGCTCAAGTGGCGGTAGAAGTCGCGGCGGTTCGGTGTCGACACATGCATTCTGGTCAGCTTCATCTTGGAGGCTGCGGCGACGTAGGCGACGCTCGTCTGGTGGAGCTACTGCCGATGGTCGAGGCATCGTCGGTAGTCTGCGCCATCAAGTTCGGGGTGCTCAGGGGGAAACCCCAGATCTGGGTCTTCCGGATCGGATGATGATGGTGTTCTATCGCTTACCCTTCTAGGGGCATCGTCTTGGAGCGAGTGCTGGCTGGAGGGATGGTGGAGCGGTGTTTCATCTCACACTTTGATGGCGGCGGAGATCGATGGCATGGCGCTGTGGAGACTCGGCGTCCGATGTGCGGAGATGGGCTCGCGCAGGAGGAGGTTGCTGTCTGGCGTCATGGTGACGTCGATGGCTGAGTGACCAGACAAGGTAGAAGCCTCAATATGATCTGAAGACCTGTGGAAGATGGCGGCGACGACACACGAATGCGTCTGACCGGATTGTGCCCCAGACCCGGTATGTGGCTCGGCTGGGGCCTCCGAATGAGTTTCGGCTTCCGGCTTTTGATGTTAGGCTTAGGTGAGTGGTTTGGGTAGTGGCCCAACTAGCACCCCTTCATCATTTTGGATAGGAGTAGCGGCATATGTTGACAAGATGGTGGATTCAGGCACATTGTTGTAATA
Organism: Triticum aestivum; assembly: GCF_018294505.1. Classification (NCBI taxonomy): domain Eukaryota; kingdom Viridiplantae; phylum Streptophyta; class Magnoliopsida; order Poales; family Poaceae; genus Triticum; species Triticum aestivum. The sequence goes on along the minus strand of NC_057801.1, from coordinate 684,966,545 downwards.
CTTTGTAAGGTCCTCGAGAATAATCAATAAAGTGGCCGTATGCACCTCCCAGATGCAGAGGCCGGTGGTCATCCTCCTTTTCTAAAAAATATTATGTAGGAACTCTGATCAGCAAGTTAAACGATTCACAGATACACATTTGGGAGATCTTCAGTAATTATCTTCAGTCGACACTCGACACAGCTACCAATAGTTCAAATACCGAGTAAACAGCCAGAGACATTAATCAAAATTGGTGGTGGTGTACTTCACATGGAAATGTAACAGCTATTTAGCACCCATAAGCAGTATGATGCGAACAAACCAGTTCTTAAGAATGAGAAGTAGACATTCTCAGCTGCTTTCATACATGTCATAGCTTTTCCGAACAATCCATGCAACTTTAATAGGATATTTTGCTAGAATAAGTAACAAAGGTGAGAAAACTTGCTTTTGTCCATTACACTCTAACAGGTCAGGCATTCATAATTACAACAACAGCTACTGAGGAAGAGACGAGGAATGGTTACCTATTTGCACGGCTGCAGGGCAACCCTTCCTAGCCCTTGCCCGGAGTATGGGATTGTATTCGTTCGCTACTTGTATGTTCAGGTAGGGTGAACATGTCGCCGTGACCAACAAAGTTGCCAATCTGAAACTTTTCACAAAGATAGCAATGAACTGATTGCCTACAATTTTTTTACCTGATTACCTACAAAAATATGTGATTTGTAATACACTTACTGGAATATGAGTTGTACATGTAGGAGTTACAACTTTCCTTGGTAAATGTTAAAAGAGAAAACATGTTCCCAAGTGCAGTACAATGGTGGCCTGCTAAAGAAATGTAGTGTTGTACATTCTTCAGTGGCTCACTAATATATTTTCCTATTAGTCTTCTGCGGCAACGAACAGTCGGCAGCAATGAATCTCAATCTCCCTCGGGTTGCTCAAACTTGGTGCCCGAGCACAGGTAACACGCAGTATACAAAATAGCATCTTCCACACTCGCATAGCAGCAGCAGCAGCAGAGAAGAGGGATCGGATCAAGAGTTCACGCCGCCCGCCCTGAACAAGTAGAATAGGACGCGTGGGCACTAGGGCAAGAGATGCGAGATGAATACCTGCTTGAAGCTCGGTGCCGGAGAGGATGCGGCGACCAGGAGGCATGGTCATCACGAGGTCCATGAAGATTCTGGCCTTGGGGGGAGGAGGTGAGCGCGGCGGCGTCGACAGGAGGGTCGAGCTGGGCGGCGCGGTGACGTCGTGAGGAGGGAGGAGCTGAGAGTGTCGTGGCGGCGTCGAGGGGACTTGAAGGAGCGGCGCGTTAATTTCTTCTCCGGCGCGGCGAGGGAGCGGGCGGAGCACGGCAGGGATTTGGACGGCGCCTCCTCCACACTCTGCTTTGGGTGAGAAATTTGATAAAATGACAGAAATCGAAATTTCCCCGGACACTATTCTCGGGTCTGCACGCAACCGTCATATTCTTTGGATTTTCTCTTGTCATTGACATTTCTTTGGATATAGTGACACAAATCGATATTCCTCTATGTTTGTAGCATCTTCAACAGATATAATGTATTCCTCCATTCCTAAATATAAATCACCATGATTGCTTTTCCCTCAAAAAAAAAATCATTTTATAGCTTTCAATACAGAAAAATGCACAGGAGTACCTAGGTGCTCCACCCCCTATATGAATACCAAATTCAAAAAATACTAGGAAAAAACAAAAATATCTGGGATCTTGGGATATCAAACATAAGTACCCAATATACTCCCGTGTAAAGTTTCATAAAAAAATACCAGGAAATGTATCCGTGTCGGAAAAAATACAGTCCGACCTATGATCCACCTAAACAGTTTTTTTTACATAGGACTTTTTTGTCCTTTTTACCGAGAATACCACGAATGTCATTTTTTCGCGGAAATTTGCACGGAAGTACATTGGGCACCCAAGTTCAATATCCCCAAATCCTAGATTTTTTTTTCAATTTTCTCAGTATTTTTTCGATTTTAATGTTCATATAGGGGGATGGAGCAGCCGGGAGCCAAAAATCCGCGTCCTTTCAATACATGACTACATACGGATGTATACAGACATAGTTTAGGCCTCGTTTGATCGCAAAGTATTTTCTAAGTATTTTGGGAATACTACATGTGTGGATGCCGCAAAACAAATACGCAGCCGCGCACACGCCAACCGCCACGCTGAACACTCCTCCTGCGGCAGCCCGCCTCACTACCGGACCGCTGCCGGCTCAATTTTAGCCATGAACGCCATCGCCGCCAGCCCTCTGACTCCGCTGCTTGACCTCACTGCTCCGGACAGTCGCGACAGCCCCACCGCCGCACCGATTTGGGTTGTGTTTCGGCCAGTCACAGCCCCTCAGCTGGCCGTAGACATGGACTAGTGGCAAGCAGCAGCACCGCTGCTGACCATGCAGCTGCCGCGACTGAGCCAAGCTGCTTCTGCTTCAGATGGCATTAACGTCGCGACAATGTCGTTTATTGCCGCAAGCTCGGCCTCTCCAACTGTCGTGGAATTGTCACGACAGATGTCCTAGTGAAAGGACCTAGTCGTGGAGCCATCGCAACTAGAAAACTTAAAGGGGTTTAATCGGGACAAAGGACACGAGGTTTATACTGGTTCGGCCCCTTGCAGTGAAGGTAAAAGCCTACGATCCAGTTTTGAGTGGGATTGCTTATGTCTCGATAACCAGGGAGCGAATCGCTTGACCTAGCTCTCGATTTAATGTTACTTGCCCTGAACCGCCAGCGGGTCGTCCCTTTATATACACAGGTCGATGCCCAGCGGCTCACAGAGTCCCGGCCGGCTCATAAACAGTGTCCGGCTCGGTCTCTTAACTATTCTTGCCTTACAATACAAGTCACGTACATATGGCGGTTTATCACTACGGGCCTTAAGTCGCCTCTGGGCTTTGGGCCCTTAACTGAACCGCCGTCTCCAACCTTGGTCTTGGGCTTCAAGAATACTTGTCAGTATAACCCGGCCCCTCCTGGGCGGGTCATACCAATAATTATATCCCCAACATTAGGTCCCGGATTGATTTGGACTGGTTCATGTCAATCTTCAATACTTAAGAAAAAATTCTTCTGCTCTTTATGAAATTTTCGTAACCCGCCATGACGTCATCCTTTGGATTTGTGGTAACCCGCCATGACGTCATCCTCTGGATTTGTGGTAACCCGCCATGACGTCTGTAACGCCCCGAGACCGACGGTCCAGAAGACTTCCATATTTTTGTGACCTCTGTGTGTTTTTATTTGTGCTTGCTCTATTTATTTTTGCATTGCATCATGTCATCATGCCATCATCTCATAAATCTTTTGCAACTCAACTAAATAAATGGCATGGATCTTTGATCCATTTAAATCGAGGGAATTCACATGGTGATTCTCTTTAAAACATATCCTCTCGATATTTAGAGAGCTAAAGTAAATATTCCAATTATTTGGATTTACCGCAAACACACTTACAAAATATCCTAATGCCTTTGTTGTCTTAATTCTTGATCTCCAACTTTGCCATTTATTCTTTCATCATCTTCCGGAGCTCCACCAAAAATCCCAACATTTTTGGAAACCTCTAATTCCTAGTCCTTGCTCAAACCTTTTGAATTAAATTCAAATGACTTTGAATTTAATTCCTGCAATCTTGCCACTCCTATTTTTCATGGACCGTGCACATTTTTGTGAGTCCAAGTAAATTAACCCCATGCCCAAATTCTTTTCGTAACCCTCTCTTTCTTTTATTTCTTATCTCTATTTTGTTTCTTTTCTTTTGAGAGAAAGAGAGAGAGAGAGAGAGAGGAGAGCCCAGCCGCCGGCCTCTATGGCCCATCCGGCAGCCGCCTCCCGAACCCTAGCTAACCCTGCCCGATCCCCATCTCTTCCCCTCGTCCATCCCCCGCCGCCAGGAGCCATCTCTCCCTCGTTCCCCCGCATCTCTCGCTCGATCCCCCTCCTCTCGCCCTCTCCCTCGAGCTCCAACGGGGACCGCGTCGCCAGGCCGCCGCCCGCTCCTCCCTCGACCCCGCCAGAAGCGAGCGCTGCCGAGCAGCTCCTTCGCCTCCGCTTCGTCGCCGTCCTCCATGGCGTCGCCTCCCCAAGCTCCGCCCCGCCGGATCCACGTCGTCACCCCCGTCTCGAGCCCCGCCGACGTCCAGCCTCCTCGACCTCGACCTCGACCTCCTCTGCTTCCCTCGTCCTCGCTCGATCTCGAGCAGGGGAGCAGGCACGTCATCGCTCCCTCTGCCATGGAGCTCGCGTCCCCTCGCGTCGCGCCACCTTGTCTCCTCTTCGAGCACGAGCTCCGCCTCCCCTGCTGCACGTCAAGGCCGATGCCGACCGCATCGTCCAACGCCAAGTCCCGGCCTCCTCTGCTTTGTGGCGACCACCACCATGGCCGCGGCTACCATCAACCAACCGCGCGGCTCGCCCCCTGTCTCGGTCGTGCCAAGTTCCCTACTCCGCCTCCACACGCCGCCCGCACATGCTACCAACAGCCAGCAGCTCGAGCTGCCTCCATGCATCTCCGGTGACCTCCCGAGGCAGGGCCTTGACGAGTCCCTCGATGCCCCTCCAGATGTGTCAATGCCTTTGTTTGAACCATGTACAACTACACGGTGATGCGCCAAGTACCCCCTCGGATCGTCAAGTTCTACTACAAGGAACCGCCAAGTACCACTACGATTGCCGCGTACATCTACGGACGCAAAAACCGGAACAACAAGTACCCCGCCGTCACATGTACCACTACCGTCGCCGAGATCGCGAGAACCTCTACCCTCGACCCTAGAGCGTGCGAGAACGACTACTTCCACTACTACCGTCGCGGAACAACTACTTCCTTTACTTCCCTCGACGACCTGTGAACGACTACTTCCTCTCTGAACCGGTCCGCTTTGAAAATGCATGCCTCGAAGGTATAACCCCGAGACGCCGTCCGTGGACCGAATGCATGTGTTGTATGAGATGCACCCTATGTTTGCACCGTGCCCGTTTGCTTCATGCACGTTCCTCCTCGTTCGCCATGCCGATGACCCGTGGGAACCCGGTAACCGGGATCACCCCACCATCTCTAGCATGTTCCGCACATCCGCACGCTTCCTTTTGCACCGGTATCTCCATGAGCTACCGGAACCGATATGTTGCCGTGGCATCATTTTCGGATTCGTTGCCGTGGCACCCCTTTCTTCCACCACGGTGATAAATGCTTCATAACATGCTTATGTCAACATTTTCATAAAAATTGCATATAACTTGTATATGTCATCCGCATCATGATAACAACATTTAGAATGTTTAAACTTGTTGTTGCATTAAATTGCTAAATAACATGTGGGGATTTTCTGGAATTGTTGTGAGTTGTTCCGGCCTCATTTAAACTTGCCTACATAGGTAGTTTTCATTATGCTTCACCTCTTGCCATGTTAACCAACATTTAATCTTGTCTTGTTCATAGCCGAGAGAGAAACTAAACAATTAATGTGGTGTTCCGTCAATATGCAACTCGTTGCATATTGAGCTCCACTTAACTTGTAGTGTTGTTTGTGCATATTGCCATGCCATGCCTCATTAAACCGGACATGCATCATACTTGATTGTGCTTCATGCCATGTTTATGTGATGGTTGTTTACTATGTTGTTTGTTTCTTTCCGGGTTGCTTCTCTCGTTAGCTTTGGTTTCGTTCCGGAGTTGTGAGGATCCGTTCGACTTCGTCCGTTTGTCTTGTTCGTGGACTCGTTCTTCTTCCTAGCGGGATCTCAGGCAAGATGACCATACCCTCGAAATCACTTCTATCTTTGCTTGCTAGATGCTCGCTCTTTTGCTATGCCTATGCTATGATGCCTACCACTTGCTATATCATGCCTCCCATGTTGCCATGTCAAGTCTCTAACCATCCTTTCCTAGCAAACCATTGTTTGGCTATGTTACCGCTTTGCTCAGCCCCTCTTATAGCGTTGTTAGTTGCAGGTGAAGGTGAAGTTTGTTCCTTGTTGGAACATGGAGATGTTGTTCCTTGTTGGAACATGTTTACTTGTTGGGATATCACAATATCTCTTATTTAATTAATGCACCTATATACTTGGTCAAGGGTGGAAGGCTCGGCCTTATGCCTGGTGTTTTGTTCCACTCTTGCCACCCTAGTTTCCGTCATATCGGTATTATGTTCCCGGATTTTGCGTTCCTAACGCGGTTGGGTGATTTATGGGACCCCCTTGACAGTTCGCTTTGAATAAGACTCCTCCAGCAAGGCCCAACCTTGGTTTTACCATTTGACTACCTACCACATATACCCCTTCCCTTGGGTTCTGCAGACTCAAGGGTCATCTTTATTTTAGCCCCCCCCCCGGGCCAGTGCTCCTTCGAGTGTTGGTCCGAAACGGGCAGACTACGGGGCCACCACGGGGCAACTCGAGGGCTGGTTTTACTCGTAGGCTGACCTATCCGGTGTGCCCTGAGAACGAGGTACGTGCGACTCCTATCGGGATTTGTCGGCACATCCGGGCGGCTTTGCTGGTCTTGTTTTATTACTGTCGAAATGTCTTGTAGTCCGGGATTCCGAGACTGATCGGGTCTTCCCGGTAGAAGGAATATCCTTCGTTGATCGCTAGAGCTTATAATGGGCTAAGTTGGGACACCCCTGCAGGGTATTATCTTTCGAAAGCCGTGCCCGCGGTTATGAGGCAGATGGGAATTTGTTAACGTCCGGTTGTAGAAAACCTAAAGTTGACCTTAATTAAAATACATCAACCGCGTGTGTAACCGTGATGGTCTCTTCTCGGCGGAGTCCGGGAAGTGAACACGGTGTTGGAGTTATGTTTGACGTAAGTAGTTTCAGGATCACTTCTTGATCGCTACTAGCTTCATGACCGTGCCTTGCTTCTCTTCTCGCTCTCTTTTGCGATTGTAGCCACCATATATGCTAGTCGCTTGCTGCAGCTCCACCTCATTACTCCATCCTTCCTATAAGCTTAAATAGTCTTGATCTCGCGGGTGTGAGATTGCTGAGTCCTCGTGACTCACAGATACTTCCAAAACCAGTTTGCAGGTGCCGATGAAACCGTGCAGGTGACGCGTCCAAGCTCAAGGAGGAGCTCGATGAAGATCTTGTTCATTGTGTTGTTTCGTTTCAGTTGATCAGTAGTGGAGCCCAGTTGGGACGATCGGGGATCTGTGTAGCATTTGGGGTAGTCTTCTTTTATTTTGGTTCCGTAGTCAGACCTTGATTGTATCTGTATGATGTAATGCTTTACTCATGTATTGTGTGAAGTGGCGATTGTAAGCCAACTATGTATCTCTTTCCCTTATGTATTACATGGGTTGTGTGAAGATTACCTCACTTGTGACATTGCTTTCAATGCGGTTATGCCTCTAAGTCGTGCTCCGACACGTGGGAGATATAGCCGCATCGAGGGCGTTACAAGTTGGTAATCAGAGCCTTCCCCGACCTTAGGAGCCCCACTGCTTGATCGTTTTTAGCCGCCGAGTTGTGTCTAGAAAAATGTTTTGAGTCATTTAGGATTATATATATTGGAGAGTTAGGAATTCTTTTTACTCCCCAGTCTCTTCATCGCTCTGGTAAGGCATCCTGACGTAGAGTTTTGACTCTTCTCTTCTGAAATTTCACTAAAAAAAATTTAGGATCACGCGGGTATCTTGGAATCGTTCCGATGGTTTTATGATGAGAATATTGTCTTGGTGCCTCCTGTCAGGGGTTTAGTGGAAGTGTCCCGGGGAGTTGAGCTCTGAGGTGTTGTCGCCATAATTTTATCGTTGCAGTTCTGGAATACCTGAGTTTAGTACGCCGACATCGAAAATCTCTTTTATGCAGTTCGTTGGTGAGATAACCTCGTCGCCACCCAGTACTGGGGCGGGAGTTCGGGAGTATCGCCATAACTTGTATAACGGATGCTTTTCGAAGGTTGAGGTAGACGATTTCCGAAGGTTTCTTGGTTATGTGTTGAAGGATGGATACAGCTGGATGTAGGATTTGCTAGTTTTGGGTAAGATATTATGCTTCCCCTGTATCCCCAACACCTGATTGCATAACCGGAGAATTTCGGGAGTTTCATAGGTGGGAATTCAAGTAGCTCTTAGGATATCTTTCCGACGGATGTATGATATGAAATTGGGGTTCAACGTCTAGTGGTCCGCCTATTCACGGTTGGTTTTACAGTGGTCTCGTTGTGTCTTAAAGAGTCCTTGGCTATGCCGACTCGGGGACGCTTCGTATGTCATGTGCACTGCCTTGTACATGATGGTGTTGTACGATCGAGCCCGTGTAGGCCCCACCACGAAAACTTCGGACGAAATCTCTATCATATGTTTGTTCCGGCTTATTCTGCAAGCCAGCCCTTTGTTTTTTGTTTTGAGTTGTGGTATTCGAGTTGCTTCAATGTCAAGTGTTGATTCCATACCTTTCCGAAATGGTGTTCTCATACTCCGATGTGAATACCAATCCTTCTCGACAATCGAGATTGTCATGTCAATCCTTTTCAACCGGCGTGTTTCTCTTCAAGTGGATCCGATCACTTCAACATCAGCAAGACCAATTATCATTTCTTCTCAACGGTGTTTGTTTCATCCGTCTCTAAGTTGCCTTTGTTTTTTCCCGCCCACCCACCCTTTTTCCTCAAGGACTAAGATTTCTTTACCAAGTATACTTTTATTTTTGTGAAGTTTCTCCATTCTTTTTCGTCAATGTTCTTACCTGGTGGTTCTCAAGAAGATGTTCTACTAGTTCGTCATTCCTCATTCCTTTCTCTTCTCCGGTGGATTCAAGTCAAGTTTTGTTGATCATACCTTTTTCCTCATTTCAATGTCTTCTCATACCGGTGCACCTCATTATCATTCTACTTCTCGCTATTTGTTATTCCGGAGTGCTCAAGATATCTCGAAGATTCGTGTTTCCACTCTGCATTCGTTCAAGCTCTTTCGAGATTGGTATCTCATTCAAGTCATTTAATTCAACCGGTGCAACATCTCTTTTAAATCTTTTCAACGGTGTTCTTTTGAGTGGGCCCTAACCCACAGGTCTTTTCCCAGGATCTTACCTGACTCTTCTATTTTCCTAGAGCTATCCTAAATTCTTCTCCAAGTTTGACGTAAGAATGACTTATCATCAGTCAAATGCTTTTCTCCAAGATCTTTCAAATTCTTTTCATAGTTGGCTCAACCTCTTCGCTTTTGATTCTTCCGGTGTGCCTCAATAATTCTTGGTGGTGTTTCTCGTTGTCATTCTCATCATTTGAAGATCGAAGAAGAGTTTCTCTTTAATCTTGCTCTATTCTCTTCAAGATTCATGGTGCTAGCCTGTTGCCATCCTCTCATAATTGTTTTCGATTGTGAGAATCTTTTTCACCCATCCGGAGCATTTTAGGAGTCTTTTCAGTTTCATTCTTTGAAGCCCATCATCTCAGTATTATTCATTCAAGCTTTCAGCTCTCGTTCTCCAAATCATACCGGTGCATCATTCAAGTACCCTCTAATCAGTTCATGATCTCTTTGTTCTCATGTATCTAAATACCCTCAAGTATCTTCATTCATTTTGCAATTCTTCCCGGTGATTTGTGCATTTGCTACGTTCAATTTCAATTCTTACGGTGGTTCGTTCAAGAGTTCTCTTTCTTTGTTATCATATCAATTCATTCGTTCTTTCCAAATCCTACCGGTGGTTCATTGAAGACCTTCTCAAGTTTACGCCATATCTCTCTTAATCCTTTCTACGAGAATAAGTAGTATGCCAAATCCGTTGCTTGTCATCAATTTAAATTGGTGAAGGATACGCATAACATAATTCTTGTTCTTGTTTCATCCAAGTGATTAATTCCTTCTTTCGGAGTTTGTTCATGATGAATAAATTCTCGGTTTCAGTTGTTTCATCTTTTCTTTTCCCGGAGTTCCAAGCTCTCATCATCACGAAGATCCATCTAAATCATTGCAAGGCTTCACCTTGTGTTTTCAACTTCTCTTTCTTTCTATCACCCTTTTGTTTACCGGAGTTCTTCATGGAGGCTCTACATGGTGCTTCGTCAAGGATTCTTTTCATTCTTCAATTGTTCATCAAGATTTCTCTCGAAGTTAAGATCCATCAAGCCATACTTCAAAATAAACATGGTGCTCAACACATGTTTTGTTTTGAGGAGTTCAAGCATTCTTCATCTTGCATTCCGAAGTGCAATTCTTTCGACCTTATCTTTTCAGGTCGTGTTATGTCATTTTGACAATTTCATTCATGTTTCATGATTCACATGTTGTCAAGAATGAGGTATTTTAAATCCATCAATCTCTTCGTTGGATTTATCTTGTGTCATGTTTTCACCTAAAGCCTTCCCTAAGGAATGTTGCTATTATGGTGCTTATCAATGATCCAAGTTTTCTCCTATCCTCTTGGTGAAAGAAGTTTTTCATCGCCTTGGTGCTCTCACTCAAATCAATGTCTTCCTTTAGTGGCCATTTGTCATCTCATAATGTTGAGATGTTTCAATAAGTCCACTACAAGCTTATTCTTTTCGTTGTTGGTTTTCTAACAACTCCGTTCAATCCTTCTTTTTAAGGAGGCTCTTTCAAATTCAATTGTGATAGAAGTTGTTATTCTCTTCTCTGTTCTCTCGATTCCACTCTTTCATTTGTCCCGAAGGCATTGTGATGTTTTCTTTGACCCATTATATCATTTTGGAGTTCATGTTCTTTTCCTTACTTATCCATTTAACCGAAGTGTCGTGTTTTCATTCGAGTTCTTTAATTTTATCAAGTTTTCCCTCCTTCCTCAACTGGAGAGCTGTCTGAAATCTTTCTTACCCCTTGTGCCATTCTTTCAATAGTTCCGGAGGCAGTGTGTTGTTCATTTCATCAAGTATCCTCTCATCTTGTCAAGTTCATGTTCAATTCCTTCCATGTTCAACCGAAGTGCTGCCCGAATTCTTCCCCTCTCATCTTGTTTTAACCGGACTGGTTTCGAATTCTATCTTGTCCATTAAACTCTTGATTCATGTCTTTGCAACCTTCAAGTTCCCATAATGTTCCTTGTTCCTTTTTTCTAACGGATTGTTTGCAATCTCGTTCATCTCTGTTGTACTCTTTCTTTTAAATTGCTCAACCTCTCAAGGTTCGTGGTTTCACTGGTTCGTCAAAGAAGCAACTTAGTTTTACCACCTCTCTTCCTCTTCCGTTTCTCTCCGGTGCCATCCTAGATCTCGGGACGAGATCCTCTTGTAGTGGTGGAGTGTTGTAACGCCCCGAGACCGACGGTCCAGAAGACTTCCATATTTTTGTGACCTCTGTGTGTTTTTTATTTGTGCTTGCTCTATTTATTTTTGCATTGCATCATGTCATCATGCCATCATCTCATAAATCTTTTGCAACTCAACTAAATAAATGGCATGGATCTTTGATCCATTTAAATCGAGGGAATTCACATGGTGATTCTCTTTAAAACATATCCTCTCGATATTTAGAGAGCTATAGTAAATATTCCAATTATTTGGATTTACCGCAAACACACTTACAAAATATCCTAATGCCTTTGTTGTCTTAATTCTTGATCTCCAACTTTGCCATTTATTCTTTCATCATCTTCCGGAGCTCCACCAAAAATCCCAACATTTTTGGAAACCTCTAATTCCTAGTCCTTGCTCAAACCTTTTGAATTAAATTCAAATGACTTTGAATTTAATTCCTGCAATCTTGCCACTCCTATTTTTCATGGACCGTGCACATTTTTGTGAGTCCAAGTAAATTAACCCCATGCCCAAATTCTTTCCGTAACCCTCTCTTTCTTTTATTTCTTATCTCTATTTTGTTTCTTTTCTTTTGAGAGAAAGAGAGAGAGAGGAGAGCCCACCCGCCGGCCTCTAAGGCCCATCCGGCAGCCGCCTCCCGAACCCTAGCTAACCCTGCCCGATCCCCATCTCTTCCCCTCGTCCATCCCCCGCTGCCAGGAGCCATCTCTCCCTCGTTCCCCCGCATCTCTCGCTCGATCCCCCTCCTCTCGCCCTCTCCCTCGAGCTCCAACGGGGACCGCGTCGCCAGGCCGCCGCCCGCTCCTCCCTCGACCCCGCCAGAAGCGAGCGCTGCCGAGCATCTCCTTCGCCTCCGCTTCGTCGCCGTCCTCCATGGCGTCGCCTCCCCAAGCTCCGCCCCGCTGGATCCACGTCGTCGCCCCCATCTCGAGCCCCGCCGACGTCCAGCCTCCTCGACCTCGACCTCGACCTCCTCTGCTTCCCTCGTCCTCGCTCGATCTCGAGCAAGGGAGCAGGCACGTCAGCGCTCCCTCTGCCATGGAGCTCGCGTCCCCTCGTGTCGTGCCGCCGGTCTCCTCTTCGAGCACGAGCTCCGCCTCCCCTGCTGCACGTCAAGGCCGATGCCGACCGCATCGTCCAACGCCAAGTCCCGGCCTCCTCTGCTTCGTGGCGACCACCACCATGGCCGCGGCTACCATCAACCAACCGCGCGGCTCGCCCCCTGTCTCGGTCGTGCCAAGTTCCCTGTTCCGCCTCCACACGCCGCCCGCACACGCTACCAACAGCCAGCAGCTCGAGCTGCCTCCATGCATCTCCGGTGACCTCCCGAGGCAGGGCCTTGACGAGTCCCTCGATGCCCCTCCAGATGTGTTAATGCCTTTGTTTGAACCATGTACAACTACATGGTGATGCGCCAAGTACCCCCTCGGATCGTCAAGTTCTACTACATGGAACCACCAAGTACCACTATGATTGCCGCGTACATCTACGGACGCAAAAACCGGAACAACAAGTACCCCGACGTCACATGTACCACTACATATATGCTAGTCGCTTGCTGCAGCTCCACCTCATTACTCCATCCTTCCTATAAGCTTAAATAGTCTTGATCTCGTGGGTGTGAGATTGCTGAGTCCTCGTGACTCACAGATACTTCCAAAACCAGTTTGCAGGTGCCGATGAAACCGTGTAGGTGACGCGTCCGAGCTCAAGGAGGAGCTCGATGAAGATCTTGTTCATTGTGTTGTTTCGTTTCAGTTGATCAGTAGTGGAGCCCAGTTGGGACGATCGGGGATCTGTGTAGCATTTGGGGTAGTCTTCTTTTATTTTGGTTCCGTAGTCGGACCTTGATTGTATCTGTATGATGTAATGCTTTACTCATGTATTGTGTGAAGTGGCGATTGTAAGCCAACTATGTACCTCTTTCCCTTATGTATTACATGGGTTGTGTGAAGATTACCTCACTTGCGACATTGCTTTCAATGCGGTTATGCCTCTAAGTCGTGCTCCGACACGTGGGAGATATAGCCGCATCGAGGGTGTTACAACGTCACATGCCATAAATGCACGCTTTGTTCAATGTATCCCAACGGATCTTTATTTTGATGACCATCCCGAAAATCGAGGCGCCCTTGTAGTTGGATAAGTTATGTTTTCGGCCTCCTCGTTTTTCGCGCTCTTTTAGTGGTCCTTCCTTATAAATAGACCCGACTAGTAGATTCTTCTGAGTCGGAGGTAGCCCTTGACTCTCTTGGCTCCTTTTTTAACCATCTTATTGACACTGATTATCAGCAGGAGGACACAGGAGCAAGCCATAGAAAGGCTAAAGAGGTAACTATCATTTCCTCCGACTCCGAGCCTTTGCCAAGACAGAAAATCTGCAGAGTAACCCGAAAAGTAAGATTTTCACATCCCTTAGCTTATCAAGATCTTTAATTTCTTTTGAAGCGACAGATTCACGAGAGCCGGAGGCAGACCCAGACCAGGAAGGATGCGGAGCTCTCCTCCGGCTTGCCGAACACCCCAAGGAAGCGCCGGAACAAGGTCACTTATGATTTAAATATCTTTTATCCTTTGGCGGGTCTCACTCATCAACCGCTCAATTCTTCTGACGTGGATTATTAGGAAACTTCCCCTTCCTCTGGCGACTCAATGCAGTCCAACCTGCCGGCTTTCAAGACCGCACCAGGGTAATGATAACCTGCTTAACCTATATTCATTTCAATTCATTGTTTTGTCCTAACCCTTTGACCATGTAGTGACCAAGCCAAGCCCAGCAAAAGGGTCAAGAAGAACAAGTCGGTTGAAGACACAGTCGTGATCGAGCCAGTACTTGGAACAGTCGCGCCTGAATCGTTAACTCATGAGCCACCACCTGAACCGGCTCAAGATATACCAACTCCAAGTGCTGACCCGCCTGCTGAACGAGCCGTGGATGGCTCAGAAAACCCGGAAGCCCCTAGCCCGGTCAGGACGAATGATCCTCAAGACACTGATGTTGAAATCACTAGAACCGGCTTTGCTGAGCCGGGAAGGCCAACCATGCTAGCCAAGTGTTCCGCCAAGGAGGAGCTTCTGGAACACCGTCGGGTCAAGCTTGACGTCACGGACTATACTCACATGAGTATTGGAGAAGTCTTTTCTGGCTACATGAGCCAAGTGCACAGTAGTCATAACCTTGAGATCGACATGGTGAGGCAGATGCACCAAAAATTTGAGGTACAACCCTTTCTCTGTATTTCATTTATCTTTACTATGCCAACCCCCAAGTCTATTTCTTATGATGAATATGTTGTAGACTTAGAAACAAATTTAGTGACATTAGTAGCATAGATGAATAAAACATGCAAGAAGTCTGGCTTACTCCGTAGTCCCCAAGGGGCGGCTTAACCAGCATGGTTGAACAGGTACTTCGCATGGTTGTATAAAATAAAATACTTACAAAGCTTTGAACAGCAATATGCATTAGCCCCCAAGTGCCAAGTACTATTGCTTGCAAAGTGCTTGGGACTTACTATCATGAACCGCCACTTTAAGTAAAATTCTTCGGTAGACATTAGCCCCCAAGTGCCAAGTGTTGTTGCTCGCAAAAGGCTTGGGACTTAATATTGCCTCAAAATTGTCTTGATTTTTACCTTGTATTTGTATAGGCCGCCACGAGTCAACTCGAATCAGAAGTGACTGATCTGAAGAATCGCCTTGAGGCCCAAGAGACGGAAACCCAAAGAGCCGACTCCAAGTTTAAATTCAGCGTTTCTGAACAAGAAAAACTGAAGAAAGAATTTGAAATGGAGAAGAAGGCTTGGGCTGATGAAAAAATTGCATTGATTAACCGAGCCGAGAAGGCAGAGGCGGCTCTTGAAGAAGCATCCGGTGAATTAACCGGCTTAAAATGCCATGTCTCTCAAATGGTCTCAGCGATCTTCGATAAGTCGCCCTGCAAGTGTTAAATATTTGAACCTTTCAATTGATCATATAATTGGAATTGACTCACCTCATCATGTTTGTGCGGGCCACAGGAGTTCAAATCTGAACTAAGATATGCCGATCAAGCTGAAGGCGGTTTATACGCTGGTGGAGCAACTGTACACCGGGTCTCAGCGTGCATTAGCCACAGTGGCTTTGTCAAATGAAGTGCCTACCCTCCTGGCGGAGGTATTAAAGAAGCTTTCCGTGCTACCCCAACGGTTCAATGAACTAAGGCGGTCAGCTGCAAGAGCCGGAGTGGTAAATGCTTTAATCCGGGCCAAAGCTTGGCTACCAAAGTTAGACCCGGCCGACATCGCCATTGGCTATCCAAGCTTGAAGGAGGATGGTACTTCTTTTGAACATGAAGACTTTACCACTTGTGTGAAGGACCCGTGGCCACCCTGATAGCTGATAAAGTGGATCTTACCAAGTACTAGGCGGGTTATGATGCAGAGAACCAGAGAATTCCAACGCCTCACTATAAAGTGACCAGTCTGATCCCCCCACTCCGTAAGCATACCTTCGCCCCTGAAGTTGACCCAGCCGGACTAGTTGATGATGAAGCTGAATGTGAAGCTTTGAACAACATTGACTGGTCATCATCAACCTTCCAGGAAAGGGGACAGGGCGAAGAAGCAGAGAGGGCTGACCCAGACGCTTCAGGCGAACATGAGAGCTAATCTAGCGTGGCAGCTCATACATGTGATGTGCTAAAAAACAATATGAATCATTTGGACTCGGGAGTCATGTAATAGAATAGAAATAACTTTGAGTTGGCCGTGCCATCGTGCACGTTTTTTGGTGCTTAAAGCTATTAAGCTGCCGTGTTATATTCACTCATGTTTACTCTTCATCTGCTTTCCGTATGCTTGACCAAATCTTTTAACTGTCTTGCACATAAAAACAGACCACAAGGTCTCTCGGCGGCTTACCACAAGGTGGGTCATAATAACTTGATATATTAAGATGGAAAAAGAATCACAGATAAGCTTGTTGTAACATATAATGTTTGAAACACAACTATAATCTTACACCTGTGACCTTTTTGAATTTGCACTGCCGGCTTATGTGACCCGGTCAGTAAGGGTGATAACCCAATCTTCGGACACCAATATTTCCAAAGGTATAATTATTCTCACACATTGGCGACTTATCAGCCAATATCAAGCCGGGTTAAAATTAACCACATTTGTATTTGTAGACCTCAAAAAAGTCTCAAGTCAAATAAAGGGTGCTTCCAAAGAAAACTTAAACCAAATAGAATATAAAAAATTCAAGGCTTCTGATTCAAATACGATCAGTAAACCGTTCCAAAGGGGTTAAGCTACGATTCGAATACGATCATGTAGCCCCTAGTGGCTTTGGCGTTGCGCCGATCAAGAGGGTACTGACAGCTTTGTTCTCTTTGGTTTGAATACGAACTATGTTTGAACAGGAAGCCCCCTAATGACCTTGAGAGTTTTTTAACGACTCTGATTCGAATACAATCAAAGTCGGTTCCCAAAAGGGGTTGAGCTATGTTTTGAATACGATCAAGAAGCCCCCTAGTGAGCTCGGCAGTGTGCCAATCACAAGGGTACCGACAGCTATGTTCTCTTTGGTTCGAATACGACCTATGTTTGAACAGGAAACCCCCTAGTGATCATAAGGTTTAACAGCCAGATTCAAATACGATCATGAGCCGGACCAAGAGGGTTAAGGTAGATCGAATATGATCAGCCCCCAAATGGTCATGTGAGATGACAATGATAATAACAATGACACATTTACCTTTGAGGATGAAAAAAGGACAGAGGTCCTGCTTTATTATTTATCATAATATATACATCATCAAAATATGTACATCATGAGAGCCGGTGGCTCAAGTGTAGTAAGGCCAAAGATGCGCAATATTCCACGGCCGGCGGGTCTCCTCCTCCACGGAGTAAGCTGGACTTCTTGCATGTTTTATCCATCTATGCTACTAATGTCACTAAATTTGTTTCTAAGTCTACATCATATTCATCATAAGCAATAGACTTGCGGGCTGGCATAGTAAAGATAAATGAATACAGAGAAAGGGTTGTACCTCAAATTTTTGGTGCATCTGCTTCACCATGTCAATCTCAAGGTTACGACTGCTGGGCACTTGGCTCATGTAGCCAGAAAAGACTTCTCCAATACTCATGTGAGTATAGTCCGTGACGTCAAGCTTGACCCGGCGGGTTACTGGGCCCTACGCCAGGTGTATGGAAGAGGTTTCGAAGATCATAAACCGGAGGGAGTCGAGACTGAGTCTTCTGGTATCTTCTCCTCATAACCTCATTGGACGCATTCCGATCCTGCGTGAGCCGGAAAGTCTGCGCCTGAATCCACTGAGCCTGAGCGTCCAGAGCCGCCCGCTCTGCGGTCATCCTCACATCCTCCACTGCCAGATCTTCCTTAGCCTACACTATATCTAGTTTCAGCTGCGCCACTTCCGCATCATATTGAGCTTGATCCGCCGGGTTGACCACAGCGGTTAACAGAGTGGTCATCTTGTCCGTGAGATCCATCAACACCTGAGCAGGCGAGCGCACAGGGCCTCCTGCCCCGGCTGCGGCTGACCCGAAGGTTATTGCTGCCGTATTTGTGGAGTCTTGAATAGGTTGCGTGCCTGCCATGAAGATTCTGACCCTGCTCGACGGCTCAAGGAAATCCAGAATACTGCTGCCATCGGAACAGCCCCCAAGCCCGACGTCTTGCAGTTGAAACAACGAATCCATCTCGCCTGTGGACGACTCACCATCAGAATAGATGGTCGACTCACCACCAGATGCAGATCCTTCAGAGAGCCCTCTGTGGATGCATCCCACAAAGGCACGCTTCACAGCAGGCAGAGCCCGGGCGGGTCTCGCACGCTGAGCCGTCTCGACGAGGTCGGTGCAGATGTCCGGCTTAGGGCCTGGCTCGCCTATCTTGCCGATGAAAACGTGGATTCCACTGAAGGGGACCCGGTACCTGTACTCAATTGAGCCGGCATCGGGGCCCCAGCCCGTGTCGTTAATGTAGAGCTTGCCGCGATGACTCTTGGTCATCCGGCCCACAGCGTATCCCTTGAGCCCTTTGAAGCTACCCTTCAAGAACTCAAATCCACCGTGCGCTGGCCCCATGGTGGGCGCCAACTGTCATGGAATTGTCATGGCAGATGTCCTAGTGAAAGGACTTAGTCGTGGAGCCATCACAACTAGGAAGCTTAAAGGGATTTAATTGGGACAAAGGACACGAGATTTATACTGGTTCAGCCCCTTGCGGTGAAGGTAAAAGCCTACGATGCAGTTTTGAGTGGGATTGCTTATGTCTTGATAACTAGGGAGCGAATCGCTTGACCTAGCTCTCGATTTAATGTTACTTGCCCTGAACCGCCGGCGGGTCGTCCCTTTATATACAGAGGTCGACGCCCAGCGGCTCACAGAGTCCCGGCCGGCTCATAAACAGTATCCAGCTCGGTCTCTTAACTATTCTTGCCTTACAATACAAGTCACGTACATATGGCGGTTTATCACTACGGGCCTTAAGTCGCCTATGGGCTTTGGGCCCTTAACTGAACCGCCGTCTCCAACCTTGGTCTTGGGCTTAAAGAATACTTGTCAGTATAACCCGGCCCCTCCTGGGCGGGTCATACCAATAGTTATATCCCCAACACCAACAGGGCGACCACCTCGGTTCCGACAAGGAGCATGCTGGTTCCCTCCTCCTCGCACACTAGGGGCGTGTTTGGTTACATTGACAATCGAGCATGACTCGGCGAGCCTGGCTCTAGTGAGCCGGTTTGAGGGGATGCATGCAAAAAAACTGATGCACATAGTTTGGTTGCCTGCATGTACCTAGTTGCATGAGACAGCCATTTTTGACCTGACGTTTGGTTGCCCGCTGTCGGTGTCAAAACCGGCCGATCTCGGGTAGGGGGTCCCGAACTGTGCGTCTAGGCGGATGGTAACAGGAGACAAGGGACACGATGTTTTTACCCAGGTTCGGGCCCTCTCGGTGGAGGTAAAACCCTACTCCCGCTTGATTGATATTGATGATGTGGGTAGTACAAGAGTGGATCTACCACGAGATCAAGGAGGCTAAACCCTAGAAGCTAGCCTATGGTATGATTGTTGTAATGGTTGTGTCCTACGGACTAAAACCCTCCGGTTTATATAGGCATCGAAGAGGGCTAGGGTTACACAGAGTCGGTTACAATGGTAGGAGATCTACATATCCGTATCGCCAAGCTTGCCTTCCACGCCAAGGAAAGTCCCATCCGGACACGGGACAAAGTCTTCAATCTTGTATCTTCATAGTCTTGGAGTCCGGCCGATGATGATAGTCCGGCTATCCGAACTCCCCCTAGTCCAGGACTCCCTCAGTAGCCCCTGAACCAGGCTTCAATGACGATGAGTCCGGCGCAAGGCGGGTTCCTCCTCCGAATAATTCATAGAAGATTGTGAACACCAGGATAGTGTCCGGCTCTACAAAATAAATTCCACATTCCACCGTAGAGAGAATAATATGTGCACAAGTTCAATCTGTTGACGTATTTTGTGGCATGACGTCATACCACCACCAAGCCTTTACTTGAATCGTTTTTATTATACCACCTCAGCGCGCTTAGCGAAGCGGTTTCCTTGGCACGTCTTGTCGAAGCAGAAATCGTGTTCCCCTTATTCCGGGATTCCCATCAATACGGACGTGGGTAACCCAATCGTGCCCGTTGCCACGCCCCCTCTATCGGAGGCGAGTCCCGAACGGTCACGGGGACGGCTCTTGGTATTCTCCCTCATTATAATGGGACCAAGGCTCGTTTATTTTCTTCAATCCTCAATCGAATCTACTCCTCGCCCCGAGTTCCAACACTCGAAGCCCCAGATTCGAGCGCTTTGGACCTTCAACAATGTCCGGCTCCGACCTACAGGGCCGGTGGATGCCCTCCTCCATCATGGAAGAGGACGTGCTAAAGCTGCGAGAAGCCAAGTACCTGACTTACGAGATTTCGCATAGGTTGCCCGCCAAAGGGCAAGTCATTCCCACCCCCGAGCCCGGCGAAAACGTCGTGTTTGTGTCCCACCTCCGTCGGGGTTTAGGCTTCCCGATGGATCCTTTTGTGAGAGGGCTCATGTTTTACTATGGGTTGGAATTCCACGACTTGGCTCCGGAGTCCATCCTCCATATCTCTTCATTCATTGTCGTCTGCGAAGCCTTCCTCCGCATTACCCCTCACTTCGGCTTGTGGCTTAAGACCTTCGACGTGGAGCCGAAGATGATCGAGGGGCGTCAAGCAGAGTGCGGCGGGGCGGTTGTAAGCAGAAGGGCCGACGCTCCATGGCCCGAGGGCTCTTTTCAGGAGGAGCTCGGCTTGTGGCAGCAGGAGTGGTTCTACATAACCGCTCCCAGGGGCAGTAGGCAGAAGCCGCCGCCCATCTTCCGCTCGGGCCCTCCACAGCGGCTGATGTCATGGGTCAGCCAAGGGCTCAACTGGGGGCCGTCAAAGGACGTACCCCTATTGCAGGGCCGGATTCGAGACCTCCAGGAGAGGGAGATCAATCTGGTCGTAGTGATGCAGGTTATGCTGATTCGGCGCCTCCTGCCCTGCAAGCGTCGCCCCCTCCGTCTGTGGGAGTTCAATCCCGAGGGGCCGCGAGCTCTCCAACACTTCATGGATACGACACTCGTGGAGATGTATAAATTGTTCTTCGGATCACAAGAGATGTGTCCGGAATTGACCGAGGATTCCGGCCTAAGCTGCAATCGCCCGGATACTCAGGTAAGTGGCCCTGCGTCTGAACACACCGTTAGTTTACGCCTTCTTGAATTTGCCTTTTAACCCATCGTCTCTTGAATAGGAGTGGATAGCGCAAGCGAAACTGATACGGTGTTCGGCCCCCCTCCCGGAGACCGTGCCGGATCCCGTGCTGGTCAGGATGCTGAAGGTTGCGCCTTCAAAGGAAGGTGAAGGGGAGAACAAGGACACCACTTCCTCTACCAAGGAGGCTTTGGAGAAAGGGGGAATCGAGAATCCCTCCTTCCAAGTGGACAAGAGGACCGCTTCCAAAAACCCGGTGGCCAAGGCCTCGAAGCGGGGGAAGAGATCTTCACCAGAGGGTCCTGCGTCCGGGGAGGCCCCGGCCGCACTATCTCCCCTAAGGAATCAGCCCTCCAGCGAGCCGTAAGTAGAAAAAAGGGGGGTTCTATAATAAGAGACATCCCTATGTTTGCTTCTGAGGATAACCAAAGTTTTTACCTTGTAGTTCGGATCTCCATCCTTCTCAGATGAGCTCGTTTTCGGGGGACCTTCGTCCGGAGATGGTGGAGAGTGAGATGCCTCCATCCGCCGCACCATCAGGCGGGGCGGACGAACCTGAGGTGTTATCGCGGAGGGTATCCCCGAGTCCGGCGGGGCTGGAGAGTTCGGCACCGGCTGGTGTGCGGCCAGGGGAGCTGAAGGGTCTGCTTGAGAGGGTGTCTATCTCAGAAGGTCACCGTACGTTGATAAGTATGGTGATTGGAAGAATTTCGTCCGCTGAAGGCGGGTTCCATGATGCCGTCAGAAGCTTGCTGGCGGGGTTTGAGGTACGTAAAAATGACATACCTGTTGACAGTTTTACACATAAAGTGCGCCCTGTGTAGATAGTAGCCCCTGGGACTCGGTAGGTTGTCGAGAGCGACAGTGTGCCGAGGATCAAAATCGCAGGTATTTATTTTCGCCTTTCCTATACAGGTGGCGGATAGTCCGGTGGCCAGCCGGACTGATGGGGTTGCCGAACTAAAGCGGCAACTCGACGTTGTGGATGCGGACATCGCGCTGGTCAATAAGCGACTTGACGAGTCACAAGGTAGGTTTTTTCTCCGTGGTCACCTAGTAAGGGAGCCGAAGCCCACTCCTTACAACATGTGTGCTTAATGCAGATGGTGCCGCTGCTGTGGAGAGCCTTCGGGCAGAACTTGCTCGAGCCAAGGAGCAGGCCAGAAGGAGTGATGCGGCTGCCTCGAGGGCTGCCGAAGAGCTAGAAGCCGAAAGGGCTGCTCACTGCCGAAGCAGGGAGGAGATGGCCGAAATGGCCATGAAGTTGAAAGATGTTACCGACCGCTATGAGGTTCTTGAAAAAGAACGCCGAGCGGAGCAAGAAGGCCTGAGGAAGGCCACCGCCGAAGCCAAGGATGCCCGTTCTGCAATGAGGGCTATAAAGGAGGAGCTGCGCCAGGCCGGAGATATTGTGGCTGGCAAGCCCTTTCTGCTGCGCAGGAGGTTTACAGATCCGAAGTACGCTCAGCTTGGCCAGCTGTGGGGTCCGGAGGATCCTTATATGGACTTAGCGGCGAGTGCGGCGGATGCTGTTGTGCACTTCCGAAGTCAAAAGGATCACAAGACGGAAGAGCTTTTTTGGTCTCAATTCCATAGTCCGGAGTGTTCACTTCCGCTGACCGATCGGTTGGCTGACTGGGCTGAGCTGAATAGATTGTCCGGACTTGCCATGACGGATATCGTGGCTCAGTCTGGCCGGATAGGCCCAAGCCGAAGAGCTACTTTGGCTTATTGCAGCAATTCCTTGGGGCGGTGCCGCATATCAAGGCGATGAAGCGGTCGGCCTGCATAGAGGGTGCCCGAATGGCCCTCGCCCGTGTGAAGACATACTGGACGGAGATGGATGCCGCCGCTATTGCGACCCAGGGTTCGGACGAGAGCCGGTTACCCGTCGAGCACTATTTTGGGAAAGTTCTGCGTGGTGCTCGTGTAATAGAGTCGCAGTGCTCAAAAAATGTCATGTTCAAATGAACTTTATGGTTTGTAAAACGATGTTTATAATATAAGCACTTTTTGTACTTGTGCGTTCAAGTATTGAAATATCTCCTATGCAGCCGTTAATGTATACTTGTGTATAACCGGAAAGATGGCAGTCTTCGGCTTCAGCCCCCACGCACATAGTGCAGGGGTGTTTGCGAAATAGCGCATTTTCACACTTAATCCAACGTCTTGGTCCTGTTAAGGAGGTGGTAGCGTAGCAAACGAGGCAACCGGACTATAATGATTTATCACTTTCACTTAGCCATAGGAGTTCGAAGGTGGGGCTACGATATAGCCCCTAGGGGCACCGCACTCTCCGTATTTGGGGCACGTGTGTGCCTGACCGGGAAGCGGTCCTTCGTCAAAGCGGAGGAATTCTAAACATTCCAGAGGTCGATCGAGTGGTTGACCAGTCTCTCGCTACATCATGACAGTCAGTTTTCGGCTTTCTCTACTGAGGTGCTCACCCGGCCGAACCGGGGCACAATCGCAGTAGTTCTCCTGGTGCCGCGTTAGCCGATGATACGGAACGTAAGGCAGCAAAACACAGGAGCCGGGCAAACCCAACATTTGACCAAAGACATGATTCGGAGCTGATGCATATAAGGCCTAACTCGAGACGCCGAACACTCCCTGAGGTGTTCGGTCTTTATGATGACGGGCAGATCAATGCCCTAAGCCCCTAGTGTCCAGGTACACGCAAGGTCCTCTGACGCGGCCGATGCCAAAACGTCAGCCTCCTCTCTGGTTATGATGAGAAACCAGGGGATGTATAGCAACAAGAGACAGTAAAAAAGGTTTACGCAGGGTCTTAATCTGAAAAGAATCCTTGCAACGGGTCCCTACTGCACGTCTGCGCCTGTGTCTCCGTTGTGCTGTATCCTGGACGGGTGTAACACGTTGTTCATCTGTAAAAGAGAGGAACTTAGTTTGAAAAGTAATCGTGTCAAAAATGTATTTAAAACAAAGCATGAATAAATGAATAAAGTTGAGCTTTTATTGGCTCTTATTGCTCATACGCACAGCCCTTGTAAAGGGGTGTGCGGCTAGGGAGCCCCTAGCTTATTTATGCCGGACTCGTCTAGCCGTGTCCGGGTCTTGAACGACCTTTTAATGAGATGATGCCGCGTGGACCGGGCATTTTAAGTGTAAGAGACGCGTAGTGTGGTATTGCGTTAAAGCGGACAAAAGCTTCACGTCCCAATAGTGCTTGATGGCTACTTTTGAATGGGGCGACATGAAAGATTAGCTTTTCGCGTCGGAAGTTGTCGGGTGACCCGAACACAACTTCTAGTAGTAAGGAGCCCGTGCACTTGGCGTAAGGGCCTGGCGTCACTCCTTTAAAGGAAGTGCGGCTATGTCGAATTTTAGTAAGGTCTACTCCCCAACTTGCGGATTGTGTCCGGATATAGCAGGTTTAAATTGCTGCCGCCATCCATTAGGACTTGTGTAAATTGTAGTCCGTCGATTATAGGATCCAATATCAGAGCAGTCCATCCTGCGTTTCGAATACTTCTGGAATAGTCCAGGTGGTCGAAAGTAATTGGTTTTGACATCCAATCTCGAGGTTCCGCTGGGGTGGACCGTGCGACACCTACTTTGGCGGGTGCCGCACTGTTTTTCCGTATTATCACATGAAGTGAGTTTACTGTTTTGACTTCTTGTGGGAAAGTCTTTTGTTTTCCGGCGCTCTGCTGGTGGGGTTCGTCGTCATCCTCGCTTGGTGCGTCGAGCCCCTTGCGTTCGGCGTTGAGTCGGCCGGACTGTTTGAAAACCCAACAATCTCGGTGGGTGTGGTTTGCAGGCTTCCCGGAAGTACTGTGGATTTGACATATCCGATCCAAAATTTTGTTGAGGTTGGATAGCTCGTCACTGTTGTCCTTAAGAGGCAGTGTTTTATTGTTCGGCCGCGAGCTTTTGAATCCGGCGTTGACCGCCGTGTTCTTTGGGCTTTTTTCTTTATTTCGGCGCTGGTCCTTTCTGCGCCGTGATTTTCCGTTTCCATCTCTGATCTCGGATGTACTCGGGTCGCTGGTGCTGCATCTTGCTAGCCAGCTGTCTTCCCCCGCGCAAAAGCGGGTCATGAGGCTTGTTAGCGCGGCCATTGTTCTCGGCTTCTCTTGGCCGAGGTGTCTGGCGAGCCATTCGTCTCGGACATTATGTTTAAAAGCTGCTAAGGCTTCGGCGTCCGGACAGTCGACTATTTGGTTCTTTTTGGTAAGGAACCTGTTCCAGAATTTGTGCGCTGACTCTCCGGGCTGTTGAGTTATGTGACTTAAATCGTCTGAATCCGGAGGGCGGACATAAGTCCCCTGAAAATTTGCTCTAAACGCGTCCTCGAGCTCTTCCCAACTTCCAATGGTATTTTCTGGGAGGCTTTTGAGCCAATGCCGAGCTGGCCCTTTGAGCTTGAGGGGTAGATATTTTATGGCATGGAGATCATCTCCTCTAGCCATGTGTATGTGCAGGATGTAATCCTCAATCCAGACTCCGGGGTCTGTTGTTCCGTCGTATGCCTCTATGTTTACGGGCTTGAACCCCGCTGGGAATTCATGATCCAGCACCTCATCGGTGAAACATAGTGGGTGTGCGGCGCCCCTGTATTTAGGTGTGCCGTTATCTTCGAACACTCGGCGTGTTGTGTTCCTTCCTGGGGCCCTCTTCTTTGGCCCATAAATGGATCTGACCGGGCCATCCGTTTTGCGAGGGTCTTTACGCGTGTCATGTGCCGGCTTATGTGCGGCGCCGCTTGCCGCTCTTGGCCTGTCATCTGGTCGCCTATCCGGCCAGGCGGCCTCTTTGCTTTTTGGTTGTGGGGGCTCTACGGCCTCCTCGTCGAATTCTGGCAGCAGCTTGCGCTTCGGGTAGCTCTTTGTTTGGTGGCTATTGCCATATTTGTCCGCGGTCTTGAGTACTTTGCTCCACCTCATTCTGAGTATGTCTTCCGCTGTTTTCAGCTTCCGTTTCTCCTTCTTCAAACTTCTTGCAGTGGCGACAAGCCTTTTTCGAAGGTTCTTGTGCTCCGGTGGTGTGTCCGGTGTGAGATCGTCTGGACTGTTGTTTTCGCCGGGGATGGATTGATTATCCGATTCATCCTGCTCGGATGGTTGCTTGGTTGCATGTTCGTCGCCCACTGGTTTGCCCTGCTCTATGGCTGGGTCATTATGGGTGCTGTTGTTATCGAGGCGGGACTTGGGGCGGCGCTTGCGTCGCCTTTTTTGTTGTTTTTCGGGGGAATTATCCTTCGCCGTGTCCCGTTGTTCCTCGTTATCGCTCCCTTTTGGGGTGTCCACCATATATACATCATGAGTTGAGGTGGGCTTCCAATGCTCGGTAGGCGCTGGTTCTTGATCGTCTCCGGCATCGTCGTCCATACCGCCGGTGTCTTCGGAGTCGTAGTCTAGCATGTCGGTTAGATCGTCGACAGTGGCTACAAAGTGGGTGGTGGGTGGGCCTTGAATTTCTTTGTCGTCAGCATCCCAACCATCCTGACCGCAGTCCGGCCAGGGTTCTCCTGATAACGAGAGATACTTTAGCAAGTTCAGGATGTCGCCAAAGGGCGAGTGCTGAAAGATGTCCGCAGCGGTGAACTCCATGATCGGCGCCCAATCGGATTCGGTTGGCAGGGGCGCAGGAGGTTCGGAGTCCGGCAAGGAGTCCGGCACCTCGGGGTCACGAGCTTTGCAAAGGACAAGGTCGGTATTCGGCTCCATCGTCGTAGCAGTTGCAGCTCCCGAGGCGGTGTCCAGCCACCGGTCCTCGATCTGCGCGATCGGCTCCGAACTATGGGTCGAAGCGGATTCGTGTGCGGCCTCCGAGGTACTGTCCGGCGGTAGAGCTAGATCATGCCCATCGTGACAGTGCGGCACGCTCGGCTGTGGCTCGAATCCATCAAAGATCAAGTCTCCGCGGATGTCAGCCGTGAAGTTTACGCTTCCAAATCTAACCTGATGGCCAGGGGCGTAGCTTTCGATCTGCTCCAGATGGCCAAGTGAATTGGCCCGCAGTGCAAAGCCGCCGAACACAAAGATCTGTCCGGGGAGAAAATTCCCACCCTGGACTGCGTTGTTGTTGATTGAAGAAGCCATCAAGCCTATTGGTGACGGCACAGAGGAACTCTCAATGAAAGCACCAATGTCGGTGTCAAAACCGGCGGATCTCGGGTAGGGGGTCCCGAACTGTGCGTCTAGGCGGATGGTAACAGGAGACAAGGGACACGATGTTTTTACCCAGGTTCGTGCCCTCTCGATGGAGGTAATACCCTACTCCTGCTTGATTGATATTGATGATG
Source organism: Triticum aestivum (assembly GCF_018294505.1). NCBI lineage: Eukaryota > Viridiplantae > Streptophyta > Magnoliopsida > Poales > Poaceae > Triticum > Triticum aestivum. The sequence continues at coordinate 684,939,249 of NC_057801.1, read as the reverse complement.
TGGGTAGTACAAGAGTGGATCTACCACGAGATCAAGGAGGCTAAACCCTAGAAGCTAGCCTATGGTATGATTGTTGTAATGGTTGTGTCCTACGGACTAAAACCCTCCGGTTTATATAGGCACCGGAGAGGGCTAGGGTTACACAGAGTCGGTTACAATGGTAGGAGATCTACATATCCGTATCGCCAAGCTTGCCTTCCACACCAAGGAAAGTCCCATCCGGACACGGGACGAAGTCTTCAATCTTGTATCTTCATAGTCTTGGAGTCTGGCCGATGATGATAGTCCGGCTATCCGAACACCCCCTAGTCCAGGACTCCCTCACCCGCATTGCATTAGGCGCACATATGACATGGTGTTTGGTTGCAACCTGCATAAGGTGTTGTCACCACTTCTAACTAGTGGTGACCTTACCACACACAATCTGAACATAGTGCCAGATAGTTAAACAAATGACAGTTCATCCTAACTACTATCAAATGATAGTTCAAATTATTAAGACCCATTGGATAAATAGGGGATAGTTCATCGGTGTTGCTGCTACCAGATCTTTCTCTTCCTCTTCCTCTTCCTCTTTTGCTTCTGCTTCTGCTTCTTCTTCTTCTTCTTCTTCCTCTTCAAATCCTGCATTGACCTCTGTTAAGCCACATTGCCTCTGCCCACTCCAACCTTTTGTTCTTCCAAGTGTCATTGTCAAATGCCTCCACACCACGGCCGGAGCTAACAACATCGTCAGGCTTGACCTCTTCCTCCTCAGGCACGTGTTCATCAAAGCCCCACTGGAGGATCCAGTTATGCAGAATGCAACAAGCAAGAACAAGCTTAACCTGAGTGGGGTATGGGTGGAATGGCTTCTGATCCAGGATCTTAAACCTATTCTTCAGAGCTCCAAATGCCCTCTCAACGGTTACTCTAAGGCTGGAGTGTCTGAGATTATACAGCTCATGTGCAGTCCTAGGATAGTTCCTACCAAAGAACTCATTGAGATGGTACCTGGTTTTCCTGAAGGGTGGAAGAATACCCGGCCGACATGCATAGCCAGCATCTCCAAGGTAGAACTTGCCGTCGGGGATGTTGATCCCATCAGGTCGACTCATGCTGTCACTGAGAATGTTAGCATCATGCGCTGACCCCTCCCAACCAGCCAGCACATATATGAACTTCAGATCAAAGTCAACAGCAGCAAGCACATTCTGGCTTGTGTAGTGCTTCCTCCCCCTGTATGTTGCAGACTGTGACCTAGGAACTCTGGCAGTGACATGAGTACCATCTATTGCCCCAATGCAATCCTAAAGATGGCATCACAAGCCTGTGCCAGTGCTCAACTTGAACAATACTAGCATATCAAGCCATGAAAAGTGTATATTGTCAATGCTCACCTTGAAGTATGGATACCATCTTGGGCTTCCGCGAATCTTGGGTGGAGTCTGGCCAGATGGTCTCTTGATCATCTCTCCTCTAAGGTCCCCAATAGCAAAAAGCACCTGCTTGAAGTACCTAGAGATGGTCTCCATTGATCTCCTGAACGTGTTGTGAATGACCCTGAACCTCTGGTTATGGCCAACATGGAGAAACATGGTCACTTTCTCTTCCACACTGGTGTTGATGTTGTCTTGTAGCAGCCCCCTGCTCCTCAAGGTCTCGACAAGCCTGGCAAATGGTGCTCTTTTCATTCGAAGCATCCATAGAGCATCGGCGTCATTGCAGTTGGAGATGTAGTTCAGATTTTGGATCCTCTCCTGTTCCCAGATAAACAATGGACCATAGCGGATCAAAGGTCTCCCAGCACGATGAACAACTCTCTGGTGCATGAACATGACCCACGCCTGAATCACACTAATCAGTGCTGCTGCCTGAATTATCAGCCTCATCCGTGCATCCATAACCTAGTAGACATCGACGGTTCGTTCAGTGGGTAATCGATCCTACACCTAGCCTAACGGCCTAACCACCGACCTAACAAAGGGGGGAGGGAGTGCTGCTTACCGGCATCAGAGACAAGGACGGCTTAGGGGGAGCCATGGCACAGACAAGGTCGATCAAACGGTGAACAACAGCAAGAGGAGCACCAGATCCGCCGCAAACGCCGCCGCCTCTTCCGCTGTCGCCGCCCCCTCTAGCGCAAATCTGAAATCGCAGCCGCCGCTGATGTTGAGGCAGTAGGGAATAAAGGGGGTAGTGGCTATGGTTGGTAAGTTAGTGGAAGGGGGTGAGGCTAAATTTGGCGTCGGGACGGCACACCAGATTTCCATCTCCCGCCATCCCCCCTCGCCCTCGCCTCGCACGCGCCCGTGCGACCTCGCGTCGCACTCAGCCTGGCTCGCGAGAAACTGCCGATCCAAGCGTTTCCAGCGAGCCAGTCTATGGGCTATGTAGGACCTTGAAGTATGTCTAGAGGGGGGTGATTAGACTACTTGACCAATTAAAATCTTAACCTTTTCCCAATTTTAGAGTTTGGCAGATTTTAGCTATTTAGGATAAGTCAAGCAATCATCACACTATTCAAGCAAGCATGCAAAGAGTATATAGGCAGCGGAAATTAAAGCATGCAACTTGCAAGAAAGTAAAGGGAAGGGTTTGGAGGATTCAAACGCAATTGGAGACACGGATGTTTTTGGCGTGGTTCCGATAGGTGGTGCTATCGTACATCCACGTTGATGGAGACTTCAACCCACGAAGGGTAACGGTTGCGCGAGTCCACGGAGGGCTCCACCCACGAAGGGTCCACGAAGAAGCAACCTTGTCTATCCCACCATGGCCGTCGCCCACGAAGGACTTGCCTCACTAGCGGTAGATCTTCACGAAGTAGGCGATCTCCTTGCCCTTACAAACTCCTTGGTTCAACTCCACAATCTTGTCGGAGGCTCCCAAGTGACACCTAGCCAATCTAGGAGACACCACTCTCCAAGAAGTAACAAATGGTGCGTTGATGATGAACTCCTTGCTCTTGTGCTTCAAATGATAGTCTCCCCAACACTCAACTCTCTCTCATAGGTTTTGGATCTGGTGGAAAGAAGATTTGAGTGGAAAGCAACTTGGGGAAGGCTAGAGATCAAGATTCATATGGTAGGAATGGAATATCTTGGCCTCAACACATGAGTAGGTGGTTCTCTCTCAGAAATGGTAAGTTGGAAGTGTAGGTTCGTTCTGATGGCTCTCTCCACGAATGAAGAGGAGGTGGAGGGGTATATATAGCCTCCACACAAAATCTAACCGTTACACACAATTTACCAAACTCGGTGGGACCGATTCAACAGACTCGGTCGGACCGATTTAGTAAACCTAGTGACCGTTAGTGATTTTCGGTGGGACTGACATGCATCTCGGTGAGACCGATTCGGTTAGGGTTAGGGCATAACGTAATCTCGGTAAGACCGATTACACAAACTCGGTGAGACCGATTTTGGTAATAAGCTTTCCAGAGAGTTGGTCAGGTAAACTCGGTGGGACCGATTTGCTCTTTTCGGTGAGACCGAAATGTTACAAAAGGAAACAGAGAGTTTACATTGCAATCTCGGTGGGACCGATCGCTCACTTCGGTTAGACCGAAACGTTACGAAGGGAAACAGAGAGATTACAATCCCATCTCGGTGAGACCGAGATCCCTATCGGTAAGACCGATTTGCTTAGGGTTTGTGGCAGTGGCTATGACTTTTGGAATCGGTGGCGCCGGATAGGAAGAATCGGTGTGACCGATTTTGGCTTTAGGTTTAGGTCATTTGTGGATGTGGGAAAGTAGCTGAGGGTTTTGGAGCATATCACTAAGCACATGAAGCAAGAGGCTCATTAAGCAACACCTCATCCCTCCTTGATAGTATTGGCTTTTCCTATAGACTCAATGTGATCTTGGATCACTAAAATATAAAATGAAGAGTCTTGAGCTTTTGAGCTTGAGCCAATCCTTTGTCCTTAGTATTTTGAGGGATCCACTTTCATCATCCATGCCATGCCATTCATTGAGCTTTCCTGAAATAATAGTCTTGGAATAGCATTAGCTCAATGAGCTATATGTTGTTATGAATTACCAAAACCACCTAGGGATAGTTGCACTTTCAATCTCCCCCTTTTTGGTAATTGATGACAACATATAGATCAAAGCTTCGACAAATGATAATAAGATTGAATAACATCGTCGCTTTGAGAAGTATGTGATAAGCAAGAGCTCCCCCTAAATTTGTGCATAGTTTAAGATTTGCTTTGGACTGCAAATGCACAATGAATTAGGCTCATGGGTTACTCTTCCATGTCACATACATCTTGGTGGAGCGCTCAAAATAATAAATATTGAATACATGCACTCATCACCAAGCAAAGTGAATGATCACATAGGATAGATAAGATAATATCATCAAACATGCATAAGTGTAGCTTATGATCAAACACGTGATCATCAATGTCTCACAAGCATAGTATCTCAAGCAATCAAAAGCAAACAAGTTTAAACACTAAATAAAGCAAGAGAGAACAAAAGCAATACTCTCTCTCTCTCTCTCGAAGCCTATGATCTATACATTTTTCTCCCCCTTTGGCAACAAGTTACCAAAAAGTTCATAGAAAATTTATAGTGCTAGATCGACTCTCAGGCTTGATCTTCAGGTGGTGGTGTCCGAATAACTCCAAGGACGAAGGCTTCAGTTAAAGTAGAGGGTGCTGGAGTTGATGCTGGAGCTGGTTGCACTGGAGCTGAAGGGGCTGTAGCTGGTGCAGATGATGTTGCTCTAGTGTCTGTCACAGGCACTGCAACTGACCTCTGGGCTCTAGGCACTCTGGCAAACACATTTGTTGTAGTCTTGCCCTGCCTCTCCTGCATATCATCCTGCAGCTGCTCTACAACTGACTGAATCTCAGTTACTTTGACATCAAGGCCATGGAATTTGAGTTCCATGATTCTTTCCAGGCTCTCCTGATTCTGAGTGAGGGTGGCTAGTCCCTTCTCAATCCTCAGTGTTGATGCTATTAAGTAACCAAGCTGCTCCTGCTTGTTCTTCAAGAAATACTCAGATGCCTCCTCTTGAGTTGGCATCCTGGCAGCCTTCTCCTTCTTCTCTTGAGCTTGAACTGATGATGGGTCATTCTCATTCATGACAACCTCATTGTCCTCAAAGTCTGGATAAAGTGGAAAATGTTCCTTATCCAATTGATATTTCCATGTGCCCATCTTTGAGTTTATCAACTCCTGAATCTGAGGGGCATATCCACAGCTCCTCTTCTGATCTGCTGCAGTCCTCTTAATGGTTTCAATCATCAGGCTCATGACTTTGAACTTTTGTGGCACATCAAACACATGCAACATGTTGATGGCATGCCCTCTGATCATGTTATGGTCACCAGACTTAGGCAACAGAGTGTGCCTCAGAATCCAATTGATTGTTGGCAGCCCTGATAGCAGAAAATGGACTGATCCAAACTTGTGTGTCTCAACTGCCTTGTCTGGGATCTCCTTGTACATGTGTGCCATGGAATTGTGATCCATCTTCTTCTTTGCATAAATGTCCAGGTCATCCTCATTTTCCTTTGGGGCATTTATCAGACTTGCCCATTCTTCAACAGTGGACTGGTACCTTGTACCTTCAGACATCCAAACAATTCTTCCATCTGGATAAAAGTGTGCTGTGGAGTAGAATTGCATGATAAGTTCATCATTCCAGTGGGTGAGCTTTTGCCCAACAAAATCAGCAACTCCACAAGCAACAAAGCTGTCTTGCACTCCAGGATAGTGCTCTTCATTTTCCTTGATGTAGGTCCAGTCGACCCACCTCATATCACAAACTATGGGCTTCTTGTCCAACAGAATTGTCTCATAGAAGTCCTGTTGTTCCTTTGTATGGAACCTGTAATCAACAGCAGTTCTTCTCCTTGAGGCATATGGATCTTCCATCCTCCATAGCCTCAACCCTGAGTCCTTCCTGATCCTCATGTCCTCAGCCACAGGATGGGCATCATTGTGGTCTGGTATCTTGGGCTTGAGCTTCCTTAGGACCTGTCCTTCTTCATCTTCTTCATCAGCAACATTTGGCACTGGGGCCTTGTTCTTCTCAGCAGCTGGAATACTCCTAGTATTCCTCTTTGGTATTTGCTTGGCCTTGGAGGCAGCTTTGGGTGCTTCCTTGGGCTTAGATGTTGCAGCCCCTGACCTTATAGCATCACCCATAAGCTTGGGTGCCTTAGGTGCTGGTGCAGCAACCTCTTCTTCCTCTTCAGCATCTCTTCTCATAGAGGGCTTTCCAAGAACCTGGGCAGTTGTGGTTCTTGCTCTCTTCTTCTTCTGGCCCTGAGCACCTTCATCCTATGATTCTATGGTGAACTTCATAGTTTCTCCTATGGGAACTTTCTTGGATTTGGAAGAAGTGACTTTCTGTTTAGGTGCCTCTTTGGGTTCAGTCTGTGCTGGCACTTGAGTGGACTTTCTGGCTTTGGGCATTGGTGTCCTCTTGGCAGGAACTTTCTTTTTCAGTCCTGGCTTTGTGCTATGTGCTGAGCCATATTCCTTCTTGAGCACTACTTTCTTGGAAGTAGCCTCATCTTCTTCAGCTTTATAGTCCTCATCCTCTGAGTCTGAAGTTCTCTTGCTCCTTTGCCTGGTAGCAGCCTTAGGCAGGTTGCTAGGAGTGCTTCTGCTCCCTTCATCTGTAGAACTTGAGGGACTAGTGCCCTTGCTCATGTCAATCTGCTCTTCTGACCTGTTCTGGCTGTCACTCTGGTCTGACATGTTGCAAACACTGACTTCTGACCCTGTGAAGAGTTATAGATGAGGTAGAATGGATGAGCATCACAAAATGCAGAGATTTTTGCAAAAGAATGATTCAAAAATTCAGTTTTAGTTTTCCACAGAAAGCATTTCGGATCAACCGATTTTCAAACTCGGTGATACCGAAGCAGTTTTGGAACCTAAACTGATGAACTCGGTTGGACCGAGTCACAGTTCGGTGGCACCGAGACTGCTAGGGTTTCACAAAGTCCTAAAATCGGTCGCACCGATTAGCAATTCTCGGTCAGACCGAGAGTCACTAGTGCAATGGCATAAGCCAAATCGGTGGGACCGAGTTTTTCAACTCGGTGGGTCCGAGATGGTTTCGGCGGAAACCTAACCCTAAAATTTTGAATCTCATCTAATCTACGGACTACATTGAGTGGATAGGATTGTTTCAATCGTGCAAGAATCAATAAGAACACAATGTGCTAGGAATCAGACGAGGATAGCACAATGATCGAGTCCATACCCTAGCTTGGCGATGAACTCTCTACGGCGGCAATGGCGGGGGCGAAATCCGTTGACGACGCCGGAGACCAGCTACTGGAGGCGGCTGGCGACGAGGAGACGATCCGGAGACCTTCGATGGCAGAGCGAGCTATTGCGCGGGCGAAAGGGTTCGGAGAAATTTCCAAAATTTTGCCCGTGACTATATATAGCCCGACCCTGTCGGTGTGACCGAGTGGAACAACTCGGTGGCACCGAGATGCATAACTGTGTACAGTTACAGCAAATCGGTGTGACCGAAAAGTTCAAATCGGTTGCACCGAGATTGAAAACTTAGATCAACTTAATGATCTCGGTAGGACCGAAATGGAGGAATTGGTCAGACCGAGAATCACAAAGAGGTTTTGGAAGTTTAAGTCTATGACGAATCGGGGACTCCGAGTGCTCCTCACACAGAGTGGTTCGAATCTGACTTGATCAAATTTTGTGATGTATCATGAATAGAGTTTGAGATGAGAAAAGCATAGATAGCTAGAGAAAGTTCTTAGGCATTCTTGTCCATCCACTTGGCAAAAAGAAAAGAAGCCAAACAATCAAAACAATAAGTGGATGTCCTTGAATGAGTAAAATATGCACCAACATGCTCACACAATAAGATAGCAAATGAAATATGTGGCAAAGCATGCACAACCAATTCTAGCATCTATCAAACAATTGGCGATGACTAGGTCATCTATATATGAGTATATTGACTTAGGAGTCAAATGAGAACATTTGATCATAGGTCATACTCATCGTTTAAGCTCAAGTGGGGTTACCACTTTTACATAATGCATTGATGTGTTCACACCATTAGAGTTGCTTTGACTCAATTCTTAGAGTTAAGCTCCCCCTAGATGTGAGATCCCCCCTTAGAGGGATGAACTAACCTTGGGTTTTGTCGATGATGACTTCATGTAGGTGTTGAAGATGTGGATGCTCAATGTTGATGTAGATCATTTGGAGCAATCCTTTGGAGTGAGTTGCACTTTCAACTTACCTACATGGGTTAGTCCCACAAGGAACAAACAAGAATATCCATAGACATAGAGTGATGCACACACAAGATGATGTCCATGAAATCATTAGGTTACCTTGTCCCTTGCCTTACCAACATGAGGGTTTGTGACTCCTTGAACTAGTGCAAGATGTGGAAGTTGATTGCACTTGTTCTTGCCATAATGATATGAGTGAAGAATGTTGGCGGAGTCACCCTCAAGAACTCTCTAGTTCTTCTTCTTCGGGATCCACATCATCTTGATGGGAATCCTTGGAGTTGTAGTTGTACTTGATGAAGTAGAACTTGACGTAGTCTTGGGAACCCACTTGAACGAGGCTTTAGGTGCTTCTTCAAATGCATCAATCTCTTCTTGAAGCTTGTCCTTGCCTTTGTTCTTGTGGTCTTGTGGTGGAAGATCATCTTGTGCTTGTGTTCCCTTGAAGGAAGTAGGATCATACTTCTCTTGTTGAGGAACAAACTTCGTCTTGGGGTATTGATCTTCTTCCCACTCAACTCCATTGGCATTGAACTTTCGTTCAAAACCAACACCTTGATTCTTCCGGTGCCTTCCTTGCTTGCGTACAATTTCCTCGAATTGCTTACTCCCGGCAAGGCTCTTGTAAACACCTTTCTCTATAATTCCCTTCAATAAGCTATTTTCTTGCTCAAGTGTAACTTGGCTAAGAGAATCATTAGTGGAATCAAGAGAACTACTAGAAGCAACAATATTGGATTTGACATTATTATTGTTACTACTAGAGGAAGTATCTTTCTTGTACTTGTTACTAGACTTGACTTGAGGCATGTAAGTAGATAAGAGTAAACGCTTGGCAATGTAAGAAGAACTTTTCTTACGGAGATCATCATTGATTGCTTTTAAGAACTCATGCTCTTGCTCAAGATTGAGCTTTTCAAAGCGTAACTTCTCATGAGCCCTTAAAAGTTCTCGATGATCTTCGAAGATAGTTTCATGAGCCAACTTAAGAGTGTTTAGTTCTTTAGTTAGAAGCTCAATCTTCTCCTTATCATTGTCATTCGTTTTATCTTGATTAGCATGATTAATTGACGTTTCATCATAGTATTCATCACTAGAGTTGTCAACAAGTAAATCATCATCCACAAGCAAGTCATCTTCATCACTATTGAAATCAACATACTCAGGATGTGTTACCTTTGGACCTTTGGCCATGAAGCATCTTCCAATTCCTTCATTTGGTGAATCAAATATGTCGTAGGAGTTGGTTGACACAAGTGCTAGACCGGCAACACCTTCATCTTGAGTATATTCGGAGTCGGAGTGATAGCTTCTCTCGGAGTGATTGTCGGAGTCGGAGCCGGATACCCATTCACCAACATGAGCTTGATGTCTTCGTTTTGTGTAGCTCCTTGATGACTTGTCCTTCCTTTCCGAATCCTTGCTTCTCCGTGAGGGTCTTCGTTCATAACGATCATCTCTACTCCTCCTCTCTCTTGGTGGTGATTCTTCTCTTTTGCTTCTTCTTCTTGGAGAATCTTCTCTTCTTTTGTAGGGTGCCGTACACTCATTGGAATAGTGTCCGGGTCTCCCACAATTGTAGCAATTGCGCTCTCGACTAGAAGATCTTTTGTCATTGTAAGACCTTGACTTGGAGCTTCTTTCTTTGCTTCTACTCTTGTAGAATTTGTTGAAGTTCTTCACCATTAAGCTCAATTCTTCATTGAAGGTTTGTTTCTCACTTGATGATGTGGGGGCTTCACTTGAGGCTTTGTAAGCACCACTTGACTTGTTGTGAAGTTCCTCCTTATCCTTGAGTGACATCTCATGAGCAACAATTCTTCCAATGACTTCCGTTGGCTTGAGATCTTTGTAGTTTGGCATCATTTGGATCAATGTGCACACGGTATCATACTTTCCATCCAATGCTCTTAGGATCTTCTTGATGATGAATTTGTCGGTCATCTCTTCACTCCCTAAGCCGGCAATCTCATTTGTGATAAGAGCAAGCCTAGAGTACATTTCAGCGACACCTTCACCATCCTTCATTTTGAACTTGTCAAGCTGACTTTGGAGCACATCCAACTTGGATTCCTTGACGGATTCGGTACCTTCATGCATATCAATCAAAGTATCCCAAATTTCCTTTGCATTCTCAAGACGGCTGATTTTGTTGAATTCTTCGGGGCACAATCCGTTGAAGATGATATCACAAGCTTGAGCGTTGTATTGCAGCATCTTCAATTCTTCCGCATTAGCTTCACGGTTCGGTTCTCTCCCATCAAAGAATTCACCTTGCAAGCCAATACAAATAATTGCCCAAACGGCGGGGTTATGTCCGAGAATATGCATTTTCATCTTATGCTTCCAACTAGCAAAATTAGTACCATCAAAGTAAGGACCTCTACGGTGATAATTTCCCTCGCTAGACGCCATACTCTCCTAGGTTGTGAAACCAAGGCTATGACCACCAAAAGCTATGGAAATCAAAGCAAATGGAGACCAAAGCTCTGATACCACTTGTAGGACCTTGAAGTATGTCTAGAGGGGGGGTGATTAGACTACTTGACCAATTAAAAACTTAACCTTTTCCCAATTTTAGAGTTTGGCAGATTTTAGCTACTTTAGGACAAGTCAAGCAATCATCACACTATTCAAGCAAGCATGCAAAGAGTATATAGGCAGCGGAAATTAAAGCATGCAACTTGCAAGAAAGTAAAGGGAAGGGTTTGGAGGATTCAAACGCAATTGGAGACACGGATGTTTTTGGCGTGGTTCCGATAGGTGGTGCTATCGTACATCCACGTTGATGGAGACTTCAACCCACGAAGGGTAACGGTTGCGCGAGTCCACGGAGGGCTCCACCCACGAAGGGTCCACGAAGAAGCAACCTTGTCTATCCCACCATGGCCGTCGCCCACGAAGGACTTGCCTCACTAGCGGTAGATCTTCACGAAGTAGGCGATCTCCTTGCCCTTACAAACTCCTTGGTTCAACTCCACAATCTTGTCGGAGGCTCCCAAGTGACACCTAGCCAATCTAGGAGACACCACTCTCCAAGAAGTAACAAATGGTGCGTTGATGATGAACTCCTTGCTCTTGTGCTTCAAATGATAGTCTCCCCAACACTCAACTCTCTCTCATAGGTTTTGGATCTGGTGGAAAGAAGATTTGAGTGGAAAGCAACTTGGGGAAGGCTAGAGATCAAGATTCATATGGTAGGAATGGAATATCTTGGCCTCAACACATGAGTAGGTGGTTCTCTCTCAGAAATGGTAAGTTGGAAGTGTAGGTTTGTTCTGATGGCTCTCTCCACGAATGAAGAGGAGGTGGAGGGGTATATATAGCCTCCACACAAAATCTAACCGTTACACACAATTTACCAAACTCGGTGGGACCGATTCAACAGACTCGGTCGGACCGATTTAGTAAACCTAGTGACCGTTAGTGATTTTCGGTGGGACTGACATGCATCTCGGTGAGACCGATTCGGTTAGGGTTAGGGCATAACGTAATCTCGGTAAGACCGATTACACAAACTCGGTGAGACCGATTTGGTAATAAGCTTTCCAGAGAGTTGGTCAGGTAAACTCGGTGGGACCGATTTGCTCTTTTCGGTGAGACCGAAATGTTACAAAAGGGAAACAGAGAGTTTACATTGCAATCTCGGTGGGACCGATCGCTCACTTCGGTTAGACCGAAACGTTACGAAGGGAAACAGAGAGATTACAATCCCATCTCGGTGAGACCGAGATCCCTATCGGTAAGACCGATTTGCTTAGGGTTTGTGGCAGTGGCTATGACTTTTGGAATCGGTGGCGCCGGATAGGAAGAATCGGTGTGACCGATTTTGGCTTTGGGTTTAGGTCATTTGTGGATGTGGGAAAGTAGCTGAGGGTTTTGGAGCATATACTAAGCACATGAAGCAAGAGGCTCATTAAGCAACACCTCATCCCTCCTTAATAGTATTGGCTTTTCCTATAGACTCAATGTGATCTTGGATCACTAAAATATAAAATGAAGAGTCTTGAGCTTTTGAGCTTGAGCCAATCCTTTGTCCTTAGTATTTTGAGGGATCCACTTTCATCATCCATGCCATGCCATTCATTGAGCTTTCCTGAAATAATAGTCTTGGAATAGCATTAGCTCAATGAGCTATATGTTGTTATGAATTACCAAAACCACCTAGGGATAGTTGCACTTTCAGGCTGCTTTAAGATGCGTGCGGTGCAAGCCCAACGGTGAAACCAGGCAACCAAACAGGCCTCTTCCTTCTCGCGCGGGCCTGGTTGGGCTCGATGCGGGCAACCAAACACGCCCTAGGTGAATTGCCTAGAAGGTAAAGAAACTTCGCTTCTCGCTTTTTTATTGTCGTCAAAGAGTAGATTGTAATGGAAATTATTATAATGTAGATGAGTGCATTTGAATCATCTCTATGGGATGATTCCTCGTCCGAAGATGAATATGGCATGAACGAAGAGGACATTCTTTCATCTTAATGATGCACAAGATCAAGAGGTTGAAGCATGGTGGTTATGTGGTCGGTCAAGAGGTAATTCGGAGGATGAGGCAAGATGGTCACAATAGATTGATGCTCAACTATTTTGGTCCAAATGTGATGTATCGAGAGCCATACTTTCAACGTCAATTTAGGATGTCTCTGGATTTATTCCTTTGCATTGCCAGCTGTGTGAAGCAATATGATTGGTTCTTCGTGCAAAAAAATTGCGTTGGAGATCTTGGACATAGCACTATCTTGAAGGTGACTGATGCATTGCACATGATGACATACGGTGTTTCAACAGATTTCATTGATGATCACTTGGCAGTGGGAGAGAACACTTTAATCTTGTTTGTCAAGTAGTAATTTGCAAATGCGATGGTTGAAGTGTTCAAGCCATAATATTTGAGAGCACCCAATACTTAGGACACTCAATGACTTCTGGAGATGAACAAAACCCGTAGATTTTCAGGTATGCTTGGCTCCATTGATTGCACATGCCAGCGAAGTCGTCGGCATTTCTCAAGAGGTGCAACAATGGTTAATAAGACACCGTAAAGCAATATCTTATATAATCGCACAACAAATTTTGGCATTTAATATTTGATCTCAATCACCTCTAACTTGGTTCCTCTTGACAACTGTTTCCGCAAGCACTATTGGGTGTATTAAATTAAACATGGGTGGGGCTAGGTCTCAGTCGACCGAGACTTAACCAAGTCTCAGCCAAATGGCGTGTCACATTAATAAGAAAAAGAAAAGGTTAAAAGGAAAAATTTCACATATCTCCATGCAAGATCTTATGAAGATAGCATTGACTGAGACTTGGTTAAGTCTCAGTCGACTGAGATTTAGCAATCCCGATTAAGTATTATGGGTCGAGTATCTCTAATACCAGCTTCTTTAAACAAGCTTTTTCTCGACACCAAAGTCTTTCAAAACAACTAAAAACAGCGGAAAGTCAAGGCTTTGAGAAACAACAGAAAAATGATTAATACTCACCTAATTGCTTAAACTGTGCTTCAACGAACCGGAGCAAGAAGGAAATAAACCGTGCCGTCTTGGTCCGATAAAGAGAAAGGAAACTGCATAGTGTTAACTGAAGAACTGTATCATGATCAGTACTCACCTAATTGCTTTGCTTAAAAGGGATTTTGCTTCAAGTAAAACACACACACATTTTTTGCATCTTGGCACGTTTGGTTATGCTTAAAAGTAGGCTTGGCACCTAAGGATGGTCACACTTGGGGCATATATCTCACACCGGATTACACAACTGGCTCTTCTTTCCACTAGCACCACAATAATTTCAGAAGCAAGCATAAAGGTGGCAAGTTTAATCAAATACGAAAGGCAAGGGGCAATGCATGCACAAACAACAGTATTCGAGGTGATGGGTCCAATACAACTAGGAGCAGATGGTTTGAGGATGAAGACAGAATTGACCAAGAGGGGCCATGGATGTGGCCTACATGGGTTGTTAGGAGCAACTTCCAGCACTAAGCCCTGCTCCTGATTTTGATGATGGAACCAACTAGCCTACTACCCCTCTTTCTAGGAGATGTTTATCCCCCATTTGGTCTCTGGATTGAAGTACCTTGCAAGCAAGATTCCAATGCCTACTTAAGCCACTCAAACCTACACATCCCCCACTTTCACACCACATTCTGCACAGGCATGTGGGCCACACCAGTGTTTTAACTCTGTAATTTAGTTCGTTCTGAGAGCTACTCAAAAAGGCTGATAAACACCACCCGTTTCCAGCAACCAAGATGCTACATTCTGATGGTAAATTTGTTGCCGGAAGAAGTGCTAACCATGATCATTGTTGGAAGTGAACCATCATCACGCTTGTCCATAGAGAGGATTCAGCCTTAAGCAAGTGTGCATGAGCATTGAGCAATGACATGCATGCACATGAAGCTGTAGTAGTTGCCAAATACCAAATGGCTGACAGCTGCGTTGCTCGAGCATATGATGGTCACAAATGATCAGGCTTCCGATTTAACCACCCACCAGCACGAGCATGACGGAATCATTGCCCCGCCGCGAAACCCCTCAGATGCTACTGACAAAACTGAATCATCAGCTTCCCCGATCGTTACCGGTCCGATCCGGCGGTCGACAGCGCGTGGTAACAGATGAACAAGGACCATCAGGTGAGGGTGAGCTACCATATCTGCCCGATCGACCGGCTAATCGTGCCTGAACCCTCACTCTCACGCCAGCTAAAACCCCTCACAGACGCACAACTTCCTGTGGACTCCTCGTGTAGATTACTACTAGGAGTAGTAGTATATTTTTACTGTACCGACCAACCGGATCGCAGCCTTACAGTTAAGTTTGTGCGCAGCAAGGCAAGCCATGTTGAGCCTGTGCACATCACACATGGATCCGGAGAGGTCCGATTCCAAAGATGAATGTATGTTTGAAGTACAGCAAAGGCAAGGCGTACGAGAGCAGTGCTCCTGCTGAAAGCCGTGCTGACAATTGGCTGCCTCCTTGTGAGGCTTGCTGGTGAAGCAAGGTTGGTTAGGTGTCATCGAGTGGGGAAGTGGGCAGCTCCCCCTTGGCCCCCCAATCCGGTAAAGGATCTATAAGACGGCCACCTCCCCGGGATGAAGAGAGAGTTGGAAGGACCGGAGAGAGGGTGCAGTGCAGGTTTGCCATGAGATGCTGCTCCACTGAAGGATCGCCAAGGGGGAGCTCAAACAAGGTATGGCTGGACTCGCTGCATGTATCTACCATCCTCCTGTCTTGTTTCTATTAGGAAACAAGTTACTCCTTCCGTTCCGATTTACTCGTCGTGGTTTTAGTTCAATCGGAACGGAGAGAGTAGTTCTGAAGTAAAATTTGGCCTCCCTTGTATAGACTATGCATCAGATACATCAGTACCACTATACTTAGCATGCATGTTGTCCAATCATTGATCCTTGTTGAGTTCTTGTCATCGATGGAATTATTGCAGGGGTGTGGCTGGGAGAGATGTTAAGGAGATGGGCAAGAAGGGAAGCGGCTGGATCACTGCACTCAAGAAGGCCTTCACCACAAACCCCAAGGACAAGCCAACAAATGTGAGCACTACTACTTTAATTAAACTCCCAAAAATGTGTCTGTACCTCCTGAAACGTGCAAAGGTTATCAGAGAAAACTAAAGGGCACGTGTGTTGGAGAAAAAGCTGGTTGCTCACCCAAACCCAAGCTTTGCACTGAAGCAATCGCTGCATGCAAGCTGTATGCGCGTGTAGACAGGCGCAGCAGTATCGTAGCGACAAATACACAGCCCTGTACAAAGCCACTTTATCCTGTTCGTTGATCTGCGCATGTGGTTTGTATTTTTACTGTGTTATTTTGCATCACATTTTCCATTCTTTCGTGCAGTTTTCTAGTACTTAGTACAAGTTTTAGCAGTGGTTACATGTAGGATTTTCGGGAAGATAGCTGAGCGGTGAGATGTATCCATGGCAGGTGCAGCTGGTAGCGCAGTACCCGCCGCAGCAGCCGCCGCCGCAGCCGCAGCAGCAGTACCGGGGGAGCGCGAGGGACAAGAAGCGATGGGGGTTCGGGCGGTCGCGGCAGCACGCCGACCCGGCGCCGCTGATGAGCATCCCGCTGTACCGGCAGCCGAGCAGCATCGAGAAGATCCTGGGCGACGCCGAGATGGAGCGGCAGTACTACGCCAGGCCGCCGGCGCAGTACCAGATCGCCCCCGCCAAGCCCACCACCGCCACCGTCGCCGCCACGGCGCCGGCCACGCCCGCGGCGCGCGAGCGGGAGCGGGAGTGGGGGCGTGATCGCGAGCGAGAGCGCGACGCCGGCGGCGACAAGCAGCAGCGGCAGCAGCAGCCTGCGGCGATGCTCCAGCTGCCTGCGCCGCCGTCCTCGCCGCCGCCGCTCATCCGGCGGTTCGACCACGATAGGGAGCAGCAGCAGAGGCTGCAGCGGCTGCAGCAGGGCAGGGCCGAGATGGCCGAGTGGCGGCAGCCGCAGCAGCATACCAGAACACGGGCGAGGCAGCGGGCCGTGGCGCCGGAGCAGGCCCGCGCGGCCGCGGTCGCGATCCAGGCCGCCTTCCGGGGCTACTCGGCGCGCCGGAGCTACCGGTCGCTGCGCGGCCTGATCCGGCTACAGGCGGTGGTGCGCGGCCCCAGCGTGCGGCGGCAGACGGCGCACGCGATGCGGTGCATGCAGACGCTGGTGCGCGTGCAGTCCCAGGTCCGCGCCAGCCGCGTGGAGGCCATGGAGCGGCGCAACGACCGCCACGGCGCCATGCTCCGGGACGGCCGCCGGTGGCGCTCCGGCTCGCAGGTACGTGCACCACTCTAGTTTCCTCAGGCTTACGTACTCGTGCATGCATGTGACCGGGGGGTGGGCTCTGGCCGTGCGACGTCGGTGCAGGACGGCGGCATGTGGGACGACAGCCTGCTGAGCCGGGACGAGGCGGACGCGAGGACGAAGCGCAAGGCGGAGGCCGTGATGAAGCGCGAGCGCGCCCTCGCCTACTCCTACTCCCACCAGGTACGTACGTACGTACTCTACGTATTATCTTCCAGAAAAATTATTATACACACAGCACGATCGATCACGTCCGTATCTGAATCTGAAACAAGCAAAAGGGACAGATGAATTCCTTCCGTCAGTCAAGCAGCGGGAGTAGTTACAGCATATCACGAGAGGGTGACCCAACATCTCTCCTCTTCATCCTCCCGATAGAGACCAGTAGGTGCGCAAAAATACTTTCGATCGGCCAGCTAAAAGCTAGCGAGCTACCGTATTTCTTTCCACTAAAAGCTGTAGTGTCATTGTTGGAGAGTTGGAATGTGTCTTCTCTGCGCCTGTCAGGTCGGTCTCGCACGGGCTGTTTATCCATTCTGTCAGTCCAACTGTAGTAGTTAGTGCATGTTCTGCATAAGGATGCTTGGACGAATCGTCTGAGAGGGACGTGTGGGTGATGAAAACTTTTCTTCTGCTTCGATTCGATGGTGTCGACGGGCCAACCAAAATCACACTGTCAACGTTCGTTTTTCTTGTCGAAGGTGTAGTGTCATTGTGTTGTTTATCTGAAACTAGGCATGCTGTCGTTGTCAGTAGGTCAGTAGGTACTTGGATAGTTTAATGTTTTGGGGGTTTCTCGTTTTTTAGCATCCTAATTTGTTCGTGTTGGTGTTCTCTTGGCACGTGGATGGATGTAGGTGATGAAGTCGACGCCGATGGCGGCCCACGCGATCCTGGCTGACCTCCAGTCGGGCCGGAACCCATGGTGGTGGTCGCCCATCGACCGCAGCAGCCACGAGCGCGAGTACCCCCGCCACGTCGAGCCCGCCGTCAGCCGGCCCAGGCCCACGCCCGCCGTCGCGCGCCGCGAGATGAACATGAGCATGATGACGCCGATGTCCACCGCCGGGCACCGCGAGATGAACATGAACATGATGACGCCCGTGTCGACGGCGACCGCGCACCGCCAGATGAGCATGCCGACGCCGATCTCGACGACGGCCGCGCACCGCCAGATGAGCATGGCGACGCCGATGACGACGGCCGCGAACACGCCGGCGCGGTCGGTGGTGTCGGCCTACTACAAGCAGCCCAGCAAGCCCTCGCGGGGCGCGCGAGGAGCGCCAGCGCCGCCGTCGAGCCACGGCGGAGGCGGCAGCGTCCGCGACGACGAGAGCCTGACGAGCTGCCCGGCGTTCGGCGTGCCTAACTACATGACGCCGACCATGTCGGCGTCCGCCAAGGCCCGGGCGCGCGCGCACCTGCTGCAGCAGCAGCTGGACAAGGAGCGGCGCGCGGCGGAGCAGAAGCCCAGGTTCTCGTTCGGGCTCGGGCAGAGCATCGGGAGCTGGGCCAAGAGCCCGTTCTGGCGGGGCGCCGGCGGCGGGGACCAGTCCGCCGCGCCGTCGCGAGTGGGCACGCCGGCGGCGTCCACGGCGGGCGGAGGGGGCCGGCACAAGCACCGGCGGTCCGTCAGCGGGCTCAGCGTCGACTCCACCGTGTCCATGCCGGCCGGCGTCGGCCGGCGGTCGTTCAAGTAGCTCGTGCAATCTCCTTTCGTTCTTCTCCATGATACTTTGATCTCTGCCCGGTGTAACAATCTGTATCGTGTGCTTGGTTTGGTCTTTGGTGCGTGTCTCTGTCGATCTTGCATGTCACATTCGTTTGATGATAGCAGTGTGATTCGTTGTCTTGGTTTACCCGCGGCTGCTGGTTTCCCTTTCGTGCGTGGCCTTCCGTTTTTGAGGGGCCGGTGGCTACGATGTAAATGCAGTACTGCGGAGAGTCCATGGAACATAGTTTGTGTGCATTCGTATGTGTTCCGGTTTGAGTGTCCTTGTCATAAGATCGTCCATGGTGGAAAGTTTGTGCCTCCAGATCGCCTGTCTCGACATAATTTCATCGGACGTCTCACCGTTTGCCGACCCTCTTTCAGAGAAGGTTGTTCTTCCGAGACAATGTCAGCAACAGCAATCAAGGCACGACCACGGCTGATGGTGAGGCGCAACGATAAGGCGTGAAGCGGTACAGGGCGACGCCAGCGGAGATGTGGCCGTCAGGCCAAAGAGAAGAGTCAACCGGCCGGCCTGCAGCTTTGGCCATGAGTAGGCCCAGTAATAGTAAACTACTCCCTTCGTTTCATAATATAAGAGTGTTTTTTTAGTGTCAAAAACGTTTTTATATTAGGGCTGTGCTAACATTAGCGACAGGTCCGGACGATTCCATCAACGTACGATCCACTTCTCTCGAAATGAGAATCGATCCACCGGATCTTCCTTTTTATTTGTAGAAGTGGGAATCGAATGCACCACTGCTTGGTAGACCACAATATTTTGCCAGTGATTAGCTTGAGGTTAGATAGTATTTGTACTGCTACTTATCGCGACCTGAAAACGAATCATTTGTCTTTCTTTCCTTCCTTATTTTTTATACTATATAGATGGCCCGGCTGCTCTATTAATAATTACAACATCATGGTAACTTTAACGTAGTAAAAATTGTTGACATATCCCGGTAACTTCATTGTAAATAGCTTGCCAGGGTAAATAAGTTTTTTTTCGAGGGTACAAAAGTTATCAACCCTCTGGTACGTAACTTATCATGCTTTTTATACATAAGTTACCAGGGAATATTTCAAATATTTTTTCTTGGGTCAGAGTTACGGTTGGGTGTTGTACAAAATTATTATGCTTTGCAGTATGTAAAAATCATGATATTTACATAAAAGTTATCAAGAGATGTTTTTAATAAATTTTTCCTAGGTCAATGTTATCATGGTGTTTGTACATAAGTTATCATGGCAACGGTACATAAATTATCATACTATTTACATAGTAATTATCAGGCTACGTTTCAAGCACCCCTCGTGTTGAAATATTACTGTCATATTTGTATCTAAATTATCAGGGCTGCAGTGCATAAATTATCATGTCATTTACACAACAGTTATCGGAGTTATGTTTTCGAAAGAGAAAATTTTTCAAAGTCAAAGTTATCAGCTATGTTGTGTGTATATTATCATGTTATTTGCACAGAAATTACCAGAGTATGATTTTCAACAACTTTTATCCTGGGGTCAAAGGAGTTACCACGGTGTTCGTATGTGGGTTATCAGCTTTGTTGTGTGTGTACTACCATCCTATTTACACATAATTTATCAGTGGTTGTTTTTCAATATTTTTCCTCGGGTCAAATGGTTATCATAGTGTTTGTACGTGAGTTATCAACTTTGTTGTGTCTATATTATCATGTTATTTACATACAAGTTACCGGACTAGATTATTTAACATTTTTTTGGGTAGAAAGGTTACCATGGTGCTTATACACGAGTTATCATCTTTGTTTTGCTTATATTACCATGATATTTGCACAAAAGTTACCGGGGGTATTGTTTTCAACAACTTTCATTCTGGGGTTAAAAGAATTACCGTAGTGTTTGTATGTGAGTTATCGGCTCTATTGTGCGTATATTGCCATCATATTTACATAAAAGTTACCTGGGTTTGTTTTTCCACTAAAATTTTACCCAGTCAAAAGTTACCGGCTCTATTGTGTGACCATGGGTGTTTGTTATATTATCAGGTTGTGCATAAATTACTGTGTTATTTACACAAAATTGATGTGTATATTATCCTGTTGTTTAGATAGAAGTTATCAGGATATGTTTTAAAAAAAATCCGGGTCAAAGTTACCATGGTATTTGTATTGTAAGTTATCAGATCTACGATGCATAATCGTGCTATTTACCCATAAGTTATCACAACCTTTGCATCATAATTTACTAGGTTCGCATGCGTCAAATACCATGCTATTTACACACAAGTTCCCGGTTTTGTTGCGTGAGAGAAGCGGATCAAGTTGTTTTTTCTTTTCCACTCATTTAATAAGTATAAAATACATATAATCTACATAAAACCAGAAGAGAGAGTTAGCTCAGCTGGTAGTGTGCTATGGCCTCGACCAACAGGTTCTCAATTCAATTCTTGCTAGCGCCCTTTTTTTCTTTCCACGCGCGAGACTAGAAAAAAACCGGATTGAGCAATTGTTGCGCGGGAGATGAAAAGAACGGATCGAGCGACTGTTGCGCGGGACAAGCGGAACGAGCGGTCGCCAGGTTATTCACACATGTCGCTAACATCCAGTCGACTGGAGAATAGCTTTCTCGTTTATATTATGGGACGGTGGGAGTATATCTTAGACCCACCGACATCGGGATTAGGACAGTCACTTCGGACGTGACAACACCCGTCAATG
This sequence comes from Triticum aestivum, assembly GCF_018294505.1. Classification (NCBI taxonomy): domain Eukaryota; kingdom Viridiplantae; phylum Streptophyta; class Magnoliopsida; order Poales; family Poaceae; genus Triticum; species Triticum aestivum. Next base: position 684,917,789 of record NC_057801.1, on the reverse strand, counting down.
TCTACATGTGCTTCCTAAACAGGAACCCTACAAGATGTGAAGGAAATATGCCCTAGAGATAATAATAAAATTATTATTTATTTTCGTATAACATAATAAATGTTTATTATTCATGCTAGAATTGCATTAACCGGAAACTTAGTACATGTGTGAATACATAGACAAAACATATAGTCCATAGTATGCCTCTACTTGACTAGCTCGTTAATCAAAGATGGTTATGTTTCCTAACCATAGACATGTGTTGTCATTTGATGAACGGGATCACATCATTAGACATCACCCATCCGTTAGCTTAGCATTATGATCGTTACAGTTTCATTGTTACGGCTTTCTTCATGACTTATACATGTTCCTCAGACTATGAGATTATGCAACTCTCGGATACTGGAGGAACACATTGTGTGCTATCAAACGTCACAACGTAACTGGGTGATTGTTGGGTTGGCATAGATCAACATTAGGATTTGTCACTCCATGTATCGGAGAGGTGTCTCTGGGCCCTCTCGGTAATGCTCATCACTATAAGCCTTGCAAGCATTGTGACTAATGAGTTAGTTGCGGGATGAAGCATTACGAAACGAGTAAAGAGACTTGCCGGTAACAAAATTGAAGTAGGTATGATGATACCGACGATCGATCTCGGGCAAGTAACATACCGAGGGAACAACGTATGTTGTTATGCGGTTCGGCCGATAAAGATCTTCGTAGAATATGTAGGAACCCATATGAGCATCCAGGTTCCGCTCTTGGTTATTGACCGAAGATGTGTCTCGGTCATGTTTACATAGTTCTCGAACCCATAGGGTCTGCACGCTTAACGTTCGATGACGATTGATATTATGAGTTTATGTGATTTGATGTACCAAAGGTTGTTCGGAGTCCCGCATGAGATCATGGACATGACGAGGAGTCTCGAAATGGTCGAGATGTAAAGATCGATATATTGGAAGGCTATATTCGGACATTGGAAAGGTTCCAAGTGATTCGGGTATTTTTCGGAGTACCGGGGAGTTACGGGAATTCACCGGGAGGAGTATATGGGCCTTATTGGGCCCTAGTGAAGAAAGAGGGCAGCAAGCAAGATGTGGGCCGCGCCCCCTAGTCCCAAACCGAATTGGTTTAGGGCTTGGGGGGCCGGCCCCCTCCTTCCTTCTCTCTTCCTCCTCTTTCCTCCCTTTTGCTACTAGGACTAGGAAAGGATGAAACCTACTCCTACTAGGAGTAGGAATCCTCCTCCCTTGGGCGCGCCTCCTCCTAGGCCGGCCCTCTCCTCCTCCCCTCCTTTATATACGGGGGAGGGGGACACCCCATAGACACACAAGTTGATTGTTTAGCCGTGTGCGGTGCCCCCCTCCATAGATTTCCACCTTGATCATATTGTTGCAGTGCTTAGGCGAAGCCCTGCGCCGGTAACTTCATCATCACCGTCACCATGCCGTTGTGCTGACGAAACTCTCCCTCGACCTCAGCTGGATCTAGAGTTCATGGGATGTCACCGAGATGAATGTGTGTAGATCACGAAGGTGCCGTACCTTCGGTGCTAGGATCAGTCAGACCATGAAGATGTACGACTACATCAACCGTGTTGTCATAACCCTTCCGCTTTCGGTCTACGAGGGTACATGGACAACACTCTCCCCTCTCGTTGCTATGCATCACCTATATAGATCTTGCGTCATCGTAGGAAGTTTTTTGAAATTACCGTGTTCCCCAACAGTGGCATCCGAGCCAGGTCTATGCGTAGATGTTATATGTACTAGTAGAACACAAAGAGTTGTGGGCGATAATAGTCATACTGCTTACCAGCATGTCATACTTTGATTTTGCGGTATTGTTGGATGAAGCGGCTTAGACCGACATTGCACGTATGCTTACGTGAGACTAGTTCTATCGACGTGCTTCGAACAGAGGTGGCTAGTGAGTGTCTATTTCTCCAACTTTAGTTGAATCGAGTGTGGCTACGCCCGATCCTTGTTGAAGGTTAAAACAACACACTTGACAAAAAATCGTTGTGGTTTTGATGCATAGGTAAGAACGGTTCTTGCTAGAAGCCCGTAGCAGCCACGTAAAACTTGCAACTAGGGCTGGAATTCGAGCCGAGTCGAGCCATCTCGGCTCGACTCGCTAGATCTCGTTTCGTTAACGAGCTAGCTCGACTCGACTCGTTACTATAACGAGCTCAAACCCAAGATTGGCTCGACTCATATAACTCGCGAGCTGGCTCGTTTAGCTTGTTAAGCTCGTTAAAGATATGAACATAAAACCCTCAAATATGATAAAAATGATTATGTATATATTAAACACATATATCACTAAATAATTGTAATTTCCTTGTAACGCAAGAGTCTCCTAGGCGGGTGGACCTTCAATGGCTAGGCCTTGTGTTGTGCGCTTGGGACATAGGTTGCTGACTGCTGAGTGGCTGATCTTTTTTTGTATTGGGAGTGGTTGATCTTTTGTACCGAGCCTATCAAGTTACACGAGTACTCGTGAGATTGACTCGTTTAACTTGGCCTATAAACGATCTTAAACTAAAGCTCGGCTCGACTCATTATTCTTCGAGCCCGAGTCGATTCGAGCCGAGTCACGAGCTACTCGTTTAGCTCGCGAGCTTCGAGCTTTTTTTCTAGCCCTACTTGCAACAACAAAGTAGAGGACGTCTAACTTGTTTTTGCAGGGCTTGTTGTGATGTGATATGGTGAAGGCATGATGAGATATTAATTGTTGTATGAGATGATCATGTTTTGTAACAAAGTTATTGGCAACTGGCAGGAGCCATATGATTGTCGCTTTATTGTATGCAATGCAATCGCCATGTAATTGTTTTACTTTATTACTAAGCGGTAGCGATAGTCATAGTAACAATAGTTGGCAAGGCGACAACGATGTTACGATGGAATCAAGGTGTCGCGGCGGTGACAATGGAGATCATGACGATGCTTTGGTGATGGAGATCATGAACACAAGATGATGATGGCCATATCATGTCACATATTTTGATTGCATGTGATGTTTATCCTTTATGCATCTTATTTTTCTTAGTACGGCGGTAGAATTATAAGATGATCCCTTACTAAATTTCAAGTTATAAGTGTTCTCCCTGAGTATGCACCATTGCTACAGTTCATCGTGCTGAGACACCACGTGATGATCGGGTGTGATAAGCTCTACATTCACATACAATAGGTGCAAGCCAGTTTTGCACACACAGAATACTCGGGTTAAACTTCACGAGCCTAGCATATGCAGATATGGCCTCGGAACACTGGAGACCGAAAGGTCGAGCGTGAATCATATAGTAGATATGATCAACATAGTGATGTTCACCATTGAAAACTACTCCATCTCATGTGATGATCGGACATGGTTTAGTTGATTTGGATCACGTGATCATTTAGATGACTAGAGGGATGTCTATCTAAGTGGGAGTTCTTAAGTAATATGATTAATTGAACTTTAATTTATCATGAACTTAGTCCTGACAATATTTTGCAAATTATGTTGTAGATCAATAGCTCGTGTTTTTGCTTCCCTATGTTTTTATATGTGTTCCTAGAGAAAACTAAGTTGAAAGATGATAGTAGCAATGATGCGGACTGGGTCCGTGATCTGAGGTTTATCCTCATTGCTGCACAGAAGAATTATGTCCTTGATGCACCGCTAGGTGACAAACCTATTGCAGGAGCAGATGCAGATGTTATGAACGTTTGACTAGCTCAATATGATGACTACTTGATAGTTTAGTACACCATGCTTAACGGCTTAGAATCAGGACTTCAAAGACGTTTTGAACGTCATGGACCATATGAGATGTTCCAGGAGTTGAAGTTAATATTTCAAGCAAATACTAGAGTTGAGAGATAGGAAGTCTCCAACAAGTTCTATAGCTAAAAATGGAGGAGAATAGCTTAAGCAGTGAGCATGTTCTCAGATTGTCTGGGTACTACAATCGTTTGAATCAAGTGGGAGTAAATCTTTCAGATAAGATACTGATTGACAGAGTTCTCTAGTCACCATCACCAATTACTGGAACTTTGTGATGAACTTTAGTATGCAAGGGATGACAAAAAAGAATCACGAGCTCTTCGTGCTGCTGAAATCGACGAAGGTAGAAATCAAGAAAGAGCATCAAAGTGTTGATGATTGATAAAACCACTAGTTTCAAGAAAAGGGCAAAGGGAAAGAAAGGGAACTTCAAGTAGAATGGCAAGCAAGTTGTCACTCCTGTGAAAAAGCCCAAAGCTGGACCAAAGCCTGAAATTGAGTGCTTCTACTGCAAAGGAAATGGTCACTGGAAGCGGAAATGCCCTGAATATTTGGTGGATAAGAAGGATGGCAAAGTGAACAAGGGTATATTTGATATAAAGGTTATTGATGTGTACCTTACTAGTGTTTATAGTAGCTGAAAGATCGTGGATGTCGCCTAGAGGGGGGGTGTGTGGGTGGGTGAATAGGCGCTTTAAAATAATTACGGTTTAGGCTTGAACAAATGCGGAATAAACCTAGCGGTTAATTTGTAAAGCACAAAACCTACAACAACTAGGCTCACCTATGTGCACCAACAACTTATGCTAAGAAAGATAAACAACTAAGTAATAGCAAGATATATGACAAGAAACAATATGTCTATCACAAAGTAAAGTGCATAAGTAAAGGGCTCGGGTAAGAGATAACCGAGGCACGCGGAGACGATGATGTATCCCGAAGTTCACACCCTTGCGGATACTAATATCTGTTTAGAGCGGTGTGGAGGCACAATGCTCCCCAAGAAGCTACTAGGGCCACCGTAATCTCCTCACGCCCTCGCACAATGCAAGATGTCGTGATTCCACTAAGGGACCCTTGAGGGCGGTCACCGAACCCGTACAAATGGCAACCCTTGGGGGCGGTCACCGAACCCGTACACTTTGGCAACCCTTGGGGGCGGTCACCGGTACCCGTCAAATTGCTCGGGGCAATCTCCACAACCTAATTGGATACCCCGATGCTTGCCCGGAGCTTTACACCATAATGATTGAGCTCCGAACAACACCAACCATCTAGGGCGCCAAGGCACCCAAGAGGAACAAGCTCTCGGGTGCCCAAACACCCAAGAGTAATAAGCTTCTCAACTTGAAACTTCCACGTATCACCGTGGAGAACTCAAACCGATGCACCAAATGCAATGGCAAGGGCACACGGAGTGCCCAAGTCCTTCTCTCCCAAATACCACCGAAGCAACTAATGCTAGGGAGGAAGATGAGAGGAAGAACAAGAAGGAGAACACGAAGAACTCCAAGATCTAGATCCGAGGGGTTCCCCTCACTTAGAGGAGAAAGTGATTGGTGGAAACGTGGATCTAGATCTCCTCTCTCTTTTCCCTCAAGAACTAGCAAGAATCATTGGAGGGATTGAGAGTTAGCAAGCTCGAAGAAGGTCAACAATGGGGGAAGAACACAAGCTCAAGAGATAAGGTTCAATGGGGAAGAAGACCCCCTTTTATAGGTGGGGGAAAAGGAATACGGACGTTGATAGTAGTGTTGCTATCTACAAAGCTCGACTTGTGAGAAAAAGGTTTTCAACAAAGTTCAAGGTGTTGAATAGAATGAGATTTTCTCAACTGTAGCGATGCTTAAATCGGTCTGAATCATGTTAGCAGTTGCCATATTTATGAAATCTGGCAAATGGATGTCAAAACTGCATTCCTGAATGGATTTCTAGAAGAAGAGTTGTATATGATGCAACCAGAAGGTTTTGTCGATCCAAAGGGTGCTAACAAAGTGTGCAAGCTCCAGTGATCCATTTATGGACTGGTGCAAGCATCTCGGAGTTGGAATAAATGCTTTGATAGTGTGATCAAAGCATATGGTTTTATACAGACTTTTGGAGAAGCCTGTATTTACAAGAAAGTGAGTGTGAGCTCTGTAGCATTTCTAATATTATATGTGGATGACATATGGTTGATTTGAAATGATATCAAATTTCTGGATAGCATAAAGGGATACTTGAATAAGAGTATATTCAATGAAAGACCTCGGTGAAGCTGATTACATATTGGGCATCAAGATCTATAAAGATAGATCAAGACGCTTGATAAGATTTTTCAATGAGTATATACCTTGACAAGTTTTTTGGAACAGTCAAAAAGGAAGTTCTTGTCTGTATTACAAGGTGTAAAATTGAGTAAGACTCAAAGCCCGACCACGACAGAATATAGAAAGAGAATAGCACTCATTTTCTATGCTCCAGTCATAGGTTCTATAAAGTACGATATGTTGTGTACCAGACCTATTGTGTACCTTGCCATGAGTTTGGCAAGGGGGTAAAAAGTTGATCTAGGAGTAGATCACTAGACAGCGGTCAAGATTATCCTTAGTGAGGACTAAGGAAATATTTCTCGATTATGGAGGTGATAAAAGAGCTCGTCGTAAAGAATTACATCGATCCAAGCTTTTACACCAATCCAGATGACTTTAAGTCTCAATCTGGATACATATTGAAAGTGGGAGCAATTAGCTAGAGTAGCTCCATGCAGAGCATTGTAGACATAGAATATTTGCAAAATACATAAGGCTCTGAATGTGATAGACCCGTTGACTAAACTTCTCTCACAAGCCAAACATGATCACACCTTAGTACTCTTTGGGTGTTAATCACATAGCGATGTGAACTAGATTATTGATTCTAGTAAATCCTTTGGGTGTTGGTCACATGGCGATGTGAACTATGGGTGTTAATCACATACATATGTGAACTATTGGTGCTAAATCACATGGCGATGTGAACTAGATTATTGACTCTAGTGCAAGTGGGAGACTGAAGGAAATATGCCTTAGAGGAAATAATAAAGTTATTATTTATTTCCTTATATCATGATAAATGTTTATTATTCGTGCTAGAATTGTATTAATCGGGAACTTAGTACATGTGCGAATACATAGACAAAACATATAGTCCCTAGTATGCCTCTACTTGACTAGCTCGTTAATCAAAGATGGTTATGTTTCCTAACCATAGACATGTGTTGTCATTTGATGAACGGGATCACATCATTAGGAGAATGATGTGATGGACATGACCCATCCGTTAGCTTAGCATTATGATCGTTACAGTTTCATTGCTACTTCTTTCTTCATGACTTATACATGTTCCTCAGACTATGAGATTATGCAACTCCCAAATACCGGAGGAACACCTTGTGTGCTATCAAACATCACAACGTAACTGGGTGATTATAAAGATGCTCTATAGGTGTCTCCAAAGGTGTTTGTTGGGTTGGCATAGATCAAGATTAGTATTTGTCACTCCGTGTATCGGAGAGGTATCTCTGGGCTCTCTCGGTAATGCTCATCGCTATAAGCCTTGCAAGCATTGTGAATAATGAGTTAGTTGTGGGATGAAGCATTACGGAATGAGTAAAGAGACTTGCCGGTAACGAAATTGAACTAGGTATGATGATACCGATGATCGAATCTCGGGAAAGTAACATACCGAGATGAACTACTATCATGACATATAAACATGCTAGAAAAGGTGATTGAAATTATCATTGATCAAACTTGTGCACCTGCTAGCATTCACACTTTACAAATTCTTTCTTTTATCATTTACCTACTCGAGGACGAGCAGGAATTAAGCTTGGGGATGCTGATACATCTCCAACGTATCTATAATTTATGAAGCATTCATGCTATTATATTATCTATTTTGAATGATTACGGGCTTTATTATACACTTTTATATTACCTTTGGGACTAACCTATTAACCGGAGGCCCAGCCCATATTGCTGTTTTATTGTCCGTTTCAGTATTTCGAAGAAAAGGAATATCAAACGGAGTCCAAACGGAATGAAACCTTTGACAGTGTGATTTTTTGGAAGAATATCATCCGGGAGACTTGGAGTTCAAGCCAGGGGAGCTTCGAGGAAGCCAGGAGATAGGAGGGCGTGCCCTGTTGGAAATATGCACTAGAGGCAATAATAAATTGGTTATTACTATTATATTTCCTTGTTCATGATAATCGTTTATTATCCATGCTATAATTGTATTGATAGGAAACTTAGATACATGTGTGGGTACATAGACAACACCATGTCCCTAGTAAGCCTCTAATTGACTAGCTCGTTGATCAATAGATGGTTACGGTTTCCTGACCATGGACATTGGATGTCATTGATAATGGGATCACATCATTAGGAGAATGATGTGATGGACAAGACCCAATCCTAAGCCTAGCACAAAGATCGTGTAGTTCGTATGCTAAAGCTTTTCTAATGCCAAGTATCATTTCCTTAGACCATGAGATTGTGCAACTCCCGGATACCGTAGGAATGCTTTGGGTGTACCAAATGTCACAACGTAACTGGGTGGCTATAAAGGTGCACTATGGGTATCTCCGAAAGTGTCTGTTGGGTTGGCACGAATCGAGACTGGGATTAGTCACTCTGGTTGACGGAGAGGTATCTCTGGGCCCACTCGGTAGGACATCATCATAATGTGCACAATGTGACCAAGGGGTTGATCATGGGATGATGTGTTACCGAACGAGTAAAGAGACTTGCCGGTAATGAGATTGAACAAGGTATCGGCGTACCGACGATCGAATCTCGGGCAAGTACAATACCGCTAGACAAAGGGAATTGTATACGGGATTGATTGAGTCCTTGACATCGTGGTTCATCCAATGAGATCATCGTGGAACATGTGGGAGCCAACATGGGTATCCAGATGCCGCTGTTGGTTATTGACCGGGGAACGTCTCGGTCATGTCTGCATGGTTCCCGAACCCGTAGGGTCTACACACTTAAGGTTCGATGACGCTAGGGTTATAGGGAATAGATATACGTGGTTACCGAATGTTGTTCAGAGTCCCGGATGAGATCCCGGACGTCACGAGGAGTTCTGGAATGGTCCGGAGGTAAAGATTTATATATGGGAAGTCCTGTTTTGATCACCGGAAATGTTTTGGGTGTTATCGGTAATGTACCGGGACCACCGGGAGGGTCCCGGGGGGGTCCACCAAGTGGGGCCACCGGCCCCAGAGGGCTGCATGGGCCAAGTGTGGGAGGGGACCAGCCCCAGGTGGGCTGGTGCTCCCCCCACCAGGGCCCAAGGCGCCTAGGGTTTGGGGAGGGGGCGCCTCCACCTTACTTGGGGGGCAAGTTTCCTCTCTCCCCCCTTGGCCGCCACCCTAGATGGGTTTTGGGGCTGCCGCACCCCTTGGGGTGGGAACCCTAGAGGGGCACAGCCCCCTCCCTCTCCCCTATATATACTTGAGGTATTTGGGGCTGCAAGCAAAAGAATTTCCACCTCTCCCTGGCGCAGCCCTACCTCTCTTTCTCCTCATCTCTCGCGGTGCTTGGCAAAGCCCTGCTAGAGTGCCACGCTCCTCCATCACCACCACACCGTTGTGCTACTTCTGGATGGAGTCTTCATCAATGAGGGAGTCCCGGATTAGGGGGTGTCCGGATGGCCAGACTATGACCTTTGACCGGACTCCCGGATTATGAAGATACAAGATTGAAGACTTCGTCCCGTGTCCGGATAGGACTCTCCTCTGCGTGGAAGGCAAGCTTGGCGATTTGATATGAAGATCTCCTCCCATTGTAACCGATTCTGTGTAACCTAGCCCTCTCCGGTGTCTATATAAACCGGAGAGTTTTAGTCCGTAGGACGAACAACAATCATACCATAGGCTAGCTTCTAGGGTTTAGCCTCTCTGATCTCGTGGTAGATCAACTCTTGTACTACCCATACCATCAATATTAATCAAGCAGGAGTAGGGTTTTACCTCCATCGAGAGGGCCCGAACCTGCGTAAAAACATCGTGCCCCTTGTCTCCTGTTACCATCCGCCTAGACACACAGTTCGGGACCCCCTACCCGAGATCCGCTGGTTTTGACACTAACATTGGTGCTTTCATTGAGAGTTCCTCTGTGTCGTCACCTTTAGGCCCGATGGCTTCTTTGATCATCAACCACGACGCGGTCCAAGGTGAGACTTTTCTCCCCGGATAGATCTTCGTATTCGGCGGCTTCGCACTGCGGGCCAATTCGCTTGGCCATTTGGAGCAGATCGAAAGCTACGCCCCTGGCCATCAGGTAAGGTTTGGAAGTTTGAACTACACGGCCGACATCCGCGGGGACTTGATCTTTGATGGATTCGAGCCGCAGCCGAGCACGCCGCACTGTGCATGATTTAGCTCTGTCGCTGGACAACGCCCAGAGCGTCACTCAAGCGCCCGCTCCGACCATTAGCTCGGAGCCGACTGTGCCAATTGGGGACGGACGGTTGGACGCCGCCCCAGGAGCCGCAATCTCTACGGCGATAGAGCCGAACACCAGCCTAGTCCTTTGCGAGGCCTATGACTCCAGGGTACCGGACTCCGTTCCGAACTCCGAATCCCCCGCACCCCTTCCGATCGAACCCAATTGGGCTCTGATCATGGAGTTCACCGTCGCGGACCTCTTTCAGCACTCGCCCTTTGGTGATATCCTGAATTCACTAAAGTCTCTCTCTTTGTCAGGAGAGCCCTGGCCGGACTATGGTCAGCATGGTTGGGACGCGGACGATGAAGAAATTTGAAACCCACCCACCACCCACTTCGTAGCCACTGTCGACGATTTAACCGACATGCTCGACTTCGACTCTGAAGACATCGACGGTATGGACGCCGATGAAGGAGACGACCAAGAACCAGCACCTATAGGGCACTGGAAAGCCACCTCGTCATATGACATATACATGGTGGAAACCCCCAAAGCAGGGGATGGCGATGAAAAAACAGAGGACGACCCCTCCAAGAAGCAACCCAAGCGTCGACGTCAGCGGCACCGCTCTAAATCCCGCCAAAACAAAAACGGCGAGTCCGGCACTGGAGATAACAACACTTCGGACAGTGCCGAAGACAACCCCCTCCAGCAGGATTCAGCGCAGGAGAACGAAGGAGCCAGCCCGCATGAGAAAGCTGCGGATAGGGAGGTCGAGGACGACAATTATATGCCTCCCTACGAAGACGAGGCAAGCCTCGACGACGACGAATTCGTCGTGCCAGAGGATCCCGTCGAACAAGAGCGTTTCAAACCCAGGCTTATGGCCACGGCAAGCAGCCTCAAGAAAAAATAGCAGCTGCTTAGAGCTGACCAAGACTTACTAGCTGACAGACGGGCCGAAGTCCTGGCGGCCGAAGAGTATAAACTCGAACGCCCCTCCAAGAGCAACCCAAAGTGCAGGCTGCTACCCCAACTTGAGGAGGAAGCAACTAAACCTACATCACCAGCCTACGATGCGCCCAATCGGCCACCCCGTGGCCGCGACAGAGAGGCCTTCCAGCCCTCGACCCAAGCCGCACCCCGGCACCGCTCAAAAAATACCAGAGCACGGGGAGACGCAACAGACATGCGAGACATATTGGAGAATAAGGCAAGGCAAACAAGATTGATCTACAGATCGCGTGGGCGCCCCACGTCACATGACGATAACAGTCACACTGGATATGATAAATACGGCCAGGCCGAACACAAAAGACAAAGCTCATCTGAGCTGCGTCGCGATATAGCCCAGTACAGAGGCGCCGCACACCCACTATGCTTCATAGACGAAGTAATGGATCATCAAATCCCTGAGGGTTTTAAACCCGTAAACATCGAATCATACGATGGCACAACAGATCCCGCGGTATGGATCGAGGATTATCTCCTTCATATCCACATAGCCCGTGGTGATGATCTACACGCCATCAAATACCTCCCGCTCAAGCTTAAAGGACCAGCTCGGCATTGACTTAACAGCCTGCCGGCAGAGTCAATTAGTTGCTGGGAGGACGTGGAATCCGCGTTCCTTGACAACTTCCAGGGCACTTATGTGCGACCACCAGACGCCGATGACCTCAACCACATAATCCAGCAGCCAGAGGAATCGGCCAGACAATTCTGGACACGGTTCCTAACAAAGAAAAATCAAATAGTCGACTGTCCAAACGCCGAGGCCCTTGCAGCCTTCAGGCACAACATCCGAGACGAATGGCTTGCCCAGCACCTAGGACAGGAAAAGCCGAAATCTATGGCAGCCCTCACGACACTCATGACCCGCTTTTGCGCGGGAGAAGACAGCTGGCTAGCTCGTAGCAATAACATAACCAAGAGCCCTGGCAATTCGGATACCAAGGACAACAACGGCAGGTCACATCGCAACAAGCACAAGCGCCGCATTAACAGCGACAACACTGAGGATATGGCAGTTAATGCCGGATTCAGAGGCTCTAAACCCGGTCAGCGGAAGAAGCCATTCAAAAGAAACCCCCCGGGCCCATCCAGTTTAGACCGGATACTCGATCGCTCATGCCAGATACATGGCACCCCCGAACAACCAACCAACCACACCAACAGGGATTGTTGGGTGTTCAAGCAGGAAGGCAAGTTAAGTGCCGAAATCAGAGACAATGGGTTGCATAGCAATGACGAGGAGGGGCCCCGGCCGCCGAACAACAAAGGACAGAAGGGTTTCCACCCGCAAGTGCGGACGGTGAACATGATATACGCAACCCATATCCCCAAAAGGGAGTGGAAGCATGCTCTCAAGGACGTCTATGCGTTGGAGCCAGTCGCCTCGAAGTTCAACCCATGGTCCTCCTGCCCGATCACTTCTGATCGAAGGGAGCACCCCACTAGCATCCGTCACGGCGGATTCACCGCATTGGTCCTAGACCCAATCATTGACGGATTTCACCTAACTAGAGTCCTCATGGATGGCGGCAGCAGCCTGAACCTGCTTTATCAGGATACAGTGCGGAAAATGGGTATAGATCCCTCAAGGATTAAACCAACAAAGACAACCTTTAAAGGAGTCATACCAGGTGTAGAAGCCAGCTGTACAGGCTCGGTTACACTCGAAGTGGTCTTCGGATCCCCGGATAATTTCCGAAGCGAAGAGTTAATCTTCGACATAGTCCCGTTCCGCAGTGGCTATCATGCCCTGCTCGGACGAACCGCATTCGCGAAATTCAATGCGGTGCCGCACTATGCATATCTCAAGCTCAAGATGCCAGGCCCTCGTGGAGTCATTACGGTAAATGGAAACACCGAACGCTCCCTCCGAACGGAGGAGCACACGGCGGCCCTGGCGGCGGAAGTTCAAAGTAGCCTATGAAGGCAATTCCCCAATCTGGGTGTTAAGCGTCTGGACAACGTCAAGCGCGCCCTAAGTAACCTACAACAAAACCGGCTGGCACGCTCCGAGCAAGCATAGCAGTGCGGCCCCAACCCCAGCCCTCGCCAGATGGCGATAGTGGTACCACGCGTACATAACTATGCTCTGGAAATACCATGGGCATAAGGGGCGGGGCACAACTACGACACTCCTAGAATGCGGCTTAACCGCACTAAGGGCTCCCTATTCTGTTGTTTCCTTTTTTATTTATTTCAGGACCAAACTATCCGGAAGGCCTGTCCGGCAATACACCCGCCGAACACACGATGCAACAGCCAGGGAGAGCACAAGCCACGTCAAATGTCCAGGTGGTCTCTATAACGAGCTAAATACCCGTTTTACTTAAAGGTCTGACAGCCTGCTCCTGGAGGGGGATATGTCAAATAATCCCACCCCTTGCTTACCGCACTATTTGTATCGTTCTGCTTTCATAGCAGTCCCCTTTAATAAACAATATATAGCTCTTATCTATTATTGTATTCATCTATTTTTATACAAATATGTTTAGTCATGACATTTTGCAACCGTACACTCTGGTACAGTCAATACACCAGGGTCTTCAGCACCCCATAATACGGTGTGAGAAGACCGAACACTCTCATGAGTGCGGCACCCCGAACTTATAGCACTATATGCATCGGCCCTGAATCATGTCTTGGGTCAATAGTTGGGTTTGCCCGGCTCCCATGTTTTGGTACCTTATGTTCCGCAATGTTGGCTAAGGTATCACTAGGAGAACTACTGTGATTGTGCCCCAGTTGAGCTGGGTTAACACCTCAGTAGAGAAAGCTAAAACTGACCGTCATGATAATGCGAGAGACCGGTCGCTGTTCGTGAGGTTTTTCGAGTCCTTAAAGACTTATGCCGCTTCGAGCGAGGAGCCGGATTTATCCGGCCCAGGCGTGGATAGCGCACCGAACTCGGTCTTCCGAATACTAGGGGCTTCGCCGAAATTTAAAATTATAGAATTCTATGGCTAAGTGAGAGTGATAAAGCACTATAAGCCCGATGGCCTTGTTCGGTGTGCTGAGCGCCTCCCTAGATGGACCCAAGAATGGGAACAAGAGCGCTCAGGTTTATCCCGAACACCCCAGCACTCGTGGCATGGGGGCAGAAGCCGGCGACTTGCATCTCTCAGATTTAATAAACGGCCGCACAGAAGGTAATATTTTAAATTAATAAGCGTTGCTTAGCGCATATGAACAAAGTTTTCAGCGCACAGGATAACAGATGCGAGTCTACTCAAAAATTACATCTTTGGAGCATTCACCCGCTATAATGCGGGCACCCTTCAGGACGCCCTCATAATACATCTCGGGCTTGCAATACTCCTTGCCTAGCGGTGGCGGGTCCGTCACAAGCTTCTCGGTGTCCATCTTCCCCCAGTGCACTTTAGCATGGGCAAGGGCCCGACGGGCACCTTCAATACAGATGGAGCGCTTGATGACTTCAATCCAGGGACAAGCGTCCACCAGCCGCCGCACCAGACCGAAGTAGCTCCCAGGCATGGCTTCTCCTGGCCACAGCCGAACTATGAGGCCCTTCATGGCCTGTTCGGCCACCTTGTGGAGCTCGACCAGCTGCTTCAGCTGGTCGCTCAGGGGCACCGGATGTCCGGCCTCAGCATATTGAGACCAGAACACCTTTTCCGTCGAGCTCCCCTCCTCGGCGCGGTAGAACGCGTCAGCATCAGACACACTACGGGGCAGATCGACGAACGCTCCTGGAGAGCTCCGGATTCGGGTAAGTAACAGATAATTCATTTTTATATGATTGCTTTGCATAAAGACTGCCTTACCCGCCGCTATCTTCTTTATCGCCTCGATCTCCTGGAGGGCCTTCTGGGCTTCGGCCTTAGCGGTTTTGGCACTCTCAAGAGCCAAGGAAAGCTCGGACTCTCGAGTCTTCGAGTCACGCTCCAAACTCTCGTGTTTCTCCACGAGAGCCTGGAGCTATAGCCGCACCTCCGCCACCCGCGCCTCTTGTTTCTCTCGCTCTGTGCGCTCCAAGGCCGCACTGTTTTCGGCCTTGGACACCACCTCCTTCAGGGTCGCCACCTCGGTCATGGTCCCTGCAACATTCACGTTGGTCCTGTCATTATTTGCAACCAGGTATTTCTGTATACATTTACATAAGGTATTACGTACCCTCCTTGTCCTCGAGCTGCTTCTTGGCATGGCCGAGCTCGTTCTCGGACCGCTCGAGGCTCTTCTTCAATGTATCGACCTCTGCAGTTAGTGCGGCAGAGGTCAGCAGTGCAGCCTGCATTCCCATATTGACACATTTATGTTATACTCCTACGTATATCTTTTTAGATCCTCAGCTCGGCTTTTCTTTTCGAATGCTGAACTGAGCATCAGGGGCTACTGTCTAAGCGGTAACATTTTTATATGTTTTACGTACCTCAAAGCCTGTTAGCAGGCTGGTACAGGCTTCTATCAGTCCGCTCTTGGCGGACTGAACCTTCTGAATCACCGCACTCATAACAGTGCGGTGCTCCTCGTTGATGGAGGCGCCGTTAAGCACCTCCAGCAAGTTGTCCGGCGCCTCCGGTTGGACGGAGGTCGCCGGTGTTGTAGGCACGCCTTTCTTACGACGGCACCACCTGCCGGTCTCTAGAACCGTTGTTGGTTCTGGGGCGGTGTCCGTCCCAGGGCCGGACTTAGATCCCTCCGGGGTTTTACCCCCTTTGGGCCTGGAGTCCGGGAGGTCGCCTTGTGGCGCCTCCAGGAACACCTCCTCCTGGTTTAGCCCCTTTTGGGACTCCACCTCAGCATCGTCCGTAGGGAGAGGGGAGGAGGCCGTCGGAAGTGAAGCGCTATTCACATCCGACGAGTCCAGGGAGCCGCTCGACGAATCGCCGAGCTGAGCCCGGGGCGGACTGCATAATTGAATTTAGCGTCAGAAGGTTCCATACATCAGAGGAGCGCCATAAGTTATTCTGGTATCCGGATACTTACAATTTCGCCAGGGGCTTGACCCTGGATGGCCATTCCTCCCCGCCGTCTTCGGTGTCGGAGGCGTAGTCCGGCAGAAGGGTCCTCCCCTTCTTCGACCCTCCGGCCCCCCTAGTTGGGGCGGCTTTCCTTTTCTTTCCTCCCCTCGCTGGAGGGGGAGAGGCTTCTTCTTCTTCTTCTTCCTCCTCGTCGTCCTCAGAGGCGGAGGGTGCTTCGGGGTTGTCGGGCGATGAATCCGACACCACCATGCGCCGGGAACTCTTTCGGGTCCCCGTGGCCTTCTTCTTGGCCTTCTTCTCCGGTACCACGTGAGGTGCCGGAACCAGCAGCTTCGTCAAGCGCGCGTCTGCTGGGCCTTCGGGCAAAGGGGCCGGGCAGTCAAACTATCCGGATGTCCTCTTCCAGTCTTGTCAAAGGAGCAGGAGTTTAGATCCTGCATGGAATCAAACCATGAAAATCAAGTGTCCCGAGAAAGACTAAAGGCGAGCTTACTTCGGTGGCTTGGCGCTTGGCGCAGAATCCGCGATCCTTGGTGACGGGTGGGGAGACCTCGGAGCTCTTGAATAGCACCTTCCAAGCGTCCTCGTGCTTTGTGTCGAAAAGCCGGGACAGAGTCTGGTGCTGGGCCGGGTCAAACTCACACAAGGTGAAGGCCCGTTGTTGAAACGGAAGAATCCGGTGGAAGAGCATGACCTAGACTACATTGGCAAGCTTAACCTTCTTGTTCACCAGGTCTCGGACGCAGGTTTGGAGTCCGGTCACCTCTCCTAGACTACCCCATGACAGGCCCGTCTCCTTCCAAGATGTGAGCCGAGTGGGGATACCGGATCGAAATTCGGGGACCGCTGCCCATTCAGGGTCACGCGACTTGGTGATGTAGAACCACCCCGATTGCCATCCTTTGATGGTCTCTACGAAGGCGCCCTTGAGCCATGTGACGTTGGCTATTTTTCCCACCATGGCGCCTCCGCACTCCGCTTGACGTCCGCCCACGACCTTCCGCTTGACGCTGAAGATCTTCAGCCATAGGCCAAAGTGAGGCTGGATGCGGAGGAAGGCCTCACATACGACGATGAACGCCGAAATGTTGAGGATGAAGTTCGGGGACAGATCGTGGAAGTCCAGGCCGTAGTAGAACATGAGACCCCGGACGAACGAGTGAAGGGGAAAGCCCAGTCCGCGGAGGAAATGGGGGAGAAACACGACCCTCTCATGGGGCCCAGGGGTGGGGACGAGTTGCCCCTCCTCGGGAAGCCGGTGCGCGATGTCGTCGGACAAGTATCCGGCCTTCCTCAACTTTTTGATTTGCCCCTCCGTGACGGAGGAGGCCATCCATCTACATCCTGCTCCGGACATGATTAGAGAAAGGTCGAGGTGGGAAGTGCCGACTTGGGCGCTGGAGTTCGAGTGCGCGGATGAACAAGCAAGGGAGGAAGAAGGCGTGAATGGAAAGGGTGGATCCTTATCCCCTTATATGGGTGGCCGAGATTATGAGCCCCCACCAGCCTAATAAAGCTCGCTTATCTCCCAAGCGCCGCGGTTAATGGCGCGGTTGGGTTACCCACGCCCGTATTGATGAGAATCTCGGAATAAGGGGACACGATCTCTGCTTTGACAAGACGTGCCAAGGAAACCGCCTCGCTAAACGCACGGAGGTGGAACGGTAAAATGATTTGAATAAAGGTCTGGCTATGGCATGATGTCACACTGCGGAGTACGTCAGCAGATTGGATTTGTGCAGATATTATTCTCTCTACGGTGGCATGTGGAACTTATTTTGCAGAGCCGAACACTATCCTTGTGTTCAACATCTTCTATGGAATATTTGGAGGAGGAACCCGCCTTGCAATGCCGAAGACAATTTGTGCGCCGGACTCGTCGTCATTGAAGCCTGGTTCAGGGGCTACTGAGGGAGTCCCGGATTAGGGGGTGTCCGGATGGCCGAACTATGACCTTTGATCGGACTCCCGGACTATGAAGATACAAGATTGAAGACTTCGTCCCGTGTCTGGATAGGACTTTCATTGGCGTGGAAGGAAAGCTTGGCGATTTGATATGAAGATCTCCTCCCATTGTAACCGACTCTGTGTAACCCTAGCCCTCTCCGGTGTCTATATAAACTGGAGAGTTTTAGTCCGTAGGACGAACAACAATCATACCATAGGCTAGCTTCTAGGGTTTAGCCTCTCTGATCTCGTGGTAGATCAACTCTTGTACTACCCATACCATCAATATTAATCAAGCAGGAGTAGGGTTTCACCTCCATCGAGAGGGCCCGAACCTGGGTAAAAACATCGTGCCCCTTGTCTCCTGTTACCATCTGCCTAGACGCACAGTTCGGGACCCCCTACCCGAGATCCGCTGGTTTTGACACCGACACTCAACCTCTCCCTCTCTCCTTGCTGGATCAAGGCATGGGAGACGTCACTGGGCTGTATGTGTGTTGAATGCGGAGGTGCCGTCCGTTCGGCACTAGGATCTTCGGTGATTTGGATCACGACGAGTACGAATCCTTCAACCCCGTTCTCTTGAACACTTCCGCTTAGCGATCTACAAGGGTATGTAGATGCACTCCCCTTCCCCTCGTTGCTAGTCTCTCCATAGATAGATCTTGGTGACTCGTAGGAAAATTTTGAATTTCTGCTACGTTCCCCAACAGTGGTATTAGAGCCAGGTTTATTGCGTAGATTCTATGCATGAGTAGAATACAAGTTGTTGTGGGCGTTGATTTTGTTCAATATGCTTACCGTTATGAGTCCAATCTTGTTTCGACAGTATTGTGGGATGAAGCGGCCCGGACCGACCTTACACGTACACTTACATGAGACAGGTTTAGGGCTGCAAACGAGTCGAGCTCGAGCGAATTGGAGTTGGCTCAACTCAACTCATATGAAAATTCGAGCGAGCTCAAACTGAGTGAATCTCATGATCGAGCTGTAGAACATGACTCATGCTCAGCTTGTAACGATCTCGAGTTAGTTTCGAACTAAATGAGATGGTAAAAATTTATAAATTTATGGATGTAAAACAAAAAAAATTATAAATATGCTGGGAACCTTTGCCAAAAGAATAGGATATTTAACACATAGTTGACCACGTGCCATAATGAGGCCTAAATCTTCTCTGCACTTAATTAAGTTTCCATGTTCGTTGGTAAAAAAATGGAGAAAAATTATGGACAACATATATGGTAATAAATTATCTTATTTCCATTTAATATATGCAATGGTCGTGTCGAGCTATCGAGCTAAAATCGAGCGAGCCAACAATGGCTCAAGATAGGCTCGTTTCTCGATCGAGCTACATAAAGTGTTCAAGCTCAACTTGTTTCTTTTTGAGACGATCTCGAGTCGAGTCAAAAAACGAGTCGATCTCGAGCGGCTCACGAGCCTCGAGCTTTTCATGCAGCCCTAGACAGGTTCCACCGACTGACATGCACTTGTTGCATAAGGTGGCTAGCGGGTGCCAGTCTCTCCCACTTTAGTCGGATCGGATTCGATGAAAAGGGTCCTTATGAAGGGTAAATAGCAATTGACATATCACGTTGTGGTTTTTGCGTAGGTAAGAAACGTTCTTGCTAGAAACCCATAGCAGCCACGTAAAACATGCAAACAACAATTAGAGGACGTCTAACTTGTTTTTGCAGGGTATGCTATGTGATGTGATATGGCCAAAAAGGAATGTGATGAATGATATGTGATGTATGAGTTTGATCATGTTCTTGTAATAGGAATCATGACTTGAATGTCGATGAGTATGACAACCGGCAGGAGCCATAGGAGTTGTCTTAATTTATTGTATGACCTGCGTGTCATTGAACAACGCCATGTAATTACTTTACTTTATTGCTAAACCGTTAGCCATAGTAGTAGAAGTAATAGTTGGCGAGACAACTTCATGGAGACATGATGATGGAGATCATGATGATGGAGATCATGGTGTCATGCCGGTGACAATGATGATCATGGAGCCCCGAAGATGGAGATCAAAAGGAGCAAAATGATATTGGCCATATCATGTCACTATTTGATTGCATGTGATGTTTATCATGTTTATGCATCTTATTTGCTTAGAACGATGGTAGTAAATAAGATGATCCCTCATTAAAATTTCAAGAAAGTGTTCCCCCTAACTGTGCACCGTTGCGAAAGTTCGTCGTTTCGAAGCACCACGTGATGATCGAGTGTGATAGATTCTAACATTCACATACAACAGGTGTAAGCCAGATTTACACACGCGAAACACTTAGGTTGACTTGACGAGCCTAGCATATACAGACATGGCCTCAGAACACAAGATACCGAAAGGTCGAGCATGAGTCGTATGGTAGATACGGTCAACATGAAGATGTTCACCGATGATGACTAGTCCATCTCACGTGATGATCGGACACGGCCTAGTTGACTCGGATCATGTAATCACTTAGATGACTAGAGGGATGTCTATCTGAGTGGGAGTTCATAAGATGAACTTAATTATCCTGAACATAGTCAAAAGATTCTTGCAAATTATGTCGTAACTCACGCTCAAGTTCTACTGTTTTAGATATGTTCCTAGAGCAAATTTAGTTGAAAGTTGATAGTAGCAATTATGCGGACTGGGTCCGTAAACTGAGGATTGTCCTCGTTGCTTCATAGAAGGCTTATGTCCTTAATGCACCGCTCGGTGTGCTGAACCTCGAACATCGTCTGTGGATGTTGCGAACATCTGACATACACGTTTTGATAACTACGTGATAGTTCAGTTAAAGGGTTTAGAGTTGAGGCACCAAAGATGATTTCGCAATGTCGCGGAACATATGAGATGTTTCGAGGGCTGAAATTGGGATTTCAGGCTCGTGCCCACGTCAAGAGGTATAAGACCTCCGACGATTTTCTTAGCCTGCAAACTAAGGGAGAAAAGCTCAATCATTGAGCTTGTGCTCAGATTGTCTGAGTACAACAATCACTTGAATCAGGTGGGAGTTGATCTTCAAGATGAGATAGTGATGTTTCTCCAAAGTCATTGCCACCAAGCTACTAGAGCTTCGTGATGAACTATAACATATCAGGGATAGATATGATGATCCTTGAAGTATTTGCGATGTTTGACACTACAAAACTAGAAGTCAAGTAGGAGCATCAATTGTTGATGGTTAGTAAAACCACTAGTTTCAAGAAGGGCAAGGGCAAGAAGGGATGCTTCATGAAACGGAAAAACAGTTGCTGCTCTAGTGAAAACCCAAGGTTGAACCCAAACCCAAGACTAAGTGCTTCTGTAATAAGGGGTGTAGGAGATATGCCCTAGAGGCAATAATAAATGATATTATTTATCTCTGAGTTCATAATTATGTTTATGTTCCATGCTATAACTGCAATGATTCTCGAGTCTGCAATATCCACGAGGCTCGAAGGAAGACTCATATGCACGTGTGGAATAATAAACGGTAAGAAGTATTCCTAGTTTGTCCTCTAAGACTAGCTCAAGTGTTGCATGATGGTTCCGTTTTCCTGATCATGGGCATGTCTATGCCAGCAACTTTGAGGGCACAATGTTAAGAGAACATTTGTGTTGAATCGACCCGGTTTGATGTTATGCTATGAGATTCATTCGTCACAAGTTAATGGTAAATAACACAGAGATGGTTAACGTTTGCATGATTCCTTAGACCATGAGAGTATCGAGTTTCTTCATGCTTGCTTCATGAACTTTGGGGTTTGTTAAACGTCATCCGTAAATGGGTGGCTATTACGGCGGCTTACGGGTTCATGGAAAAGTGTGTCAAGTAACTTGATAGCTCAAGATTGGGATTTGCTCCTCCAACCATGGAGAGATATTCTCAGGCCCTCTCGGTGTTACGGTATCCATCATCGTCTGGCCAGACACAGTGTGATTTGATCACAGGGATGCCGGAACACGGAAACGAGAAAAGAGAACAAAACCAATAACGAGGTAACTAGCATAGTGGAAAAATTGTTGATCCACGGGGATGCAAGTAAATCTCACCTCGGGTCTATGTAACATATCGCGAAGCAACAGGAATAGCACACGGCAACTAGAGGTTCACTCGAATATTCATTCATGTGGGTATAGGGGTCAATATGGGTGTCCACGGCTCCGATGTTGATCATTGATCAGAAGGGGTTCCGGGTCATGTCTATACTTCACCGAACCTATAGGGTCACACACTTAAGGTTCATCTATCTGTTGAATACTAGACAGGGAGTCTGAGAGAAAATCACCGAAAAAGTTTCGGACACCGGAAAAGTTTCGGACAGCGGAATCGTACCGCAGAGAGAGGTCATCGGATGAGTTTCGATGATACCGAAAAGTTGTTTCGGGATATACCATTAAGTCAATTTGGTTTCGGCAAATGCCTGGTAATTCTTGAAGGGCCAGAATCATTCTGGAAGCTTTTTGGAATTTTCTGAGATAAAAACCGGAAATGTTCCGAAGCAGCTGGAGCCACTTCAGATGCGTTTCGCAGATGAAAATCACTAAAACCGGAATTGTTCCGGAACGCGTTGAAAATCATTTTAGTGGGTACTGGAAATGTTCTTAGCCCACATAAATATTTTCAGTTCGACCATACGCTGAAAAATGTCGTCATGAATAGTGAAAATTAGCTTTATGGTTACTTTATGGAAAGCCACCTTTTGGGGCTTTGCTCCAAAAGATCTTGGGGATGACATGGATGGATAGGAGCCATTTTTTGGGCCCCTCATGGGGGTGTGGCCAGCCACATGGGGTATCCCCCCTTGGGGACCCTCTTGTTCATTGGTTTCACTCCTAGGTCCTTGTGGAAGGACTTCATTCATGTGCATTTTGGGTTTTTGTGTGAAACTACCCTACCCCTTGGGATTTCCTATAAATAGAGGTGGAGGGGCAGCCCTCCACACTCATCCCTTTGCTCTCATACAAGTGCCATGCAATGATCTGGCTTCTTCTCTCCCTCCCAGCGAAATAGTTTTGTAGAGCCGAAAGGATGTATGGGTTCCGGCAGGAACTAGTTCTGGATGGCGAAGCCCTGCCGGATAGATGACACCGTATGTGTGCAACTCTGTAGAGAGATCGTAGTTTCGGTCTTAGTTCGTGAGTGCCTCCCGAAGGGCTGTCCGTGTGACCGTCCGAGTTTTGAAGGTCCTCCCGAAGGGCTGTCTGAGGAGCAGATGAGGGTATACATCCTCGCGGTTGGGAGGTTGTAAATCCTAGCTGCGGGGATCTGCACCACCGTTCATCATCGAATCTTCTTCCTGCTGCGCTACGAGTCGGTAACGAAAAAGATCAAACCATGTATGCAGTCTCCATAGTGGTCCTGGGTTGGTGCGTAGGTCGGAAAATTTTTGTTTTCTGCTGCGTTCCCCTACAGTGGTATCAGAGCCGTGCTATGCGTAGATGCATGTTACGATCTAGAATACATGGAGATGTATGTGTATTGCATAATATAATTTTGGACTAGATGAGATCTATTGCTGAAAATTATTTATGCGGGTGACAGATGAAATTTGTTACCCGACGTTCTTGTTGCTTCCCTAAAATTTGCGTTTGCTCAATCTCGAGACAGCATGGTGGAATTTGACAAAGTTCTGGCAATTCGTGATCCTGATTGATCATGGAAGTGCTATCAGTTCTTTGGGTTCTGCCATAGTCAAAAGAAAGATGAAATTCACAGATGAAAGGGCATTGCAGATATGATCTGCACGGGGGTCATGCGTATGACGAAGTTTAGTATGGGGCTCGAGATTTAACTATCTCGTGTTTCATACACCCCGAGATGTTAATCTAGCAACTTGAATAATCATACTTGATGATAAAATGTTGGTAGCTGTGGTTTAAGTCGAAACCTTAGAAGCCATGATAAACAAGTTTGCATGAATCGATTAGAAACGTCTAACTTGGTTTTGCAGGAGGGTTTGCATGTGCATGTGATGTGGTATAGCAATGCTCATATTCAATTTGATTATGTATGAGATGACTATATGATGTAAATTGATTAACATGACCTGCGTGTCATGATTCGGCATGATGGCTGGAGCCATATGATTGTCACTTTAGTGCCTGCGTGTCAACCTTAAGTAATGCACTTATTTTATTAGCTATGGAGATAGCGATATTATCTGGTGCACCGACAAGGTGGTGGAAATCTTCACGAAGGTGAACACCGACGAAAATGCCGAAGACGAAGAAATGAAAGACTTCTCCGTCAGAAAGGGCTATACCATATCATGCTATTATGAATTGCCTGAGATGTTTATCCCTTATGATGCACCCTTCTTGATTGCGCGGTAGTCGCTTTTATTAGGGTGATCTCTCACTAAAATATCAAGTAGTTAGTGTTCTCCCAAGTGTAGCGCCGTCATGGCACCTATCTTTTCGGGGTGCGCCATGGATGCATGGGTACGAACGATTAGAGAAGTGTGAGGCGGGTGAGGTCAGACCTCGCAGCAAGATCACTTGGTTGTCTTGACGTTCATGGTAGGATCGTCTTGACTCGGAACACACACATCGAAAGATGAGCAAGAGTCACATAGAGATGTGATCGGCAAGTTGGCCTACCGATTAAAATTCCCGTTATGAGATGATGATTCTATGGCGATGAGTTGAAGTCTGGATCTTGTATCACTCAAAATTAATTATGAGAGATATTGATTTGAGTGGGAGCGCACTGTTGAATTAACATGCTTAATTCTCAGTGCAATTAATTATGAACATTGTCTAAGTGTTTCTTGCAAAATAGTTGTAGAATAATGGCTTGCGTTTCCACCTTCCCTGTTAAAATTGAATAGTTGTTAAATATCTGGTTAAAACTTTACGATTGGTAACGTAATGTGAGGATTGTCCTCAAAAGTGTCGAGAAGGACTTTGTCCTATCGCATGCTTTCCGTATCCTCCCGCTAATGCTATGGATCATGTGACTCCCGTCCTTCGATCCAAAAGCTAGAATTCTGTTACGGTCAAGTGGAATATGTTTGCTTCCATGAAACCCAAACTTCGAAAGTTGGGATAGTTATATGATATTCATGGAACTGAAAATTAATTTTCAGATACAAACAAAGGCTGAAAGATATGAAATATCCAAAGTAATGTTTGTTTGCAAGTATTAGTAAAAGTGTTTACTATGCATTTGGCTGTTGGGAAAGGGATCTAGAAGAACGCCTGTCATATGATGAAAGGTGAATAAAACAACAACTTAAAGAGAAAGGAAGTGTCCGAAGGGTGTTAGTGAGACTTTAATGCCTAGGAAGTCCGGGGCTAATGCCACTCTTAAGTTGGGTGCTTCTTCTGAGAGTAGGAGAAATACTAAAAGTTAAACTGTTAGAAGTATAAAGGCAAAAAGAAAGAAGACTGGAATATCCAGCTCATGTATGAATGTCATACAAGTTCTTGATGTATAGAGGGCTGGTCAAAGATATAGTTCTTGGGAATTATGATTAAATTGTTAATCATTGAGTTTTGGGTATTGTGAGTTAATCACAAAGATACCCACTCGATTGCATTCTGTTGCAACTCGATGTAAGAACTGCTATGGCCTGAAAGACTAGCCAGGAATGAGGTTTAGGTATACACAGGGAACATAGTAAATGTTACTATACTTTCCATCGGTGTATTACCGTCTGTATTTATTTTCATAATTCATTTAGAGTTTCACACTCTAGCCCATTGCATAAGGTATCTTTCAAGAAGGTTGTTCATAAGAGAACCTTTCATGTTCGGTGTTATGAATAACATAAGGGCCATACTTTCATTATGAATGAGATGTATGTTATGAATATTGATAATAATACATTACCTATAGGTTTATTTTCATAATTCATTTTAGAGTTTCATACACTCTAGCCCATTGCACAATGTTTTTGCAAGAGAGGTTATTCATAAAAACAACAATTGTTGTTCAGTATTATGAATAACATGAAGGGCCATGCTTCCATCCAAGATGGGATGTATGTTATGAATATTGATGGTAATATGATAC
This sequence comes from Triticum aestivum, assembly GCF_018294505.1. Taxonomy (NCBI): domain Eukaryota; kingdom Viridiplantae; phylum Streptophyta; class Magnoliopsida; order Poales; family Poaceae; genus Triticum; species Triticum aestivum. The sequence goes on along the minus strand of NC_057801.1, from coordinate 684,891,692 downwards.
ATCCATAACACTGACGCTAAATGTCGCAAGACTAAAAGAATACCACACAAGTGTGGCACTACATTTGGTCACATTTGGGGAAACCCGCATGAAAATTCCATTATGATGGATTTTGAAGTCGTTTGATTTTAAATCATCTGACACTTGCAACTTTCCTCCGAAAGGTGAAGTGACTGAAATACCGTTCACATGCAATAAAGAATGAACAACAAACTTATTGGTGATCATACATTTGATGTGTGTAGTCCGATAAATGTTGCAAGTAGTGGATTTATCTATCTTTAGAAATGGCTCAAGTAGATATATGGATATTTACTTGATGAGACGTAAGTCTGGATCTTTTGAAATCATTCAAAAGGTTTTCAAAAATGAAGTTGAAGTTATTGTAACAAGAAAATTATGTTTCTACAATTTGATTGCAGAAAGGAATATTTGAGTTACAAGTTTAGTGAATGTCTGATGAGTTGTGAAAGGGGTTTCATAACTTGCACTTCCCAGAATACCACTGCAAGTGGAAAGTCTGTGAAGATGTAATCAAACCATTTATGACATGGTAAGATCAAAGATGACATAAATAAATTTGCCATTATCCCTTTTAAAGAGTGATGCTTTAGAGACTGCGGCTTTTACACTGAAAAGAGCTCCATCGGGTCTGTTGAAATGACGCCATGGTATGGTACGCCCAACCATGTTATATCTTTTCTTAACATTTGGAATATGGGGCTTGTATAAAAGGTTACAAACCTATTCCAAATCACACAAGTGCTACTTTGTAGGTTATCCCAAGTCATTGGGTACTCCTCCCTCACTATACCGAGGCAAATAGTTTTGCCACGAAACGGTATGCTTTTAAAGAGAATGGTTCTTTCAAAATGGTGGGTGGGAGAATAGTGCAACTCGACGAGATAAACAGTATCTTCGTCATCAGATCAAAGGAAAGAGACCTTGGAAGTAATTCCAGAGTTTCCTACTGCGACTGATACGGAAGTCTCTACAATAAAATGGATGAACTTCGGTCGAACTTGCAGTTGAACCACGTAGGCAAGGCTCGTGCAAACCTCTCAGGTGCGCAAACGAGATATTGTTGTTAGACAACATTATACCTACGATACACAAGGAAGCGTTGATGGGCCCTGACTCCGGAATTGGCTAAATGCCAATACAACCCGAGTTAGTTTCCATATAAGTGATTCAAGATTAAAACCTTGATACACCTTTCAGAAGACTTAGAGTCTAATGGATATTTATGGAACTTAAAACTGATACGGATAAAAATGTTTTATCCATAAAGCTTGACTTGTTGAAATAACAAGTTCAAGAGTTGACTACGGTGAGGTTGTTTTCATCGTAGCGATGCTCAAAGTCGGTTCGGGTTGAACTAGCAATTAATACATATTTAAATCATGAGATATGAAACATGGATGACAATAGGATTTCCATCTGATGGAAATGAAACCACGGACTTGCATGTGTTACAGTCCAACGCATTTGTCTATCCAGAGGATGCTAGTAAGGGTGCAAACTTCAGAGTTCCAGCGATGGACAGAAGAGAGCAAAATGGAGTTGGAATCTTCATGCTTTGATGAAATGGTCAAAGGGGTTTGACTTCATCAATGGGTAACAAAGATGCTTGTAATTCAAGAAAGTAAGTGGGAGCGTAATATTATTTCTAAAAACCTTGTGTGCTTGACACATTGTTAATTGGAAATAAATTTCTTGACACAAATTAGGACTTCATTTGAAAATAGTTTTTTGATGAAGTGCTTAGGCTAAATAGCCTCAATATTAGGCATAATGATCTATGGAGATAGATTTACCTAATAGGGCTAAGCAATGAATACATATTGACAAGGTGCTAAAACCTTTTAGCATTTAAAACCGCCAAGGAGTGATTCTTGCCGGAGTCACATGGAAGAGTTTTTTGCAAGACTCGATGTCCCAAAACACTGATGAGCAAAATACATGATGCAGATTCCACACACTTTTGTGTTTGGATTAATCATGTATTCCATGGTATGTAAAACAACCAGATATGTCCGATACTCCCAAGGTGTTGCGAGTATGGATACTAAAGTGATCAAAGTACTGATCGTGGGCCAACAGTGAAAGATGTCATTGAGTACTAGAGTAAGTACTGATGATATGTTTTCTCGCAAGCGGAGATCATGAAGAGTTCGTTGTAAAATGTTACATCGATACAGTCTTCATCTTTTCTCCATGCGATTTTCGATTTAAGTTAAGGGTTTTGTGTAATACACAATATGGTGGCACGGTAGTTGGAAATTGTTCCCAACAGGATACTGTGGTGAATTCTATAGCAAATGACTAAGTATGTTGACGCTTTAGAAGCGACAAACAAGATGTTGAATCATATAGTTCATTCATGAACTTAGTATGGTTCCAAGATGGCTTTTGTCAATGGGACACTACTGCAGGTAGTTTCTCCATAACTCAGTCTGAGGAATCCAGGTTAATCCTGTGATTCACATTTATACAAAGCCAAGTCCGCACAAAATATGAATTTTGTGAAAGCGTGAAGACGCGAGGATATGCGAAGATACACACGGAGCTGAAGTCGTCAGATCCGTTGGACATCAGGCTATACCACAAGCGAAGCATATTTACACCAATGTGCCATAGGTGTAAAGTGCATTAGCATTGACTAGATTATTGACTCTAGTGCAAGTGGGAGTCTGTAGGAGATATGCCCTAGAGGCAATAATAAATGATATTATTTATCTCTGAGTTCATAATTATGTTTATGTTCCATGCTATAACTGCAATGATTCTCGAGTCTGCAATATCCACGAGGCTCGAAGGAAGACTCATATGCACGTGTGGAATAATAAACGGTAAGAAGTACTCCTAGTTTGGCCTCTAAGACTAGCTCAAGTGTTGCATGATGGTTCCGTTTTCCTGATCATGGGCATGTCTATGCCAACAACTTTGAGGGCACAATGTTAAGAGAACATTTGTGTTGAATCGACCCGGTTTGATGTTATGCTATGAGATTCATTCGTCACAAGTTAATGGTAAATAACACAGAGATGGTTAACGTTTGCATGATTCCTTAGACCATGAGAGTATCGAGTTTCTTCATGCTTGCTTCATGAACTTTGGGGTTTGTTAAACGTCATCCGTAAATGGGTGGCTATTACGGCGGCTTACGGGTTCATGGAAAAGTGTGTCAAGTAACTTGATAGCTCAAGATTGGGATTTGCTCCTCCAACCATGGAGAGATATTCTTGGGCCCTCTCGGTGTTACGGTATCCATCATCGTCTGGCCAGACACAGTGTGATTTGATCACAGGGATGCCGGAACACGGAAACGAGAAAAGAGAACAAAACCAATAACGAGGTAACTAGCATAGTGGACAAATTGTTGATCCACGGGGATGCAAGTAAATCTCACCTCGGGTCTATGTAACATATCGCGAAGCAACAGGAATAGCACAAGGCAACTAGAGGTTCACTCGAATATTCATTCGTGTGGGTATAGGGGTCAATATGGGTGTCCACGGCTCCGATGTTGATCATTGATCGGAAGGGGTTCCGGGTCATGTCTATACTTCACCGAACCTATAGGGTCACACACTTAAGGGTCATCTATCTGTTGAATACTAGACAGGGAGTCTGAGAGAAAATCACCAAAAAAGTTTCGGACACCGGAAAAGTTTCGGACAGCGGAATCGTACCGCAGAGAGAGGTCATCGGATGAGTTTCGATGATACCGAAAAGTTGTTTCGGGATATACCATTAAGTCAATTTGGTTTCGGCAAATGCCTGATAATTCCTGAAGGGTGCCAGAATCATTCTGGAAGCTTTTTGGAATTTTCTGAGATAAAAACCGGAAATGTTCCGGAGCAGCCGGAGCCACTTCAGATGCGTTTCGCAGATGAAAATCACTAAAACCGGAATTGTTTCGGAACGCGTTGAAAATCATTTTAGTGGGTACTGGAAATGTTCTTAGCCCACATAAATATTTTCAGTTCGACCAGACGCTGAAAAATGTCGTCATGAATAGTGAAAATCAGCTTTATGGTTACTTTATGGAAAGCCACCTTTTGGGGCTTTGCTCCAAAAGATCTTGGGGATGACATGGATGGATACGAGCCATTTTTTGGGCCCCTCATGGGGGTGTGGCGGCCACATGGGGTATCCCCCCTTGGGGACCCTCTTGTTCATTGGTTTCTCTCCTAGGTCCTTGTGGAAGGACTTCATTCATGTGCATTTTGGGTTTTTGTGTGAAACTACCCTACCCCTTGGGATTTCCTATAAATAGAGGTGGAGGGGCAGCCCTCCACACTCATCCCTTTGCTCTCATACAAGTGCCATGCAATGATCTGGCTTCTTCTCTCCCTCCCAGCGAAATAGTTTCGTAGAGCCGAAAGGCTGTCTGGGTTCCGGCAGGAACTAGTTCTGGACGGCGAAGCCCTGCCGGATAGATGACACCGTATGTGTGCAACTCTGTAGAGAGATCGTAGTTTAGGTCTTAGTTCGTGAGTGCCTCCCGAAGGGCTGTCCGTGTGACCGTCCGAGTTTTGAAGGTCCTCCCGAAGGGCTGTCTGAGGAGCAGATGAGGGTATACATCCTCGCGGTTGGGAGGTTGTAAATCCTAGCTGCGGGGATCTGCACCACCGTTCGTCATCGACTCTTCTTCCCGCTGCGCTACGAGTCGGTAACGAAAAAGATCAAACCATGTATGCAGTCTCCATAGTGGTCCTGGGCTGGTGCGTAGGTCGGAAAATTTTTGTTTTCTGCTGCGTTCCCCTACAAGGGGAACAGCCACTGGAGCAGAATTACCCTAGATACTTGGTAGATGAGAAGGCTGGCAAGGTCGATAGAAGTATATTGAATATACATTATGTTAATGTGTACTTTGATAGTACTCCTAGTAGCACCAGGGTATTAGATACCGGTTCGGTTGCTAAGTGTTAGTAACTCGAAATAAAAGCTACGGAATAAACGGAGACTAGCTAAAGGTGAGATGACGATATGTGTTGGAAGTGTTTCCAAGGTTGATGTGATCAAGCATCGCACGCTCCCTCTACCATCGAGATTGGTGTTAAACCTAAATAATTGTTATTTGGTGTTTGCGTTGAGCATAGACATGATTGGATTATGTCTATCGCAATACGGTTATTCATTTAAGGAGAATAATGGTTACTCTGTTTATTTGAATAATACCTTCAATGGTCTTGCACCTAAAATGAATGGTTTATTGAATCTCGATCGTAGTGATACACATGTTCATGCCAAAAGATATAAGATAGTAATGATAGTACCACCTACTTGTGGCACTGCCATGTAAGTCATATTGGTATAAAACGCATGAAGAAGCTCCATGCTGATGGATCTTTGGACTCACTCGTTTTGAAAGGTTTGAGACATGCAAACCATGTCTATTGGTATGTACGCATTCAGAAACTCCATGCAGATGGATCGTTTGGACTCACTTGATTTTGAATCACTTGAGACATGCAAATCATACCACATGGGCAAGATGACCGAAAAGCCTCGTTTTCAGTAAGATGGAACAAGATAGCAACTTGTTGGAAGTAACACATTTTGATGTGTGCAGTCCAATGAGTGCTGAGGCATGCAGTGAATATCGTTATGTTCTTACTTCACAGATGATTTGAGTAGATGTTGAGTATATTTACTTGATGAAACACAAGTCTGAATTATTGAATGGTTCAAGTAATTTCAGAGTGAAGTTGAAGATCATCGTGACAAGAGGATAAAATGTCTATGATATAATCATGGAGATGAGTATCTGAGTTACGAGCTTTGGCACGTAATTAAGACATTGTGCAAATTGTTTCACAATTAATACTGCCTGGAACACCATAGAGTGATGGTGTGTCTGAACATCATAGTTGCACCCTATTGGATATGGTGCGTACCATGATGTCTCTTATCGAATTACCACTATCGTTCATGGGTTAGGCATTAGAGACAACCGCATTCACTTTAATAGGGCACCACGTAATTCCGTTGAGACGACACCATTTGAACTATGGTTTGGAGAAACCTAAGTTGTCATTTCTTAAAAGTTTGGGGTTGCGACGCTTATGTGAAAAAGTTTTTCAGGTTGATAAGCTCGAGCCCAAAGCGGATAAAATGCATCTTCATAGGACACCCAAAACAGTTGGGTATTCATCCTAATTCAGCTCCGAAAGCAATAGGGATTGTTTCTTGAATCGGGTCCTTTCTCGAGGAAAAGTTTGTCTCGAAATAATTAAGTGGGAGGATGGTGGAGACTTGATGAGGTCAATGAACCATCACTTCAACCAGTGTGTAGCAGGGCACAGGAAGTTGTTCATGTGGCACCTACACCAATTGAAGTGGAAGCTGATGATAGTGATCATGATGCTTCGGATCAAGTCACTACCGAACCTCGTAGGTCGACAAGGACGTGTACTATTTCAGAGTAGTACGCAATCCTGTCTTAGAGGTCATGTTGCTAGACAACAATGAACCTACGAGCTATGGAGAAGCAATGGTGGGCCCGGATTCCGACGAATGGCTCAAGGCCATAAAATCCGAGAGAGGATCCATGACTTTGGAAGAAATACTTGATGGTCGTAAGGCCGTTGGGTACAGATGGATTTTAAAAGGAAGATAGACAATGATGGTAAGTATCACTATTAAGAAAGCTCGACTTGTCATTAAGATGTTTTCTGACAAGTTCAAGGAGTTGACTACGATGAGACTTTCTCACTCATAGCGATGCTAAGAGTCTGTTGGAATTGGATTAGCAGTTAATGCATTATTTATGAACTCTTGCAGATAGGATGTCAAAACATTGTTTCCTCGACAGTTTTCTTGAGGAAAGGTTGTATGTGATACAACCAGAAGGTTTTGTCAATCCTGAAAGATGCTAACAAGCATGCAAAGCTCCAGCAATCCTTCTAAGGACTGGAGTAAGCATCTCGGAGTTGGAATGTACGCTTTGACAAGATGATCAAAGATTTTGGGTTTATACAAAGTTTATGAGAAACTTGTATTTCCAAAGAAGTGAGTGGGAGCACTATAGAATTTCTGATGAGTATATGTTGTTGACATATTGTTGATCAGAAATGATGTAGATTTTCTGGAAAGCATATAGGGTTGTTTGAAAGGTGTTTTTCAATAGAAAACCTGGATTAAGCTTCTTGAACATTGGGCATCAAGATATATGAGGATAGATCAAAAACCGCTAAATGGTACTTTCAAATGAGCACATACCTTGACATGATCTTGAAGGTGTTCAAGATGGATCAGCCAAAGAAGGAGTTCTTGCCTAAGTTGTAAGGTATGCAGTTAAGACTTAGAGCTCGACCATGGCAGAAGAGAGAGAAAGGACAAAGGTCGTCTGCTATGCTTCAGACGTAGTGATGCGGAGCATCCCACGTTCATCCCCATGTACACTCTGACTACTCTCCAAGCCCCAAGTGGACATATCACGAGACCTCGAATATTCACCATTGGACACAAGGTGAACTCGCTCCTCTCCGAACCTTCACTTTCCACATGTGAGACATGGCTACTACCTCATGCATGGATCTTGCATATACTCAGGTACGACCGAGACGACCATGGAGAATCCAAGGACCAAGGCCAAGCATGGAAGAGAAGGAGGAAGAGAACCTGGCCGCTCCAGAACGAGTGGTACAACCGGTCAACAACCGCCCGGGCGGTACAACCGGTCGACTACCGCCCAACTACCGGCCACCATTTTGTGAGCGTGCGGTGCAAGGCCGGTACTGCCCCGGATGTACCGGTAATTACCCAATGACCGGTACTACCGCCCCGACAACCGGTACAACCGCTGGCCCCTCCAACGTCCATCTCCAGAAGCCAGCGCCTGACCTCCTACCGGTAGTACCGCCTCCCACAACCGGTACTTCCGCCCGGCATGAGCTACCAGTGGTACAACTGCCCCCTGGACCGGTACAACCGGCCTGTCTGCGCACAGTGTATTGGGTCGAGCCCGTGTACCCCTTCGCCCTCACTTACCCCTTCATGGCTCTAGACTATATATACTCCTCCACCTCCTCCTAGTTAGGGTAGCGTTGATTTAGCTCAATTAGAGATAGAGCTTCGCTCATCCATCGGATCTCCTCCTCGTGAGAAACCGCGGCCTCCTCGGAGAAGATCCTATCGGATTCAAGACCCCCTCGTGGGAAGATCCCCTCGTGGATTTCAAGGCCTCCTCACTGAGAAGAACGGTTCCTTTGTATCCTTACCTTTGTTGATTGTGGATCATATGTATCTCTTTGTGTTCGGTGATCTAGCACTTGTGTGATTGATCTCTTGTCGGTTGAGTGTTTCTCTCGTTCCTCCCCGTGTTTTCCTCGTGTTCTTCCGCGCGTTCTTCGTGATTCCCCGTAGGATCCACTCCAAACGTGAAAGATCGTCCACATAGGGTTCCTCCCTACATCATCTTGGTATCATGAGCCACGTTGATCACGTTTTTGGAGCCCCTACCCCGTGTTTTCTAGCTTGATTTTGTTGTTTTTGTCCTAAATCCGAAAATCCCCACCAAAAATAGCCCCCAAATTTTTTTGTGATTTGTTGGTTTGATGATGTTTTGTTGATTTTGATCCGTGGATTTGCTTGGTTTCAAGTGGATCTAGCATTCCCCCAAGTTTTCCCTCTTCTCATCCACGAAATCCATCCAATTTTGGCCCCGAAATCATCCATTTCCGCCCCAAAATCGCGCCTCGAGTGGATCTGTGAAAAATCCCGACACGAGCGGTACTTACGCCCCTCCGAGCGGTACTACCGCTGAGTACCACAAGCGGTACTACCGCCCTCCCAAGCGGTACTACCGCCCCTGCCAGTTTCAGCATTCCGAGTTTCACCGTTTTGCCCATAACTAATTCATCCGGAGTCCGTTTTTGACGTTCTTTAGCTTGTTTTGAAGCTATTGACATCCCCCATTCCACAAAAATACCAACAACACCATTTGACTCCATCAAATTTTCGAGAATTTGGCAAGTTTGCCTAGGCCTTCCACCATATCATCCGCATAGCCACCACCGACTTCCGCAACCTAACCCATTTTGTTCCTATAGCATTAGTGGTTGCTTGAGTAGTGATTGGAGTCTCCTAAGGTGTTTCGGCTACTTAGGGACAATTGCTTCTTCATCAACCACCACCACCACTTCCGTATAGGCGTGCCCACCATACACTTCCGCCAATCCCAACTTAACCCAATTTTGTTTGAGTTGTGGCTTGTGCCTCCTAAGGTGTTTCGGCTACTTAGGGACCATTGCTTCAACTCCGACACCGTGTATATCCCATCATTCCACTTTCGCATTGCCAAGTGCAAACCACCACCGCTTTCCCGCTACCACCATTTGACATTTGCCTTTGGAGATTTTGAGTTTGCGGTTTTTCCGTTTCCTAAGGTGTTTCGGCTACTTAGGGACGAGACTCCATCATCTTGGTATCTACATCAAGAACACCGCCACTCATCATCGCCAAGGACGGTAACCTCCATATCATCTTGGTATCGTGATATCCCTCCATTGTATATTCCCTTTCCATTGTATTGTTAACCCCTAGCCCATTTTGCGTTACTTGCCCATCGAGACTAGCCATTTGAGTATTGCCGGCAACGTTACTTGTGCACATTAGTGATCATACTTCCCATAGCATGCATACCATATCATATTGGTATCATATCTTGTGTCACAAGTTTGTTCCCGCATATACACAATTGCTATCTTGGTTTGTGCATTGTGCAAAAGTGGCCATAGAAAAAAAAAAGAAATAAAGCTTTTAAGCAAAAAAAAGAGTGAGCAAAGAGTTTGTAAGCAATAGCCATAGCATCAAAATATATCATATGGTCTCATATCCGATCATCTTGGATCATCTTGAGAGAAACACCAGGAACCATACATACATAGCATACTTGGGATAGAAGTTTATCCATTTTGCATCTTATAGGTTGTGCACAAGTGTCGTATCCGCCTATTGAGAAATCGTGCTAGCGTCTCTCTTGAGTTGTGCAACACGAGCATTTTCCATGGATTCCACATTTTGTGCTCATTCCTTGGTTGCACGACCCCATTTATCTATCCGTGTGTGTGTTTCCGTGTGACACATATTGCTATTGGTCCATTTGTTTCACTTGCGAATTTGTGAATCTCTTTCAACATTATTGACTCTTGCTAACATTTTGCATCAAATTTTTATGCCACTATCCTCACCGAGCTCCACCATAAGCTTTACTTGTGTAGGTGTGAGAACCGACAAGGATTGGTACCAATAGTGCTATTTCATTGTCCGCATTTGAGTGAACTTGATTCATTTTCAACTTCGGTCAAGGTACATTGGTATAAGTTCTTCTCTTTCTCCCACTCATATTTGCTCGAGTCTTGTGATGGATAGGCAAGGCATTTCCTCTCCGGTCCTCGACAACAACGACGGCGTGAACAACTACATAACCAAAGCGTCTATCTTTGATCTACAACGACAAGTGCAAGGCACACAATCAAGATTGCGAGAGCGCATCGAGAACATCTCCATCGACATTCATCACTCCGAAGCAAGGAGAAGGGACTACTTCGACAAGAAGCTTGCCGCACATAAAGAGGAGCAAGATGCAAGGATGGAGGAGATTAGAGCCTTGATCAAGTCTACTTCCCCTTCATCATCTTCAAGGCAGCAGCGACCAAGTCGATCATCTTCGGAGCACAAACAAGATGCAAGCGCAAGTCGTCCAAGTCAACATCTACATGGCGACCACCATCACGTTCGTGATCAACATCGTCATGAAGGGCAAGTCACCTCCAAGCATCATGTGCACGACGACGACGAACGCCAAGGAGCTCAAGCACGACAACGACATCATCATCATGAAGATGCTCCACAAGTGCAAATGCACAAGTCCCAACACGCCAAGTCGAAGCTTCATAAGCACAAGAGAAGACCGCGAGACGAGCACCACCAAGACGGCGCTACGGCTACATCAACCACTTTGGCATCTTCGCCAAGTGCTATCAAGGCATCTTCGCCTTTGGACGTACGGCATCTTCGCCTACTTCCCACAAGTACGCCTACAACGACTTCATCAAGTCCAAGGCGACCACCTACGAGCGAGGGCGACACTTCCATCTTCGGAAGCCCCTCAAGGACGATGGCCGAGCATGGGAAACTCCCTTCGGTCATGGAGACGAGCTACGAGGTGCCACATCATATGGACCTCCAACACCAAGATGGCGACAAGACGGTCGAGCAAGGGCCATCCCCTTCGACTACGGCGACAAGCGCGAACCTCTTCAACAACATGAAGATGGTGCCCACATTGGACTCATACTCCGAGTCAAGCTACGCGACCGCGCATGGAGACATTTGCACCTACATCTCTCCGACACCCACATATGTTGAGATGCCCCAAGTGCCATGTGAGGAGAGCCACCACCACATGAGTGACATGAGTAACTCCACCATACGTGACATTGAGAGCATTTCCTATGAGAGGATGAGTGTGACCACCACTAGCCCCACACATGAGAGCATGCCACACATCCTATGTGAGGTTGAGTGCCATTTGAGTGACTCCACCAACCATATGAGTGAGATCATCCTTGAGGGAGTGGGTGAGCCACAACACTTAGAGAGTGAGGTAGTTGACACGGCATGTGAGGCCACTATGATTTCTAACGACTTAACCTCTCCTCCTAGTGTGTTTTCCTCTTTGGTGCAAGGTCTCCTACATGACGACATGCCTACCCTCGACGAGTCCATCCATCCAATGGAGACGACGATAGCCATGGTGGACGATGATGCACCCCCCACATGGTTCCATCAAGATGAAGATGACCACCATTTGGTCTTTCCCACCTCACCTACACCACTTGAGTGGAATGACAAAGGTAACAAAGGTGACGGTGATGCTCTAGTCCCACTAGTGGACATTCTTGAGATTGATTGCTTGCATGATGTTGACCCACCTATTACCATGCTTCATGCTAGTGAAACTTCTTCATGCCTTGACTTACCTATTTACGATAAATATGATGATGAGCATGTTGAGTTGCCTAGTTGTGATGCTATGCTTCATAGGATATCATGTGAAAATTCTAATGGTCACATCATGTTTGATAATCCTCTTGACTTGTCATATGCTATGCATGAGATCAACCATATGTCTTATTTGCAATCTCTTCATAGTGACTATGCATATGCCATTAAAATAAACCCAATTTGCACATATGGCATAGATGACAAGCCCATGGTTATTAGCATTTGTTTCTCTTGTGATGATATTGATATGCTCCCTTTGCATCATTTATCTAATATGCCATGCCATGACCACCTAGCTTTGGATATGCATTGTTTACCATGTTGTCCATTTTCTCCATATTATGCTTTCGATATTGCTAATGAGGAGACCCCCATAGTTTCCTCATACCCATTAGGAGATTTTGATCCATCCTATGATTTGCATGATTTCCATGATTGCGTGCACCATATGCATAAGATGAATAATAATGCTCTAGATATTTCTCATGATGCATTACATCCTTTGAGTCTCCATTATGACATACATCATAACAAACCTCTCATGATGGATGACATGTTTCTATATCACGCATCTCATTTATTTGAGCATTGGCTATTTTGTGCTAACCGACACATGCACGTGCGCATCATGATGGATGATGTGTACATATACCATGCACACACAATTTTTCCTTTGCCTTTGTTTTGTGTAGGTACTCACATATACTCGTCAACCTCTCAATCCCAAGAGTTAACGAAACGAGCTCTTGAGAGCAACGATGACTTGGGATACCGTGGACTATCCTTACCACCGTTCCCCTCGTGCAAGGACTACGCGCATCTCTTCTACTTGGCTCTCACACGACTATGGGCTATCCACCACTTGTCACCTTATGCCCATTCTAGCGTGTTCACTTTGCATGTTATACTTTCTTCTATGCCTTTGCCATGCAATTGTGACCCTTGCTTGCATCTACCCATGATTGACCATTATGTTACTTCTATGTGTATTTGCATGCTTGGTGAAGATCCTTGTTGCTATTGACATGTTTATCATGTGCCTCATACTATTGTTGATTCTTGTGTTGGGAGAGTCATGATGTTCCATTGCTATTTACATAGGACTTGTTGCCAACACCATGCACCTACTTTCCTCAAATCTTGCTTTCATGCTTGCGCTATGTCATGTGAATTATTCATGCCCACTATTTGCACACATGACATGCTTGCCATGATTCCTTCTAGTATGTTGCATCTTCGCACTACTAGCTTGCTTAACTTGATTGTTTGCTATGTTGCATCACCCATGTTCCACTATTACTCGCTTTCTTGGGTTGATGACATATATGTTCATGCCTCTCACTTGATTTGTCATGATCATTGCCTCTTGTCTCCATTAGTTGCCTCTTTCATATCCACTTGTATTGAGTGCAACCATACTATGCTTATTGATCTTGGAGACTTTGATACTTTACTTGTGATGCATGCTTGTTTGATTGAGCCTATTGTATTTTGTTGTTCTTGCATCTTATGCCTCCATACTATGAAATGCTCCCTTGTACTTTCTTATGATGAGCATGATGCATACACTTGTTTGGTATCTTACCACACGAATGATAGGTTTTGCATTTCCGCTAACCTCATTTGTTTTTCCGAGTGTTTGTCATGTTCTTTCATTTTGAAGGATTCACAAGGCATTACCGTCATGAGACATTTTAGTTATGAGAAGGCATACTCAATGCGCAACTACATCATCCTTGAGACACTCCTAAAGGTGACCTCTTTCCCTTTGAGCCATCCTCAAGTTTACATATTGGATGGGTCACTCTTTCATTGTTGTTTCCTTCTTGTTGTCTACATGATACATCTCGTGAATGGAGGAGCGACATTGGAGATTGGCTACATGGACCTTCACATTGAGGAGCGCTCGCACTTAGTGGATGCACCTTCGAAAATCCACTCATGCCTCAACATCGAGCTTTGGTACACCAACACCTCCATATTTCTTGATTGTACTCATACATGTCATGCTCAATGGACTTACCACACTCACCACAAGTTTGCACCCCATGCATGGATTGACACACATTATGATTGCCTTGTTGCATCTTGTATTCCCATGTCATCCATGATAGTTGAGCTTGTTCACTTCCTTAGCAAATTTGTTGTGATCTTCCTTGATGGCATATTCATACATAATGATCATATTGTCCACCATCAATTGCATGATAACATACACATGTTCAGCATCCATTGCCATATTCATGCTATTGATAAACCGTCTCACTATGACATCATTTTGCACCGTGGTTGCATTGATCATACTTACAACACATTTGTGTGCACAATGATTGCATTGCCTCCCATGAATGCTTTGCATCTCATTCTAGATCATCTTGATAAGCTTCATGCATTTTGTCACGACCAATCTTGCCGCACGGACTCATTCTTACATGATGGACACTTTGTGTGCGCTAACCATTGTATTTCCGAGTGTTGCTTGTGTTTGCTCTTTGCGCATGTCTATCACTCCGGCGACACCTTGGACTACTTGCATTGCACCATGTCTTCAACTTCGTCCAACTACAAGTCCGTCTACGACAACCGTTCCCATGGTGATGCGGATCACAATCCGAGGTCGGATCTTTCACAAGGGGGGGGAGATGATGCAGAGCATCCCACGTTCATCCCCATGTACACTCTGACTACTCTCCAAGCCCCAAGTGGACATATGACGAGACCTCGAATATTCACCATTGGACACAAGGTGAACTCGCTCCTCTCCGAACCTTCACTTTCCACATGTGAGACATGGCTACTACCTCATGCATGGATCTTGCATATACTCAGGTACGACCGAGACGACCATGGAGAATCCAAGGACCAAGGCCAAGCATGGAAGAGAAGGAGGAAGAGAACCTGGCCGCTCCAAGAACGAGCGGTACAACCGGTCAACAACCGCCCGGGCGGTACAACCGGTCGACTACCGCCCAACTACCAGCCACCATTCTGTGAGCGTGCGATGCAAGGCCGGTACTGCCCCGGATGTATCGGTAATTACCCAATGACCGGTACTACCGCCCCGACAACCGGTACAACCGCTGGCCCCTCCGACGTCCATCTCCAGAAGCCAGCGCCTGACCTCCTACCGGTAGTACCGCCTCCCACAACCGGTACTTCCGCCCGGCATGAGCTACCAGCGGTACAACCGCCCCCTGGACCGGTACAACCGGCCTGTCTGCACACAGTGTATTGGGCCGAGCCCGTGTACCCCTTCGCCCTCACTTACCCCTTCATGGCTCTAGACTATATATACGCCTCCACCTCCTCCTAGTTAGGGTAGCGTTAATTTAGCTCAATTAGAGATAGAGCTTCGCTCATCCATCGGATCTCCTCCTCGTGAGAGACCGCGGCCTCCTCGGAGAAGATCCTATCGGATTCAAGACCCCCTCGTGGGAAGATCCCCTCGTGGATTTCAAGGCCTCCTCACGGAGAAGAACGGTTCCTTTGTATCCTTACCTTTGTTGATTGTGGATCATATGTATCTCTTTGTGTTCGGTGATCTAGCACTTGTGTGATTGATCTCTTGTCGGTTGAGTGTTTCTCTCGTTCCTCCCCGTGTTTTCCTCGTGTTCTTCCGCGCGTTCTTCGTGATTCCCCGTAGGATCCACTCTAAACGTGAAAGATCGTCCACATAGGGTTCCGCCCTACATCATCTGCCTCCTCGGAGAAGATCCTATCAGATTCAAGACCCCCTCATGGGAAGATCCCCTCGTGGATTTCAAGGCCTCCTCACGGAGAAGAACAGTTCCTTTGTATCCTTACCTTTGTTGATTGTGGATCATATGTATCTCTTTGTGTTCGGTGATCTAGCACTTGTGTGATTGATCTCTTGTCGGTTGAGTGTTTCTCTTGTTCCTCCCCGTGTTTCCCTCGTGTTCTTCCGCGCGTTCTTCGTGATTCCCTGTAGGATCCACTCCAAACTTAAAAGATCGTCCACATAGGGTTCCGCCCTACATCACGTAGGCTCTATAGTATGCTATGCTGTGTACCGCACCGGAAGTGTGCCTTGCCATGAGTCAGTCAAGGGGTACAAGAATGATCCAGGAATGGATCATTGGACAGCGATCAAAATTGTCCTTGGAGTAAATAAGGACATGTTTCTCGATTATGGAGGTGATAAAGAGTTCGGCGTAAAGGGTTACGTCGATGCAAGCTTTAACACCTATCCGAATGACTCTGAGTAGCAAACCGGATACATATAGTGGAGCAACCATTTGGAATAGCTCCAAGTGGAGCCTGGAAGCGGCATTTACAATATGACATAGAGATTTGCGAAGTACAAACGGATTTGAATATTGCAGACCCGTTGACTAAAACCTCTCTCACAAGCAAAACATCATCAAACCCCAGAACTCATTGAGTCTTAATCACATGATGATGTGAACTAGTTTCGTGACACTAGTAAACTCTTTGGATGTTGGTCACATGGCGATGTGACCTATCAGTGTTAATCACATGGCGATGTGAACAAGATTATTAAATCTAGTGCAAGTGGGAGACTGTTGGAAATATGCCCTAGAGGCAATAATAAATTGGTTATTATTATTATATTTCCTTGTTCATGATAATCGTTTATTATCCATGCTACAATTGTATTGATAGGAAACTCAGATACATGTGTGGGTACATAGATAACACCATGTCCCTAGTAAGCCTCTAATTGACTAGCTCGTTGATCAATAGATGGTTACGATTTCCTGACAATGGACATTGGATGTCGTTGATAACGGGATCACATCATTAGGAGAATGATGTGATGGACAAGACCCAATCCTAAGCCTAGCACAAAGATCGTGTAGTTCGTATGCTAAAGCTTTTCTAATGTCAAGTATCATTTCCTTAGACCATGAGATTGTGAAACTCCCAAATACCGTAGGAATGCTTTGGGTGTACCAAACGTCACAACGTAACTGGGTGGCTATAAAGGTGCACTACTGCTATCTCCAAAAGTGTCTGTTGGGTTGGCACGAATCGAGACTGGGATTTGTCACTCCGGTTGACGGAGAGGTATCTCTGGGCCCACTCGGTAGGACATCATCATAATGTGCACAATGTGACCAAGGGTTTGATCACGGGATGATGTGTTACGGAACGAGTAAAGAGACTTGCCGGTAACGAGATTGAACAAGGTATCGGCATACCGACGATCAAATCTCGGGCAAGTACAATACCGCTAGACAAAGGGAATTGTATACGGGATTGATTGAGTCCTTGACATCGTGGTTCATCCGATGAGATCATCGTGGAACATGTGGGAGCCAACATGGGTATCCAGATCCCCCTGTTGGTTATTGACCAGAGAACGTCAAGGTCATGTCTGCATGGTTCCCGAACCCGTAGGGTCTACACACTTAAGGTTCGATGACGCTAGGGTTATAGGGAATAGATATACGTGGTTACTGAATGTTTTTCGGAGTCCCGGATGAGAACCCGGACGTCACGAGGAGTTCCGGAATGGTCCGGAGGTAAAGATTTATATATAGGAAGTCCTATTTTGGTCACCGGAAAAGTTTCGGGTGTTATCGGTAATGTACCGGGACCACCGGGAGGGTCCCGGGGGGGTCCACCAAGTGGGGCCACCGGCCCCAGAGAGCTGCATGGGCCAAGTGTGGGAGGGGACCATCCCCAGGTGGGATAGTGCACACCCCCCCCCCCACCAGGGGCCAAGGCGCCTAGGGTTTGGGGAGGGGGCGCCTCCACCTTACTTGGGGGGCAAGTTTCCCCTCTCCCCCCCCCTTGACGCCACCCTAGATGGGTTTTGGGGCTGCCGCACCCCTTGGGGTGGGAACCCTAGAGGGGGCACAGCCCCCTCCCTCTCCCCTATATATACTTGAGGTATTTGGGGCTGCAAACAAAAGAGTTTCCACCTCTCCCTGGCGCAGCCCTACCTCTCTTTCTCCTCATCTCTCGCGGTGCTTGGCGAAGCCCTGCTGGAGTGCCACGCTCCTACATCACCACCACACCGTTGTGCTACTTCTGGATGGAGTCTTCCTCAACCTCTCCCTCTCTCATTGCTGGATCAAGGCATGGGAGACGTCATCGGGTTGTACGTGTGTTGAACGCGGAGGTGCCGGCCGTTCGGCACTAGGATCTCCGGTGATTTGGATCACGACGAGTATGACTCCTTCAACCCCGTTCTCTTGAACGCTTCCGCTTAGCAATCTACAAGGGTATGTAGATGCACTCTCCTTCCCCTCGTTGCTAGTCTCTCCATAGATAGATCTTGGTGACTCGTAGGAAAATTTTGAATTTCTGCTACGTTCCCCAACATGCCCACCTTCCCTGGGCGCGCCCCCTATCTCGTGGGCCCCTCGAGCACCCCCCGACCGACTTCTTTCGCCTATATAGTCCCATATACCCCGTAAACATCGTAGGAGAAGATAGATCGGGAGTTCCGCCGCCGCAAGCCTCTGTAGCCACCAAAAACCTCTCGGGAGCCCGTTCCGGCACCCTGCCAGAGGGGGGATCCCTCACCGGTGGCCATCTTCATCATCTCGGCGCTATCCATGACGAGGAGGGAGTAGTTCACCCTCGGGGCCGAGGTTATGTACCAGTAGCTATGTGTTTGATCTCTCTCTCTCGTGTTCTCTCTCGTGTTCCCTCGATGGCATGATCTTGATGTATCGCGAGCTTTGTTATTTATAGTTAGATCTTATGATGTTTCTCTCCCTCTACTCTCTTGTAATGGATTGAATTTTTCCCTTTGAAGTTATCTTATCAGATTGAGTATTTAATGATTTGAGAACACTTGATGTATGTCTTGTCATGCTTATCTGTGGTGACAATGGGATATCATGTGCCACTTGATGTATGTTTTGGTGACCAACTTGCAGGTTCCGCCCATAAACCTATGCATAGGGGTTGGCACACATTTTCGTCTTGACTCTCCGGTAGAAACTTTGGGGCACTCTTTGAAGTACTTTGTGTTGGTTGAATAGATGAATCTGAGATTGTGTGATGCATATCATATAATCATGCCCACGGACACTTGAGGTGACAATGGAGTATCTAGGTGACATTAGGGTTTTGGTTGATTTGTGTCTTAAGGTGTTATTCTTGTATGAACTCTATGATAGATTGAGCGGAAAGAATAGCTTCATGTTATTTTACTATGAACTCTTGAATAGATAGAACAGAAAGGATAACTTTGAGGTGGTTTCATACCCTACCATAATCTCTTCATTTGTTCTCCGCTATTAGTAGCTTTGGAGTGACTCTTTGTTGCATGTTGAGGGATTGTTATATGATCTATATGTTATTATTGTTGAGAGAACTTGCACTAGTGAAAGTATGAACCCTAGGACTTGTTTCCTATCATTGCAATACCGTTTACGCTCACTTTTATTACTTGCTACCTTGCTGTTTTTATAATTTCAGATTACAAATACCTTTATCTACCATCCATATTGCACTTGTATCTCCATCTCTTCGCCGAACTAGTGCACCTATACAATTTGCCATTGTATTGGGTGTGTTGGGGACACAAGAGACTCTTTGTTATTTGGTTGCAGGTTTGCTTGAGAGAGACCATCTTCATCCTACTCCTCCCACAGACTAATAAACCTTAGGTCATCCACTTGAGGGAAATTTGCTACTGTCCTACAAACCTGTGCACTTGCAGGCCCAACAACGTCTACAAGAAGAAGGTTGTGTAGTAGACATCAAGCTCTTTTCTGGCGTCGTTGCCGGGGAGGTGAGTGCTTGAAGGTATATATTTAGATCTTGCAATCAAATCTTTTTGTTTCTTGTTTTATCACTAGTTGAGTCTATAAAAGAAAACTAAAAATGGAATTAAGTTTGTCTCATACTCTTCATCTTTTTAATATCTTTCGTGAGAATGATGGTAAGGAAAATTGTGCTCAAGTGCTAGAAGAAGAAATCTATAAAATGTTTAGCACTAAATCTTTGAACGATTAGCATGATTGCAATGTTATTAGTATGAATTCTTTGAATAACCATGATGCTAATGATATGCAAAGCCGCAAGCTTGGGGATGCTATGTTTGATGAATATGATATGTTTAGTCCCCCAAGTTTTGAAGAGCAAATTTATTATGATGAAAGCATGCCTCCTATTTATGATGATTATATTGATGAAAGTGGGTTTGAAAGAGTGTCAACTTTAGGTAGTATTGATCCCACTATTTTGGAGGATATTGAATCTTATTGTGATGAATATGAAAGTGGATTTGGAAGAGTGTCAACTTTATTTAGTGATGATTCCACTATCTTGGAAGAGGTTTCAATCGATTATGATGAGAACAAAGTTGCTACTTATGATGATTATTGTGATGAAACTTATGCTATAAAAAGTAGTGATGATTATATTTATAAAACTTGTCATGATTATGATTACCCTTTTTCTGAACATTACTCTTTTAATGTGGAAACAATTTATAGTATTCAAGTCTCTTATGATACTCCCACCATTCCGAATGAGAAGAATTTTGCTTATGTGGAGAGTAATAAATTTTCTATGCTTGTAGATCATGAAAAGAATGCTTTAGCTGCTGGTTATATTGTTGAATTCATTCATTATGCTACTGAAAATTATTATGAGAGAGGAACATATGCTTGTAGGAATAGCAATAATATCAAGTTTCCTCTCTATGTGTTGAAATTCTTGAAGCTATGCTTGTTTTATCTTCCTATGCTAGTTGATTATTGTTCCCATAAGTTGTTTGCTCACAAAATCCCTATGCATAGGAAGTGCGTTAAACTTAAATGTGCTAGTCATATGCTTCATGATGCTCCCGTTATGTTTCAATTCTTATCTTTTATGTGAGCATCATTGTCATCATCATGCCTAGCTAGAAAGGCATTAAAGAAAAGCGCTTGTTGGGAGACAACCCAATATTTACCCTTACTGTTTTTGTGTGTCCACATGATTATGCTACTGTAGTAATCATGTTTTTATAGCTTTTATTTCAATAAAGTGCCAAGTAGAGCCTTTGGGAAGACTTGGGTGAAGTCTTTATGATCTTGCTGTAAAAAACAGAAACTTTAGCGCTCACGAGATTAGTTGCCATTTTTTACAGAAGAGTGCTTTTAGGTTGATTCTTTTTGCAGATGATTAATAGATAAATTCCTCAGGTCCAACAATTTCATTAATAATGTTTGGAGTTCCATAAGTATACGTTTGATACAGATTGCTACAGACTGTTCTGTTTTTGACAGATTCTGCCTTTCGTGTGTTGTTTGCTTATTTTGATGCATCTATGGCTAGTATGTAAGGGTATGAACCATAGAGAACTTGGAATACAGTAGGTTTAACACCAATATAAATAAATAATGAGTTCATTATAGTACCTTAAAGTGGTGATTTATTTTCTTATACTAACGGAGCTTACGAGTTTTGTTTTGAGTTTTGTGTGGTTGAAGTTTTCAAGTTTTAGGTAAAGATTCGATGGACTATGGAAAAGGAGTGGCAAGAGACTAAGATTGAGGATGCCCAAGGCACCCCAAGGTAATATTCAAGGACAACCAAGCAACTAAGCTTGGGGATGCCCCGGAAGGCATCCCCTCTTTCTTCTTCGTTCATCGGTAACTTTACTTGGAGCTATATTTTTATTCGCCACATGATATGTGTTTTGGTTGGAGCATCAATTTATTTTGTTAGTATTTTCTTGATTTTATTTATAATAATGTTTTGCATCTATATTTTCAATAAAAATGTCAAGGATAGCCTTTACCATGCTTATTTTGCTAGTATACATGTTGCTGTTTGAAAACAGAAAGTTTACCGTTGTTGCAAAAATTCCCTAGAAAAGTAAGAGAGTGATATAATGTTGAATATTTTTGCATATTGAGCTCTAATAAATATTTTATAGCGTAGTATTTTTATTGTAATTTTTGGAATTAGGGAAGTATGATGAATCTAGCATTCTTTACAGACTATATTGTTTTGGCAGATTGCTGTTATGTTTGCATTATTTGCATATGCTTGCTTGTTTAATGATTCTATTTAAGGATAGGAGTATTAAATATGCAGAGACATTTAGTATGCAATGTTGGATAATAATCTTAGTGATTTGTTATAGTAGAAAATGATAAGGTTTTGCATTGGTTTATACTAACCTATCTCACGAGTTCTTGTTGGTCTGAATGAAGCTTTTGAGATTTAAGAAACCGTGATATAAAAGGAATTAAGGAGACACAAAAGTTCAAGCTTGGGGATGCCCAAGGCACCCCAAGATAATATTTCAAGAAGTCTCAAGCATCTAAGCTTGGGGATGCCCCGGTAGGCATCACACCTTTCTTCTTCAACAACTATCGGTTAGTATCGGTTGAGCCTAAGTTTTTGCTTCTTCACATGAGTTGTGCTATCCTTACAATGTCATTTTGTTTTGCTTTGCTTGCTGTTTTAATAAAATACCAAGATCTGAAATTCTTTACTGAGAGAGAGTCTTCACATAGTTGCATAATTATTTAACTACTCATTGATCTTCACTTATATCTTTTTGGAGTAGTTTGTAGTTTACTCGTGTGCTTCACTTATATCCTATGAGTAAATGGTTGAATGAGTTAAATGTCATAAATCTGAAATTATATATGCCTCATTTGCTTATCCCATAGGGAGTAATGACTTCACATATAACAAGTAGAGGTTGTAAATTTATTGACGGTTAGCAAGCGTTGTATTGGTCATTTGAACAATTCATGAAAGAATATTGAAGGAAGAGAGATTTCACATATAAATATATTATCATAGACATCTTTTATAATTGTGAGCACTCATTAAGTATGACATGCTAAAGAGTTGATGTTGGACAAGGAAGACAACGTAATGGGTTATGCTTTCTCACATCTCAGTTAAAGTATATTGTCATGGATCATTCAAACATGTTGAGTTTGCCTTTCCCCCTCATGCTAGCCAAAATTCCTAGCACCAAGTAGAGGTACTACTTGTGCTTCCAAATATCCTTAACCCAGTTTTGCCATGAGAGTCCACCATATCTACCTATGGATTGAGTAAGATCCTTCAAGTAAGTTGTCATCGGTGCAAGCAATAAAAATTGCTCTCTAAATATGCATGACTTATTAGTGCGGAGAAAATAAGCTTTGTACGATCTTGTTATGGAAGCAATAAAAGCGACGGACAGCATAATAAAGGTCCATATACAAGGGGCAATATAAAGTGACGTTCTTTCATATTAAGACTATGTGTATCCAACCCTAAAAGTGCATGACAACCTCTGCTTCCCTCTACGAAGGGCCTATCTTTTACTTTATGTATTTTACCTTATGCAAGAGTCAATGTGATCTTCACCTTTCCCTTTTTCATTTTATCCTTTGGCAAGCACTTTGTGTTAGGGTGATCCTGATATATATATCCAATTGGATGTAAGTTAGCATGAACTATTATTGTTGACATCACCCAAAGGTGAATATGTTTGAAGGCAACACTATAAGCCCCTATCTTTCTCTGTGTCTGATTAAAACTCCATAACCACAAGTATTGCATGAGTGTTAGCAATTGTAGAAGACTACATGATAGTTGAGTATGTGGAGTTTGCTAAATCAAAGCTCTGACATAGACCCTTCCTGAAAGTAAGATGAATTGCAATTGTTTGATGACTAAGAATGAAGTTTGCTAGTTTTCAAGAAAGTTTATGGTCTATGCTTTAACATGTGAATAGCTTGTTACTTGATTATGAAAAGTTTTATGAGATGAACTACTGTTATGACATATAAACATGCTAGAAAAGGTGATTGAAATTATCATTGATCAAACTTGTGTACCTGCTAGCATTCACACTTCATAAATTCTTTCTTTTATCATTTACCTACTCGAGGACGAGCAGGAATTAAGCTTGGGGATGCTGATACGTCTCCAACGTATCTATAATTTATGAAGCATTCATGCTATTATATTATCTGTTTTGAATGATTACGGGCTTTATTATACACTTTTATATTACTTTTGGGACTAACCTATTAACCGGAGGCCCAGCCCATATTGTTGTTTTATTGCCTGTTTCAGTATTTCGAAGAAAAGGAATATCAAACGGAGTCCAAACGGAACGAAACCTTTGGCAGCGTGATTTTTTGAAAGAATATCATTCGGGAGGCTTGGAGTTCAAGCCAGCGGAGCTTCGAGGAAGCCAGGAGATAGGAGGGTCCGCCCACCTTCCCTGGGCGCGCCCCCCTGTCTCGTGGGCCCCTCGAGCACCCCCCCCCCCCCCCGACCGACTTCTTTCGCCTATATAGTCCCATATACCCTAAAAACATCATAGGAGAAGATAGATCGGGAGTTCCGCCGCTGCAAGCCTCTGTAGCCACCAAAAACATCTCAGGAGCCTGTTCCGCCACCCTGCCAGAGGGGGGATCCCTCACTGGTGGCCATCTTCATCATCCCGGTGCTATCCATGACGAGGAGGGAGTAGTTCACCCTCGGGGTTGAGGGTATGTACCAGTAGCTATGTGTTTGATCTCTCTCTCGTGTTCTCTCTCGTGTTCCCTCTATGGCACGATCTTGATGTATCGCGAGCTTTGTTATTATAGTTGGATCTTATGATGTTTCTCCCCCTCTACTCTCTTGTAATGGATTGAGTTTTCCCCTTTGAAGTTATCTTATCGGATTGAGTCTTTAATGATTTGAGAACACTTTATGTATGTCTTGCCGTGCTTATTTGTGGTGACAATGGGATATCATGTGCCACTTGATGTATGTTTTGGTGAACAACTTGCGGGTTTCTCCCATGAACCTATGCATAGGGGTTGGCACACGTTTTCGTCTTGACTCTCCGGTAGAAACTTTGGGGCACTCTTTGAAGTACTTTGTGTTGGTTGAATAGATGAATCTGAGATTGTGTGATGCATATCGTATAATCATGCCCACGGATACTTGAGGTGACAATGGAGTATCTAGGTGACATTAGGGTTTTGGTTGATTTCTGTCTTAAGGTGTTATTCTAGTATGAACTCTATGATAGATTGAGCGGAAAGAATAGCTTCATGTTATTTTACTACAAACTCTTGAATAGATAGAACAGAAAGGATAACTTTGAGGTGGTTTCGTACCCTACCATAATCTCTTTGTTTGTTCTCCGCTATTAGTAGCTTTGGAGTGACTTTTTGTTGCATGTTGAGGGTTTGTTATATGATCTATCTATGTTATTATTGTTGAGAGAACTTGCACTAGTGAAAGTATGAACCCTAGGCCTTGTTTCCTATCATTGCAATACCGTTTACGCTCACTTTTATTACTTGCTACCTTGCTGTTTTTATAATTTCAGATTACAAATACCTTTATCTACCATCCATATTGCACTTGTATCTCCATCTCTTCACCGAACTAGTGCACCTATACAATTTGCCATTGTATAGGGTGTGTTGGGGACACAAGAGACTCTTTGTTATTTGGTTGCAGGGTTGCTTGAGAGAGACAATCTTCATCCTACGCCTCCCACAGATTGATAAACCTTAGGTCATCCACTTGAGGGAAATTTGCTACTGTCCTACAAACCTGTGCACTTGCAAGCCCAACAACGTCTACAAGAAGAAGGTTGTGGAGTATACATCAGCTGGCCCTCTCCTCCTCCCCTCCTTTATATACGGGGGAGGGGTGTCACGCCCAATATGCGACCCTATCCAAAAGGAACTCGAAGGTCCCACCAAGGATAGACCCGCATATTGAAACGCTTTTGTAAGGTGGATATCATTACATCAACATTACATAATAGATGGGGATACATACATAAGGCATACAATGCCACTCGAATACAACATTACAATACATGATAGCATCATCCGACTACGGATGAAACACAAACAGAAACTCAAACGACATCCACCCTGCTAGCCTAGGCTGCCGACCTGGAACCTATCCCCTGATCAAAGAAGAAGCAGAAGAAGAACTCAACGCAAGCAAACATCGCTCTCGCATCATGATCATCGCATAACCTGTACCTGCAACTGTTGTTGTAGTAATCTGTGAGCCATGAGGACTCAGCAATCCCATTACCATGGGTATCAAGACTAGCAAAGCTTAAAGGAAAGGAAGGGGTAAAGTGGTGAGGTTGCAGCAGCGACTAAGCATATATGGTGGCTAAAATACGCAAATAAGAGCGAGAAGAGAGCAAAGGAACGGTCGTGAAGCTAGCAAAGATCAAGAGGTGATCCTGAACACCTACTTACATCAAACATAACCCAGAAACCGTGTTCACTTCCCGGACTCCGCCGAGAAGAGACCATCACGGCTACACACGCGGTTGATGCGTTTTAATTCGGATCTGGTGTCAAGTTATCTACAACCGGACATTAACAAATTCCCATCTGCCTATAACCGCAGGCACGGCTTTCGAAAGATTATACCCTGCAGGGGTGTCCCAACTTAGCCCATGACAAGCTCTCGCGATCAACGAAGGAATAGACCTTCTCCCAGGAAGACCCGGTCAGACTCGGAATCCCGGTTTACAAGACATTTCGACAATGGTAAAACAAGACCAGCAAGACCGCCCGATGCGCCGACAATCCCGATAGGAGCTGCACATATCTTGTTCTCAGGGCAACACCGGATGAGCAATCCATACAACTAAAACCAGACCTCAAGTTTCCCTGAGGGGGCGCTGCAAAGGGCTCTAGTTCGGACCAACACTTAGACAAGCACTGGCCCGGGGGGGCTGTAATAAAGATGACCCTTGGGTTAATTACTCCCAAGGGAAATATAGGTGGTGGTGAGGCAAATGGTAAAACCAAGGTTGGGCCTTGCTGGAGGAGTTTTATTCAAAGCGAACTGTCAAGGGGGTCCCATAAATCACCCGACCGCGTAAGGAACGCAAAATCAAGGAACATAACACCGGTATGACGGAAACTAGGGCGGCAAGAGTGGAACAAAACACCAGGCATAAGGCCGAGCCTTCCACCCTTTACCAAATATATAGATGCATTAACAATATAAGAGATATTGTGATATCCCAACCAAAATCCTGTCCACCATGGAGCAATCTTCAACTTCACCTGCAACTAGCAACGCCATAAGAGGGGCTGAGCAAAGCGGTAACAATAGCCAAGCAACAGTTTGCTAGGAATGGTGTCAAAGGTTAGAGGTTCATGGCAATTTGGGATGGCTTGATAAACAGGTGATAGGTAGCGCAGCATAGCAATAGAACGAAGCAACTAGCATAGCAATGATAGTAGTGAGATCTAGGGTAGCGGTCATCTTGCCTGAAATCCCGCACGGAAGAAGAACGAGTCCATGAAGAAGACAAGCGGACGTAGTCGAACGAATCCTCACAATCGCAACATTACCGGAACTAAGAAGCAACACCAGAAAGAACCAAACAACATGGTAAATGCACAAGCATAAACATGGCATGATGCACACACAAGTATGATGCATGACCGGTTTAATGAGGCATGGCATGGCAAATGCAACCAAACAATACTACAAGTTAAGTGGAGGTCAATATGCGACGAGTTGCATATTGACAAAACACCACATGCAATTATTTAGTTTGATCTCGGTTATGCTACCAAACAATATTAAATGTTGTTAAACATGGCAAGAGGTGAAGCATATGAAAAAACTACCTATCTAGACAAGTTTAAATGAGGCCGGAATAACAAACAACAAGTCCGGAAAATCCCCATATGCAAATTATGAATTTGGTACTGTTCTGCCCTAAACACAATTTTATTGTTGTCAAATAGGAAAATAAAGTGCACCATGTTAAACTAGGCATTTTTCCACCCCATTTACATATAAGGTTTATTTAAAAGGGAGCTACGGTTATTTAGTTATGAATTAAAGCATTTTAACATGGCATTTATGCAAATTTAACCAAACATCACATTTTAAACATTTTAAACATGCATGAAAGTTGCATATTATTAAACTAGATGAAATTCTAAGCATATTGCATATAAGACATGTTTTATTTGGATGCATGGTTAAATAGTTATTAGCAGTTTAAAACAGGGGCATTTTCTGTAATTATTAAATCACTGGATAATAGAGAAAATCGCAGCGCGGGAAAAAAACAACACGGGCCGCATCTGGTGCACTGCTGGGCTGAACAGAGAGGAGGGGCTGCATTTGGTGCTCACCATGGGCCAAGGCCCAGCTGGAGAGGAGGAGGCCCAAGCGGGGGGCGCGGCCCACGTGGCCGGCTGGCCCACGCGCGGAGGCGCAGCGAGCGGGCGAGCTCGTCCTCCCCATGCGCCCGCACGAGCAGGAAGGAGGACGAGGGCCATGGCAGCGGTCGACGGCGGCTCGACGACGGAAGGCGCGAAGGAGGCCCTGGAGGCATGGATCCGGACGAGATCCATCCGATCCATCCGTTCCCGGCGCCGGTGGGGAGATCCGGCGAGCTCGGCGGCAATGGAGCTCCATCGGGCTCCGCCATGGGGGTTGAGCTCCTGCAGAGGAACACAGGGAGAGGGAGGGCGCTGAGAGAGAGGCAGGAAAAAGGACAGAGGAGAGGAGGAGGGCCACGGAGCTGGCCTGGCATGGTCGTCGAGGTGGCCGGCGGCGGGGTCGACGGGAGGAGCTGCGGGCGGCGGAGTCCCTCGATCCAGATCGGGATCGAGCGGGCGCACAGGCGCAGGGCGACGTGGATCGGGCCCGGGGCGGGCCTGGGATGGGCCTGCAGCGGTGGGAGGCTACTGGGGGATGCGGGGAGGCCAGGTGGCGGGCGCCGGTTGGCCCTGGCGGCGGCGCGCCCAATGGCGACTTGCCAAGTGGCGAGCAGGGGCTGGAGGAGCACGGAAATGGAGGGGAGCGGCGGCACTGATGATTGGGGGGCACTGATTTCGAGGAGGAGGGAGGAGAAGGCCCAAAAATGACAAGGGGGGCTGCTATATATAGCAGTTTTGCTAGGTTAGGGGGGTTTGAGGCCGTTTCGGAGACGTTCGATCGCCATCGGACGGTCCGGAGCGGAGGGGGGTAGGAGGTGGGTCTAGTGGGCTGCAAGTGACCGTGTAGAAGGTCTCGGGCTGAGAAGAGAGGGGGAGAAGTGCGGCCCGGCAATTGTTTCGGAGACCGAAACGTCCGACGAATAGACCGGCTATATTGCGGTTGTAACTTTAACGGTTGGGCTATCAAACGGACTCCGAATGCGATGAAACTTGGCAGACGGCCTGTCTACACTATAATAAGACCGCACAACAAGTTGCAACCCATTCTGAGAACATTTTCATGCCACTTATAAAATAATATTTCGAAGGTGTCGCGGGCGCGTGCGAGTGTGTCCGGACTCGGAACGGACAACGGAGAGAACCGGTGGAACACGAACGAATGCAAGTTTGAAAACAATGATGGCAACAGAGTGCCAATGCAATGCGAATGATGCGATGAGATGAGATGCATAACAAGAACAAAATGCAAAACAACAGACAAAAACCCAACCACGGAGGAAATAATAAATCGCATCTCCGGAAAAGGCAAGAGTTGGAGTTACGAATTATGGAAATTTGTATCCGGGGCGTTACAACACTCCACCACTACGAGAGGATCTCGTCCCGAGATCTAGGATGGCACCGGAGGGAAAAGGAAGAGGAAGAGAAGAGGTAAACTAAGTTGCTTCTTCGACAAACGAGTGAAACCACAAACCTTGAGAGGTTGAGCAATTTAAAAGAAAGAGTACAACAGAGATGAACGAGATTGCAAACAATCTGTTAGAAAAGAGGAACAAAGAACATTACGGGAACTTGAAGGTTGCAAAGACATGAATCAAGAGTTTAATGGACAAGATAGAATTCGAAACCACTCCGGTTAAAACAAGA
Source organism: Triticum aestivum (assembly GCF_018294505.1). Taxonomy (NCBI): domain Eukaryota; kingdom Viridiplantae; phylum Streptophyta; class Magnoliopsida; order Poales; family Poaceae; genus Triticum; species Triticum aestivum. The sequence goes on along the minus strand of NC_057801.1, from coordinate 684,861,903 downwards.
TGAGAGAGGAAGAATTTTGGCAGCACTCCGGTTGAACATGGAAGGAATAGAACATGAACTTGACAAGATGAGAGGATACTTGATGAAATCAACAACACACTGCCTCCGGAACTATTGAAAGAATGGCATAATGGGTAAGAAAGATTTCAACAGCTCTCCGGTTGAGGAAGGAGGCAAAACTTGATAAGATGAGAGAACTCGAATAAAAACACAACACTCCGGTTAAATGGATAAGCAAGAAAATAGCATGATCTTGACAAAACGAGGTGATGGGTGAAAAGAGCAACATCACAATGCCTCCGGAAGAAATAATAGAAGATAGATCATTGGAATAACAGAATGGAGAAGAAAATGCCAACTTCTGCCACAACTGAGCTTGGAAAGCACCCTTCCAAGATGGTTACAACGGGGTTGTTGGAAAACCAACAACGAAAAGAATAATCTTGTAGTGGGCTTATGGAAAACTTCTCAAAACTATGAGATGACATTCTGCCACTAACGAAAAACAATTGCTTGTTGAGAGAACGAAGAGATGAAAAACCTCTTTCACCGAGAAGGATATGGAGATAGCTTGGATCAATGATAAGCACCACAATAGCAACATTCCTTAGGGAAGGCTTTAGGTGAAACCTATACCAAGATAACTCCAAAGAAGAAGTTGATTGGTCGAAAAGATCTCTTGAACAAAGAGAAAATGATGGATTTAAAATACCTCATTCTTGACCACATATGAATCATGAAACACGAACTCAAAATTATCAAGAATGACATAACACCACCTCAAATGATAAGGTAGAAATAATTGCACTTTAGAATGCAACATGAAGAATGCTTGAACTCCTCAAAACAAAACATGTGTTGAGCACCATGTTTATTTTAGAGTGTAGCTTGGCGGATCATAACTTCAAGAGAAATCTTGAAGAACAATTAAAGAATGAAAGGAATCCTTGACAAACCACCATGTAGATCTTCCATGAAGAACTCCGGTAATAAAAAAGGATGATAGAAATAAAGAGAAGTTGAAAACACAAGGTGAAGCCTTGGATGATTTAGATGGAGCTTTGCGACGATATAACCGAGAAAACTTGGAACTCCGGAAAGAAAAGATGAATACTAGAATCGAGAATGTGACATGATGAACAACTCCGGAAAGAAGAAACTAGATTACTTGGATGAAACAATAATAAGAATTACGTTATGCCTATCCTTCACCAATTTAAATTGATGACAAGCAACGGATTTAGCATACTACTTATTCTCGTAGAAAGAATTAAGAGAGATATAGCATAAACTTGAGAAGGTATTGATGGAACCACCGGTTGGATTTGTTAACAATGAATGAATTGATATGATAACAAAGGAAGAGGAATCTTGAACGAACCACCGTAAGAATTGAAAATGAACAAAGAAAAGATAAAGAAACACCGGGAAGAATTGGAAAACGAATGAAGATACTTGAGGGGATTTAGATACATGAGAACAAAGAAATCATGAACTGATTAGAAGGTATTTGAACGATGCACCGGTAAGATTTGGAGAAGAGGGCTGAAAGCTGGAATGAATAATTATGAGTATGGCATGAAGCTAGAACCACGAATCTTTGAGAGAACGGACAAGATTTAAGAGAAATCCTTCTTCGGTCTTCACATGTTGAGAATGATGACGAGAACCACCCTGAATTTTGGAGATACTCCGGGAGAATGAAAAGCGAAGGGGGTTGACCAACGATGAAAAGAATTTGAAAGATCTTGGAGAAAGACATATGACTGATGATAATTCATTCTTACGTCAAACTTCGAAAGACTTTGGGAATGGCTCCGGGAAAATTAGAAGAGTCAGGTAAGATCCTGGGAAAAGACCTGTGGGTTAGGGCCCACTAAAAGATACACCGTTGAACAATTGATTGAAAGGGGGGATTACACCGGTAGAATAAAATGACTTGAATGAGATAACAACCTCGAAATATCTTGAATGGATTGAGAATGGAAACACAAGTCTTCCGAGATATCTTCAGCACTCCAGAACAAATGAAAAGCGAGAGGTGAACGATTAAGAGATACACTGGCATGAGAAAAACATTTGAAACGAGGAAAGGATATGATCAACACTAAAAGCTTGAATTAAATCCACTGGAGAAGAAAAAGAACGAAGGATGATGAACTTAAAACTGTTGAGCATCTTCTTGGGAAATCACCGGATAAGAACATTGACAGGAAAAGAATGGAGAAACTTCATATGAATAAATGGATACTTGATTAACATATATGAGTCCTTGAAGTAAAGGGTGGGAGGGTGGGGAAAAACAAAGACAACTTGGGATGGATGAAACAAACACCGTTGAGAAAACTTAGAGTTGATCTTGCGGATGTTGAAAATGATCAGATCCACTTGAAGAGAAGCACGCCGGTTGGAAAAGAATTGACATGACAACCTCAGTGATCAAGAAGGATTAGTACTCCCATAGAAATATGAGAACACCGCTTGAAAGGTATGGAATCAACATTTGACTTCGAAGCAACTCGAATATCACAAATAAAACAAAACAAAGGATTTGGCTTGCAGAATAAGCCGGAACAAACATATGATAGAGATTCCGTCCGAAGTTTTCGTGGTGGGGCCCACACGGGCTCGAGTGTACAGCACCATCATGTACAAGGCAGTGCACATGACATACGAAGTGTCCCCGAACCATCATAGCCAAGGGTTCTTTAAGACACTACGAGACCACTGTAAAAACGACCGTGGAAAGGCGGACCACTAGACGTCGAACCCCAATCTCATATCATGCATCTGTCGAAAAGATATTCTAAGAACTACTTGAATTCCCACCTATAAAACTCCCGAAAATTTCTGGTTATGCAATCTGGTGTTGGGGATACAGTGGAAGCAATATATCTCACCCAAACTAACAATACCTACATCCAACTGTATCCATCCGTCAACACATAACCAAGAAACCTTCGGAAATCGTGTACCTCAACCTTCGAAAAGCATCCGTTATACGAGCTATGGCAATACTCCCGAGCTCGCCCCAGTACTGGGTTATCGGGGTTATCTCACCAACAACTGCATAAAAGAGATTTTCGATGTCGGCAAATCTCAGGTATTCCAGAACAGCAACGATAAAATTGTGACGACAACACCTCGGAGCTCAACTCCCCGGGTCAAAGCCACATAAATAGACAGGAGGCACCAAGAACAATGTTCTCGTCACAAAACCATCGGAACGATTCCAAGATACCCGCGTGATCCTAAAAAAATTTAGTGAAATTTGAGGAGAGGAAAGTCAAAACATCTACGTCAAGAGTCCTCACCAGAGCGACGAAGGGGGCTGAGGAGTAAAAAGAATCTTACTCTCTGATATATATAATCCTAAGACTCAAAATAGTTTTCTTCTAGACTCAACAACGGCCAACAATCAAGGGGGGCTCCTATGGTCGGTCGAGGCTCTGATTACCAACTTGTCACGCCCAATATGCGACCCTATCCAAAAGGAACTCAAAGGTCCCACCAAGGATAGACCCGCATATTGAAACGCTTTTGCAAGGTGGATATCATTACATCAACATTACATAATAGATGGGGATACATACATAAGGCATACAATGCCACTCGAATACAACATTACAATACATGATAGCATCATCCGACTACGGATGAAACACAAACAGAAATTCAAATGACATCCACCCTGCTAGCCCAGGCTGCCGACCTGGAACCTATCCCCTGATCAAAGAAGAAGCAGAAGAAGAACTCAACGCAAGCAAACATCGCTCTCGCGTCATGATCATCGCATAACCTGTACCTGCAACTGTTGTTGTAGTAATCTGTGAGCCACGAGGACTCAGCAATCCCATTACCATGGGTATCAAGACTAGCAAAGCTTAAAGGGAAAGGAAGGGGTAAAGTGGTGAGGTTGCAGCAGCGATTAAGCATATATGGTGGCTAACATACGCAAATAAGAGTGAGAAGAGAGCAAAGGAACGGTCGTGAAGCTAGCAAAGATCAAGAGGTGATCCTGAACACCTACTTACGTCAAACATAACCCAGAAACCGTGTTCACTTCCGGACTCCGCCGAGAAGAGACCATCACGGCTACACACGCGGTTGATGCGTTTTAATTCGGATCTGGTGTCAAGTTATCTACAACCGGACATTAACAAATTCCATCTGCCTATAACCGCAGGCACGGCTTTCGAAAGATTATACCCTGCAGGGGTGTCCCAACTTAGCCCATGACAAGCTCTCGCGATCAACGAAGGAATAGACCTTCTACCAGGAAGACCCGATCAGACTCGGAATCCCGGTTTACAAGACATTTCGACAATGGTAAAACAAGACCAGCAAGACCGCCCGATGCGCCGACAATCCCGATAGGTGATGCACATATCTCGTTCTCAGGGCAACACCGGATGAGCAATCCGTACAACTAAAACCAGACCTCAAGTTTCCCTGAGGGGGCGCTGCAAAGGGCTCTAGTTCGGACCAACACTTAGACAAGCACTGGCCCGGGGGGGCTGTAATAAAGATGACCCTTGGGTTAATTACTCCCAAGGGAAATATAGGTGGTGGTGAGGCAAATGGTAAAACCAAGGTTGGGCCTTGCTGGAGGAGTTTTATTCAAAGCGAATTGTCAAGGGGGTCCCATAAATCACCCGACCGCGTAAGGAACGCAAAATCCGGGAACATAACACCGGTATGACGGAAACTAGGGCGGCAAGAGTGGAACAAAACACCAGGCATAAGGCCGAGCCTTCCACCCTTTACCAAATATATAGATGCATTAATAATATAAGAGATATTGTGATATCCCAACCAAAATCCTGTCCACCATGGAGCAATCTTCAACTTCACCTGCAACTAGCAACGCTATAAGAGGGGCTGAGCAAAGCGGTAACAATAGCCAAGCAACGGTTTGCTAGGAATGGTGTCAAAGGTTAGAGGTTCATGGCAATTTGGGATGGCATGATAAACAGGTGATAGGTAGCGCAGCATAGCAATAGAATGAAGCAACTAGCATAGCAATGATAGTAGTGAGATCCAGGGTAGCGGTCATCTTGCCTGAAATCCCGCACGGAAGAAGAACGAGTCCATGAAGAAGACAAGCGGACGTAGTCGAACGAATCCTCACAATCGCAACATTACCGGAACTAAGAAGAAACACCGGAAAGAACCAAACAACATGGTAAATGCACAAGCATAAACATGGCATGATGCACAAACAAGTATGATGCATGACCGGTTTAATGAGGCATGGCATGGCAAATGCAACCAAACAATACTACAAGTTAAGTGGAGGTCAATATGCGACGAGTTGCATATTGACAAAACACCACATGCAATTATTTAGTTTGATCTCGGTTATGCTACCAAACAATATTAAATGTTGTTAAACATGGCAAGAGGTGAAGCATATGAAAAAATTACCTATCTAGACAAGTTTAAATGAGGCCGGAATAACAAACAACAAGTCCGGAAAATCCCCATATGCAAATTATGAATTCGGTACTGTTCTGCTCTAAACACAATTTTATTGTTGGTAAATAGGAAAATAAAGTGCACCATGTTAAACTAGGCATTTTTCCACCCCATTTACATATAAGGTTTATTTAAAAGGGAGCTATGGTTATTTAGTTATGAATTAAAGCATTTTAACATGGCATTTATGCAAATTTAACCAAACATCACATTTTAAACATTTTAAACATGCATGAAAGTTGCATATTATTAAACTAGATGCAATTCTAAGCATATTGCATGTAAGACATGTTTTATTTGGATGCATGGTGAAATAGTTATTAGCAGTTTAAAACAGGGGCATTTTCTGTAATTATTAAATCACTGGATAATAGAGAAAATTGCAGCGCGGGAAAAAAACAACACGGACCGCATCTGGTGCACTGCTGGGCTGAACAGAGAGGAGGGGCTGCATTTGGTGCTCACCATGGGCCAAGGCCCAGCTGGAGAGGAGGAGGCCCAAGCGGGGGGCGCGGCCCACGTGGCCGGCTGGCCCACGCATGGAGGCGCAGCGAGCGGGCGAGCTCGTCCTCCCCATGCGCCCGCACGAGCAGGAAGGAGGACGGCGGCCATGGTAGCGGTCGACGGTGGCTCAACGACGGAAGGCGCGAAGGAGGCCCTGGAGGCATGGATCCGGACGAGATCCATCCGATCCATCCGTTCCCGGCGCCGGTGGGGAGATCCGGCGAGCTCGGCGGCAATGGAGCTCCATCGGGCTCCGCCATGGGGGTTGAGCTCCTGCAGAGGAACACAGGGAGAGGGAGGGCGCTGAGAGAGAGGGAGGAAAAAGGACAGAGGAGAGGAGGAGGGCCACGGAGCTGGCCTGGCATGGTCGACGAGGTGGCCGGCGGCGGGGTCGACGGGAGGAGCTGCGGGCGGCGGAGTCCCTCGATCCAGATCGGGATCGAGCGGGCGCACAGGCGCAGGGCAACGCGGATCGGGCCCGGGGCGGGCCTGGGACGGGCCTGCGGCGGTGGGAGGCTGCTGGGGGATGCGGGGAGGCCAGGTGGCGGGCGCCGGTTGGCCCTAGCGGCGGCGCGCCCAATGGCGACTTGCCAAGTGGCGAGCAGGGGCTGGAGGAGCGCGGAAATGGAGGGGAGCGGCGGCGCTGATGATTGGGGGGGCACTGATTTCGAGGAGGAGGGAGGAGAAGGCCCAAAAATGACAAGGGGGGCTGCTATATATAGTAGTTTTGCTAGGGTTAGGGGGGTTTGAGGCCGTTTCGGAGACGTTCGATCGCCATCGGACGGTCTGGAGCGGAGGGGGGTAGGAGGTGGGTCTAGTGGGCTGCAAGTGACCGTGTAGAAGGTCTCGGGCTGAGAAGAGAGGGGGAGAAGTGCGGCCCGGCAATTGTTTCGGAGACCGAAACGTCCGACGAATAGACCGGCTATATTGCGGTTGTAACTTTAACGGTTGGGCTATCAAACGGACTCCGAATGCGATGAAACTTGGCAGACGGCCTGTCTACACTATAATAAGACCGCACGACAAGTTGCAACCCATTCCGAGAACATTTTTATGCCACTTATAAAATAATATTTTGGAGGTGCCGCGGGCGCGTGCGAGTGTGTCCGGACTCGGAACGGACAACGGAGAGAACCGGCGGAACACGAACGAATGCAAGTTTGAAAACAATGATGGCAACAGAGTGCCAATGCAATGCGAATGATGTGATGAGATGAGATGCATAACAAGAACAAAATGCAAAACAACAGACAAAAACCCAACCACGGAGGAAATAATAAATCGCATCTCCGGAAAAGGCAAGAGTTGGAGTTACGAATTATGGAAAGTTATATCCGGGGCATTACAAGGGGGCACCCCATAGACACACAAGTTGATTGTTTAGCCGTGTGCGGTGCCCCCTTCCACAGATTTCCACCTCAGTCATATCGTTGCATTGCTTAGGCGAAGCCCTGCGCCGGTAGCTTCATCATCACCGTCACCATGCTGTCATGCGGATGAAACTCTCCCTCGACCTCAGCTGGATCTAGAGTTCGTGGGACATCACCGAGCTGAACGTGTGCAGATCATGGAGGTGCCGTACCTTCAGTGCTAGGATCGGTCAGACCGTGAAGATGTAAGACTACATCAACTGCGTTTTCATAACACTTCCGCTTTCGGTCTACGAGGGTACGTGGACAACACTCTCCCCTATCGTTGCTATGCATCACCTAGATAGATCTTGCGTGATCGTAGGAATTTTTTTTGAAATTACCGCGTTCCCAACAAGATGGTGCAGCAGCGGCGGTGGGGGTGATCTAAGGGCATCCTCTACTATGGAGGCAGAATCCCAAACAGTAGCAACACAATTGGCTCCACGTAATCCTCATAGTCGTGGCTGACACGGCCACCCTAGCCATCTGGGTAGGTAACTTGTACTTGATCGACTTCAAGGTGAAAGGCGACACCTGGTACACCTTCAAGGGCCATAATTACCTCATTCTCATCTCAAGAGGACTCTCCTTCCAGGATTACATCATTCTTAGTTCAACCAGATTCTCCTTGAAGGATAACTTTGACATTCTCACCGATGATAAGATGTCAGGAGACATGCAGATCCATCGCCATAAAGGCATGTACAATGGGGGCAACTGTATGGTTCTGCCCCATGCCTGCACGTAGATAAAATTGTATGGAGCAGCTATTGGAGGCCATCAGCATCCAACGCATGCATTAGCTCTCTAGGACCCACTGTTTCAGCTTGCCTCCATTTGGTCCTCTCTCCCCTAAGTGTTCTTCCCATGCATGACCTCATCTTCCGATTGCTTTACCCTCTAAATTTTGCTTTTGTCAGTGAGGGGTCGGGGTTTTCTATAAGATCATGTTTCACTCCACATGCAACTGGTTGAGCTGAGCTGGAGCATCTAAACTCACATGGTGTACTGGAGTAGCGGTCCAAGCTGGGTCATTGGCCATGCCCCAAGGACACTGTATGCTAAGCAGGGAGGGGGCATCGGCCCCCCTCCCTCCACCCCCCCCCCCCCTCCCCTCCCAACCTTAATTTTGCTTTTGCCCCTGACAACCTGAATTGGCTCCACCAGTGAGGACAAGGTACGTGAAGCTTTTGCAGCCATTAGTGTCTCATGCTAGTCGTAGACGGTGCGCTGGTAGCGTGGACCTGGGTTGGCCATGTCGCGAGGGAGGTGATCAGGCTCTGCATCCACTAGAAGGATGAATCGTGTGCTTTGATCAGTTTGAGTCAGAAGAAGAAGTGGGGCAAAATACCCAAGGCAAAGAAGATCAAGGACTTGAGCAAGCCCAAAATGGTGGATGTCACGTCAGCTGCAAAGAACATCATCCTCGTCCGCCAGTTGACGGGTTGTGATAAAAAAATCCCAAAGAGACTTCTAGAAAGGAGCTTAGGGCATCTTCAATAGTGGTTACATGCATCATAGTTTGTAATTTGCCTTGTAATAACTTTTTAATGATGTCTCATGTAATAAATAATGAAGAGTGAGTGTGAGGTACTACGATATTATCAACGCTCCAGCATTGTCCGATTGGTGTAAATGTTCATCATGTTAAGTAGTGTTCCTGACAAGGTGACCTATGGGTGCATTTTTGGGATATATATTTTTAGATTGTCAAGCCCCGGACATTACAAGGCACAAACTAATAAAAAATTGGAAGAAAAAGAGGTAAATGCACAATTAGTGCTTGAACTTGTCAGGCATGGTCACTTTGATGACTATAGTTAGGACATACAGAAAAGCGGTGCATGAACTTGACTTTCGTGTGCTATATGATGCATTTGTCGTTCGTACATGTTAATTCTGCTGACGTGGTACGATATTTCCTTTTGAAGTCGTCTACTTTGCCGACATGGGTCCCACCAACGGTGGAGGACGGGTTTTTTTAGGTGTGGTGGACTCTAAAGCATTAAAAAATAATGCAAAACTAAAGTAGCCGATACAAACTATAATGCACACAAATAGTTTTTCCGTGAAAGCGAGTTACATATGCACGCTGAAATGTGACCAATTAATAATATCAGGAGGTAGCATGGCACAATAAAAAAGTCTTGTCGCTAATTTTATAATATGAAGCCCTAAAACATTTCAGGCGGATCAATTATGTGCACAAACAAAACAGGGACACTTTGCAAACGTAGAAAACAATGCACATTGTTCCATAACCTGTACTAAATCTTGTCAGCGCATCCATAAGTACTAACCCTTGTTAGTGCATATATATTTACAAAAGGCTAGTTAGTGCATACAACAAAAGGCAACTACGGAATTGTGCACTTATTATCACCGTCTCTGTTTACTCTATCGACGGGCATGATAAATCTTTCAGGTCACTTATAACATGCTGATCTATAGCATATGGCATATGAATGGGAAGCGCCGCCCCGTGCCACTGATCACTGCAAGGGGTTCATCGTCGTCGATTTGTGTCAACCCATGAGCAAAGGATTTTTTTTTTGAGGCAGTGAACGAAAGAACTGGCCCTTGATTGAACGTGTGTGATGAACTTGGAGGTCACGATCGGTGGCCACTTACATACAGCCCAATAAGGTGGGTACTTCTCACGACACAATAAAACAGGGTTTCTCTTTCCCAGGATATGTTTAACAGTTGATTTGACCTGTATACGTAAAACAAAAGTGCTGGAATTCAAGGTAGCACCCCACCTCGCCCTACCGAGACCTCCGCATGTGGTCTCACCTCTCAACAACCTACAAATAGTATTAGAATGAAAAATGATATTTTTACAAGATCGTCAAACCCTGAACAATACAAGGCATAAATAAGATAAAAATGAAAGAAAAGGAGGTAAATGCACTATTGGTGCTTGAACTTGCCACGAATGGTCACTTTGATGACTATAGTTGTGACACACAAAAAAGTGGTGCATGAATTTGGCTTTCGTGTGCTATGCGGTGCATTTGTTGTTTGTAGATGTTAATTGCGTTGATGTGGCACTGTATTTCCTTTTGAAGCCATCTACTCTACTGACATGGATCTCACATGTCAACGGCCTACAAATAGTATTATAACGAAAAATGGTTGGCTCATGGATTTGAACCACCGACCTATACTAACCTACATGCTTGCTTAGCCACACCAATCCTTAATTACATTTTCTAATCTAAATGGATGCATTTGCTTTATATCCTTTCGGGTGAACAACATAAATTAAGAATTTAAATGCAAATGAAAAAATATACCTTTGCATTATATCCTTTCGGGTGAACAACATAAATTAAGAATTTTAATTCGATGAAAATGATACAACCGCGGGGGTTCAAAACAGTGACCCCATGCTATCAGGGCCTCCTTGCTAGCCACTCCAATATCATTTCAGGTCAGTAAAGGATAATTAATGTTTATGTCTGTAACAATATTAAAAAGTATTCATGTAATTAAAAATTACGTTAAAAATGTTCACGTTATTTAAAAAATTACATATTATTATCAGATATATTTACATCATTTTATGGGTTAATACATCCTACCATATGGGGGATGGTTACCCTCATGTCTTATATACTACCATAGTAGCATATATACTAGTTTATCATTCGAAGTATCTTCATATACTATATCTAAGATATTTCAAAGCAAGCCATATGAAAAAATTGCATGTGAGTCCACAATGTTGTATATTTGAAAATACCTTTATATTTGTATGTATAAAATAATATAATAATAAAATAGTACATACTATCTAAAAAGTAGTATATATACTACCCGGGTATTTTTTATATACTACATACTGCACATACACACTCTCGGTTTTAAAATATACTACATAAAACATACAAAACTCACATGAGGTTAACTACCCCTGGGTGGTAGGAAACATTAATTTTATAATAATTATAAATTATAAAAATGTTATGATATTCTAAAAACATATGTTATAAATAAAACAAGGAAAAATAAAATAAATAAAATAAATTCTCATTATTTAAAAACATGTGTTATTATAAAACACATCCATATAATTATAAAAATATTTATATATTATAAACACTTGAATAATTTAAATATTATTCATTTGAGGATCTGAAGTCTGAGGGCATACGGGGCTCATATTTTTTTTCCATACATAGTTTTATCTTTATTTTAGTTTACAATAATATATGTTGTTTAGAAAGCACATAAACTTTATTAAAACATGTGAACACTTTGAAAAGCAAACGTAAAATAATTCTTAAAGGATGAACACCTTCATATACTACATGAATATTTTATTATGATCGTGAGCATTTCTTTAAATATATTAAATGACATGAATTTTTTAAAATAAAAAATACATGAACATTTTTAGTGTAATATATTTTGTTACGGACATAGCCGGAACAGTCATGAAACATCGTTCATTGGAGTGGGATAACCCGCGTTTGTCGGATCGAACACATGTATTGCCTGCAGGCAGTGGCGGAGCTATGTGTGCTCCTGGAGGTGTTGTGGCCCCCCAGCCTAAGCAAAAAGTGTGTAGGAATTTTTTTAGAGGGTTTAGATGAGTATAAATTTAGTATTTGACCCCCTCAGGTCTGCCAGTTTTACCATTTTTCTGTATGCTACAACTACAGACACCAAAGTGATCAGCCATGTCACACAAAAAAAGAGGTAATCGGCCGTGGCAAATTCAAGGACCATGGTGCATTTACCTCGAAGAAAAATCCAAAAGGGATGATGCTCCAAGGGGGCCAACCGAGCAAAACACACAGAAAAAAAGTGGAGCACTGAAGTCAGCGAGACACATAATCCAATCCACCTATCTGTCCCTAGTTGCGCAATATCAGTCAGTAGCTGGGTCTCGATCGCCCGCTGCTTGCTGCCACGGCGGCACCATAGCATCGAAGATATTTCTGAATGGCCTAATCAGGTTACACCCTAGCATCCACACACCAACACCAATAGAGCTGCCCAGCTCCGGCTCACTCGCACTCAAGACAGACCAGACAAAGCGAGCCAGGGGGACACCTGTTTGGTTCCAGCAAGAACTCTGACACCAGTTTTCCCAGGTTGTAGTACTGAATTCACTGCATAAATCATGCACTTGCAACCAAGTACCCAAATCCAAAGCAATATAAATATATTTCTTCGATTAAATGGGGTCAAAAGCAATATACATTTGCCTTGACATCATATCATAGTACAAAAGAATCTGAGATCATCACGGTACACACAGTACTACTAGCACAAAAGAATAGCGACAGCAACAACACCAAATCGACACATCTTGGATGGAGGCGCCGCTCGCCCGCTCCAGCGGGCGAAGGTGCACGGAGCGCGGAGGCTCGCCGCTCAGACATGGTAGGCGTCGGCCCAGTTCTTGGCGCGGCGGAGGTCGTCCTGGCCGTCGTCGTCCTCGGCGTCGTCGAGGCGCAGGGAGAAGGCGAGCGCGAGGGCGGCCCACTCGAGGACGAAAATGGCGGTGCCGAGCCCGCCGACCATCTTGAGGATGACGGCGCCGTCGTCGTCGCGGACGTAGGACTGGAGCTCGGCGAGGAAGTCGGCGGTGCGGGTGAATGCGAGGAGCGCGACGGCGCCCTGGAAGATGGCGGTGAGCGCGGCGCCCGCCGTGTGCGCGGTGTGCCAGGGCGCCGGGTTGGCCGGGCCGGCCGTGAAGGAGCCGGAGCAGCCCGCGGCGGAGAAGACGGCGGTGAGGGCGTGGAGGAAGATGAGGAGCAGGCCGCACGGGGAGGGCAGCAGGCGGAGGGAGAGCGTGAGGAAGATGCAGCTGGAGGCCGCGCCCAGCAGCGCGTAGTTGCAGAGGAGGAACGCCTTGTGCGTGTGCACCTTGCCGGACGCCATCGCAGCCAGCGGGAGTTGCCTCGTGCTCGTGGTCGGATCGAGGGAGGTTTTCTTGCTTGGTGGGCTGGATCGGGAGTGGGGATGAGGGGTGGGGAGTGGAGGAGAGGGGTGGACGGGTTTTATGCCGCGCGGCGCGGGGGAGATGGCCGTTGGGGGCGCGGCGCCAAGGGCAACGGCTAGTCGGCAGAGAGCCGTTGCTTTGCTCTGCTTTGCCTTCCAGTGGGCAGCCAGCCAGCTCGGTCAGAGAGCCTGGCCAGTGGGCAGTCGCCTTCTTTCGACTTGTTTTTAACTTTTGAACAATTTTATAAATGTGCGAACATTTTTTAAACCTCACGAATTCTTGTTGTGTTATGTGGGCCGGCCCAAATTCTTGTCCGCGAGAGTAGCTGGAATCCCGGCCGGGATTGTATTCTTCCCAGTGCGCCAAACAGGTCTAGGGTTCAAAATAGACCAGGATTACAAGTTCAGAGTGTCAATTTTAGGGATTCAAAGTTCAGGGTTTGATTTAGCTTTCATCTACAACTTCAAGGTTTATTTTAAACTTTTTCCTCAATTAAAACCCTCTTTTTTTAAGATAAAACCATTACGGTGACTTTTTTTGGTTTTTTGCAGAGACTTTATTCAATTTGGCATAAAAAAATTGAAAACAACATTAATTCATTTCTAAAGAAAACTCCATAAATCGAGTATGAAAAAAACCATGAGCCCATTTTTGCATTTACACCCCCTCAAGTCATCTCACGTTACAATCTGTGTCCTAACATATACAGTATATGTTTGAGAAACACTTGTAAGAAACATTTTTTTAGAAGACTTTGAATGCAGGAGGAAGAAGACTTCGGCACCCCCAATCATTTGAATGTATTTTTTTAATTTCTATAAGGGTGTTTTTATAAGGGTTTGTGCTACTTGATAAATGGTTTTTGGCCTTTTCGCAAAACCAAAAAAGGGAAATTTTAAACTCATATTTTTCAGATTTAATAATAATGGAATGCCCATGGACAAAATCATATTTAACAACTTTGTTGTGAGTAGAAGTGACAAAAATGGCACAAAGTGGTACTCCCTCTGTCTCATAATATAAAACCGCTTCTATATTATCGTACAGAGGGAGTAGTATGTACTCCCTCCGTCCAAAAAAACTTGTCTCTCAAATTGATGTATCTAGCACCAAATTAGTGCTAGATACATTCATTTGAGAGACAAGTTTGGGACAAGTTTTTCCGGACGGAGGGAGTAGAACATTTGGGTGGGATTGAAGTGTCAGACTTTGTATAGGTTGGACATGGTTTTGAACATTTGGAAAGGGTATTACTGAATTCTGTCAGTCACATAAATTCTTGACTATGTTGGGTTGCCATTTGCATTGCGCAATTGCTTAACTTATTTACTAGATGGTTGGAGACTGCTCTTATGAAACTGATCCTTAGGGTTTTTGTCAGTACTCTTTCAGCAATGTCACATAGTATGTGAGAGAGAAACCAAGAGATGGTCTCCCTTTTACTATTGTACAAAATTTCTATCTTGGTGACATGTTTTCTAGTTTAATTAGTCGCCACATTATTTTAGGAGCATGCGGACATTAACAGACTGCTCTTATTATACCGTGTGTTGCTGCCTTCTTCTGTTCCGGTGTGCTCAGAGTATTTCTTTTCAGTCTAGTACTTTACTTATTTTCCTGCTTTCTGAACTTCCTACGTGAGGAGATGTGTGAACTGTGGTTTCATTATGATAACGGAACCGGGGAGAGCCTCCCTGTTAGTCTGAAACGGTGAATCGAAGGTAGAAACGCCACATTAGTGCAGCAATTCCACATCCAAGATCAATGTACTATTTCAATCCAAACGATAACGGCAACAGCAAAGTGTGAAAAGGAAAAAAATAGCAACATGAAAAAGCAGGCAAATATTAATGACAGAACAGAACTTCGCTTCCACATTCAAGACCACCAGAGTTCCGGTTCAATTTTCGCAAACACAGCCAACCAATTGACGTTTACCAGCCAAATTCACCTTACACCACCAAACGACCAGCGCTAAACTCGTAACCAGTTCCAAAAAATGATCTCCTATTCTTAAGCTCGCCTAAACCGGGTTCCCCTGGGAGCACCTCTATGCAGCAGCAACCGGTGTCTGCTTAGGGCCGTTGTTGACACGGGCATACCTCCCGTTCCCGTTCTCGTTCTGGAAGGGCCGTGGCTGGTGGAAGCCGTTCCCGTTGTGGTGCTGATAGCCATTCCCCTGGTGCGGCCCTCGCCCGCGGCCTGAAAACTCGTTCCGGTTTCGGAAGTCGTTCCTCCGGTTGAAGTTTTCTCCGCCGTCGTTCCTCCTGTTGAAGTTGTCGCCGTCGTCCCTCCTGCTGAAGTCTTCACCGTCGTCCCTCCTGTTGAAGTTATCGCCGCCACGGTAGCTCGCACTATTCATGTAGCCACCTCCCCGTCCTCTGAAGTTATCACCACGGTGACCCCTCCCATATTGGAAACGACCACCTCCGCCAGCATTCATGACAACACCATTCACAACTGCAGAAATAGTTCAAGTTAATCTATATCTCATCACGGATGCTGCATTCAGCTAACAAAATTAACCACACAACATCTTGAAAATAAACGAAAGAACCTCTAAGAAACTAATGGGAAGCATTCCAACAACAGGCTTTCTTTTTCTTCTATATATATAATCAGCATAGATTGATTAAGACTAATACTAGCAAAAAGAAAGGACATTAGTAGAGCAGCACAACATTGCTACTTGGTGCCATAAAGAACAGTTACTCCCTCCGATCCTAAATATAAGTCTTTTTAGAGATTCCAATATGGACTACATACGGTGAAAAATGAGTGAATCTACACTCTAAAATACATCTATATACATCTGTATGTAGCTCGTATTGGAATCTCTAAAAAGACATATTTAGGAACAGAGGGAGTACTTATGGCTCAAACAGCACTGAAATACGTCTAGATATCTGTTTGAACGACAAGTAATATGGATCAGAGGGAGTACAAAGATTTATACAACACACATTTTCTACATGCTCAGGAAACCAAGATGCATAGAAATTAAATTAAGAGTAGCATTGGTAAAGTAACAAACTAGAAAATCAGGAAGGTTGCTTACCTCTCGTACTGGTTCGTTTCTGCTCAATGCCCACTTCAGTGTCGCCAATATAAAGTGGAGATGCCTGCATCATAGTAAGATAAAATTATTACATGGTCTCCACAAATATTGTAAAAAAGATAATTTGTCAGGTATAGGCATACCTGAATTGCTGCTTGCATAGATTGCTGGGATTCAAATTCAACAAAGCCAAAGCAGTACTGATCAATCTGAAGCAATTAAAGCAAGAATGTCAGACAAATAGCACCAGCTGGAGCCAAAACAAACTGTTACAACTAACCTTGTTGTTCCTAACTTGGATGCCGTCTGGCTTGATTGTACCAAATTTCTTAAACTCCTCTTCAACCATTGGGACAGTCGAATTGTAAGGCAAACCCTTGATGAAAATCGAAAAGCCTTGTTCTGCAGGGTATAATAATGATCACAGCTATGAACGCCAAAATGACTGCATATTTATACCAAGTCAAAGTCATAACCAACCATCATGAGAAGTTTTATTCTTGGCAACACTCGTGCCAGCTGGCGTGGCTTCAGCAGCCTGTGAAGGCTTTACAGAAGATTTTTCTGAACCTTCAACAGCCTTGGTCGGAGGCTTGGTCGCAGGTTTAGGAGATGGCTTAGGTTTGACAACTGGAGTTGGTGGGCCCTCCTTCATGACTTTCACCTGCGGATCAGTAATTAGAAAGAACCTAAAGGAAGTACACAAAGGCTAAAGGAACCTCAATCAATTCATAAAAGCAATAATTCCATCACTTCGGAATTACATTATGAACATGGCAGTAAAAGCCTACTGACAAATAAAAGATAAAATGATAACTCACAATTGATGCATAAGTCTTCTTAGTGACATCCTTCTGAGCTGAAGAAGGAGGAGGGGGAGAAGCAGCAACAGGGGTCTTTTTTGGAATATCCTTCTGAGCTGGAGGAGGGTTATCCTTCTGGGCAGGAGGAGATGGGGGAACAGCAACAGAGGTCTTTTTGGGAACCTCTTTGGTCACCTTCACAGGTGGCTCAACCTTATTTTCAACAGCTCCATTAGCAGTCGGGTTACTTTGAACAGTTGTGCCATTAACAGTGGGATTCTGAACATCCACATCGGCAACAAGGTCAGTAGTTGAACGCTCCACCACCACAGCTGGAGCAGGATCTGCTACTGTTGAAAATGTGAGTAAACATGGGATTACAGTTATTTTAAAAGAAATGGAATAAAAATACCAACCTGATTGAGCAACAGGCCCATCCTTCTGAGTTCTTCCGTTTTCTAGATTCCTTTGTGTTATCAACCTAAAAATATCATTGAGAACAAAATAGCCACCACCATCTTGTGGCGCCAGGAAGAACGACTGTGTAAATCGTTGGCAGAAGTCATCAACCATGGTTAATGATCCAGTAACAACAATGAGAACACCACCATTGTGGGATAACACTGCATCTGCAGTCTCTATCTCTGTCAAGTATTTGCTGAAGTCCATGGCCATAATTTTCTTGCTGATCTCCTGTTGGAATACAGGAGGTGTGAATAAGCATATAGTCAAGAGTAAGGCCATACAAGTTGTAGCAACAAATTTCCATGGAACTTACAGGCAATGTTGTTACGTATTCCATGACCCCATCAGAACCTGTCCGGCCAATCCTACTTGTGTCTTGATAAAACTTATGCGCCTGGTCTGGTGTCTCATGCAGAATGTGGTAATATTGCTCAACAAATACAGAGCAAATCTACACAGCAAAAAGAAGTTGATCAAAACTAGCACTCATCGCTTTTAATAGCCTGTTCACAGGAGGCACGAAGAAACCTACCACTTGGGGACTTAAACGAGGAGCAGCTGAGGTTCCTGCTTGCGTTGCCATTGCTGAAAGAAAAGTATACATTAATGCTTAAACAAGATAGACAGTACATGGATACAAAAAAGTAGCAGGATTAAAAGAATGATTTAGAGAAGGGACGATTGGTCCACATAAAAGTCAGAACAATTTTCTTTGACCACGCGAACTACAAATCCAAATGCAGATTCTAGAAAGTATGCACCGCGGGGCTTCTGTCCACAATAAGAACAGAGACAAAAAAGAAGGCCAACAAATTCAATCTACTCTATAAACACTAACAACAAAAGGTCTGGCGGCATGAACCACGTAAATAGCATGTCAACCACAATAGACCAACTCTATGATACTCCCAGATAGCTACTTCTTCGACAATAATGCCCAATCCCCAAAGTAGATTACGACTATATACAAGCGTGGACAGAAATCAGGGGCGGATCTAGATGGTGCGCCGGCACAAGTTGTGAAGGTCAACGGGATTCAACTAATTGCTGGACGAAAACAACACCATACCTCACGGGGCGGAGACAGCGGCAACGAGATGTCCCCGACGAGGAAGGGCGGGTTCCGCGACGGCGGAGGCGGCGACGCGCGGTGGAGGCGGGGGCGCTGGGAGGGAGGGGGCGGGGGATCGAAGCGTCGGCAGCGGGGTTGGGCCGCCGGCGCTGAGGCTAGGGTTTAGCACGACGGAGAGATTTAGAGCCGCCGCTTTTTTTTTTCCGAGGGAGATTTGGAGACACGGCCGCCTCGGTAGGGCTCGGGAGGAAGAGCCGGGGGCGACTTGTATAGGATCGGCGCCTCGGGTGCGTGCTTGCGATCCTGCGGTGCGAACCGTCGGATCGAGATTCCGTGGCTTGGATTGAGCTGGATTTGGAGCCGGACTCGGGTTTTGTACAAACACCCCCTGCCCTACCAAAAATAGGGAGGAGGACTCTGGTTTAACCCCAACTTTTTTGGACTGAGATGTTGTGCCTCTGTTTATGTTTGTACTCCGAACGGGTTTGTACAAGACACGATTAAGAAAAATCTGGAGTTGCCAAAGACTTCCGTAATTTATGTTTTTTTAACATGTAATTTATGCTATGGTTATAGTTTTGATGAAATAGGCAGAGAAATAAATCAGATTTCATGCCACAAAGTCTCTCAATCGCCGTGTTGGCCTCTTCACCTTGCATACTCCGCCGCTCGTCATCCCATAATAAATGAGCGCCGTTCATCAAATATGCGGGTGGCAACAAGGAAGTCTACTGGCTCCTACTGGCACCATTAATTTCAGTAACTCGCTTCTTCAAAAAATGCATGCAAGTCTTGTACTTTTGTCCAAGAAAATTTTGAAATTTGAAAATGTGACTACTAACCCCGTGCGGAGGGAGTAACTAGTTTTCCCTACTTTTGCTTGCTATTTGATCAGTTGGTTTACCCATGACAGCTGGGACTGCATGCAGCGACCCGATGGTCTTTTTCTTCATTGTCTTTATCCAAAAGCCCTCATGAGCTCAAGTTATCATTTCCCTCCTTGTATTGCTCGGCGCCTGGCCACGACGCCGCCTCCCACCGCAACTCCCCTCCATCCTCTGCGCAAGATGCCGGCCATTTCCCTTCTGGATAGTGCATTTTGTACTCAACATTTCATACTTCAAAGAATCACATACCACTTAATCACTGATTAATTGTTAAAATGTATAGTTCATGTCTTTAATTTATTGAGAGAATTCCACTTTATAACGACGAACTCTTCGATCTGTTTAAGATTCAACCCCGGAACTCTAAAATGAAAAAAAAATGCATCTCTATAGATTACACATTAAGATAAGCATTTCCATGGGTCGCACGTCACATTAGGCACCAATAGGGCTACACCCGCCAATACGGGCACCAATAGGGCTACACCCGCCAATACGGGCACCTATAATGCTCGGTTCCGGCTCCCTTAGGGCAAACGAAGCAATTGTTTGTGAAGATGATTGGCACCTACTAAATTCTCTTTATAGGAGCTCTTGGACCCCGCAAGTGCAAGGTTTATAGATAATAAAGGTTTCCCTTAAGTGAGAGATTTAAAGGTCATTGATCCGCAAGGGGTAATGAATGATTTGTTTTCCCTTCGTTATTTTTTTAATAAATGTAGGATAGTTTTTTTTATCCCTAACACTTTTAGGCTTTTAATGCAATTTTTAACTGCGATAGTCGAGTATCTTCATGAGACAATGATAATAAAAGTATTACTCATAGGTAATTATGTTTTTTTGAATAGTTAAAGATGGTGCATAAAAATTAATACTGAAGTGGTTTCTTACGTGGGAAGGCCGGGATTCATAGCACTAGTAGCATCTATGAGACATATATGATATTCATAATATTAAGCGCAACTATAAATATGAGCTCTATAATCATATACATGGTACCTGAAAATCTTCATTCAGCGACCTCCTGAAAATAAAGTCGTCAGTTTATCTCTTTCATTCGATAAAACAATTGCCTCCTGCTCAGTACATATTATAGGTATAATAATTAATACTGCACTTCTAGAGTTTTGTCAGCACTGTTGGGTAACGTTGCAGAAAACAAAAAATTTCCTACTCGTTTCACCAAGATCATCTAGGAGTTCATCTAGCAACGAGTCATTGGATGCATCTACGTACCTTGTAGATCGCGAGCGGAAGCGTTCAAAGAACGGGGATGATGTAGTCGAACACGACGTGATTCGAATCACCGGAGATCCTAGCACCGAACGGACGGCACCTCCGCGTTCAACACACGTACGGAACAGCCACGTCTCCTCCTTCTTGATCCAGCAAGGGAGGGAGGAGAGGTTGAGGGAGATGGCACCAGCAGCAGCACGACGGCGTGGTGTTGATGGAGCTGCAGTACTCCGGCAGAGCTTCGCTAAGCAATAAGGAGATAGAGGAGGTGTTGGGGAGGGAGAAGGAGGCAACCAAAGGCCAAGGACTCAAGGTATGAAGTCCCTCCTCTCCCCCACTATATATAGGGGTGCCAAGGGGGGGTGGCCGGCCCTAGGAGATCCAATCTCCTAGGGGGTGCGGCGGCCAAGGGGGGTTTCCCTCCCCCCCAAGGCACCTAGGAGGTGCCTTACCCTCCTAGGACTCTTGCCCCCTTGAACCCTAGGCGCATGGGCCTATGTGGGGCTGGTGCCCTTGGCCCAAGCAGGCCAAGGCGCACCCCCTACAGCCCATGTGGCCCCCGGGGATGGGTGGCCCCACCCGGTGGGCCCCCGGGACCCCTCTGGTGGTCCCGGTACAATACCGATAACCCCGAAACTTGTCCCGATGCCCGAAACAGGACTTTCCATATATAAATCTTTACCTCCGGACCATTCCGGAACTCCTCGTGACGTCCGGGATCTCATCTGGGACTCCGAACAACATTCAGGTTACTGCATATACATATCCCTACAACCCTAGCGTAACTGAACCTTAAGTGTGTAGACCCTACGGGTTCGGGAGACATGTAGACATCACCGAGATCGCTCTCCGGTCAATAACCAACAGCGGGATCTGGATACCCATGTTGGCTCCCACATGCTCCACGATGATCTCATCGGATGAACCACGATGTCGAGGATTTAATCAACCCCGTATGCAATTCCCTTTGTCAATCGATATGTTACTTGCCCGAGATTCGATCGTCGGTATCCCAATACCTCGTTCAATCTTGTTACCGGCAAGTCACTTTACTCGTACCGTAATGCATGATCCCGTGACCAAACACTTGGTCACTTTGAGCTCATTATGATGATGCATTACTTGAGTGGGCCCAGTGATATCTCTCCGTCATACGGAGTGACAAATCCCAGTCTCGATCCATATAAAACAATAGATACTTTCGGAGATACCTGTAGTGCACCTTTATAGTCACCCAGTTACGTTGTGACGTTTGATACACCCAAAGCACTCCTACGGTATCCAGGAGTTATACGATCTCATGGTCGAAGGAAGAGATACTTTGACATTGCAAAAACTCTAGCAAACGAACTATACGATCTTGTGCTATGTTTAGGATTGGGTCTTGTCCATCACATCATTATCCTAATGATGTGATCCCGTTATCAATGACATCCAATGTCCATAGCCAGGAAACCATGACTATCTATTGATCAACGAGCTAGTCAACTAGAGGCTTACTAGGGACATGTTGGTGTCTGTTATTCACACATGCATTACGATTTCCGGATAACACAATTATAGCATGAATAAAGACAATTATCATGAACAAAGAAATATAATAATAATGCTTTTATTATTGCCTCTAGGGCATATTTCCAACAGTCTCCCACTTGCACTAGAGTCAATAATCTAGTTACATTGTGATGAATCGAACACCCATGGAATTCTGGTGTTGATCATGTTTTGCTCTTGGGAGAGGTTTAGTCAACGGATCTGCTACATTCAGGTCCGTATGTACTTTACAAATCTCTATGTCTCCATCTTGAACATTTTCACGGATGGAGTTGAAGCGACGCTTGATGTGCCTTGTCTTCTTGTGAAACCTGGGCTCCTTGGCAAGTGCAATAGCTCCAGTGTTGTCACAGAAGAGCTTGATCGGCCCCGACGCATTGGGTATGACTCCTAGGTCGGTGATGAACTCCTTCACCCATATTGCTTCTGCTGCCTCCGAGGCTGCCATGTACTCCGCTTCACATGTAGATCCCGCCACGACGCTCTGCTTGCAACTGCACCAGCTTACTGCCCCACCATTCAAAATATACACGTATCCGGTTTGTGACTTAGAGTCATCCAGATCTGTGTCGAAGCTAGCGTCGACGTAACCTTTTACGACGAGCTCTTCGTCACCTCCATAAACGAGAAACATTTCCTTAGTCCTTTTCAGGTACTTCAGGATATTCTTGACCGCTGTCCAGTGTTCCTTGCCGGGATTACTTTGGTACCTTCCTACCAAACTTACGGCAAGGTTTACATCAGGTCTGGTACACAGCATGGCATACATAATAGAACCTATGGCTGAGGCATAGGGGATGACACTCATCTCTTCTATCTCTGCTGCCGTGGTCGGACATTGAGCTGAGCTCAATTTCACACCTTGCAAAACAGGCAAGAACCCTTTCTTGGACTGATCCATTTTGAACTTCTTCAAAATCTTATCAAGATATGTGCTTTGTGAAAGCCTATGAGGCGTCTTGATCTATCCCTATAGATCTTGATGCCTAATATATAAGCAGCTTCTCCAAGGTCCTTCATTGAAAAACTCTTATTCAAGTAGGCCTTAATGCTGTCCAAAAGTTCTATATCATTTCCCATCAAAAGTATGTCATCTACATATAGTATGAGAAATGCTATAGAGCTCCCACTCACTTTCTTGTAAACACAGGCTTCTCCATAAGTCTGTGTAAACCCAAACGCTTTGATCATCTCATCAAAACGAATGTTCCAACTCCGAGATGCTTGCACCAGCCCATAAATCGAGCGTTGGAGCTTGCACACCTTGTCAGCATTTTTAGGATCGACAAAACCTTCCGGCTCCATCATATACAATTCTTCCTTAAGGAAACCATTAAGGAATGCCGTTTTGACGTCCATTTGCCAAATTTCATAATCATAAAATGCGGCAATTGCTAACATGATTCGGACGGACTTCAGCTTCGCTACCGGTGAGAAAGTCTCATCATAGTCAATCCCTTGAACTTGTCGATAACCCTTAGCGACAAGCCGAGCTTTATAGATGGTCACATTACCATCCGCGTCTGTCTTCTTCTTAAAGATCCATTTATTTTCTATGGCTCGCCGTTCTACGGGCAAGTCAGTCAAAGTCCATACTTCGTTTTCATACATGGATCCTATCTCGGATTTCATGGCTTCTAGCCATTTGTCGGAATCCTGACCCGCCATCGCTTCTTCATAGTTCGAAGGTTCACCGTTGTCTAACAACATGATTTCCAAGACAGGGTTGCCGTACCACTCTGGTGCGGAACGTGTCCTCGTGGACCTTCGAATTTCAGTAGGAGCTTGATCAGAAGTATCTTGATCATTATCATTAACTTCCTCTCTAGTCGGTGCAGGCACCTCAGGAACATTTTCTTGAGTTGCGCAATTTTCCGGTTCAAGAGGTAATACTTCATCAAGCTCTACTTTCCTCCCACTTACTTCTTTCGAGAGAAACTCTTTCTCCAGAAAGGACCCATTCTTGGCAACAAAGATCTTGCCTTCGGATCTGAGGTAGAAGATATACCCAACAGTTTCTTTAGGGTATCCTATGAAGACGCATTTTTCCGATTTGGGTTCGAGCTTTTCAGGTTGAAGTTTCCTGACATAAGCATCGCATCCCCAAACTTTTAGAAATGACAGCTTAGGTTTCTTCCCAAACCATAATTCATACGGTGTCGTCTCAACGGATTTCGACGGGGCCCTATTTAAAGTGAATGCGGCAGTCTCTAAAGCATAGCCCCAAAAAGATAGTTGTAAGTCGGCAAGAGACATCATAGATCGCACCATATCTAATAGAGTGCGATTACGACGTTCGGACACACCATTACGCTGAGGTGTTCCAGGCGGCGTGAGTTGTGAAACTATTCCACATTTTCTTAAGTGTGTACCAAACTCGTGACTTAAGTATTCTCCTCCACGATCTGATCGTAGAAACTTGATTTTCCTGTCACGTTGATTCTCAACTTCACTCTGAAATTCCTTGAACTTTTCAAAGGTCTCAGACTTGTGTTTCATTAAGTAGACATACCCATATATACTCAAGTCATCAGTGAGGGTGAGAACATAACGATAGCCACCGCGAGCCTCAACACTCATTGGACCGCACACATCGGTATGTATGATTTCCAATAAGTTGGTTGCTCTCTCCATTGTTCCTGAGAATGGAGTCTTGGTCATTTTTCCCATGAGGCATGGTTCGCACGTGTCAAATGATTCGTAATCAAGAGACTCTAAAAGTCCATCAGCATGGAGCTTCTTCATGCGTTTGACACCTATGTGACCGAGGCGGCAGTGCCACAAGTATGTGGGACTATCACTATCAATCTTACATCTTTTGGTACTTACACTATGAATATGTGTAGCATTACGCTCGAGATTCATAAAGAATAAACCATTCACCATCGGAGCATGACCATAAAACATATCTCTCATATAAATAGAACAACCATTATTCTCGGATTTAAATGAGTAGCCATCTCGAATTAAACGAGATCCTGATACAATGTTCATGCTCAAACTTGGCACAAAATAACAATTATTGAGGTTCAAAACTAATCCCGTAGGTAAATGTAGAGGTAGCGTGCCGACGGCGATCACATCGACCTTGGAACCATTCCCGACGCGCATCGTCACCTCGTCCTTCGCCAGTCTCCGTTTATTCCGCAGCTCCTGTTGTGTGTTACAAATATGAGCAATGGCACCGGTATCAAATACCCAGGAGTTACTACGATTACTGGTAAGGTACACATCAATTACATGTATATCAAATATACCTTTGGTTTTGCCGGCCTTCTTGTCCGCTAAGTATTTGGGGCAGTTCCGCTTCCAGTGACCACTTTCCTTGCAATAAAAACACTCAGTCTCGGGCTTGGGTCCATTCTTTGGCTTCTTCCCGGCAGCTTGCTTGCTGGGCGCGGCAACTACCTTGCCGTCCTTCTTGAAGTTCTTTTTACCCTTGCCCTTCTTGAACTTAGTGGTTTTATTGATCATCAACACTTGATGTTCCTTTCTGACTTCTACCTCTGCTGATTTCAGCATAGCAAATACTTCAGGAATGGTCTTTTCCATCCCCTGCATATTGAAGTTCATCACAAAGCTCTTGTAGCTTGGTGGAAGCGACTGGAGGATTCTGTCAATGACCGCATCATCCGGGAGATTAACTCCCAGCTGAGTCAAGCGGTTATGCAACCCAGACATAGTGAGTATGTGCTCACTGACATAACTGTTTTCCTCCATCTTACAGCTGAAGAATTTGTCGGAGACTTCATATCTCTCAACCCGGGCATGAGCTTGGAAAACCATTTTCAGCTCTTCGAACATCTCATATGCTCCATGTCTCTCAAAACGCTTTTGGAGCCCCGGCTCTAGGCTGTAAAGCATGCCGCACTGAACGAGGGAGTAGTCATCGGAACGTGCCTGCCAAGCGTTCATAATGTCTTGTTCCGCAGGGAGAACAGGTGCATCACCTAGCGGTGCTTGTAGGACATAATCTTTCTTGGCAGCTATGAGGATGATCCTCAGGTTCCGGACCCAGTCCGTATAGTTGCTGCCATCGTCTTTCAGCTTGGTTTTCTCTAGGAACGCGTTGAAGTTGAGGACTACGTTGGCCATTTGATCTACAAGACATATTGTAAAAATTTAGACTAAGTTCATGATAATTAAGTTCATCTAATCAAATTATAATGAACTCCCACTCAGATTTGACATCCCTTTGGTCATCTAAGTGTTACACGATCCGAGTCGACTAGGCCGTGTCCGATCATCACGTGAGACGGACTAGTCATCGTCGGTGAACATTCTCATGTAGATCGTATCTTCCATACGACTCGTGTTCGACCTTTCGGTCTCCGTGTTCCGAGGCCATGTCTGTACATGCTAGGCTCGTCAAGTTAACCCTAAGTGTTTTCGCTGTGTAAAACTGTCTTACACCCGTTGTATGTGAACGTAAGAATCTATCACACCCGATCATCACGTGGTGCTTCGAAACGACGAACTGTAGCAACGGTGCACAGTTAGGGGAGAACACTTCTTGAAATTTTTGTAAGGGATCATCTTATTTACTACCGTCGTTCTAAGTAAACAAGATGCATAAAACATAATAAACATCGCATGCAATTATATAAAGTAGTGACATGATATGGCCAATATCATATAGCTCCTTTGATCTTCATCTTCGGGGCTCCATGATCATCTTGTCACCGGCACGACACCATGATCTCCATCATCATGATCTCCATCATCGTGTCTTCATGAAGTTGTCACGCCAACGACTACTTCTACTTCTATGACTAACGCGTTTAGTAATAAAGTAAAGTAGTTTACATGGCGTTCTTTAATGACACGCAGGTCATACAAAAAATAAAGACAACTCCTATGGCTCCTGCCGGTTGTCATACTCATCGACATGCAAGTCGTGATTCCTATTACAATAGCATGAACATCTCATACATGACATATAGATCATTCATCATCCATCACAACTTTGGCCATATCATATCACAAAGCACTTGCTGCAAAAACAAGTTAGACGTCCTCTAATTGTTGTTTGCAAGTTTTACGTGGCTGAAGTAGGGTTCTAGCAAGAACGTTTTCTTACCTACGTGAAACCACAACGTGATTTGTCAACTTCTATTTACCCTTCATAAGGACCCTTTTCATCGAATCCGCTTCAACTAAAGTAGGAGAGACAGACACCCGCCAGCCACCTTATGCAACTTGTGCATGTTAGTCGGTGGAACCGGTCTCACGTAAGCGTACGTGTAAGGTTGGTCCGGGCCGCTTCATCCCACAATACCGCTGAAGCAAGATAAGACTAGTAGCGGCAAGAAAGTTGACAAATCTACGCCCACAACCAATTGTGTTCTACTCGTGCAAGAAGAACTACGCATAGACCTAGCTCATGATGCCACTGTTGGGTAACGTTGCAGAAAACAAAAATTTTCCTACTCGTTTCACCAAGATCATCTAGGAGTTCATCTAGCAACGAGTCATTGGATGCATCTACGTACCTTGTAGATCGCGAGCGGAAGCGTTCAAAGAACGGGGATGATGTAGTCGAACACGACGTGATTCGAATCACCGGAGATCCTAGCACCGAACGGACGGCACCTCCGCGTTCAACACACGTACGGAACAGCCACGTCTCCTCCTTCTTGATCCAGCAAGGGAGGGAGGAGAGGTTGAGGGAGATGGCACCAGCAGCAGCACGACGGCGTGGTGTTGATGGAGCTGCAGTACTCCGGCAGAGCTTCGCTAAGCAATAAGGAGATAGAGGAGGTGTTGGGGAGGGAGAAGGAGGCAACCAAAGGCCAAGGACTCAAGGTATGAAGTCCCTCCTCTCCCCCACTATATATAGGGGTGCCAAGGGGGGGTGGCCGGCCCTAGGAGATCCAATCTCCTAGGGGGTGCGGCGGCCAAGGGGGGTTTCCCTCCCCCCCAAGGCACCTAGGAGGTGCCTTACCCTCCTAGGACTCTTGCCCCCTTGAACCCTAGGCGCATGGGCCTATGTGGGGCTGGTGCCCTTGGCCCAAGCAGGCCAAGGCGCACCCCCTACAGCCCATGTGGCCCCCGGGGATGGGTGGCCCCACCCGGTGGGCCCCCGGGACCCCTCCGGTGGTCCCGGTACAATACCGATAACCCCGAAACTTGTCCCGATGCCCGAAACAGGACTTCCCATATATAAATCTTTACCTCCGGACCATTTCGGAACTCCTCGTGACGTCCGGGATCTCATCCGGGACTCCGAACAACATTCGGGTTACTGCATATACATATCCCTACAACCCTAGCGTAACTGAACCTTAAGTGTGTAGACCCTACGGGTTCGGGAGACATGTAGACATGACCGAGATCGCTCTCCGGTCAATAACCAACAGCGGGATCTGGATACCCATGTTGGCTCCCACATGCTCCACGATGATCTCATCGGATGAACCACGATGTCGAGGATTTAATCAACCCCGTATGCAATTCCCTTTGTCAATCGATATGTTACTTGCCCGAGATTCGATCGTTGGTATCCCAATACCTCGTTCAATCTTGTTACCGGCAAGTCACTTTACTCGTACCGTAATGCATGATCCCGTGACCAAACACTTGGTCACTTTGAGCTCATTATGATGATGCATTACTTGAGTGGGCCCAGTGATATCTCTCCGTCATACGGAGTGACAAATCCCAGTCTCGATCCATATAAAACAATAGATACTTTCGGAGATACCTGTAGTGCACCTTTATAGTCACCCAGTTACGTTGTGACGTTTGATACACCCAAAGCACTCCTACGGTATCCAGGAGTTATACGATCTCATGGTCGAAGGAAGAGATACTTTGACATTGCAAAAACTCTAGCAAACGAACTATACGATCTTGTGCTATGTTTAGGATTGGGTCTTGTCCATCACATCATTATCCTAATGATGTGATCCCGTTATCAATGACATCTAATGTCCATAGCCAGGAAACCATGACTATCTATTGATCAACGAGCTAGTCAACTAGAGGCTTACTAGGGACATGTTGGTGTCTGTTATTCACACATGTATTACGATTTCCGGATAACACAATTATAGCATGAATAAAGACAATTATCATGAACAAAGAAATATAATAATAATGCTTTTATTATTGCCTCTAGGGCATATTTCCAACAAGCACACCATGTGTTAGACTAGAAATTGGTAGATTCCTCGTCACCAACCAGCATTTTTCTCCCATTAAGGTACGTGTCCCTCATTTGCAACAAGTTTCTCCAACAAATGGAGTATGTGCTTTTATGCTTAACATGTCTAATACAACCCAGATAGAGAGATAATTTGTTGCCAAACCCTCTATTATGCTTCTAATTTCTGACACCACTTACATAATAAGCTCACATTAAACCCTTGAGATTCTTGACACCCAAATCTCCTTTCTTCTTAGTTATACAAAAAATTCGTCATTAAAAGTTTGCCATTCGACCATATGATACTTTTTTTGTTGTCCATGTTGCGAGAAGGAAGATATTCTGACTTGGTCAAACTTCTCAATGACATGCAACGAGTACATTGACATGTGATATCGACAAGAGCTAGTCAGGCAAAAATTTACCCGGATGAGTCTACCTCCAAAGGACGTAGAGGCACTCCATCCTTTTATGAACCTTCTGTTGGGGAACGTTGCAGAAAATTAAAAATTTTCCTACGGTTTCACCAAGATTCATCTACGAGTTCATCTAAGCAACGAGTCAAGGGAGATGCATCTACATACCACTTTATAGATCGCGAGCGGAAGCGTTCAAAAGAACGGGGTTGAAGTAGTCGTTCTCGTCGTGATCCTATCACCGGAGATCCTAGCGCCGAACGGACGGCACCTCCGCGTTCAACACACGTACGGAGCGGATGACGTCTCCTCCTTCTTGATCCAGCAAGGGGGAAGGAGAGGTTGATGATGATGGCTCCAGCAGCAGCACAACGGCGTGGTGGTGGTGGAACAGCAGCACTCCGGCAGGGCTTCGCCAAGCACGTGACGGAGGAGGAAGAGGTGTAGCAGGGGGAGGGGGCGCCAGGACTTCAGGGTGCGGCTGCCCCCTTCCCCCCTCCCTTTATATAGGCCCCCAGGGGGGGCGCCGGCCCTGGGAGATCCAATCTCCCAAGGGGGCGGCGGCCAAGGGGGGTGGAGTGCCCCCCAAGGCAAGTGGGGCGCCCCCCCCCCCACCCTAGGGTTTCAACCCTAAGCGCAGGGGGTGGGCCAAGGGGGCGCACCAGCCGACTATGGGCTGGTTCCCCTCCCCACTTCAGCCCTTGGGGCCCTCCGGGATGGGTGGCCCCACCCGGTGGACCCCCAGGACCCTTTCGGTGGTCCCGGTACAATACCGGGTGACCCCGAAACTTTCCCGATGACCGAAATATCACTTCCTATATATAATTCTTCACCTCCGGACCATTCCGGAACTCCTCGTGACGTACGGGATCTCATCCGGGACTCCGAACAACATTCGGTATACTGCATACTCATATTCATACAACCCTAGCGTCACCGAACCTTAAGTGTGTAGACCCTACGGGTTCGGGAGACACGTAGACATGACCGAGACGGCTCTCGGGCAATAACCAACAGCGGGATCTGGATACCCATGTTGGCTCCCACATGCTCCTCGATGATCTCATCGGATGAACCACGATGTCGAGGATTCGAACAA
This sequence comes from Triticum aestivum, assembly GCF_018294505.1. Classification (NCBI taxonomy): domain Eukaryota; kingdom Viridiplantae; phylum Streptophyta; class Magnoliopsida; order Poales; family Poaceae; genus Triticum; species Triticum aestivum. Next base: position 684,830,813 of record NC_057801.1, on the reverse strand, counting down.
ACCCGTATACAATTCCCTTTGTCAATCGGTACGTTACATGTCCGAGACTCGATCGTTGGCATCCCAATACCTCGTTCAGTCTCGTTACCGGCAAGTCACTTTACTCGTACCGTAATGCATGATCCCGTGACCAAACACTTGGTCACTTTGAGCTCATATGATAATGCATTACCGAGTGGGCCCAGAGATACCTCTCCGTCATACGGAGTGACAAATCCCAGTCTCGATCCGTGTCAACCCAACAGACACTTTTGGAGATACCTGTAGTGCACCTTTATAGTCACCCAGTTACGTTGTGACGTTTGGTACACCCAAAGCACTCCTACGATATCCGGGAGTTACACGATCTCATGGTCTAAGGAAGAGATACTTGACATTGGAAAAGCTCTAGCAAAACGAACTACACGATCTTGTGCTATGCTTAGGATTGGGTCTTGTCCATCATATCATTCTCCTAATGATGTGATCCCGTTATCAACGACATCCAAATGTCCATAGTCAGGAAACCATGACTATCTATTGATCAACGAGCTAGTCAACTAGAGGCTTACTAGGGACGTATTGTGGTCTATGTATTCACACGTGTATTACGATTTCCGGATAATACAATTATAGCATGAATAAAAGACAATTATTATGAACAAGGAAATATAATAATAATGCTTTTATTATTGCCTCTAGGGCATATTTCCAACAGTCTCCCACTTGCACTAGAGTCAATAATCTAGTTACATTGTGATGAATCAAACACCCATAGAGTTCTGGTGTTGATCATGTTTTGCTCGCGAGAGAGGTTTAGTCAACGGATCTGCGACATTCAGATCCGTATGTACTTTGCAAATATCTATGTCTCCATCTTGAACATTTTCACGGATGGAGTTGAAGCGACGCTTGATGTGCCTGGTCTTCTTGTGAAACCTGGGCTCCTTGGCAAGGGCAATAGCTTCAGTGTTGTCACAGAAGAGTTTGATCGGCCCCAACGCATTGGGTATGACTCCTAGGTCGGTGATGAACTCCTTCACCCAAATTGCTTCATGCGCTGCCTCCGAGGCTGCCATGTACTCCGCTTCACATGTAGATCCACGACGCTCTGCTTGTAGCTGCACCAGCTTACTGCTCCACCATTCAACATATACACGTATCCGGTTTGTGACTTAGAGTCATCCAGATCTGTGTCGAAGCTAGCGTCGACGTAACCCTTTACGACGAGCTCTTCGTCACCTCCATAAACGAGAAACATGTCCTTTGTCCTTTTCAGGTACTTCAGGATATTCTTGACCGCTGTCCAGTGTTCCTTGCCGGGATTACTTTGGTACCTTCCTACCAAACTTACGACAAGGTTTACATCAGGTCTGGTACACAGCATGGCATACATAATAGATCCTATGGCTGAGGCATAGGGGATGACGCTCATCTCTTCTTTATCTTTTGCCGTGGTCGGGCATTGAGCCGAGCTCAATCTCACACCTTGCAGTACAGGCAAGAACCCTTTCTTGGACTGGTCCATTTTGAACTTCTTCAAAATCTTATCAAGGTATGTGCTTTGTGAAAGACCTATGAGGCGTCTCGATCTATCCCTATAGATCTTGATGCCTAATATGTAAGCAGCTTCTCTAAGGTCCTTCATTGAAAAACACTTATTCAAGTAGGTCTTAATGCTATCCAAGAATTCTATATCATTTCCCATCCAAAGTATGTCATCTACATATAATATGAGAAATGCTACAGAGCTCCCACTCACTTTCTTGTAAACGCAGGCTTCTCCGTAAGTCTGCATAAACCCAAACGCTTTGATCATCTCATCAAAACGAATGTTCCAACTCCGAGATGCTTGCACCAGCCCATAAATGGATCGCTGGAGCTTGCACACTTTGTTAGCATTCTTAGGATCGACAAAACCCTCCGGCTGCATCATATACAGTTCTTCCTTAATATGCCCGTTAAGGAATGCCGTTTTGACGTCCATCTGCCATATCTCATAATCATAGTATGCGGCAATTGTTAACATGATTCGAACGGACTTAAGCTTCGCTACGGGAGAGAAAGTCTCATCGTAGTCAATCCCTTGAACTTGCCGATAACCCTTAGCGACAAGTCGAGCTTTATAGATGGTGACATTACCATCCGCGTCCGTCTTCTTCTTAAAGATCCATTTGTTTTCTATCGCTCGCCGATCATCGGGCAAGTCAGTCAAAGTCCATACTTTGTTTTCATACATGGATTCTATCTCGGATTTCATGGCTTCTAGCCATTTGTTGGAATCTGGGCCCGCTATCGCTTCTTCATAGTTCGAAGGTTCACCGTTGTCTAACAACATGATTTCCAGGACAGGGTTGCCATACCACTCTGGTGTGGAACGTGTCCTTGTGGACCTACGAAGTTCAGTAGCAACTTGATCAGAAGTACCATGATCATCATCATTAATTTCCTCTCCAGTCAGTGTAGGCACCACAGGAATGTTTTCCTGAGCTGCACTATTTTCTAGTTCAAGAGGTAGTACTTCATCGAGTTCTACTTTCCTCCCACTTACTCCTTTCGAGAGAAACTCTTTTTCCAGAAAGGATCCATTCTTGGCAACAAAGATCTTGCCCTCGGATCTTAAGTAGAAGGTATACCCAATGGTTTCCTTAGGGTATCCTATGAAGACGCATTTTTCCGACTTGGGTTCGAGCTTTTCAGGTTGAAGTTTCTTGACATAAGCATCGCATCCCCAAACTTTTAGAAACGACAACTTAGGTTTCTTCCCAAACCATAATTCATACGGTGTCGTCTCAACGGATTTAGACGATGCCCTATTTAAAGTGAATGTAGCTGTCTCTAGAGCGTATCCCCAAAATGATAGCGGTAAATCGGTAAGAGACATCATAGATCGTACCATATCCAATAGAGTGCGATTACGACGTTCGGACACACCGTTACGCTGAGGTGTTCCAGGCGGCGTGAGTTGTGAAACGATTCCACATTTTCTTAAGTGTGTACCAAATTCGTGACTTAAATATTCTCCTTAACGATCCGATCGTAAGAACTTTATCTTTCGGTCACGTTGATTCTCTACTTCATTCTGAAATTCCTTGAACTTTTCAAAGGTCTCAGACTTGTTTTTCATCAAGTAGACATACCCATATCTACTCAAGTCATCAGTGAGAGTGAGAACATAACGATATCCTCCGCGAGCCTCAAAGCTCATTGGACCGCACACATCGGTATGTATGATTTCCAACAAGTTGGTTGCTCGCTCCATTGTTCCGGAGAACGGGGTCTTGGTCATTTTGCCCATGAGGCATGGTTCACATGTGTCAAATGATTCATAATCTAGAGACTCTAAAAGTCCATCAGCATGGAGCTTCTTCATGCGCTTGACACCAATGTGACCAAGGCGGCAGTGCCACAAGTATGTGGGACTATCGTTATCAACTTTACATCTTTTGGTATTCACACTATGAATATGTGTAACATTACGTTCGAGATTCATTAAGAATAAACCATTGACCATCGGGGCATGACCATAAAACATATCTCTCATATAAATAGAACAACCATTATTCTCGGATTTAAATGAGTAGCCATCTCGTATCAAACGAGATCCAGATACAATGTTCATGCTCAAACTTGGCACTAAATAACAATTATTGAGGTTTAAAACTAATCCTGTAGGTAAATGTAGAGGTAGCGTGCCGATGGCGATCACATCGACCTTGGAACCATTCCCGACGCGCATCGTCACCTCGTCCTTTGCCAGTCTCCGCTTATTCCGTAGCTCCTGCTGTGAGTTACAAATGTGAGCAACGGCACCGGTATCAAATACCCAGGAGTTACTACGAGTACTGGTAAGGTACACATCAATTACATGTATATCAAATATACCTTTAGTGTTGCCGGCCTTCTTGTCCGCTAAGTATTTGGGGCAGTTCCGCTTCCAGTGACCCTTCCCCTTGCAATAAAAGCACTCAGTTTCAGGCTAGGGTCCATTCTTTGACTTCTTCCCGGCAACTGGCTTACCGGGCGTGGCAACATCTTTGCCGTCCTTCTTACCCTTGCCCCTTTTGAACTTAGTGGTCTTATTGACCATCAACACTTGATGTTCTTTCTTGATTTCAACCTCTGCTGACTTCAGCATTGAGAATACTTCAGGAATGGTCTTCACCATCCCCTGCATATTGTAGTTCAACACAAAGCTCTTGTAGCTCGGTGGGAGCGACTGAAGGATTCTGTCAATGACCGCCTCTTCCGGAAGGTTGATCTCCAACTGGGACAGGCGGTTGTGCAACCCAGACATTTTGAGTATGTGCTCACTGACAGAATTGTTTTCCTCCATCTTACAACTATAGAACTTGTCGGAGACTTCATATCTCTCGACCCGGGCATGAGCTTGGAAAACCATTTTCAGCTCCTCGAACATCTCTTATGCTCCGTGCTTCTCAAAACGCTTTTGGAGCCCCGGTTCTAAGCTGTAAAGCATGCCGCACTGAATGAGGGAGTAATCATCGTTCATAACGTCTTGGTTCTCTGGGATGGGTGCTTCACCTAGCGGTGCATCTAGGACATAGTCTTTCTTGGCTGCTATGAGGATGATCCTCAGGTTCCGGACCCAGTCCGAATAGTTGCTGCCATCATCTTTCAGCTTGGTTTTCTCTAGGAACGTGTTGAAGTTCATGTTGACATGAGCGTTGGCCATTTGATCTACAAGACATATTTTGCAAAAGTTTTAGACTAAGTTCATGATAATTAAGTTCATCTAATCAAATTATTTAATGAACTCCCACTCAGATTAGACATCCCTCTAGTCATCTAAGTGTTACACGATCCGAGTCGACTAGGCCGTGTCCGATCATCACGTGAGACGGACTAGTCATCATCGGTGAACATCTCCATGTTGATCGTATCTTCCATACGACTCATGTTCGACCTTTCGGTCTCTGTGTTCCGAGGCCATGTCTGTACATGTTAGGCTCGTCAAGTTAACCCTAAGTGTTCTGCATGTGTAAATCTGTCTTACACCCGTTGTATGTGAACGTAAGGATCTATCACACCCGATCATCACGTGGTGCTTCGAAACGACGAACTTTAGCAACGGTGCACAGTTAGGGGGAACACTTTCTTGAAATTATTATAAGGGATCATCTTATTTACTACCGCTGTTCTAAGTAAACAAGATGCATAAAACATAATAAACATCACATGCAATTATATAGTAGTGACATGATATGGCCAATATCATATAGCTCCTTTGATCTCCATCTTCGGGGCTCCATGATCATCTTCGTCACCGGCATGACACCATGATCTCCATCATCATGATCTCCATCATTGTGTCTTCATGAAGTTGTCACGCCAACGACTACTTCTACTTCTATGGCTAACACGTTTAGCAATAAAGTAAAGTAATTTACATGGCGTTCTTCAATGACACGCAGGTCATATAGAAAATAAAGACAACTCCTATGGCTCCTGCCGGTTGTCATACTCATCGACATGCAAGTCGTGATTCCTATTACAAGAACATGATCTCATACATCACAATATATCATTCATCATTCATCACAACTTCTGGCCATATCACATCACATGACAATTGCTGCAAAAACAAGTTAGACGTCCTCTAATTGTTGTTGCATCTTTTATGTGGCTGCAATTGGGTTCTAGCAAGAACGTTTTCTTACCTACGAATAATCACAACGTGATTTTTGTCAACTTCTATTTACCCTTCATAAGGACCCTTTTCATCTAATCCGCTCCAACTAAAGTAGGAGAGACAGACACCCGCTAGCCTCCTTATGCAACTAGTGCACGTCAGTCGGTGGAACCTGTCTCACGTAAGCGTACGTGTAAGGTCGGTCCGGGCCGCTTCATCCCACAATACCGCTGAAGCAAGAAAAGACTAGTAGCGGCAAGCAAGTTGACAAGATCTACGCCCACAACAAAATTGTGTTCTACTCGTGCAATAGAGAACTACGCATAGACCTAGCTCTGATACCACTGTTGGGGAACGTTGCAGAAAATTAAATTTTTTCCTACGGTTTCACCAAGATCCATCTATGAGTTCATCTAAGCAACAAGTCAAGGGAGATGTATCTACATACCACTTTGTAGATCGCGAGCGGAAGCGTTCAAAAGAATGGGGTTGAAGTAGTCGTTCTCGTCATGATCCTATCATCGGAGATCCTAGCGCCGAACGGACGGGACCTTCGCGTTCAACACACGTACGGAGCGGATGACGTCTCCTCCTTCTTGATCCAGCAAGGGGGAAGGAGAGGTTGATGATGATGGCTCCAGCAGCAGCACAACGGCGTGGTGGTGGTGGAACAGCAGCACTCCGGCAGGGCTTCGCCAAGCACGTGACGGAGGAGGAAGAGGTGTAGCAGGGGGAGGGGCGCCAGGACTTCAGGGTGCGGCTGCCCCCTTCCCCCCTCCCTTTATATAGGCCCCCAGGGGGGGCGCCGGCCCTGGGAGATCCAATCTCCCAAGGGGGCGGCGGCCAAGGGGGGTGGAGTGCCCCCCAAGGCAAGTGGGGCGCCCCCCACCCTAGGGTTTCAACCCTAGGCGCAGGGGGTGGGCCAAGGGGGGCGCACCAGCCCACTATGGGCTGGTTCCCCTCCCCACTTCAGCCCTTGGGGCCCTCCGGGATGGGTGGCCCCACCCAGTGGACCCCCGGGACCCTTTCGGTGGTCCCGGTACAATACCGGGTGACCCCGAAACTTTCCCGATGGCCGAAATATCACTTCCTATATATAATTCTTCACCTCCAGACCATTCCGGAACTCCTCCTGACGTCCGGGATCTCATTCGGGACTCTGAACAACATTCGGTATACTGCATACTCATATTCATACAACCCTAGCGTCACCAAACCTTAAGTGTGTAGACCCTACGGGTTCGGGAGACACGTAGACATGACCGAGACGGCTCTCGGGCAATAACCAACAGCGGGATCTGGATACCCATGTTGGCTCCCACATGCTCCTCGATGATCTCATCGGATGAACCACGATGTCGAGGATTTGAACAATCCCGTATACAATTCCCTTTGTCAATCGGTACGTTACATGCCCGAGACTCGATCGTCGGCATCCCAATACCTCGTTCAGTCTCGTTACCGGCAAGTCACTTTACTCGTACCGTAATGCATGATCCCGTGACCAAACACTTGGTCACTTTGAGCTCATATGATGATGCATTACCGAGTGGGCCCAGAGATACCTCTCCGTCATACGGAGTGACAAATCCCAGTCTCGATCCGTGTCAACCCAACATACACTTTTGGAGATACCTGTAGTGCACCTTTATAGTCACCCAGTTACGTTGTGACGTTTGGTACACCCAAAGCACTCCTACGGTATCCGGGAGTTACACGATCTCATGGTCTAAGGAAGAGATACTTGACATTGGAAAAGCTCTAGCAAAACGAACTACACGATCTTGTGCTATGCTTAGGATTGGGTCTTGTCCATCACATCATTCTCCTAATGATGTGATCCCGTTATCAACGACATCCAAATGTCCATAGTCAGGAAACCATGACTATTTGTTGATCAACGAGCTAGTCAACTAGAGGCTTACTAGGGACGTATTGTGGTCTATGTATTCACACGTGTATTACGATTTCCGGATAATACAATTATAGCATGAATAAAAGACAATTATCATGAACAAGGAAATATAATAATAATGCTTTTATTATTGCCTCTAGGGCATATTTCCAACACCTTCTCCACCAAACTGTCCTAGTCAACAACATGAAGTTTGTAGTCTACCTCCTAGAAGATTGAGTCTACCTCCAAGAATTCACCCGGGTGAATCTACCTCCAAGAAGTACTTCAAAGGCCAACAAACCAATTTGACAGTTGAATATATTTAGATACTTCAAAGGCCAATTTGATAGTGAACATATCAGTATAAAACTAAGCTCGGATACCATCATGTTGTATTAACAATGAACCGCTCTTTTGGATGTTAGTCTTCACCCAAACATTGGCTCAAACATGTATAGCAATAACTTTAATCTAGAGGGGACGACACGCTCCACCGCGCCCGGTGATAGGCATGTGTAGGCGGGCCAGACCCATGTAGTGTCATTGATGTGTTAAGGCCCACATATGTAGGCGAACATTGTGTTATACATCAAGCGGTAGCCTACATACATCGAGTGGTAGCCTACATACCTAGGGTGTGGGGTAGGGTGACCCATTGGCGCACACCTCGGATCGCTGGCTCCCGGCCTACACATTATTTGTGTTTTCATGGATTAAAACGATCAAAGAATTTGAGAAAAATGTTTGTGAATTCAAAAATTGTTCACGAATTTACAAGATGCGCACGAAATTGGGAAAACATTCACAATTTTGAAAAGTGTTTGCAAATTCTAAAAAAATCTAATTTTGAAAAATGTTCGTGAATTCACAAAATATTCACCAATTTGAGAAACTATTCATGGATTTAAAAATACTCATGCGTATATATAGTATAAGGTGTGACTGTGTGTGGTGACAAACACAGGGCTACCGCGCAGAGGACAAACACGCCACGGGAGCTCGCAAATGCAAGCACCACTATGTCCCGACCGAAAAAGGATCCACATGGCAGTGGTCGTAACAAGTCCACTATCCAAATCGACTTAGGGCATGTTTGGGACTACTCCGTTTCACAACTTCATTTCGTCAAATTCACTTTGGAGCAGTTTCATACAAAAGTTGCAGTTTCACCAAAGAGCAGTTTATCGTGTTTGGCTTCTAGCTAGCTTCAACTTCAAGAATTGGCAATTTGGTGGAAAGAATCTATTTGATTGGTTGACGTGAGGAAAAACGAAGGGGTATCCACTTACTGGTGGCAGTGATGGGTAATCCCCCCTCCTAACTCTAGCTTCCAGAGTTGTTGGATCACCTTTAAATTGCTTCGCAAAATACAGGGAGTTGTACCCCATATTCTAATTTTTTGTGGAGTGATATGTCGTGAAGAACTCCGCCTATGTCTTCTAGGCATAGCCGGTCCCAAGCCCGGGTAAAGGAAGAGAGTTGTGATAGGCTTGGCGAGCCAACGTAAAAACTAGCCAGTCCCATAGGTATGAAACCCATTTGAGCGAGAATAGTACTAGGATGGGTGACCTCCTAGGAAGTCCTCGTGAAAGGGTTTCATATCTAAGGGTTGTGATAGGCTTGGCGAGCCAACGTAAAAACTAGCCAGTCTTTTGGGTATGAAGCCCATTTGGGCGAGAGTAGTACTAGGATGGATGACCTCCTGGAAAGTCCTCGTGAAAGGGTTTCATATCTAGCCTACCCCAACTTGTTTGGGATAAAAGGCTTCGTAAGTAAGTGATATGTCGTGAAGCTATCCCATTCGACTTCACTTTCTAGAGCATAACTGAATTTTAGGGAACGAAGCAGTCTCTAGAACCCCGGCCTGGAGCAGTTGACCGGTAATAAACGACGTTGCTCAGACCTGTTGGGACAACCACACAGCCCACCAATAGGCTCACACTCCATACACAGATACTCAAGCATGCAGTCATCTATATAGCAGCAAAAGAAAACAACGCCTGCAAAAGCATGGCATAGGAGAAGGGCCAACACATCAGCGTCAGGGAAACTCCTGATGGCCTCGGCGCCTAGAAGGCCACGCATAAACTTAGAGGTGATCTCTAATGGCTACAACCTGTGAACCCTAACACCACCACTTGGCACTTGAAGCATTCAACCAAAGAGTGTTGGATCAACATGTCCGAAGCCAATGTTCCAAATAGAAGTGCCATGGAATCAATGGCCATGCTTATAAGTTGGACCATTTGAAATAAAAAAAAATGCAAGGGTATTTCGTCACAAGTCCGCACCACGCCACCACGGGCAATCCTTATTGAGGGCATCAAGAAGGAAGCAAGACTTCTGTCCACCACGGGTGCAAAACGTTTGGCACAAATAATGTCGAGAGAGTAATGGACTCTTGTATTTTGTTTGGAGACCTTTTCTATAACCGAATACTCTATTGCTCTCTTAATTAATGGATGAGGCAAAGGTTATGCCTCCGTTTCAAAAGAAATACAAAATCTCCCTTGCTCCACATCATCCCTAATGCATACTGAAACATGACCAATACTGGCTTCCTGCACACGAAAAATATATTTTAAAGTGCGAAAAAATTCCAAATAAAAATTTGACGCATACATCTCGACATTATATGTGTGCACGTCAAGTTTCAGAGAAAACCGACATTTTTTGTGACTTGTGTAAAAAGACAAAAGAATGTGTTGTGAAAAGCATTTTTTAACACCGGATTGTGTCTTTTTCACACGTGACACGTAAGTTGTCGGTTTTTCGTGAAACAACTTTGTGAGCATGTATAATATCGACATATACGCGCCAAGTTTTTGTTTGAAATTTTTTGACATTTCAAAGTATGTTTAAAACAAAATTTAAAAATCAGGAACAAGTGCTCCCATGTGCCAAAACGCCACTATCCGAGAAGCTATATTGGAAAGGAAAGGGGTAATGTTGTTCCCTGACTCACCACACTAGAAGCTGCCAAAATACGGGCCACTAAGTATGACACACAAATTGCCATTCTTAACCACAGAATGAATCTGCTTGCGCCACCTCTCTTTTTTTGTGCATGGTGTGGCATGTACAAAAATTTCAAGTGAAGTTCTGCTAGCATTTCTCTCTATTTTTGGTGAGAGGCAATGAGACTGGACCAATAACTGAAGACTTCTGCTAACAACTGTTTAATATAAACTGCTGCTTATAAATTTACAATGCCGGTCGTCGTCACGGCGGCTCATGGTACCATTACTAACATAAAAAACATCAATTCACCAGACTGACGGCGAAGTGGCTACGGATCCAGTTCACACGCTCACAGGGAGCTTCTCATGCTTCGGAGGCAAAACTGTCTGTCTTGGTGGACTCCTCCGCATCAGACGGCTTCGATTCGTGCATCGCTGCCGCTTTGAGAACTCGGTCCTGCACCGCCGTCGTGGAGGGGGACGTCGCCAGGCCAATCTTGTTTGGCTCTAGCTTCTTAGCTGCCCACGAGAACGCTTCCGCGCCCACTCTTACTGGGGACAGCAACAGCCTGCGGAAAGAGAGGGAGAGGGGGAGGAAAATTTGTGATGGTTCTAATTTGTGCCTGAGGTTTGAACAGTTGCAATCTTAAAACACCTGAACTACAAAATGATGGAATGGAAGCGCACCAAAGAACACAAATGTCACAAGCCAGGGGAACTTACTTTAGGTCTTGCAGGAAATCCTCCGAACCCTCGTATGTAGAGAACCGCAGGTAGATCGTCTACAACAGTAGAAAAATATCAGGTGGCAGGGCATAAACATTGTCGCTGACACTTGACAAATGGCCACATATTTGAGCTTTTGTAGTTGACGGTAGTAGAAAACTGCACAAACTTACCTTGCTTTTATCCAATCATGATGTACATACGTACAGAACAATAAATATGCTATGTGCAAAACATTTAAAAATGGAGAGTACTTACCAACCCAATACTAAGAACACCGATGTACTGCAAAGTCGTCTCCCATTCTACAATCACGTAAAACCATAGTCAATTCATCAAAAAGTAGTTTGAAGTGCTTGCAGTATACAGGTTTCACCTAACTAGTATTAGGTCAAAAAGGCCAATGATGCACATTTAGGTGAAATGGCAAATAAATCAGAGAATGGAAAATGGTTTAGGTCGATGCTAAACATAAGGACAGTATATACCAGGTAATGGAGACGTGGTTTTCAAAATGATGTTTAACTGCAAACACTCCACTAAGCAATACCTTCTTAATTTTACTAAAATGACATATTTTGAATTGCATCAATTTTTGCAATGCAAAAGGAAGTTTCCTCTTATGTCTATATATCCGAAAGACCATTCCCTTGTACTCCCTCTGTAAACTAAGATCTTTTAGATCACTATAGTGATCTAAAAGATCTTATATTAGTTTACAGAGGGAGTACTTTGTACTTGAACTATTTGTCCTCGTCGAGTGTCACAGCTCCTGCCCTTTGTGGCAAAACACAAGACTATCTGATACCCCTTGGTGTCAAGAGGACCCATTTTAAAAACCATACATGCTATCTCCATACTCTACTTACCTAGCAAAGCATAAGTCACTGCTGAGAAGCCCTGCACAAAAGAAATCAAAATTAGCAAGAAAGAAGCATGCCATCAGCTGCAAAGACACCCATAAAAGAAGAAGTGGCATGTATGTACCAGAAGGGATCCAAGGACAAGTGTAGGGGTGGGCTTTATGCCTTCGAGGATTTCCTCAGCATCCTACACACATTCAGAACAATGATTCAAGTGCTTGACACTATTTGACAGTGATAAAAGGCTTGAATGTGAGAGGGATGACAACACCATTACACCAAGCACTTTTATATATTATGCAACCAATAATATACAAAATATGAATCCACTACAGTCACAAATGATCCCAAGATCATTCAAATGATAGCCAAAAAGTGAAGAAAATTGCACAGAAGATTCTCAGGTGTGAATTATTACCTCATTTATTACTGTCAATGCAGTCTCTGGTTTCAGTTCTTTCACGCGAAGATTCTTTGCCCAAGATTGGAAACCTCCTTTAACCAGGTAAGGTTGCTGCCATTGAAACATTCAATATTAGACAGAAGAATAGTGCATGCAGGCAGGGAACTACGAAGAAAGAAGCATACAAAAATTGTCCTAAAAAAATTCCAAAACTTGCCTGAACACCAAGCTTCTTCAGCAGCCTAGCAATGGACTTTGATCGGGTTCCATTAGCATCCATAATAATGACCTTTGAATCACCCTACAAAAGCAGGTGAAAAACACAGTACAGATACAATATTACTTCTTGTGAAGAAACAATAGAGTATAAATATCAAATACAAGGCTCAGTCAAACAGAGTAAGTACCTTAACCAACTTCAAGTTGCGGATTACAACTGCAACCAAAGCATCATCAACTTCGCTTCCACCTTTAAGTAGCTTCTTTGTTGGACCTTTGATCTGAATTAAAAAAAACAAATGTATTAATTATCAATACCGAAATATATGTTTTGTCATTTCACCATTTTAAAAAACCTTGAGACAAAGTGGCTAATAGATCATAAGAGTAATTTCATATTCTTTAAAAATTAACGAACACAAATCTTAATACTATCAGGACAAAAAGGACTTTTGGCTACATGAAACAGCTTTAATCTTTACGGATGGACGTACAAATTTGGAGCTGAATTCAGGGGAGTTAGAGAAATTGTCCAGAAATTAGTGAGCGCTTGAATAGATATAATTTACCAAACAGTAGAGCTTCTAGAATTAGGAGAGAAACAAGTAGCACTCTACATCTTCAGTTCAAACCAGACATACCTCAGGCGAAGCAACGCTTGCATATTTAGATCTAGCTGCACGGCGTAGGTCAGGAATTCCATCTTTCCCCCTCAAGTCCTACAGAACATAATTTGATGAGAAGCTGCTATAGTTGTTAAATATAACTGATATATCAAACAATTGAGTTAAGGTACATCTAATTATTCAGTGACATGTACTACACAAAGGACACGACAAAGCCATACAGACCTTCAGTACCGATGGATGCTTCACTAAAAATATTTATGTTCATTCTCAAAAAAAAAATTTGTTCAAAGGCAGGACATGAGTGAAGAACTTGACAGTAAAGTGTTCTTAAGAAGCAATCAAGGAATGACACATCCATTTGCTAAAATATTCATAATTAAAATTTATATTTGGACAATTTGCAAAAATATCATGAACCAGATTTGATAGATTTCTTAGATGAAAAAAGGACATGAACGAAAGAAAAGGCTAATGAGATTTACAATCTCTTGCCTCAGGCCGAACATCAATAAGTACGGCTTTGCCATCACTTTTCAATAGCTCCAATGTCGATTCAGGCGACAAATCTCCAGAATAGCCACCATATGCGAAGAGCCAGTAAGATATCCTACAATGTTACAAAATTCAGGACTTTAGAAAACCAAATGCAGGAAAGGTACCAGTACAAAATAAATGAAAATTCCCTTTACCCTATTGTTGTTGAACCTCCAAGCAAAACTGCCAATTGAACAATTGGGTCACTTGGGTTCAAACCAACATTCTTTTCGATGCCTTCGATGATAACATATACCTGAAGCATTGCATGTCAGAATATTTTCCGTGGCCTCTTCAACAATTGGCTCGACAGTTTACAGATTTACTGCTAGGAGTGTCTTAAGGGAAGACATGGCACAAATATACCTGTTGAAGGGCACCTCCAATTGGTCGCAATACTATGCTAGCTTTCTCCTCGGATGAGTTCAGCAAATCTTTGACATTTGGTGGCAACGACGACTTGGCCGAGCCATAGTAGTATACGAGGGACGTGGTGGCACTGCCCAGTGAATCCTCTGCTACAACAATTGCCTTCCTAAGAACGTCAGCCGCCACGGCGCCAGCTCCGGCCACCTTATCCTGAAATGCGCCGGAAACGTCCGGGACCCCACCGGCGGCCTGCTTCTTGGTGGCAGCCACCGAGGACGTGATGCCACCAGCGACGCCCCTTATCGCCTTCCTGTAGGCCCCGAGAGCGTCGTACGCCGACAGCCTGAGCTTGTCGTAGCCTTCGGTGAGCGCGTCCTCCGCCTGGAATATCTGCTTGCTGAGCTTGTCGATGAACCTGGCCACGGACTCCTCGACGCCGGTGGCGTCGGCCGGGAACGTGGTGGGCATCTCCGCGTCCATCAGGGCCTGCTGCGCGGCATCGTCGGTGACCGCGCCGACCACAGCGTCCGCGGCCAGGTCGACGGGCATCAGCGGCGGGTCGACCCCGGCGCGCCAGAGAGGGCCGGGCAGCTCGGCGGCGGAGGCGAACCCCCGCACGATGTCATCCGGCGCGGTGGCGTAGGGGGAAAGGATGGCGGAGTCGGAGAAGAGCGGGCGGTCGGGCACCGCCTGCGCGACGAGCGGGTCGGCGGCGAAGGGCCTGAGCGCGCCGGCCTCGACCCTCCGCAGCGCCCGCGCGCCGGCGGTCACCGGGCAGAGGGGGGAGCATGGGGTGGGCGCGGCGGAGGAGCAGAAGGGCAGCATGGCGGGAGGGGTGTTGGCATCAGACGGGTGTGGCCATGGCGCGCGGGGCGGGGGCGGGCACAGTTCACGAGTGGGGTGGTTGGTGCCGCGCGTGTGTGGAAGAGGCGCTCGATCCGGGGTGTGTGGAGCCGGTGCGACGCCGGGATTCGGTGATCTGCAGGATCGTGCGCGCGGGATTGCGCGGATTGGCGCTGGGGCATCGTGCGGCGGGCGTGTGGCTCGCCGGCGTCGCGGGTTGGGGGGGTGGACCCGTCCCGGCGCGCCGCGTGCCACATACGCTCGGCACCCTCGTTGCTCCGGTCGTTTTCCGGTCACCGCGGTCGCTGTTGCTCGGTGGCTCCGCCGTTCCGGGCCGACGTTCTGCGGTAGGTGTGGTTAAATTCGTGAAGTACGAGTGCGATTTTTTCCAAGCACGGGTGCATGGGAGTACTTTATTTTAACTATCAAAAAAGAGCCCGTGCGTTGCAACGGGAGAGAAAACATAACACACACTCTTAACTCAACAACCATCACTCAAAGCCATAATAGGTCCATCTCCTTTATTTTTACGAGGCATCATATTTGTGTTGCCGCTTATCCTCCTTCTCACCCTCGCCGGCGATGGCCTCGGTGTTGACAAAAAACAACAAAAAACATGTGTTGAATATGGTTAATCTTAAGGCGTCTCTCTCCCTCTCTCTCCTCCCTCTCCATCTCTCTGTCTCCCCCTCCCCTTTCTCTCGCTCTCTTTCTCTCATTCTCGCGATGAGAAATCTTTTGTTTTCCCCTGCGACATTTTTCAGAGGTATGCACGTGTAGTTATCAATGTTTTCTTTTTCATATATGCCTATAGTGGGGTATTTATTTGCAATCCGGATCGCCGCCGGTATGAAAAAAAAGATTTTGCGCTATAAATTATAAGTTTGCTTCCATAACAATATTTTAAAAATATTTATCAGGTAAAATTAACATCATATTTAGATTCCACACATTTTTCTAATAAAATTTCATATATAATATGTTAAAATCGAAGTTACTGTTTAAAAGATACAGATAATTTAGAAAATTATTTAATTTGACTCAAATATATTCCAAAATAATATTTAAAATACTTAACAGGTAAAAATAATCTCATATTCATATTCTATATATTTTTCTAATCAAATTTCATATATAACATGTTCAAATCGGAGTTACGGTTTAAAAGATATGGATGATTTTAAAAAGCATTTGTTTGACTTAAATATGATCCGCGGATAAATTACCTAAAACATGAAGGGGGGTTTTGAAAAATGTAAAATAACGGTTTGGGTGTGACTTAAACCCGGACGGCGGGTTGATTTTAAGAAAAGACATGGACTTTTGTGTAAAATACGAAAATAACGCTTCGTTTTAACTTAAAACAGGACTGCGGGTTGAATTCTTTGAAATAGAGGGACTTTTCTGAAAAAATGCCGATATATATGTGGAATCGTCTTGCGCCATATGTACTGAAATTGTTCGGGAGACATGGTCAAAGCCCGGAGAAAGATCAAGAAAACTAAAGAAAGCGTTAGCGCATTGGACTCGAAATCCAAATTGTGCTAGCTGACAAAGAAAAAACAGAATATAACAGAGAAATATTGGTTCTGACTGGTTGGTAAAAGGACTCTAAATCCTTTGAGTGGTTCGATTCCACAACAGAACAAAGAATGAAATGAATGAACGAAAACCAGGACCATGCCTCCAGTAGGAAGATCGAGGAACCGGTGCTGGCGCTCCTGGTTCATGGGATCCTAACCGCGATGGGGAGATTAGATATTATTCTTTCGTAAGTCCATCCAATGGAGATAGGTTGAGGAGAAAGAAAGGAGAAAAAAGAAATATGGACAGTAGATTGACTGTATCCGAATCAAATAAGAAAAAAACATAGCTATTTCATCAAATCCCGATTGTGTGGGTGTGAAGTGGAAAAATCCCATTCTGGCTGGCAGCGGGCATAGGACTGAAAATCCTCTTTCGCCGGGCTTTTTGGACTCAAAATCCAAACGGAGAGAGTGGTTCGAATCCACCTCAAAATGAACAATGAAAAAGGCGTCGAGCGGGTGCAAGCTCGAGGAGCTAGGAAGGATGGAAGAAAGCTTGACCGTTTTTTCACTGAACTACTCGAACTTTTTGTTCGAAAAAGCGGAAATAGCTCAGTTCGAGAGAGGGTTGAGCTTCATCGGTTAGTGTGCACCAAAGGATGAGGTTTCTTTCCCGTCCTACAAATTGAAACCGTTCTAGCTTGATACTGCGATATCGTCAAATCATCCAACGGAGCATGGAAACCATTTCGGTGGCGGTAATGGCCTCCAGTAGTTTTCTATGGAACCATACCACTATGGTCATCTATATGATTAGACCGTGCCGCTTCACTAGACTTTCCTGAACCATCCATTTGATCCCCACGGTCATGACACCACTTTCTAAACAAAAGTTTCCAAAATCCAATGCGGAACCAAGCAGTAAGAGAAATTCATCATGGTAATTATTAGTCGAAAACCAAAGAGGAACGGAGAGTCAGTTACAATGAAAAATTGTTGAGGAATCATGTTGAAAGAACAACATTCTATGTCATAAATATCGTATATAGAGATTTTTCATGTATCGACGCTTTTGATTCAATTATGAAAGTACGCTGTACTGGACTTGCACCCCTAGTTACGCAGAAGTGCAAGCACAGAAGAGGATGACCGGAACTTACCAACATACTCAAAAAAGTATTCTATACTGGGGTCTGTGCTCTTGACAAGCAGTGTTTCCAGTCTAGATGTGTCAAATCGGGTGTGAAGTGTCCTTCTAGGTTCTGGCTGGTAGAGCATAGGACTGAAAATCCTCATTAGTTTCACGCATGGGACTTTAAATCCCAATTGCGCTAGCTCTGTGGTTTGATTCCACAACAGAACAAACAATGAACGAATGTGGGCGGTCAACCAGGTAAGCCTGTGCCCAGGAAAGAAAGGACTAGGGAGGGATTGAGGGAAGCTTTCACAGTGGAAAATGCAAAAAATCATATCGTTCTTATAAATTGTGGAATTTTACTCAGTTAGAGCTATGGTTTAGCATCAAGAGGGAAGTTTTGTAAAAGCAACAGGAAGAATTGCTCAGATACCCATGAGCGTATATAACTTGGGTCGTGTTATAAATGCTCTGGCTAAACCTATTGATGGGAGAGGCGAAATTGTAGCTTCCGAATCTCGCTTAATTGAATCTCCTGCTCCAAGTAGAATTTCCAGGTGTTCCGTATACGAACATCTTCAAGCAGGGCTTATTGCTATCGATTCGGTGATCCCTATAGGGCGCGGTCAGCGAGAGTTCATTATTGGGGACAGACAGACTGGCAAAACAGCAGTAGCCACAGATGCAATTCTCAATCAAAAAGGGCAAGGTGTAATATGTGTTTATGTAGCTATTGGTCAAAGAGCATCCTCCGTAGCTCAAGTAGTAACTACTTTCCATGAGGAGGGGGCCATGGAATACACTATTGTAGTAAGCTGAAATGGCGGATTCACTTGCTACATTACAATACCTCGCTCCTTATACGGGAGCAGCCCCGGCTGAGTATTTTATGTACCGTGAACGACATACTTTAATAATTTATGATGATCTCTCCAAACAGGCACAAGCTTATCGCCAAATGTCCCTTCTATTAAGTCCCGGCCGTGAGGCTTATGCAGGGGATGTTTTTTATTTGCATTCACGCCTTTTAGAAAGAGCCGCGAAATTAAATTATCTTTTAGGCGAAGGAAGTATGACCGCTTTACCAATAATTGAGACTCAATCTGGAGACGTTTCCGCCTATATTCCTACTAATGTAATCTCCATTACAGATGGACAAATATTCTTATTTGCGGATCTATTCCATGCCGGAATTCGACCCGCTATTAATGTGGGTATTTCAGTTTCCAGAGTAGGATCCGCGGCTCAAATTAGAGCCATGAAACAAGTAGCTGGCAAATCCAAATTGAAACTAGCTCAATTCGCAGAGTGACAAGCCTATTATTCACCTCTGCTCTCAATAAAACAAGTCAGAATCAATTGGCAAGGGGTCGATGATTAAGGGAATTGCTTAAACAATCCCAAGCAAATCCTCTCCCAGTGGAAGAGCAGATAGCTACTATTTATACCGGAACAAGAGGATATCTTGATTCGTTAGAAATTGAACAGGTAAAGAAATAGTTCAATCACCCCAGAATCGTCGAAATCCCCTCGAAATGGAGAGCGGCGCAAGTCTCACACTCTTTCTCTCACTCTCTATCCTCTGTCTTCTAGATTTTCCCCTCGTAGCTGATACAGTGAAATATTATTATGTAAGGGAGCTGATCCACATGATTCAATGGTGAATTCTGATTTCCCCACAGACTGAACCAAAGGAGAAGAATAGAATAATTCACTGGTGCAGGCGGAGCAGCAAACCTTCGTAGAAAAGGGAGAGGGTATACCTAGAAATGATGAAATCAACTAGCACTGCCTTGCTAATTGAATAAAGGAAGATGCCGACTACTTTCTGAACAAAACAATGAGAGTCCCGAACAATGGGAGAATGGAGCTTCCCGTCTATGAACTAATCGATCGACTATATCGTATCGAGCTCAAAGGTTTGTGCAACTTATCTATCAAGCCACACTTCTTTACTTCGAGATAGCGCATTCCACACTTCTTTACTTTGCTATAGAAGTAGGATCCCTGCCCACAATACAATCCGTAGTTTACTTAACTGATATAAAGAGTTTCCCCTGCCTGCCCCTACTATCAATTGATAATACATAAATGATCCGGGGCTAGTGTTGGGTAGCTGGACCCACTAGAATTCAAGTGCTTCTTATCGATTCAATACGCCCTTAACGGATCCCCGTGCTTTATCTCCATTGGGTGGAGCAAGACCCTTGTCCTATCTTTTCTTTACAGAGCAATAGAAATGATGGTTGCCCCTCGCTGCACTGACCAATGATATCTCAAAAGAGAGAAAGACTTCTATAACTTGCCAATGATATCTAGCGGGCACTACGAACTCCAGGCATACTGTACTTGACCACCCTACTTTGCTTTGTCCCTATTAGGCGAAATCAATACTTACTTTCAATTGGTAGAGAGGAAGAAGAGAACTGACACTAGTAATAGGTTGATGACTTCTCTTAACAGAACTGACACTAGTAATAGGTTGATGACTTCTCTGACTTAATAGCTGGCCGACTTCTCTTCATGGATCACGGTTCTATATAGTTAGGCGCAGCATCGCGTTTAACCACCTATCCCTATTCCCCCAATCGATACCGTCCAACTATCCTTTTATTGGGACAATAGCATACTTCTCGTTAGGGACAGTACTTCCTATACTTAACTAACCTCTGTGTGCAATCAGTGTTTGACACATCATTCTTTCAACTTTTCATTCTTGACAACTCTGTTTGACGGAGCCTGACCTTGAACTAGCTTTTTGCAACACAAACCACTATCTTTACTTTCCTTTAGCAATAGTATCTAACTATCAATTCATAAGAGTCAAACGGGTGGGTCCATCCCATCTATCGACAGGTCCTGATACCGGATCTGGGAAACAAGCAATACTCGCTGCAATTCCTTAATGAAAAACAGACCTATCTTCTCTTGAAAGACTGTCCTTTCCTCGCTTGTTATTGTGATATCAATGAAAGAAAGCTGGATACTGACTTCTTCCCAAGAGCTCTATCAGCCCTGAATTCCTTAGCCATACGACTCTTCCTTAGTTTCCTAATGCTGGTGGCCCTAGCTAGTGGTGAGAAGGGGCATATACTATTCTCGGTCTTATAACGAAGAGGTTGCCTAGTTTGAACCGAACATTGTACTTGATCTCTCGTCCTATCACAAACAAGTCTCTTCCCCCGAGTCCTAGTAGACTAGTCCAAGTAGTCTAGGACAATAGCGTCCTGTCTCTTCGCTGACCCTGGCACACAATCACTATAAGGCAAAGCAAGACAAACCTCTCTTATCCTTCTCGGCTAGAAGTTACAAGTTTCCTGTTCCGGTTTCGGCTTGAGGGAAGTGCCTGAAATCGATTCAATTCTTATCTCCGATTTCGAACTCCGGCTGGATTCTTATGACCAAGAGCTATTTTATGGGTCAGAAGAATGGAAGGACAACGAGAAGATGGTTCGGTTGCTCCTGCTGGAATATTCCATTAGGAGAGTAATACTCCGACTCGCGTAACCCCGAATGGCAATGTTGTTATCGCGGTTGGTCAGATCAATAAGACAACAAGGGAGTCAGAATATTCTGATAATAACAAACATGGCTTTGGAATCTATGGAAGGAGCCTTCAATGCTTCTCTAGTGTCAACCATTAGTCGATAACAGAATGAAATGCCACAATGAAGTTGAAAAAGAGAGTCATTAAAAAGAGGCATGCTTGAAAAAGAGTACAGATAATATGTTATGGATGTGAGGAGCCTCACCCAGTACTTTTCTTACAAAACTCAAAAACTCTACTCTCCTTTCACAGCCAACCCACCCATTGCTTTTTCGAGCTTGATAAAAAGGAAAGTTCACGTGCCAATCCTTACCATTGGTAACTGTAATTACCAAGCCTAATCTTTCACTGAATACCGAGTAAAGCAAGCAAGAAAGAGGGAAGCAGCAGCTGTTTTCGAGCTAGGCTCGATCCCTTTTTCATCCACTTCTCGCTATTTGTAATTCTACTTGAATTAGTTCTTCCTAAGTTTAGTGAGGTGAGTACTGCATCCATAACTAGAGGACTTGCTTTTCTGCTTGGCTCCCAGGGGAAGTTGGATTGGATAAGAGGAATTGAAGCGCAAGAAAGGCAGTCGGTATTCAAACAACTATTCAGAGTTCCCAACTCTGGGTAAAGGAAATCTTTACTTGACGACTGAACCAAATCCTTTGCCTTTATTTATTCTATTATTTTTATATAGATCAGCTGAAAACAAAACAAAAATACTACTACGTTGGGACAATGACCCACCTTTCTCTACTCAACCTGTCATCTTCTCTCCTCGCTCCCTGGGACAAAAAAGACTATTTATTAAGTGATAAACAAGAGAAACTAGTGATATTATCTAAGCTTCTGGCCATGTCTGATTGGCATTCAAGTCTGCCTTCCATTGCTTGAAAAGGCCTAGCACCATAAGTAGCAATTGGCTATGTCCAAACTCAAACGTCGTATTTTATCTAAGCACATGAGTCGTAATAAGGAAAGAAGACATAAGAATGGGAAGTATCCGCTAGTTATAACGTAGTATAAAGAGAGCTATTTCATGGATCTTGGTCACAATAAAAAGAATCCAATAATGATCTATCAACTAAATGAGTTGATTATATAATCCCGTATCTTCAAGGTTGTTAAGATGATTTAGAAGATGTGTCGGTATCGTTTTCATCTGCCGTTGGGAGTGACTGCTTTGCTAATCTATCCTTTTATCCTTCTTTTCGGAGACAAGCACATATTACCGTAACCTAGTGATTAATATATCCTGTTGGTACTACTTCGTCGAGTAATCAATCCTTTTTCCATTCTTGTTCTGAGGTTGTCAGCTTCCTCCGATGGCACCACTTGTACTCTCTCCCGGAATCTGTAGACATAGTTTCTAGGCGTCTTTAAAAACTGATCGACATAGTTGTCACACACAAACCTGCGCAACGGCTTTGGAGTAAAAGAATCTCCTGCCCAGTCACACACATCATCTCGAGCGTGGAATCTACTACTCTAACAAGATACTCAGCTCGAGTAAATCATGCTTTCGTTATGCGAGGAAAGTGAAAGGAAAGAGGGAAAGGGAGACATTGGGCAATCCGGAATCGATGAAATCCCTGTTTTTTCGCCTTGTAATATGTCCGGTTACATTCTAAAGATGAATCAGACCAGGAGATAGATAAGCGCTATGGCGGACACATGAAATAAGCATTTGAAAAGTAATGATCAACTTTATGGATCCATAGGTAGATTCACTTGTGAAGCTATGGGATGGGACAAGATTCAAAAGTACCAAAAGTAAGTTAAGTGGGATGCTTAGTTCATTGCTGCGATCGAGGGTCCAAAGCCAGCCAATTTGATGACCGCATAGGAACGGGTTCCGAATGCTCACAATAATGCAGTTGGAAATGACAAAAGGCTCCTAAATTGATACCTAATAATAGCTTAGCAGCTCCTTCGTTTTACTAAAGAGCCAAGTTCGGACAAGCAACTCGGAAGGAGGAATGTGTTGAGATGCCTATGCCTAAGAGAGATAAGCGGAGGATGTATGATAGCTGAGAGGATGTCGGTAAACGACGGAGTTTAAGGAGTTGTTTTTGAATTCGGCATGGCATATTTCATTTTTTTAATGAGAACGTCGTCTCCTTGCTTACCCGCCTGACCAATGGAAGGAATTAATTACCTTGGTCAGTCAGCGAAAGAAAGAATCTCACCAGTTCATCATCCCAATCCTTCCTATTAGTTTCATTAATTAATTCAGCCCCAGAGTGTTGGCAATCAAGGGACAAGAAAGAATACCAAGTCTATCCTATCTCGCCACGGTCGAAAGCACAATCCCTTTCTATTCCTATACCGAAATCGTCGTTTCATTCCTCCGCAACTTCTATCGCGGACATGATCCAATCTACCTTGCAAGATAGATTAAGATATAACTTAAGGCTTTCCCAAGCTGGCGCATAACCTCTGGTAGAGGCATTCACCCAGAGACAGAGAAGTGGGAAACCGCGGATGAAAAGAATACCGAGGTCTTTGATAGCAAACTTCTACGCGAGCTTTCTAACTAAAAGGAATCTCTTATTCATATGGCATAAAATGGAAAAACTTGATGGAGATTTCTTCTCAATTTCCATGGTACAATCCCTTTGCATGCTACAGTTCCATTACTTACTACCTGAATTTGCTACATACGAAATTCTGACATCTACGGTACTTGTCGTCTACTTCTGGTGGAAGCAATTCCAAAGGTGAAGATAATACTGAGCCGAATAGTAATGAGGGGAATGCAAAATCTAGCAAAGGTAAGAAGGGTCAAGGAAGAATAGCAGTGACTTATAAAAGGAAAGCACCGAATAAAAGGAAGGAGATCCGTCTTGATTTTTTGCATGTGGTCAATGCGTTTGCTGATTGATAACTGTCTAATCTTAAGATGGTTTTGTGGTACGTTACAAACATACATATACAGTCGAAATATAGTTGTGTTGAGTTAGGTTGAAGAATTTTTACCATATTTTAAAAATGAGATATAGTGCTTTCTTTGTTCGGTAGGATATTTTGCACTTTCATATTCTAGTTCCTCATTTGAGCGTTCTTTTGCTCTGTTGGTGGGGCATAAACTCAGAAATAGTTTTTGTTTTTTCTTTAAATAATAGTAAAAGTATGCATTCAAGTAGTAGATTTTTCTAAATAGTCGAGTAAAGTCGAGTAGGGCTGGCAACAAGGACTAGGAAGATACGGGCTAGTTTGTTTTTTAGGGGAAGGCTTTATGCAAGATATGCACGTGAGTAGGTCAGTATATGCATATTTGCCAATAGAGGAAAACACGTAGTAAGTAGGCTTGCTTTTTCGTAGGGATAGGTAGCTTGACAAGGGATGCCTGGGATAGCACATAGGAAAAGTATAGAAGGAAAGGCAGCGGGAAAGTAGCCATGGTCAAGGTAAACAAGTACTAGGTCTTTTCTTTTCGAAGCAAGTCAAGGACAACTAGGTCAGTCTGGGGGGGGGGGGCAATCCTCTAGATCGAGACTTCTCTTCCACAGACTAAACCGATTAATAAACAATTTACAGAGTATTCTTGCATTCCTATCTGGTCTGCATCTCTCCTATCGAAACTATAATATAACCTTAATAGAAGGGCCCTGGTTCTGCCTTGCCAAACCGACAAATCCATAAATTGTAGATGAATTCATCGGGCTTAAAGTGTGATTTCGTTATAAGTGAAGAGGCGTCGTCGTCCAGCCGTGTTGAGTTGGGATTAGAGGAGAGAGCTCGAATGGATAGGTCCAGTGAGGCGGGTGTGGAGCACGAAGGATTAAGAAGGTCCTCTTTATTTCCGGAATCAACAAGAAAGACTTAGCAGCCCAAATAAAGTAACCCTTTACCCCTCCCGAGTCTATCGTATCCATAGTTTCAGTGGGTATTGAACTGCGAAGCGAGGAAGCTATTTCAATTGAACGAGCTTACTTTCTTACTTGGTTCTTTTGTAGAACAACCTTGGTATGAAGCTAGACGATTCAAACTATATAAGCATAAGCAATTCAAACTAGACATTTCGACCTTCATCCCACCCGATAAATAATAAGCAAAGAGCTCGTAAGTCGGGCATAGAGAAAGCGACTCCTGAGATTGAGGGGGATAGGATACTATATATATCCTAGCGCATATATGAAACGATAGCTGGTTTTCTACCGGGGGGGGGGGCTTTCGATTGTAATTTTTACAATTAGTAATTCTTGCTTTCATATTCCCATATATAGTTATTGTTTTTTCTACGCTTTCATAAACTCATAGTTAGTGTAGTTTGGTGTAGTCTTTGTGACCGGCTGGGACGAACTGGATTCGAACCAGATAAGAGCCGTGCGTTCCCTTCTTTCCAAGCGTCCCTTTGATTTCGCAGTTCAAGAAGAGAGGCAACCTCTATCTCTGTCTCTACATCTGCGGGCCGGTAGGCCGGCCAACTAACTCTTCAAATGAAGCAAGCCCTTTATCTTTATAATGAAAAAGAGAATGATGATGATGGCTACCATACCATTCATTCCTCCTCTGGATTTTCATTTTGTTGTAGTTCAGGTGGGATCTTATCAACATCATCCTGGAAATGAAGCTTGATAAGATCCCATATAACTCTTCTTTGCCCTTCAGTGTCATCCGTCTGATTGACGAAATCAATTAACCCAGCGTCTGTTGCATGAAAGTTCTCCGAGATCTCTCGGATACACTGGTTTTTAACAACATAAGCATCTCCGACGTAGGCGCATAATTGATCATAGAGCGGGGAAGTGGAATCATTCCTTTTGAAATTCTCGAATTGCTCATCAATCCGAAATTCCTTTATTGATTCGGCATATTGCCGAATATCTTCCTGATCCTGAGCCGGTCGGTTCAAGTCAATAGTTAAAGGAGGCACATCGCTCCCACCCCTTTGTTGGTTAACGCTCTCACTATCACTCTCATCTGATAGCATTAGATGAATGTATGCCGGCTTGGAGGTTTCCTCCTCCGAACCCGAAGGAGTTTTTTTTGCCAGCAGCTTTGTTCCTACTAGGGGGCATAGCACTCCCGTCCACTCAAGGTGTGCCGCATTTCTGTGAAAAGGGCCCGTAGAATGTGATAAAAAGATTGGGCAAGCGAGAGAATCCATTCCATGATTAGTTCCCTAGCTTGATCTGTCACGATCAATGAGGGATCTAAAACTACAACCGCAAACACAATGATAACTATTATTAGTCCCCCCAAAAAGAAACAAAAAGAATAAGATGATAGATCAAGTCTTACCGAAATTGGATTTCCTCTTCCCATTCGAACTTCTGCGGGTTTCCCCGTAATAGGAAGATCTGCGAGAACTCTTACCCATATCTTACAATTTCTTTGGAATTGTCCGCTCATAGCACGATGGAATTGTCTGATTGTAGCCCGACGCTCTGCTTCAATGGCTCGATATGAAATACGACCAACTCTACAACTTTTGGTGCCATATCTTCCAAAACCAAGTTGTGTACCATCCAGTTTGCGATCCCTACTACATCTGCATTTAAAATATTTACTATATTTTGTACGATTCGGATATAGCACGTCCCTTCTTATTTTGACTATATGAGATCCGCACTTTGACACCTGAAATTCCGTTACGAGTAGATACTTCTGCGGGAGCATAATCGTTTTTCTGGTTAAATACATTACAAGATGTTTTTCCATACTTTCCGCATTCAGTTCTAGCTATTTCCGCATCCCCTAATCGACCAGAACAACAAATACGTATCCCCTCCACCCCTTTTGGCATTATTAATGGAATATCCTTCACTATTTTACTAAAAATGGAACGAAATGAGATTGGATTGTGCCTCAGTTGAAAAGAGATGTCTTGAGCAATCAGAGAAGCACTTTGATAAACAGATTTGATCTTTACCGACTCAATTAAGGTATTAGTGTTTGTTCTATTAGACAAAAAAGATCGCATTTTTTGCACTTCGTTCAAATAAGAGTTGTACCCGTACGGAATTATCCTCTTTCTCAGTATGATCTCTATCATCATCTCTATTCCCTTTATCAATTTTCCTATCCTACCTAGGTCTATGAATTTCTCTATCAATTCCATTACCTTATCCTTACCCATGAGGTTCCTACATTTGATCCTAAATTGAGCTAGGAGTTGTTTCCGGGCATACTCAAAAAAAGGGTTATTATACACCCCAACCCCATCCCTTGGAAAAAAGAAGGTAGCACCGAAGAAAGGAAAGAGCGATATGGTGGTTTTTGTTGTTCCCGCGAAGCGAAGATCATTCGCTTGGCGAATGAAGTGGATCAACCTCTTTTTGGCTCGGGCCAAACACTTTTTCTCGCTGGTAGAGCTTTCTAAAAAAAGCGATGCGAGAGCGTATTCTCTTATCTAAGCTTCCTCCCTTCGCTCCCCCCATCGTAGATGGTTCAGCCACACCCGGTGCCACGAAATGATTGAGAACTAGGACGGGGTCGAAATGCATTTTATTCTTAGTATTAAAAAAGTATTGCATGACCGAATAATTCAAGGAGGGGCGCACAGCGGGGAGGGTCCTTTTTAGTAGATGACTCGTCGGGCCGTCAGAGCGGGACTTCTTTGGTAAAAATAACTTGATTCTATTCCTTTTTAGTAAGGAGGCGGCATTTCCCATAAGGAAAGGTATGTCATTTACAACCCCGGCGTATTGAGGCCGCTTGAAGGCCCCGCTCACCCGAAGTGATTTATCAAAATTCTTCTTTCTCGATGGTGATCGGTCATGGTATCCATAACGTTGCATCTTTTTCGGCCAAATCCGGATTTCGTTTTGCTTCTCCCGGTCGATCGACTCGACTCTTTTCCCTGCCCCCCGGCCTCTCACTTCATTTCGTTCTTCCTCTGTACCCTCGCTTGAATGAAGACACCCGAGCGGCCCGACTTTCCCAAATGTCGGCCACCAGCCCTTTTCATGTAGTACGGGTCTTGATTTCTTGTCTTGTTTTCGTTTTAGTCATGGTGATCGCCCGGGAAGAAAGAAATGAATGAATGTCCTTTTGGGAAAATGTAGAATAATACACCTACCGAGACGAAAGCCAAGGGCGAGTTTCGTAGGTGGACGTATCGAACTAAAATAAGATCTAAGATTGACATCTTGATACAATGATTTACCATAATAATAAATAGAGTCGATGGTGACAGAGCCGTGGGAAGAGCTGCTTCTTTTTTGCGGCGGGGGCTTCCATTCACCAGCGCAGACTACATACATGTGCTCTATGAACCGTGCTAGATAGTCACCCATCACACGGCTACAACCCTCCAGTGGAATTAAAGCGACTCGCCAAGGCCAGTTCGATAGAAAGGGAACCCTTGTGGAGAGACAGGATCCCCATCTTTCCGTGGAAGAACCTCTTGATCTTACGCCCTATGTTCTTGGTAAAGTGAGAGATGTCATAGCCTATTGCTACCCGATCTACAAGTCGGTCTACTTCTGGCTCTTTCCTTGATTGGAACGGCTTTCGAGTAAGAAAGGGCCTTTACTTTCCCCCTGAGGGTAGGAAAATCATGATCGGGATAGCGGACGTAAAGCTATTGAACTTAGGTATGCTCTTTCCTTTTGTCGAAGTGGAATCATAGAACACAATGTGATACGATGAGATAGAAAATGCAATAGAAATAGAAATAAGGATAGCAAACGGGTTACCTACTCTACTCCTAAGGGTCAAAGCAAGCCCTTTAATTCCATTCTTTATTCTTACATTAAAGAATGAATCAAATCTCCCCAAGTAGGATTCAAACCTACGACCAATCAGTTAACAACCGATCGCTCTACCGAACTGAGCTATTGAGGACGAACGAATTGCTTAATAAGATGAACACCCACATAATCTCGATTTGACACAGCAACACTTTCCATAACAACAGGGATTAAAAAATAGGTGATCAGGACTCGGATCCTGGGTATCTGTCTGACGTGTGATAAGGCGGGGGCAGGATTCGAACCTGCAGTCTTCAGGTCATGAGCCTGATGAGTTGACCAATTCCTCTACCCCGCTTCTTCCCCTGATCTTTCTTTCCCTCTTCAGTGAGTGACTCGAAAGAACTAATTAAATAGGGGTTTTCGATCTGCTTTCTATACTAAAATTCAAGAAATCATTTTTTGATTCAGGTTGATTCGGGCAGTTCAGTATTGAATTCTCCATCCTTTCGAGTACTAAAATGCAAGAAATCTCGTCGTTGCTACTACTTCCTGAATTCTAGTTGGCAAATACAATTATAGTTTGGAAGATCGCCGAAAGGTGTTAACTCTGAACCTGAAGAAACAGAGCAGGCAAGTTCAGAAGCAGAGAAGAGTCAGAAAAGCGGGGCAATAGCAATCATTGAAGCGGGGTAGAATGCATAAAATGCAATACGTTCCCCACGAGAGGCGAGGCACCTTAGGTGCAGACTCGCAACCATGCTCCCAATCTGGATCTGGATATGAGATTGAATAAAGTGATGATATCGGATCGGAGTACCAATGCATCCGTACTGACTGGCAATAGTTGAGCCGCATAAAGCAAGCAGTTCGAGACTCAATATGCCCACCTTTTTGGTGTATCCGTAGCTTTTAAATACTTAGGTATCCCAATTCACCATAGGAAGCTCCTAAATAAGGAATCGTGTAGAAGACTGATTTTAAGCTAGAATGGGTCTTTCAACTGGTGCTTGATACGTGTTACTACGACGACCAAGAATCTTCACGGAGTGGAAGTAGCAATAAGTTTGAAGCTCGTTGGCTTTGTGCAGAAGCAGTGGAATGGAAAGCAATAAATTGTTTAAGAAGAAGTAAATAGTTCAGCTTGAAACCAAAGTCCAGAGTTCTTCCTTCATGCTTGCTTCCCAGTCGATGGCCCTACTTTCACCTTCCTCATCGATTTAGTGAACGATTGATGTACAACGGGAAGAACCGCAGACGATACATCACCTTAAAAGCTACCTATACGTCCATTTTTATGTCCAAACAAAAGCCTCTATAGATGACTCGGAAGACAGACATGAGCAAACATCTCTGCGTAGAAAGCAACCGGGTTCAAACAGAGATTGACTATCTCCTTTTCTTGCTCGATCCTCTGGAAATTGTTTGGAAGGTAGATTTCGCGAATAGCAAGTGTGATACTGACGACGTGCTCCTAAGGTGACTGCTTAGTCGACAAACCAACACTTATACGAATCGCTAGAGCTCTCGGGTGGGATCAACTAGCTTACCCAGGCACTGTTTGCTTCAGACATGGCTACAAGGAAAGCAGCAGTATCTTTGGACACACGGGTAAGCAGATCTTAGACTTAGTACACTCAACGCCAACAAGAATTCGGCCCTCCATACATATCGACACACCCGGGGGCTCTGTTTTAAGTGCAGTGAGAAATGGGGCCATGAACAACAAGATCCAGCTTTTAAATATGACACGGGGTAGTGGGACCAGATGTATCTCATGTCCATAGTAGGGCGAGTCCAATACGCGCTCAAGTCTCCCACATAATCTCATACCTGAAGAGACGTTCATCTCCCCGGTGTGGCCATCGTCGATCACCCTCGTAAAGCTGGAGCAAGATAGGGCTGGGGTGGGGCACAAGCAAGCGTTTTTAGGTTCCAGCCCATCCTCCCCCGTTTCCCCTCCAGCTCCTTCGTGACCTCCTTGTCTTTCTCGAGAGCGAGAGGAGCAGCTTCAGTACGATAGGGATTCAGTAGCGCTACCTTGCCTTCCATTGAGACCCCCAAAATCCCGATTTCAAAGAAAGTATCTCTCGAGTTGCTTTGGTGCCTCTCTTGCTCTGGTTTCATCAGCTCATTACCTTTAATCTAGAGTCTGCCATGGCGAGGTCTTATTCTTCAACATAATCCAGCGGTCCAGGTGCGTGCGAAAGCGGAAACTCTTCCAGATCTTGTTTATTTGTATTTTCTCATTTCTGATTATGCTTTATTTGTAGATAGCCTTGATGATAGGCTTCGACCTCGACTTCTCCGTTTCTAAGATCCAATGGTGGAATCATTACTCCAAGGCAGGCAAAAACGATTAGTTTCTATTTCTCGTTATCATGGAATTCATCATCAAGATGGATCGCCCTTACGCGGTCAACGAACTCATACTAATGCAAGGACTGCTCGCAAGCAAATTCGGAAATGAAAGAAGGCTACTAAAAGAACAAGCAACGGATTTCGCGCTCATCCCTTGCTAAAGCGCATACGTTTTCTTGCTCCTTGGTACTTGTCTGATCAATCACACTATTCACTAGTTCACTTGATTTTTCATTCGATGTCTTGAACCGCTTACTAATCACGTATACGTATAGTAGGACCCCTTCGCCACTCCACGCCTGGCCCGTCTTGGTCTCGCTCACTTCGCCCGCCTATCGTATCGGCTTGGCTTCGGCTCAAGGCCCCAGAGGGAGAGTATCATTATTGAGTTGACTAACTCCAACCTCGGTATAAAATTCTTTATCAGTGGGTTCGCTTTTCCAGAATCGAAATTTGTATGATAGATCTATGGCAGAGCCGTTTACCAATGTGGAAGTAGTAAGTTTTGACTGACCCAATACAGCACCCTTGCTACTACTATTATCCCTCTTTTTTCATGTATCGGCTCGGGGTATCGAAAAGCAAAAGTTCTATCTCCCCTGTCCATAGATTTAAGGATAGTGAGGCATACCAACGCCATGCCAACAAGAGGAACCATCCGGACTTAAAACAACCGACCTACCCCCTGCCACTTCTTCCTCTAAGTCAAGTTGATAGATTTCTATACGAGTTTTCAAGTGCCATCTCCAGTCTAAGCGGTTGAGTTCAGTGATTGTATCGAACAAAAGCCCCCTCCCGGGGCAGGTACGCGGCTGTCTCTCTTCCAAAGTGTGATCATCTTCTCCAGTCTCCCGTTTCCACATGTTTTAAATGGTCAGCCTGTGCGGCATCAATTGAATTTGAATTCTAAAATAAAGTAGACTTCGGTGAAGGAACCTATTCTCTGGTATCTGCTTCAGCCATCTCATCTGGTTTCGGCCTTCTTTGTGAGCAGCTCCTAACTCGCTCGACGGGGTATGATTGCTACTGTTGATAGGTCGATCGGAAAAGAATAAGTTCCAGGACTGAACAGAAAGAAAGTACTCTAACACTTTCTTCGCCATTCTTTTCTATGAGGAGCTCTATTTTGCTAATACAAATGTAATGCTACCTCCCTACGGCGATTCATAACTAGAAGAACTCGTTGGCACAACTGGACCTTATTAAAGGCCTCGGCCGTCTGATTGACTGAAAGATCTTATCTTGGAGTTCTAGTATGGGTCGTCGGCCCTTTCTCCTCCTCAGTAGGTGCAAACCCTGGTTCTGTAAATGATTATAACGTCCTTGGAGCTAGATAAGCAAACCTTCTTCCGTTTGAGTATGATGGATGTTACACCCACTGCCAGATACAAGCAAAAGCTTTCCAGCTAAGCTAGGAGTCAGAACGAACTCATGAAGCTATCCTTCTTCTTGGATCTCAAGATTCAAATGGAATTTTATCACCCCGGATTTTGGCTTTCATTTCCACTTTATACTTGAGTTAAGCAAGGCACCAACATGGGAGAGAAGATAGCCCCTCGGGATCACTTACTAGCCGGCCTGCTTGATTTATTTATGAGGTATCCAGATGGCACTGCACCGGCGAGGGAAAGGGAAGCTGATGAGAGGTAAGGGAAAAGTCCATTTAATGAATAGGTTCACTATAGACTGTACTATCTCTAGACCCCCTCTCTATACTCCCTCATAATATATGGATCCCCCGGATAATATTGATCCTCCAACAGCTGAGATATCTTATCTAAACTCCCAGAAATCTGGGCATAGCTTTTTCGAACTTAGTTGATTTCGCAAGAAGCAACTTGAAAAGCACAAAGACTACATCTAAACAAACCTTACGTCTTCGTTCAGCTCATTCTTGCTTATCTCACCCTATTTCCTTACTTTAGCTTAGAAGTAGGCATATGGGAAGTTACACAAAGATGACTTATCGGTTGGCCTAAGCTTACTCGATTCCATTCTTTCCAATATCATATACGCCTAGTGAAATGCATCTATCTCCTCTCCTCACCTTCTTTCTTTTTATCCATTTTATATACCTAGTCGAAGATTACTTCAGATTATAGGGCGGGCTTTTCTACCCATTGACCGGGACCGATCACTTTGTTTGACGGCTCTTGGTATTTAGACCTTGGACTTTTTCGCTAGGAGCCGATCCATTCTTTAAGAGCTCTATACATAAAGATAAGGCGTATTCACTTAAAGGACTGTGAAATTTACCCTATGCCCCGAAAAGTCTAGGCACCTAAATAAAGTAAAGATGGGATCCTGACCAATAGATTAAGCTATCCAATGAGTTAGGAACCTTTTTTCTTCCCCCTTCTCTTCTCCGCTTTGCTCTATTACTCCTTTTGCAGATGGTTGGTCACCACTCTTCGGCTTTTTGTTCTCTGCTTGTGGTGGGTCTCCAATCTTGATCCAGTGCTGACTTAATAGGGAAACCTACCCAGAAAATGCCCCCTTTTCCGGTCCGGTTAACAAAGGCTATAAACCAAGAGCGGAACGAAGAGCTAAAACGTCACCTTTACCCTTATCCTATTTCTTTCTTACTTGTAAACCAGACCGCATCATTCCTTTTTTCTTTCTTTGGTAAGGAAGGGACGACTATTCCCACAGGTTGATCTTGATAAAATGTGCAGCGGCAAGCAACTAATAATCTCGATGCAGGACTGCTGTTCCCATAGGTTCCTCCTCCAAAACCTTCTTAGGCGAAAAAGACTGGAAGGGCTTATTCCCACTACCGATTACTGAGAACCTTCTACCGGGAAAGATTTCCTTCTATGCCTAGTGGTTTTTGAATTGGAAATGGGAAAGGCAGAGAGAATTTACTCAAATTCCACTATGTTATGTATACAATGATCAGGTTGCGTCTGGTATGATCGGGGTGCTTTATCTAAACTAGGCAGGATAACTTGGCTAACTTTCCTACTCTGATAGCATCTCTGAACGGCAGGTACCCTCAACCGCCGTAACGAAGGAATGAATCTACTTTTGACTTGTCCTCCATATGCAATAGTTTGATTGTCAGGTTTCAAGAATGCTGGAAGAGAAGGGAAACCTCAGAGGCAGAAGGTAGAAAAATGATTTCATCATCTTATGGAAGGCATTTCCGTTTTGGTAGACCATTGGGGCAGAAGGAACACTCACCGTAGACAATTCGTAACTCTATAGATGCAAACCTTTGAGGTAGGCATTGACCATTTGGTACTGTCACTAGTTAGGCTTACTATAGAAACCCTTTGGTAGGTAGACGTGAAGCTACATCAAAAATTGTCATTCTATAGATAGCTTAAGTTTGATATGTTCACAAATCCCCATCGTTGATCGAGATGGAGGTAATCTAACCATTGGAATATTTCCTTTCTGAAACCTGCTATCTTTCCACTTCTATCGGCTCACAACTTTTGGATCAATTCTGTGATAAGGCTGGATGGACAAGGCGCCCTTTCGAGACTAGGACTCTCAGGTGGGTAAGATTCGGAAAACAGAAAAGCTAACCTGAATTCCTGCTTTTCCGCCAATTCACTAATTGAAATAGTTCAGATCCAGCACTTATATCCCTTTTATATATATATAGAATCAGGTATCTGCTTTCCATGGTTCCTGATTTCGGTATCTTTCTTGTCTGCACTTGATGAAATCCCTTTCTTTTCTTCTTGGCATACAAATTGGATTCTTGTTGATCCAGTCGGAACTGTTGAATTGAGGGGTGGCCGTGAAAGAATCACTGTTTTGATGATATGAATGAAAACAAGAGATTTCATTCTTCATGGCATATTTCAAGACTAGGGTACCTGCATTCTAGGTCTAGGACTTGTTGCTTCGGATCAGTTCCCTTTAGAAGCAGTTTTCCTCTTCTTCAATCTCGAATCCCGAAGGGGAGGCTCTAGTTGCCAAGTAAGAAAAGATCTCGGTAGTTCAATTCATGCATGTGAAAGCTTATCTGCCAGATACAGATGATACTTGCCACTACTTGACCGAAACTGGGACTTGAGGAGGAATGAAATTCTAAGGGAAATCAATCAACTAATTGAAATAGTGATATCGGTATCGGAACTCTGGAGAAGGGCCCGACCTAAGCGCCCTCTTGAGACTTGGGCTCGAAAGAGGGAAAGATTAGTGGGTCAATAACCAAGTTCCCCGATTGGATTCTAGTATCTGATCAAGCTGAAGTAAGCAAGTTCTGAATTCGAGTTTCCTTTTTTGACTTGAATTCAAGTAGGATTCCACATCCACTCGGTATTCTAGTTGTACCAAGTCTTTTTCTTCACTCTTTAGAGGGAAAGTATGCTTTGGATTTGCTCAGTGATATAGGTATGCTTGGCAACCCTGCTGCATTGTCTTGATCTCTCCCTGGGATTCGGAACTTGGATCTAGGAAAGGAGGCTTAAGAAGAATATGACTCCATATTAGTAGTAGTATGTTGCACTAGACTCATATGATTAGGAAGCATAGAAGTTATCGAAAGCAAAAAGGATAGGGGCAAG
The DNA here is from genome assembly GCF_018294505.1 of Triticum aestivum. Classification (NCBI taxonomy): domain Eukaryota; kingdom Viridiplantae; phylum Streptophyta; class Magnoliopsida; order Poales; family Poaceae; genus Triticum; species Triticum aestivum. Next base: position 684,795,021 of record NC_057801.1, on the reverse strand, counting down.
AAAAGGGTTTGAAAGTTCATTCTCACCCCTACAAACTTTCTTTTCTTCTTGGCGTACAGAATTCTCTGCCTTTAGTCACCCTTAGCGCGAACCATCTTCTTTTCGAAGGACGGAGTCGAGACTCCTATCTATTCGTAACACTTGCACAATGAACTATTCTTCCCACTATCTCCCTTTCCATGAGACCTACTATACCCCTTTTCTACCTATACCTGGCTAGACTCGTGTACCTCGATTTACGTACATTCACCTAATTTACTATGGTTATTGCCTGCAATCGAGCAAATACCAATAAGACATTGATCTCTAAGGAGCTGATACGATTGATTGTTCGAAAGTCGAAGTCATTTCGTTAAGTCAATTGAAAGGTGGGTTTTGTCAGTAATAAAATGGAAAGGGGGATGGGGGGAGGTGAGCCGGTTACACTTTAAGTGAGGAGATAGGAGCTCTCGAGCTTAGATAAGTTCCCTAGGCCAGACAGAGGTCTAGGGGGAGTCCGGATAGAGGACTCTTTTGACCGGTGAGCCCGCAGATTAGGAAGGCGGCCTGCCAACTGCGCAAACAAAGCGACTCCTTGTTGGTGTAAGATAGGTGTTGGTCCGATTCACCTATGTCAGTTCGAACCTGACGAGTCGTTCGTTCGTGTGGAGAATCTCTCTCCTTTTCTTCTAAGTCTTGCTTCATTAAGTTACTTGCTCTCTCAGCCTCATAATAATAATCAATATTCAAATACTTCATGCTAAATTCTGTATAGCAATCAATGTTTGAGGGCATAGAGAACCTTAAGAGGATAGGAAAGTCTATTTATTTGAGAACAGTGAGGTCAGAAATTCAAGCATTCGGGTCAAGACTATAAGGCGCTATCAGGCCATACCTCGGCTCGCTACCTTCTCTAGATACTTGATTGGAAGAGAGGGTAGATGTAAGAGAGCTAAAGCACTTCACTGGAAGAAGCGTATAATGGAAAGTCAATAAATATTTCATCCGGAACTAAATAGGTCATCTACGACTCAATGGTTTATCAATCAAATACATCAGCATTCCAAAATACTACCCGCTAACGCCCTCACTCTTTGACTTAGAGGTCTTAGCCCCACCTTTACTTATATCTTAGACTTATACTCTTCCTTACTTCCCTTCTCTGGCCATGTGGTTGAGGATATTTGAAAAAAAGAAGAAATTGACAATACCTACTATCGATGCCTAAGAGTAGGTCTTTACCAGCTTGCCTAATAAGAGTAGTTTAATACCGGCTTACTTGTACAAGCTTATACTAGAAGAGTGAGTACGCTACCTTCTTGATTATTATCATCAGAAAGATCTTTTGAAACCATCCTGGTGTCATTTACTTTCATAAAGCAAATCTTAGTAAATAAATGTGGGTGATCCTACTTAGAATAAGACTTATATTGTGGTGTGAGGTACTAATATAACTCCACTTTAGGCGTATAGGAAGGGGGCTGCTTAGAATGCTAAACAGGCCTACTAGATGGCTTATGCTAGAACAAGTCAAGCTCAACAATGCTTAAACCCAAGGAATGGATGCGTTAAAGACTAGAAATATAGAGTTGATCTCAACCTAACCTATGCAAGCACTTATCCCCTTGGCTTGGATTAGGCACAACAACTATATGTGACTTAGAATCTGACCAGTAACTATACCTTATGAAAAGTAAGCACTAGCTATAGACAGAACTATATAGTCCCGAGTAAGTGGCACGGAGCGGATTGCAATAAAGCAATAGAGAGTTAGCTACATATATTGAAGTGGAATCTATGCTCTTTGCAAGGCAAAAAGCTATCCAAGATAGTAAGTACTCGGCGGTATACTCCTGTAGCTCCTTGATTCCTTACGCAAGTTAGAGCCTTATGAAAGAGGGAAGACTGCTTATTAATAGGCAACTTTTCTTTAGACATAAAATAAGACTGCTATTTGAGGGAATGCAGTATGGGCCCTATAACTTGCTTTTCTATTTCCAACCAAAGCTAGAAGAGCAGCGCGTCTGTCCTGAGTTTTCATGTCTAGCTTGCTTGCTCACTTCCTATAACGGCAATCAAAGAAAATCTTGTTCTGATCCTATAACTTAACTAAACTTAACTAAGTAGTAAAGAGAAGATTAGGATGAGTAAGCCCTGACTTCAAGTCTATGTATAGCAACTAGCTATATTACTACTTATTAGTCATACTTTATCTCGATGGACCTATTGCCGCCTATTTAGAATAATAATAAAGTCTTCTATAGTTACTGGCATATTACTCCCATCAGTGAGAATTGTATACGTAGGAGAGAACCTTGCACAAAAAGGGCTTTGCTTTATGGTATAGATTGGGAATTGGAATAAGTAAGGCTAACTAAAAGAGAGAAGAGGGTCTACAGTCATTCTATCTCAACACTGAAGAATAAGACGTCTATCCTTACTCTTACATTAAATAGAATAATATTAAAGGGAGGGGAGTATATCGAATATAAGGCTGCCCTCAAGCAAACCCATAATAAGGCTGATGAAAGCGAAGCAGAATTTAAAACAAATAAGGTACACTCTTGATCCTTACAACACATCGTTACTATGACTAAAAAGTGCCAGAAGGAGAAAGTCAAAGAAGGACTCGAAACTTGCAGATAATGAATATAAAGATGAAAGATTGAATGCTTTATCAGAGATAGATTTTGACTTGGGCTTGAACAAAGCCATTCTTCGCCTTTCTTCGCTAGTTCGCTTAAGTACATAGGTTATGGCAATACAACATTCTATCTTTTGGCTTGAAACACTTATTTTCTTATTATCTTTTTTATTTTCTTTCGCCCTAGGCAATTGATGTCTACTACACAACCTTCTTCTTGTAGACGTTGTTGGGCCTGCAAGTGCACATGTTTGTAGGACAGTAGCAAATTTCCCTCAAGTGGATGACCTAAGGTTTATCAATCCATAGGAGGTGTAGGACAAAGATGGTCTCTCTCAAACAACCCTGCAACCAAATAACAAAGAGTCTCTTGTGTCCCCAACACACCCAATACAATGGTAAATTGTATAGGTGCACTAGTTCGGCGAAGAGATGAAGATACAAGTGCAAAATAGATAGTAGATATAGGTTTTTGTATTCTGAAATAATAAAAACAGCAAGGTAAGAGCGGTAAAAGTGAGCGTAAACGGTATTGCAATGGTAGGAAACAAGGCCTAGGGTTCATACTTTCACTAGTGCAAGTTCTCTCAACAATAATAACATAGATAGAACATATGACAAGCCCTCAACATGCAACAAAGAGTCACTCAAAGCCACTAATAGCGGAGAACAAACGTAGAGATTATGGTAGGGTACGAAACCACCTCAAAGTTATTCGTTCGGATCGATCTATAAAAGAGTTCGTACTAGAATAACACCTTAAGACACAAATCAACCAAAACCCTAATGTCACCTAGATACTCCATTGTCACCTCAAGTATCCGTGGGCATGATTATACGATATGCATCACACAATCTCAGATTCATCCAACCAACATAAAAGTACTTCAAACAGTGCCCCAAAGCTACTACCGGAGAGTCAAGAACGTGTGCCAACCCCTATGCATAGGTTCCCAAGTGTCACGAAACGCGCAAGTTGATCACCAAAACATACATCAAGTGGATCAATAGAATAACCCATTGTCACCACGGTTATCCCACGCAAGACATACATCAAGTGTTCATAAAAGACTCAATCCGATAAGATAACTTCAAAGGGGAAACTCAATTCATCACAAGAGAGTAGAGGGGGAGAAACATCATAAGATCCAACTACAATAGCAAAGCTCGGGATACATCAAGATCGTGCCATAGAGGAACACGAGAGAGAACACGAGACAGAGAGATCAAACACATAGCTACTGGTACATACCCTCAGCCCCGAGGGTGAACTACTCCCTCCTCGTCATGGATAGCGTCGGGATGATGAAGATGGCCTTCGGTGATGGGATCCCCCTCCGGCAGGGTGCCGGAATAGGGTCCCGATTGGTTTTTGGTGGCTAGAGAGGCTTGCGGCGGCGGAACTCCCGATCTATTTTCTGTTCTGGAAGTTTTAGGGTATGTAGGTATATATGGGTGCAGGGGGTACGTCGGTGGACCTCCGGGCTGCTCACGAGGTAGGGGGGCGCGCCCAGGGGGGGCACCCTCGTGGGAAACCCGGGACTCCCATGGCGTGCACTCCAAGCCCATCAGGTTGGTTTCCTTCCAAAATTAACTTCTCTAGTTGATTTCGTTCCGTTTTGACTCCGTCTGATATTCCTTTTCCTCGAAACACTGAAATAGGCATAAAACAGCAAATCTGGGCTGGGCCTCCGGTTAATAGGTTAGTCCCAAAAATAATATAAAAGTGGATAATAAAGCCCTATATTGCCTAAAACAGTAGATAAAGTAGCATGGAGCAATCAAAAATTATAGATACGTTGGAGACGTATCATGCATCCCCAAGCTTAATTCCTGCTCATCCTCGAGTAGGTAAATGATAAAAAAGAATTTTTGATGCAGAGTGATACTTTGGCATAATTTCAATGTAAATCTTCTTAATTGTGATATGAATATTCAGATCCGAAAGATTCAAGACAAAAGTTTATATTGACACAAAAATAATAATACTTCAAGCATACTAATCAAAGCAATCATGTCTTCTCAAAATAACATGGCAAAAGAAAGTTCATCCCTACAAAATCATATAGTTAGGCTATGCTTCATTTTTATCACACAAAGATGTTCCCAACTTCTATACCCCCGATGACAAGCCAAGCAATTGTTTCATACTTAAATAATCTCAAACTTTTTCAACCTTCACGCAATACATGAGCATGAGCCATGTATATAGCACTATGGGTGGAATAGAATATGATGATGGGGATTGTGTGGAGAAGACAAAAAAGGAGAAAGTCTAACGTTAACGAGGCAAATCAACGGGCTATGGAGATGCCCATCAATTTATGTCAACATGAGGAGTAGGGATTGCCATGCAACGGATGCACTAGAGCTATGAATGCTCAACAAAAGAAAACTAGTGGGTGTGCATCCAACTCGCTTGCTCACGAAGACCTAGGGCATTTGAGGAAGCCCATCGTAGGAATATACAAGCCAAGTTCTATAATGAAAAATTCCCACTAGTATAAAAAGACAACTTATGAGACTCACTACATGAAAAACAAGGTGCTACTTTGAAGCACAATATATGAGGCTCACTACATGAAGAACAAGGTGCTACTTTGAAGCACAAGTGTGGAAAAAGAGATAGTAGCATTGCCCTTTTTTTGGGTCTTTTTTTTTTCTTTTGGCCTTTCTTCTTTTTTTTTATTTGGGCAATGCTCTAATAATGATGATCATCACACTTCTATTGATTACAACACAAGGATTACAACTCGAAACTTAGAACAAGATATGACTCTATATGAATGCCTCCGGCGGTGTACCGGGATGGTGCAATGAATCAAGAGTGACATGTATGAAAAATAATGCATGGTGGCTTTGCCACAAATACGATGTCAACTACATGATCATGCAATGGCAATATGACAAAAGTAATGTATGTCATGAATATGATGGAAGTTGTTGCATGGCAATAGATCTCGGAATGGCTATGGAAATGCCATAATAGGTAGGTATGGTGGCTGTTTTGAGGAAGATATAAAGAGGTTTATGTGTGATAGAGCGTATTGTATCACGGGGTTTGGATGCACTGGCGAAGTTTGTGCCAACTCTCAAGGTGAGAAAGGGCAATGCACGGTACCGAAGAGGCTAGCAATGGCGGAAAGGTGAGAGTGTGTATAATCCATGGACTCAACATTAGTCAAAAGAACTCATATACTTATTGCAAAAATTTAGAAGTCATCAAAAATCAAGTACTACACGCATGCTCCTAGGGGGATAGATTGGTAGGAAAATACCATCGCTCATCCCCGACCGCCACTCATAAGGATGCACAAGCCAGGTACACTTCATGTTTCAAATTTGTTACACAACTTTAACCATACGTGCATGCTACGGGACTTACAAACTTCAACACAAGCATTTCTCAAATTCACAATCACCCAACTAGCACGACTTTGATATTATCACCTCCATATCTCAAAACAATTATCAAGCATCAAACTTATCTTAGTATTCAACGCACTCAAAAGAAAGTTTCACATATCTTGAATACCAAGTATATTAACATTAAGCAAATTACCATGCTATTTAAGACTCTCAAAATAATCTAAGTGAAGAATGAGAGATCAATAGTTTCTTTAAAACAAAGCCACCACCATGCTCTTAAAGATCTAAGTGAAGCACTAGAGCAAAAATTATCACGCTCAAAAGATATAAGTGAAGCACTATGAGCAAAACTATCAAGCTCAAAAGATATAAGTGAAGCATATAGAGTATTCTAGAAAATTCCAATTTGTGTGTGGATCTCTCTCAATAAAGAATTTCAGATCTTGATACTTCATTCAAACATCAAGCAAAGCTAAAGAAAACTACAATGCAAGGATAGCACAACTCATGTGAAGAAGCAAAAACTTAGGCTCAACCGATACTAACCGATAGTTGTTGAAGAAGAAAGGTGGGATGCCTACCGGGGCATCCCCAAGCTTAGATGCTTGAGACTTCTTGAAATATTATCTTTGGGTGCCTTGGGCATCCCCAAGCTTGAGCTTTTGTGTCTTCTTAATTCCTCTCATATCATGGTTTCTCTTATTTTTATCAAAAGCTTCATTCACAACAAACTCAACAAGAACTCGTGAGATAGGTTAGTATAAACCAATGCAAAATCATATCATTTTCTACTGTAACAAATCACTAAAATTATTATTCAACATTGAATATTAAATGCCTCTGCATATTTAATACTCCTATCCTAAAATAGAATCATTAAACAAACAAACATATGCAAACAATGCAAACATAACAGCAATCTGTCAAAACAGTACAGTCTGTAAAGAATGCAAGAGTAACAATACTTCCCTGACTCAAAAAATTATGAACTAAAATTCCCACTGTAATAAATTTATCAGAGCTCAATATTCAAAAAGATTCAACGTTAGACCATGCTCTGACTTTTCTAGGGAATTTTTGCAACAGCGGTAAACTTTCTGTTTTCAAACAGCAACATGCATACTAGCAAAATAAGCATGTCAAAGGCTATCCTTGACTCTTTTATTGAAACTAAAGATTCAAAACATTATTCTAACTAACAGAAAGCAAAAAGTAACAAAAGAAAATGACGCTCCAAGCAAAACGCATATCATGTGGTGAATAAAAATATAGCTCCAAGTAAAGTTACCGATGAACGAAGACGAAAGAGGGGATGCCTTCCGGGGCATCCCCAAGCTTAGGCTCTTGGTTGTCCTTGAATATTACCTTTGGGTGCCTTGGGAATCCCCAAGCTTATGCTCTTGCCACTCCTTATTCTATAGTCCATCGGATCCTTACCCAAAACTTGAAAACTTCAACCACACAAAACTTAACACAAAACTCGTAAGCTCCATTAGTATAAGAAAATAAAACCACCACTTAGGTACTGTAATGAACTCATTATAAATTCATATTGGTGTAATATCTACTGTACTCCAACTTCTCTATGGTTCATACCACTTAATACTAGCCATAGATGCATCAAAATAAGCAAACAACACATAGAAAACAGAATCTGTCAAAAACAGAACAGTCTGTAGTAATCTGTATCAAACGTATACTTCTGGAACCCCAAAAATTATGATATAAATTTCTGGACCTGAGTAATTTGTCTATTAATCATATGCAAAAATAATCAACCTAAAATCACTCTCGAGTAAAAAATGGCAGCTAATCTCGTGAGCGCTAAAGTTTCTGTTTTTCACAGCAAGATCACATAAACTTCACCCAAGTCTTCCCAAAGGTTCCACTTGGCACTTTATTGAAACAAAAGCTATAAAACATGATTACTACCGTAGCATAATCATGTGGACACACAAAAACAGTAAGGATAAATATTGGGTTGTCTCCCAACAAGCGCTTTTCTTTAATGCCTTTTAGCTAGGCATGATGATGACAATGATGCTCACATAAAAGATAAGAATTGAAACATAACGGGAGCATCATGAAGCATATAACTAGCATATTTAAGCCTAACCCACTTCCTATGCATAGGGATTTTGTGAGCAAACAACTTATGGGAACGATAATCAACTAGCATAGGAAGGTAAAACAAGCATAGCTTCAAAACTTTAAGCACATAGAGAGGGAACTTAATATTATTGCAATTCCTACAAGCATATGTTCCTCCCTCATAAAAAATTTCAGTAGCATCATGAATGAATTCAACAATATAACCAGCACCTAAAGCATTCTTTTCATGATCTACAAGCATAGAAAATTTTCTACTCCCCACATAAGCAAACTTCTTCTCATGAATAGTAGTGGAAGCAAACTCAACAAAATAACTATCATGTGATTGAAAATTAAGATCAAGATGACACGTTTCATGGTTATCATTATTCTTTAAAGCATATGTGTCATCACAATAATCATCATAGATAGGAGGCATGCTTTCATCATAGTAAATTTGCTCATCAAAGCTTGGGGGACAAAAAATATCATCTCCATCAAACATAGCTTCCCCAAGCTTGTGGCTTTGCATATCATTAGCATCATGGGTATTCAGGGAATTCAAACTAACAACATTGCAATCATGCTCATCATTCACATATTTTATGCCAAGCATTATATGTAATTCTTCTTCTAGCACTTGAGCACAATTATCCTTTCCATCATACTCACGAAAGATATTAAAAAGGTGAAGCGTATGAGACAAACTCAACTCCATTTTTTGTAGTTTTCTTTTATAAACTAAACTAGTGCTAAAACAAGAAACAAAAAGATTCGATTGCAAGATCTAAAGATATACCTTCAAGCGCTAACCTTCCCGGCAACGGCGCCAGAAAAAAGCTTGATGTCTACTACACAACCTTCTTCTTGTAGACGTTGTTGGGCCTGCAAGTGCACATGTTTGTAGGACAATAGCAAATTTCCCTCAAGTGGATGACCTAAGGTTTATCAATCCATAGGAGGCGTAGGATGAAGATGGTATCTCTCAAACAACCCTGCAACCAAATAACAAAGAGTCTCTTGTGTCCCCAACACACTCAATACAATTGTAAATTGTATAGGTGCACTAGTTCGGCGAAGAGATGAAGATACAAGTGCAAAATAGATAGTAGATATAGGTTTTTGTAATCTGAAATAATAAAAACAGCAAGGTAACGAGCGGTAAAAGTGAGCGTAAACGGTATTGCAATGGTAGGAAACAAGGCCTAGGGTTCATACTTTCACTAGTGCAAGTTCTCTCAACAATAATAACATAGATAGAACATATGACAAGCCCTCAACATGCAACAAAGAGTCACTCCAAAGCCACTAATAGCGGAGAACAAACGTAGAGATTATGGTAGGGTACGAAACCACCTCAAAGTTATTCGTTCGGATCGATCTATAAAAGAGTCCGTACTAGAATAACACCTTAAGACACAAATCAACCAAAACCCTAATGTCACCTAGATACTCCATTGTCACCTCAAGTATCCGTGGGCATGATTATACGATATGCATCACACAATCTCAGATTCATCCAACCAACATAAAAGTACTTCAAAGAGTGCCCCAAAGCTACTACCGGAGAGTCAAGAACGTGTGCCAACCCCTATGCATAGGTTACCAAGTGTCACGAAACCCGCAAGTTGATCACCAAAACATACATCAAGTGGATCAATAGAATAACCCATTGTCACCACGGTTATCCCACGCAAGACATACATCAAGTGTTCATAAAAGACTCAATCCGATAAGATAACTTCAAAGGGGAAACTCAATTCATCACAAGAGAGTAGAGGGGGAGAAACATCATAAGATCCAACTACAATAGCAAAGCTCGGGATACATCAAGATCATGCCATAGAGGAACACGAGAGAGAACAAGAGAGAGAGATCAAACACATAGCTACTGGTACATACCCTCAGCCCCGAGGGTGAACTACTCCCTCCTCGTCATGGATAGCGCCGGGATGATGAAGATGGCCTCCGGTGATGGGATCCCCCTCCGGCAAGGTGCCGGAACAGGGTCCCGATTGGTTTTTGGTGGCTACAAAGGCTTGCGGCGGCGGAACTCCCGATCTATTTTCTATTCTGGAAGTTTTAGGGTACATAGGTATATATGGGTGGAGGGGGTACGTCGGTGGACCTCCGGGCTGCTCACGAGGTAGGGGGTGCACCCAGGGGGGGGGCCCACCCTCGTGGGCAGCCCGGGACTCCCCTAGCGTGCACTCCAAGCCCATCAGATTGGTTTCCTTCCAAAATTAACTTCTCTAGTTGATTTCATTCCGTTTTGACTCCTCTGATATTCCTTTTCCTCAAAACACTGAAATAGGCATAAAACAGCAAATCTGGGCTAGGCCTCCGGTTAATAGGTTAGTCCCAAAAATAATATAAAAGTGTATAATAAAGCCCAATATTGCCTAAAACAGTAGATAAAGTAGCATGGAGCAATCAAAAATTATAGATACGTTGGAGACGTATCAGCAATCTCTTTGCTTGCGGACATAAACTTTCAACATAGATCAAGTTGTTTTTTAGGAGTTTTACCTCTTCTTACTTCTTGACATCAGAAAGACAAGCGCTTACCTCCTTCCTAGCAACCTACATATCTGTCTGCTCAAAGCACATTCGGAGTATAGTTGACTATTCCTCCTTTACGTATCTCAGCCAAAGCCTACTTTATTCTCTGCAAGCTAGGTAGTTAAGGAATTAAGTAACTAATTTGATTGGTGGCAGGCTCCGCCGAAAGCTTATGGATTCAACACTTTGCTATAAGAAAGAAGCAAGGTTGTCCGACAAAACTAGAGTTTTAAGTAAGCAAGAGATTGATTGCGTGGTAGGAAAGAAAGGAAACTACCAAGCGAGGGATTGTTTGCATATTATATACTTATTAACTTCATGTCAGTAAAGTACTAGTTTTTTAGTTAGTAGTGTGCAATACTGTTTAAGAAATGCATGCAATCTAAGACTTCTGAAAACGTATACTTGAGTCAAACTACACTAGAATAGTCAGTGAAAAACTACACTGAATTAGAAAGGTCTTTTCCTTGAAAGAATATGTTTTTTGCATCAAGAGGCTGTGAGGAAATAAGTAACATAGTTAATGAGGAGGGGGTATGCATCTTATCATCTTCTATTCGAGAATAATAAATGATCGAGAAAGGCTGCACATGAATCTTACTCTAGAAATGCCCGTGGAATGTCCATCATCGAGAAGGAGTTGATTCGCTGAAGCATATAAGAGAAGGAAGAAGAAATCTTATTAGTTTAGTTAACCCTTTGGCCAGCCCTTAGCATCTCAAGAATGCGCTCTTCTCAAGCGAATCCAAATAGGTGTTGGTTTGCGCAAAGGAAGCTGAAGCCAATAGACCAATGGAACTAATCAATCACTTGCTTTCCCGAGCTGGACAGCAGGATTTTATCAACACTGGACTAGAATCGCGTTGATGACTCTAATCTTTAGAGACAGAAGCAGATGGGAGAAGGTTGGATATGGATCATGATCAAGTCTACCTCGTAAGCCACTTAAAGATCTTTGAGCAGCTCGAGAGAGAAATCTGTCTTCATTGGTACAAAATAACCTTCGCCCCCCTTTTTTGTTATGGGATGGTGGTTCCTGTCTATCAACTAAGGTTATAAATTGATTCTATAAGAATCTAGTAGATCACGCACCTATTGTATGTAGTGTGATCTTGTGGGAGAGTAAGGAATCGCACCCTTAGCGTGAGGGGAATAGTCGGTTTCCTTTCCTTAACTAGACTACCTTATGGTAGCTCGACTGGGCACGTCAACATATGTATTCTATCTTCCCAATCAAACATTAGTCATTGCAGCTATTTCATCTGGTCTACTAGAGTAGAGAGATCTCTCACTTCACTGCACATCGCACTAACTAATAGCTAGCTGCCTCACGGATCACCTTATTATGTGCAGCTAAAGCGGGGTGTGTGCATTGTTCAACTAGAGCCGGGAAGGACAAAACAATAAGGAACAATAGGTTCACTACCCGATTTCAATAGTTTCCTTGATTTGAAATCAATCCAATATCCTTTCGAGAATCTAGAGTGATATCAACAACCTCCTAGTTGAAGTACAGACAAGGAAGCAGCCTATTAGTTTCAGTCCAGTCCAGGAAAGGAAGGCAATCGATTCAATTCATTCCCCAATTTCAGGCTTGGTGCTGCGCATTATTAAGAATATCATATAGGAAGATGGACTAGCTCGAGACCTTGGCTTCAACCAATCCATTGAATCTTGGACACATTTAATTCTTAGATAATGCTTAAGGGATGACCACATATATTTCTCAGATTATCATGTCTGTCTTGTCTTGCTATTTCCATCGACCAACCATGAGAGTGTTAATCAACTCCACCTGGAGGAAGTGTCAAAGGCGTCTGTCTATCAGTTATCGATAGATCGAACAAACCTAAAGGATCTGGTGGTTGTGTAATTGTAAGATTACTTATCATGGGATACGAATCTAGTTCCTGGATCTGCCTACGCAGAGCTGAGTCGGATAGTCTTGAAGAGATGTCTTGGAATGCTTGATGGCCGTGAAAGTAAGAATTCTTTTATTTAGCCATAATTCGCCTACTTTACTTTCGAGGACTAGCTCTTCCTATTGGACTCGTGGGATTGGAGACAGCACAACCTCAGGTTCACTATCTTCTTTAGAGACAGATAGACTAGAATGGGCTGGTTTTTCAAAAGACTTGAACACCCATCCAATATAGACTCATCGAAGGCAATGCGATAGGTCGTAGCCTGGGAGATAGGGGTTGAGCAACCAAGCGAACAAGGGCTCATACTGTCGCAGGGTCCACAGGTTCCATTCTTGATCTGATTTCTCGCTATCTTATTCGATGGTACAAAACGAAATATGACTCCTATTCTTGCCCGATGTAGGTAGCCACGCTGATGACCCACAAGTATAGGAGATCTATCGTAAGAGTGTCGAACTCAACGAGGAGCAGAAGGAAATGATAAGCGGTTTTCAGCAAGGTATTCTCTACAAGTACTGAAATAAGTGGTAACAGATAGTTTTGTGATAGGATAAATTGTAACGAGCAACAAGTAACAAAAGTAAATAAAGTGCAGCAAGGTGGCCCAATCCTTTTTGTAGCAAAGGACAAGCCTGGACAAACACTTATAATAGGAAAAGCGCTCCCGAGGACACATGGGAATATCATCAAGCTAGTTTTCATCACGCTCATATGATTCGCGTTCGGTACTTTGATAATTTTATATGTGGGTGGACCGGTGCTTGGGTACTGCCCTTACTTGGACAAGCATCCCACTTATGATTAACCTCTATTGCAAGCATCCGCAACTACAACAAAAGTATTAAGGTAAACCTAACCATAGCATGAAACATATGGATCCAAATCAGCCCCTTACGAAGCAACGCATAAACTAGGGTTTAAGCTTCTGTCACTCTAGCAACCCATCATCTACTTATTACTTCCCAATGCCTTCCTCTAGGCCCAAATAATGGTGAAGTGTTATGTAGTCGATGTTCACATAACATCACTAGAGGTTAGACAACATACATCTTATCAAAATATCGAACGAATACCAAATTCACATGACTACTAATAGCAAGACTTCTCCCTTGTCCTCAAGAACAAACGTAACTACTCACAAAGCATATTCATGTTCATAATCAAAGGGGTAATATTGTGCATAAAGGATCTGAACATATGATCTTCCACCAAATAAACCAGCTAGCATCAACTACAAGGAGTAATCAACACTACTAACAACCTACTAGCACCAATCCCGGACTTGGAGACAAGAATTGTATACAAGAGATGAACTAGGGTTTGGAGATGAGAGGGTGATGGTGAAGATGTTGATGGAGATTGCCCTCTCCCGATGAGAGGAGCGTTGGTGATGACGATGGTGATGATTTCTCCCTCCCCGAGGGAAGTGTCCCCAGCAGAACAGCTCTGCCGGAGCCCTAGATTGGTTCCGCCAAGGTTCCGCCTCGTGGCGGTGGAGTCTCGTCCCGAAAGGTTCTCCGCTATTTTTTTCTCATCGAAAGACTTCATATGGGAGAAGATGGACGTCGGAGAGCCACCAGGGGGCCCACGAGGTAGGGGGGCGCGTCCAGGGGGGGGGGGGCGCCCCCCACCCTCGTGAGCAGGGTGTGGGCCCCCTGGCCTTCATATTTGGTGATGATTTTTCTTTATTTATTCTAAGGTAGTCCGTGGAGTTTCAGGACTTTTGGAGTTGCGCAGTATAGTCCTTCAATATTTGCTCCTTTTCCAGCCCAGAATTCCAGCTGCCGGCATTCTCCCTCTTCATGTAAACCTTGTAAAATAAGAGAGAATAGCCATAAGTATTGTGACATAATGTGAAATAACAGCCCATAATGCAATAAATATTGACATAAAAGCATGATGCAAAATGGACGTATCAACTCCCCCAAGCTTAGACCTCGCTTGTCCTCAAGCGAAAAGCCGATAACAATAAATATGTCCTCATGTTTAGAGGTAGAGGTGTCGATAAAAATAAAATACGGACATGAAGGCATCATGATTACTTCATAACAGCAACATATATAAATTTTGTCATATGATTACTTATGTTCTAGTGATGATCTTTTCACAAAGCCAAAATATGAATCAGAAACTTTATTGGGCACCAACAACTATAATCTCAGTCATTGAAGCAATTGCAATTTATCATAACATCGGAAAGAGTCTATGTCAGAGCTTAAAAGCAAGTCCACATACTCAACTATCACTTAGTCCTTCATAATTGCTAACACTCACGCGATACTTGTGGTTGCGGAGTTTTAATCGGACACAGAGAAAGATAGGGGCTTATAGTTTTGCCCCACAACCTTTTACCTCAAGGGTAATGTCAACAGTAATAATTCACGCTCCCCCACAACCAATTAGATATATATATCATGTTTTTTCCAACATGCTGAGCTTGCCAAAGGATAAAATGAAAAAAGGAAGGGTGAAGATCAGCGTGACTCTTGCATAATGTAGAGGATAATATTAAAAGATAGGCCCTTCGCAGAGGGAAGCAGAGGTTGTCATGCGCGTTTAGGGTTGATGCACAAAATCTTAATGCAAAAGAACGTCACTTTACATTGCCCCTTGTATGTGAACCTTTATTATGCAGTCCGTCGCTTTTATTTCATCCACAACAAGTTCGTGCAAAGTTTATTTTCTCCGCACTAATAAATCATGCATATTTAGAGAGCAATTTTTATTGCTTGCACCGATGACAACTTACTTGAAGGATCTTACTCAATCCATAGGTAGATATGGTGGACTCTCATGGCAAAACTGGTTTAAGGGTATTTGGAAGCACAAGTAGTATTTCTACTTAGTGCTGAGAATTGGCTAGCATGAGGGGGAAAGGCAAACTCAACACGGTAGAGGAACCATGACAACATACTTTATCTCAGATGTAAGAGAACATAACTCATTATGTTGTCTTCCTTGCTCAACAACAACTCTTTAGCATGTCATATTTTAATGAGTGCTCCCAATCATAAAAGATGTCAATGATAATATATCTATATGTGAAACCTCTCTTTCCTTATTACTTCCTATTAATTGCAACAATGACCAAAGCTATATTTGCCAACTCCCAACAACTTTAAATCATCATACTCTTTCTATGTGAAGTCATTACTTTCAATAAGATCAATATGAACTCTTGATTCTTTTTATTCTTTTTCTTCTAATCACCCAAGATCATGGAAAAATACTCAAGCCCTTGACTCAAAACTAATCTTTATTATATAGCTCACGGACTCGATTACAAAGAAGGATCATAAAGCAAAACTCAACACTAGATCATGCCATGACTTTATTCTACTAAATCAAGATACTACTAATAGGATCGAACTAAGAAAACGGTAAAGATAGGAGTTGTGATGGTGATACGATACCAGGGCACCTCCCCCAAGCTTGGCAGTTGCCAAGGGGAGTGCCCATACCCATGTGATTATGTCCTCGGAGGTGATGGAGGTGGTGATGATGACGGTGGATAATTGCACATCGAGCGTAAAAGTTCTCCAACTTGCCGATAATGTTCTTGAGCCCGGCAATATGATCCTTCAACAAAATATTCTATTGTGTAAGATACTTGTTTTGTATGCGGGCTAACTCAATCATCTGGAAGGCTTCAATCTCTGTTGGAGTGAAAAGGTTAGGTAAAGGTTGAGGGATGTCTTCTTCTTTCACCACCGGAGCTTGAACCTCCATAGCCTTCTTGATCCTTTCATCCTTGTTGATCTCTTCTGGTTCCCCTCTTTTCAACTCTATCTTCAATAGCTAGGCATCCTTGTCTTTGTTGTTGGAGGAGGGAGAAGTCATGGTGCTCTAAATCTGCAACAGAAATAGCTCAAAACAAAAACAAAGGATATTTGCGTTATACGAGAGTCAAAACCTTCAGGAGTATATATAATGAATTTTTACCGACCAAAATATGTATTGTGCAAGGAAACGGAGTCCGGAGGGTACATGAGGTGCTAACGAGGTAGGGGGGCGCGCCCTCCACCCTCGTGGAGGCCTCGTGTCCTCCCCAAACTGCTACTTATTTTTCTATTTTTCTAAATATTCCAAAACAGAGAAATATTGCCTTAAAAATTGTTTTGGAGTCGGTTTACTTACCGTACCACATACCTATTCCTTTTCGGAGTCTGGAACGTTCTGGAAAGTGTCCTTTATGTATTCCTCCGGGGTTACGGTTTCAATAATATTAGTTTTAACATTTATAGGATTACCTGAGATATAGTGTTTGATCCTTTGACCGTTCACCACCTTCGGATTTGTGCCCGCGAAGTTGTTGATTTTTATGGCACCGGAATGATAGACCTCCTCGATAATGTAAGGACCTTCCCATTTGGAGAGAAGTTTTCCTGCGAAAAATCTTAAACGAGAGTTGTATAGTAATACATAATCACCTACATTAAACTCACGCTTTTGTATCCTTTTGTCATGCCACCTTTTTGTTGGAAATATGCCCTAGAGGCAATAATAAATTAGTTATTATTATATTTCCTTGTTCATGATAATCGTTTATTATCCATGCTATAATTGTATTGATAGGAAACTCAGATACATGTGTGGGTACATAGACAACACCATGTCCCTAGTAAGCCTCTAGTTAACTAGCTCGTTTATCAATAGATGGTCATGATTTCCTGACCATGGACATTGGATGTCGTTGATAACGGGATCACATCATTGGAAGAATGATGTGATGGACAAGACCCAATCCTAAGCCTAGCACAAAGATCGTGTAGTTCGTATGCTAAAGCTTTTCTAATGTCAAGTATCTTTTCCTTAGACCATGAGATTGTGCAACTCCCGGATACCGTAGGAATGCTTTGGGTGTACCAAACGTCACAATGTAACTGGATGGCTATAAAGGTGCATTACAGGTATCTCCGAAAGTGTCTGTTGGGTTGGCACGAATCGAGACTGGGATTTGTCACTCCGTGTAAACGGAGAGGTATCTCTAGGCCCACTCGGTAGGACATCATCATAATGTGCACAATGTGACCAAGGGGTTGATCACGGGATGATGTGTTATGGAACGAGTAAAGAGACTTGCCAGTAACGAGATTGAACAAGGTATCGGGATACCGACGATCGAATCTCGGGCAAGTACAATGCCGCTAGACAAAGGGAATTGTATACGGGATCGATTGAGTCCTTGACATCGTGGTTCATTCGATGAGATCATCATGGAACATGTGGGAGCCAACATGGGTATCCAGATCCCGCTGTTGGTTATTAACCGGAGAACGTCTCGGTCATGTCTGCATGTCTCCCGAACCCGTAGGGTCTACACACTTAAGGTTCGGTGACGCTAGGGTTGTATGAATATGAGTATGCAGCAAACCGAATGTTGTTCGGAGTCCCGGATGATATCCTGGACGTCACGAGGAGTTCCGGAATGGTCCGGAGGTAAAGATTTATATATAGGAAGTCTTATTTTGGTCGCCGGAAAAGTTTCGCACTTTACCGGTATTGTATCGGGAGTGCCGAAAGGGGTCCGGGGGTCCACCGGGGGGTTCCACCTGCCCCGGGGGGCCACATGGGCTGTGGGGGTGCGCCTTGGCCTATATGGGCCAAGGGCACCAGCCCCAAGAGGCCCATGCGCCAAGGAGACTTGGGGAGGGGAGAGTCCTAAGAGGGGAAGGCACCTCCGAGGTGCCTTGGGGAGGATGGACTCCTCCCCCCTCTTGGCTGCACCCCTTCCTTGGAGGAAGGGGCAAGGCTGCGCCCTCCCCCCTCTCTTGCACCTATATAAAGGGAGGGGAGGGAGGGGTGGCCGGACCCTGAAGCCCTTGGCGCCTTCCCTTCCTGCTACACCTCCTCCTCCTCTCATAGTCGCTTAGCGAAGCCCTGCCGGAGTTCTGCTGCATCCACCACCACGCCGTCGTGCTGCTGGATCATCATCAACCTCTCCTTCCCCCTTGTTGGATCAAGAAGGAGGAGACGTCATCCGCTCCGTACCTGTGTTGAACGCGGAGGTGCTGTCCGTTCGGCACTAGGTCATCGGTGATTTGAATCACGATGAGTACGACTCCATCAACCCCGTTCACTTGAACGCTTCCGCACGCGATCTACAAGTGGTATGTAGATGCAATCACTCTCCCATGACTCATTGCTAGATGAACTCATAGATGGATCTTGGTGAAACCGTAGGAATTTTTTTTAATTTTCTACAACGTTCCCCAATAGTGGCATCATGAGCTAGGTCTATTGCGTAGATTCTTTGCACGAGTAGAACACAAAGTAGTTGTGGGCGTTGATCTTGTTCAATATGCTTACCGTTAATAGTCCAATCTTGTTTCGACGGTATTGTGGGATGAAGCGGCCCGGACCGACCTTACACGTACTCTTACGTGAGACAGGTTCCACCGACTGACATGCACTTGGTGCATAAGGTGGCTAGCGGGTGCCAGTCTCTCCCACTTTAGTCGGAACGGATTCGATGAAAAGGGTCCTTATGAAGGGTAAATAGCAATTGGCATATCACGTTGTGGTTTTGCGTAGGTAAGAAACGTTCTTGCTAGAAACCCATAGCAGCAACGTAAAACATGCAAACAACAATTAGAGGACGTCTAACTTGTTTTTGCAGGGTATGCTATGTGATGTGATATGGCCAAGAAGAATGTGATGAATGATATGTGATGTATGAGATTGATCATGTTCTTGTAATAGGAATCATGACTTGCATGTCGATGAGTATGACAACCGGCAGGAGCCATAGGAGTTGTCTTTATTTATTGTATGACCTGCGTGTCATTGAACAACGCCATGTAATTACTTTACTTTATTGCTAACCGGTAGCCATAGTAGTAGAAGTAATAAGTTGGCGAGACAACTTCATGAAGACACGATGATGGAGATCATGATGATGGAGATCATGGTGTCATGCCGGTGATGATGATGATCATGGAGCCCCGAAGATGGAGATCAAAAGGAGCAAAATGATATTGGCCATATCATGTCACTATTTGATTGCATGTGATGTTTATCATGTTATGCATCTTGTTTGGTTAGAACGACGGTAGTAAATAAGATGATCCCTTATTAAAATTTCAAGAAAGTGTCCCCCCTAACTGTGCACCGTTGCGAAAGTTCGTCGTTTCGAAGCACCACGTGATGATCGGGTGTGATAGATTCTTACGTTCACATACAACGGGTGTAAGCCAGATTTACACACGCGATACACTTAGGTTAACTTGACGAGCCTAGCATGTACAGACATGGCCTCGGAACACAAGAGACCGAAAGGTCGAGCATGAGTCGTATAGTAGATACGATCAACATGAAGATGTTCACCGATGATGACTAGTCCGTCTCACGTGATGATCGGACACGGCCTAGTTGACACGGATCATGTAATCACTTAGATGACTAGAGGGATGTCTGTCTGAGTGGGAGTTCATGAGATGAACTTAATTATCCTGAACATAGTCAAAAGATCTTTGCAAATTATGTCGTAAGCTCGCGCTTTAGTTCCACTGTTTAGATATGTTCCTAGAGAAAATATAGTTGAAAGTTGACAGTAGCGATTATGCGGACAGTAGAAAGCTTATGTCCTTAATGCACCGCTCAGTGTGCTGAACCCCAAACGTCGTTTGTGGATGTTACGAACATCAGACATACACGTTTTGATAACTACGTGATAGTTCAGTTAAACGGTTTAGAGTTGAGGCACCAAAGACGTTTTTCGAAACGTCGCGGAACATATGAGATGTTTCGAGGGCTGAAATTGGGATTTCAGGCTTGTGCCCACGTCAAGAGGTATAAGACCTCCGACGATTTTCTTAGCCTGCAAACTAAGGGAGAAAAGCTCAATCGTTGAGCTTGTGCTCAGATTGTCTGAGTGCAACAATCACTTGAATCAAGTGGGAGTTGATCTTCCAGATGAGATAGTGATGTTTCTCCAAAGTCATTGCCACCGAGATGCTAGTGCTTCGTGATGAACTATAACATGTCAGGGATAGATATGATGATCCTTGAAGTATTCACGATGTTTGACACCGTGAAAGTAGAAATCAAGAAGGAGCATCAATTGTTGATGGTTGGTGAAACCACTAGTTACAAGAAGGGCAAGGGCAAGAAGGGACACTTCATGAAACGGCAAATCAGTTGCTGCTCCAGTGAAGAAACCCAAGGTTGAACCCAAACCCGAGACTAAGTGCTTCTGTAATAAGGGGAACATCCACTGGAGCAGAATTACCCTAGATACTTGGTAGATAAGAAGGCTGGCAAGGTCGATAGAAGTATATTGGATATACATTATGTTAATGTGTACTTTACTAGTACTCCTAGTAGCACCAGGGTATTAGATACCGGTTCGGTTGCTAAGTGTTAGTAACTTGAAACAAAAGCTACGGAATAAACGGAGACTAGCTAAAGGTGAGCTGACGATACGTGTTGGAAGTGTTTCCAAGGTTGATATGATCAAGTATCGCACGCTCCCTCTACCATCGAGATTGGTGTTAAACCTAAATAATTGCAATTTGGTGTTTGCGTTGAGCATAGACATGATTGGATTATGTCTGTCGCAATACAGTTATTCATTTAAGGAGTATAATGGTTACTCTGTTGATTTGAATAATACCTTCAATGGTCTAGCACCTAAAAGGAATGGTTTATTGAATCTCGATCGTAGTGATACACATTTTCATGCCAAAAGATATAAGATAGTAACGATAGTACCACGTACTTGTGGCACTGCCATGTAAGTCATATTGGTATAAAACGCATGAAGAAGCTCCATGTTGATGGATTGGACTCACTCGTTTTTGAAAAGTTTGAGACATGCAAACCATGTCTATTGGTGTATACGCATGAAGAAACTCCATGCAGATGGATCGTTTGGACTCACTTGATTTTGAATCACTTGAGATATGCAAATCATACCACATGGGCAAGATGACTGAAAAGCCTCGGTTTCAGTAAGATGGAACAAGGTAGCAACCTGTTGGAAGTAACACATTTTGATGTGTGCAGTCTAATGAATGCTGAGGCATGCACTGAATATCGTTATGTTCTGACTTCACAGATGATTCGAGTAGATGTTGAGTATATTTACTTGATGAAACACAAAGTCTGAATTATTGAATGGTTCAAGTAATTTCAGAGTGAAGTTAAAGATCACTGTGACAAGAGGATAAAATGTCTATGATATGATCATAGAGATGAGTATCTGAGTTATGAGCTTTGGCACGCAATTTAGACACTATGGAAATTGTTTCACAATTAATACCGCTTGGAACACCATAGTATGATGGTGTGTCCGAACATCATAGTTGCACCCTATTGGATATGGTGCGTACCATGATGTCTCTTATCGAATTACCACTATCGTTCATGTGTTAGGCATTAGAGACAACCACACTCACTTTAATAGGGCACCACGTAATTCCGTTGAGACGACACTGTTTGAACTATGGTTTGGAGAAACCTAAGTTGTCATTTCTTAAAAGTTTGGGGCTGCGACGCTTATGTGAAAAAGTTTCATCGTGATAAGCTCGAACCCAAAACGGATAAATACATCTTCATAGGACACCCAAAATAGTTGGGTATACCTCCTATCTCAAGATCCGGAAGCAAAAGTAATTGTTTCTAGAAACAAGTCCTTTCTCGAAGAAAAGTTTCTCTCGAAAGAATTGAGTGGGAGAATGGTGGAGACTTGATGAGGTTATTGAACCATCACTTCAACTAGTGTGCAGCAGGGCACAGGAAGTTGTTCTTGTGGCGCCTACACCAATTGAAGTAGAAGCTTATGATAGTGATCATGAAGTTTCAGATCAACTCACTACCGTACCTCGTAGGGTGACAAGGATGCGTACTACTTCAGAGTGGTACAGTAATCATGTGTTGAAGGTCATGTTGCTAGACAACAATGAACCTACGAGCTATGGAGAAGCGATGGTGGGCCCGGATTCCAACAAATGGTTAAAAGCCATGAAATCCGAGATAGGATCCATGTATTAGAACAAAGCATGGACTTTAGTGGACTTGCCCGTTGATCGGCAAGCCATTGAGATAAATGGATCTTTAAGAAGAAGACGGACGTGGACGGTAATGTCACCGTCTATGAAGCTCGACTTGTGGCAAAGAGTTTTTCACGGGTTCAAGGAGTTGACTACGATGAGATTTTCTCATCCCTAGCGATGCTTAAATCCGTCGGAATCATGTTAGCATTAGCTGCATTTATGAAATCTGGCAGATGGATGTCAAAACGAGTTTCCTTACCAGTTTTGTAAGGAAAGGTTGTATGCGATACAATCAGAAAGTTTTTTTTCGATCCTAAGGATGCTAAAAGGTATGCTGGCTCCAGCGATCCTTCTAAGGACTGGAGTAAGCATCTCGGAGTTGGAATATACGCTTTGATGATATGATCAAAGATTTTGGGTTTATACAAAGTTTGTGAGAAACTTGTATTTCCAAAGAAGTGAGTGGGAGCACTATAGAATTTCTGATGAGTATATGTCATTGACATATTGATGATCAGAAATGATGTAGAATTTTCTGTAAAGCATATAGGGTTATTTGAAAAGTGTTTTTCAAGTGAAAACCTGGATTAAGCTACTTAAACATTGAGCATCAAGATCTATGAGGATAGATCAAAACCGCTTAATGGTACTTTCAAATGAGCACATACCTTGACATAATCTTGAAGGTGTTCAAGATGGATCAGTCAAAGAAGGAGTTCTTGCCTGAGTTGTAAGGTATGAAGTTAAGAGTTAAAGCTCGACCACGGCAGAAAAGAGAGAAAGGACGAAGGTCGTCCCCTATGCCTTAGACGTAGGCTCTACAGTATGCTATGCTGTGTACCGCACCGGAAGTGTGCCTTGCCATGAGTCAGTCAAGGGGTACAAGAATGATCCAGGAATGGATCATCGGACAGCGGTCAAAATTGTCCTTGGAGTAAATAAGGACATGTTTCTCGATTATGGAGGTGATAAAGAGTTCGGCGTAAAGGGTTACGTCGATGCAAGCTTTAACACCTATCCGAGTGACTCTGAGTAGCAAACCGGATACGTATAGTGGAGCAACCATTTGGAATAGCTCCAAGTGGAGCGTGGAAGTAGCATTTACAATATGACCTAGAAATTTGCAAAGCACACACAGATCTGAAAGGTTCAGATCCGTTGACTAAAAACCTCTCTCACAAGCAAAACATGATCAAACCCCAAAACTCGTTGAGTCTTTATCACATGATGATGTGAACTAGTTTAGTGACACTAGTAAACTCTTTGGATGTTGGTCACATGGCGATGTGACCTATCAGTGTTAATCACATGGCGATGTGAACTAGATTATTGACTCTAGTGCAAGTGGGAGACTGTTGGAAATATGCCCTAGAGGCAATAATAAATTAGTTATTATTATATTTCCTTGTTCATGATAATCGTTTATTATCCATGCTATAATTGTATTGATAGGAAACTCAGATACATGTGTGGGTACATAGACAACACCATGTCCCTAGTAAGCCTCTAGTTAACTAGCTCATTTATCAATAGATGGTCATGATTTCCTGACCATGGAATGATGTGATGGACAAGACCCAATCCTAAGCCTAGCACAAAGATCGTGTAATTCGTATGCTAAAGCTTTTCTAATGTCAAGTATCTTTTCCTTAGACCATGAGATTGTGCAACTCCCGGATACCATAGGAATGCTTTGGTGTACCAAACGTCACAATGTAACTGGGTGGCTATAAAGGTGCATTACAGGTATCTCCGAAAGTGTCTGTTGGGTTGGCACGAATCGAGACTGGGATTTGTCACTCCGTGTAAACGGAGAGGTATCTCTGGGCCCACTCGGTAGGACATCATCATAATGTGCACAATGTGACCAAGGGGTTGATCACGGGATGATGTGTTACGGAACGAGTAAAGAGACTTGCCGGTAACGAGATTGAACAAGGTATCGGGATACCGACGATCGAATCTCGGGCAAGTACAATGCCGCTAGACAAAGCGAATTGTATACGGGATCGATTGAGTCCTTGACATCGTGGTTCATCCAATGAGATCATCGTGGAACATGTGGGAGCCAACATGGGTATCCAGATCCCGCTGTTGGTTATTGACCGGAGAACGTCTCGGTCATGTCTGCATGTCTCCCGAACCCGTAGGGTCTACACACTTAAGGTTTAGTGACGCTAGGGTTGTATGAATATGAGTATGCAGCAAACCGAATGTTGTTCGGAGTCCCGGATGAGATCCCGGACGTCACGAGGAGTTCCGGAATGGTCCGGAGGTAAAGATTTATATATAGAAAGTCTTATTTTGGTCGCCGGAAAAGTTTCGCACTTTATCGGTATTGTACTGGGAGTGCCAAAAGGGGTCCGAGGGTCCACCGGGGGGGGGAGGGGGGTCCACCTGCCCCGGGGGGCCACATGGGCTGTGGGGGTGCGCCTTGGCCTATATGGGCCAAGGGCACCAGCCCCAAGAGGCCCATGCGCCAAGGAGACTTGGGGAGGGGAGAGTCCTAAGAGGGGAAGGCACCTCCGAGGTGCCTTGGGGATGATGGACTCCTCCCCCCCTCTTGGCCGCACCCCTTCCTTGGAGGAAGGGGCAAGGCTGCGCCATCCCCCCCTCTCTTCACCTATATAAAGGGAGGGGAGGGAGGGGTGGCCGGACCCTGAAGCCCTTGGCGCCTCCCCTTCCTGCTACACCTCCTCCTCCTCCCGTAGTCGCTTAGCGAAGCCCTGCCGGAGTTCTGCTGCATCCACCACCACGCCGTCGTGCTGCTGGATCATCATCAACCTCTCCTTCCCCCTTGCTAGATCAAGAAGGAGGAGACGTCATCCGCTCCGTACCTGTGTTGAACGCGGAGGTGCTATCCATTCGGCACTAGGTCATCGGTGATTTGAATCACGACGAGTACGACTCCATCAACCCCGTTCACTTGAACGCTTCCGCACGCGATCTACAAGTGGTATGTAGATGCAATCACTCTCCCATGACTCGTTGCTAGATGAACTCATAGATGGATCTTGGTGAAACCGTAGGAATTTTTTTTAATTTTCTACAACGTTCCCCAACACGTTTAACTTTTTCCTTAAACAACTTGGCATTTTCATAAGCTTGGGTTCTCCACTCATCAAGTGAGCTAATGTCAAATAACCTCTTCTCACCGGCAAGTTTGAAATCATAGTTCAGCTCCTTAATAGCCCAATATGCCTTATGTTCTAGTTTGAGAGGTAAATGACATGCTTTTCCATAAACCATTTTATACAGAGACATACCCATAGGATTTTTATATCCAGTTCTATAGGACCATAATGCGGTCATCCAATTTTTTGGACCAATTCTTTCTAGACCTATTGACAGTCTTTTGCAAAATTAATTCGAGCTCTCTATTGCTCAGTTCTACCTAACCACTAGACTGCGGGTGATATGGAGACGCAATCCTATGATTAACGTCGTATTTAGCAAGCATCTTACGGAAAGCACCATGAATAAAGTGTGAACCACCATCAGTTATTAAGTATCTAGGGACTCCAAACCTCGGAAAAATAACTTCCTTAAGCAGTTTAATAGAAGTGTTATGATCAGCACGACTATTTGGAATAGCTTCTACCCACTTAGTAACGTAATCAACAACAACTAGAATATGAGTGTAACCATTGGAGGCAAGAAAAGGTCCCATATAATCAAAGCCCCAAACATCAAATGGCTCAATAACAAGTGAATAATTCATAGGCATTTCTTGACGTCTACTAATATTACCAATTCTTTGACATTCATCGCAAGACAAAACAAACTTACGGGCATCCTTGAAGAGAGTAGGCCAATAAAAACTGGATTGCAATACCTTATGTGCAGTTCTATCTCCAGCGTGATGTCCTCCATAAGCTTCGGAGTGACACTTGCATAGGAACTGTTCCTGTTCATGCTCAGGTACACAACATCTAATAACACCATCTACTCCTTCTTTATAAAGATGTGGGTCATCCCAAAAGTAATGTCGCAAGTCATAGAAAAACTTTTTCTTTTGTTGGTATGTGAAGCTAGGCGGTATAAATTTAGCAACAATATAATTAGCATAATCAGCATACCACGGAGTGCTACGAGAAGTACTTATGACATTTAGTTGCTCATCAGGAAAGCTATCATCAATAGGTAGTGGGTCATCAAGAACATTCTCTAGCCTAGATAAGTTGTCTGCAACGGGATTCTCAGCTCCTTTTCTATCAACAATATGTAAATCAAATTCTTGAAGCAAGAGAACCCATCTAATGAGTCTAGGTTTTGCATCTTTCTTTTCCATAAGATATTTAATAGCAGCATGATCTGTATGAATAGTTACTCTAGAATCAACAATATAGGGTCTGAATTTATCACAAGCAAATACAACTGCTTTATCACACGCAAATACAACTGCTAAAAGTTCCTTTTTGGTAGTAGCATAATTTCTTTGAGCATTGTCTAGAGTCTTACTAGCATAATGGATAACATTCAATTTCTTATCAACTCTTTGCCATAGAACATCACCTACGGCATAATCACTAGCATCACACATAATTTCAAAGGGTAAATTCCAATCAGGTGGCTGAACAACAGGTGCAGAGACTAATGCTTTCTTAAGTATTTCAAACGCTTCTACACAATCATCATCAAAGACAAATGGTACATCTTTTTGTAATAAATTAGTCAGAGGCCGAGAGATTTTTGAGAAGTCCTTGATGAACCTCCTATAAAATCCGGCATGACCAAGGAAACTTCTTATACCTTTGATGTCCTTGGGACA
Organism: Triticum aestivum; assembly: GCF_018294505.1. Lineage (NCBI taxonomy): Eukaryota > Viridiplantae > Streptophyta > Magnoliopsida > Poales > Poaceae > Triticum > Triticum aestivum. The sequence goes on along the minus strand of NC_057801.1, from coordinate 684,767,685 downwards.
TGGCATCTTTTCAATAGCATCAACCTTGGCTTTATCAACTTCAATACCTCTTTCAGAAACTTTGTGCCCAAGACAATACCTTCATTAACCATAAAGTGGCACTTTTCCCAATTCAAGACAAGATTAGTTTCTTCACATCTCTGCAAAACTCGAGCGAGATTGCTCAAGCAATCATCAAAATAGGAACCATAGACGGAGAAGTCATCCATGAAACCTCCCAAATTTTCTCACAAAAGTCAGAGAATATAGCCATCATGCATCTTTGAAAGGTAGCAGGTGAAGGAAATATGCCCTAGAGGCAATAATAAAGTTATTATTTATTTCCTTATTTCATGATAAATGTTTATTATTCATGCTAGAATTGTATTAACCGGAAACATAATACATGTGTGAATACATAGACAAACATAGTGTCACTAGTATGCCTCTACTTGACTAGCTCGTGAATCAAAGATGGTTAAGTTTCCTAGCCATGGACAAAAGAGTTGTCATTTGATTAACGGGATCACATCATTAGGAGAATGATGTGGTTGACTTGACCCATTCCGTTAGCTTAGCACACGATCGTTTAGTATGTTGCTACTGCTTTCTTCATGACTTATACATGTTCCTGTGACTATGAGATTATGCAACTCCCGTTTACCAGAGGAACACTTTGTGTGCTACCAAACATCACAACGTAACTGGGTGATTATAAAGGTGTTCTACAGGTGTCTCCAAAGGTACATGTTGGGTTGGCGTATTTCGAGATTAGGTTTTGTCACTCCGATTGTCGGAGAGGTATCTCTGGGCCCTCTCGGTAATACACATCACTTAAGCCTTGCAAGCATTGCAACTAATGAGTTAGTTGTGGGATGATGTATTACGGAACGAGTAAAGAGACTTGCCGGTAACGAGATTGAACTAGGTATTGGATACCGACGATCGAATCTCGGGCAAGTAACATACCGATGACAAAGGGAACAACGTATGTTGTTATGCGGTTTGACCGATAAAGATCTTCGTAGAATATGTAGGAACCAATATGGACATCCAGGTTCCGCTATTGGTTATTGACCGAGAATAGTTCTAGGTCATGTCTACATAGTTCTCGAACCCGTAGGGTCCGCACGCTTAAGGTTTCGATGACAATTATATTATGAGTTTATGAGTTTTGATGTACCGAAGGAGTTCGGAGTCCCGGATGAGATCTGGGACATGACGAGGAGTCTCGAAAGGGTCGAGACATAAAGATCGATATATTGGACGACTATATTCGGAGTTCGGAAAGGTTCCGAGTGATTCGGGTATTTTTAGGAGTACCGGAGAGTTACGGGAATTCGCCGGGGAGTATATGGGCCTTATTGGGCCATACGGGAATAGAGGAGAGAGGCCGAAAGGAAGGAGGCGCGCAGCCCCCCTCTGGTCCGAATTGGACAAGGGGTGCGGCCCCCCTTTCCTTCCTCCTCCCCCCCTCTTTCCACCTTCTCCTACTCCAACAAGGGAGGTGGAATCCTACTAGGACTAGGGAGTCCTAGTAGGACTCCACACTTGGCGCGCCCCCTCCTAGGGCCGGCCACCTCCCCCCTTGCTCCTTTATATACGGGGGCAGGGGGCACCCCATGACACACAAGTTGATCTACGTGATCGTTCCTTAGCCGTGTGCGGTGCCCCCCTCCACCATATTCCACCTCGGTCATATCATCGCGAAGCTTAGGCGAAGCCCTGCGCCGGTAGAACGTCATCATCGTCACCACGCTGTCGTGCTGACGGAACTCATCCCCGACACTTTGCTGGATCAGAGTCCGGGGATCGTCATCGAGCTGAACGTGTGCTGAACTCGGAGGTGCCGTACGTTCGGTACTTGGATCGGTCAGATCGTGAAGACGTACCACTACATCAACCGCGTTGTCATAACGCTTCCGCTTACGGTCTACGAGGGTACATGGACAATACTCTCCTCTCTCGTTACTATGCCATCACCATGATCTTGCATGTGCGTAGGAAATTTTTTGAAATTACTACGTTACCCGACAGTGGCATCCGAGCCTAGGTTTTATGCGTTGATGTTATATGCACGAGTAGAACACAAATGAGTTGTGGGCGGTACAAGTCATACTGCTTACTAGCATGTCATACTTTGGTTCGGCGGTATTGTTGGATGAAGCGGCCCGGACCGACATTATGCGTACGCTTACGGAGACTGGTTCTACCGACGTGCTTTGCACACTGGTGGCTGGCGGGTGTCAGTTTCTCCAACTTTAGTTGAACCGAGTGTGGCTACACCCGGTCCTTGCGAAGGTTAAAACAACACTAACTTGACGAACTATCGTTGTGGTTTTGATGCGTAGGTAAGAACGGTTCTTGCTCAGCCCGTAGCAGCCACGTAAAACTTGCAACAACAAAGTAGAGGACGTCTAACTTGTTTTTGCAGGGCATGTTGTGATGTGATATGGTCAAGACGTGATGAGATATAAGTTGTTGTATGAGATGATCATGTTTTGTTGAAGTTATCGGCAACTGGCAGAAGCTCTATGGTTGTCTCTTTGTTGCATAAGATGCAAGTGCCAAATAATTGCTTTACTTTATCGCTATGCGATAGCAATAGTTGCAAGAGCAATAGTTGGCGAGACGACCATGTGACGACACATTGATATAGATCAAGATGATGAAGATCATGGTGTCGTGCCGGTGACGATAGAGATCATGACAGTACTTTGAAGATGGAGATCAAAGGCGCAAGATGATCATGGCCATATCATGTCACATATTTTGATTGCATATGATGTTTATCTGTTATACATCTTATTCTGTTTTGTTTGACGGTAGCATTATAAGATGATCTCTCACTAATTATCAAGAAGTGTTCTCCCTGAGTATGCACCGTTGCCAAAGTTCGTCGTGCCCAGACACCACGTGATGATCGGGTGTGATAAGCTCTACGTCCATCTACAACGGGTGCAAGCCAGTTTTGCACATGCGGAATACTCAGGTTAAACTTGACGAGCCTAGCATATGCATATATGGCCTCGGAACACGGAGACCGAAAGGTCGAGCGTGAATCATATAGTAGATATGATCAACATAATGATGTTCACCATTGGAAGCTACCCCATTTCACGTGATGATCGGTTATGGTTTAGTTGATTTGGATCACGTGATCACTTAGAGGATTAGAGGAATGTCTTTCTAAGTGGGAGTTCTTAAGTAATATGATTAATTGAACTTTAATTTATCATGAACTTAGTCCTGGTAGTATTTTGCAAATTATGTTGTAGATCAATAGCTCGCGTTGTCTTTCATATGTTTGTTTTGATATGTTCCTAGAGAAAATTTTGTTGAAAGATGTTAGTAGCAATGATGCAGATTGGATCCGTTATCTGAGGTTTATCCTCATTGCTGCACAGAAGAATTATGTCCTTGATGCACCGCTAGGTGACAAACCTATTGCAGGAGCAGATGCGGACGTTATGAACGTTTGGCTAGCTCAAAAAGATGACTACTTGATAGTTTAGTGCACCATGCTTAAACAGCTTAGAATCGGGACTTCAAAGACGTTTTGAACGTCATGGATCATATGAGATGTTCCAGGAATTGAAGTTAATATTTCAAGCAAATACCCGAGTTGAGAGATATAAAGTCTCCAACAAGTTCTATAGCTAAAAGATGGAGGAGAATCGCTCAACTAGTGAGCATGTGCTCAGATTGTCTGGGTACTACAATCGCTTGAATCAAGTGGGAGTTAATCTTCCAGATAAGATAGTGATTGATAGAGTTCTCTAGTCACCATCACCAAGTTAGTAGAACTTTGTGATGAACTACAGTATGCAAGGGATGACGAAAACGATTCCCGAGCTCTTCGTGATGTTGAAATCGACGAAGGTAGAAATCAAGAAAGAGCATCAAGTGTTGATGGTTGACAAGATCACTAGTTTCAAGAAAAGGGCAAAGGGAAAGAAAGGGAACTTCAAGTAGAATGGCAAACAAGTTGTCACTCCCGCAAAGAAGCCCAAAGCTGGACCAAAGCCTGAAACTGAGTGCTTACACTGCAAAGGAAATGGTCACTGGAAGCGGAGATGCCCTGAATATTTGGTGGATAAGTAGGATGGCAAAGTGAACAAGGGTATATTTGATATACATGTTATGGATGTGTGCCTTACTAGTGTTTATAGTAGCCCCTGAGTATTTGGTACTTGTTCGGTTGCTAAAGATTAGTAACTCGAAACAGGAGTTACAGAATAAAACAGAGACCAGTTGAAGGGGAAGTGACGATGAGTGTTGGAAGTAGTTCCAAGATTGATATGACCATCATCGCACACTCTTTATACTTTCGGGATTAGTGTTAAACCTAAATAAATGTTATTTGGCATTTGCATTAAGCATGAATATGATTTGATCATGTTTATTGCGATACGGTTATTCATTTAAAGTTAGAGAATAATTGTTATTCTGTTTACATGAATAAGACCTTCGATGGTCATACACCCAATGAAAATAGTTTGTTGGATCTCGATCGTAGTGATACACATATTCATAATATTGATGCCAAAAGATGCAAAGTTAATAATGATAGTGCAACTTATTTATGGCACTGCCATTTGGGTCATATCGGTATAAAGCGCATGAAGAAACTCCATAAAGATGGATTTTCGGAATCACTTGGTTATGAATCATTTGATGCTTGCGAACCGTGCCTTTGGGCTAGATGAGTAAAACTCCGTTCTTCGGAACAATGGAACGAGCAACAAACTTGTTGGAAATAATACATACTGATGTATGCAGACCAATGAGTATTAAGGCTCGCGGCAGGTATCGTTATTTTCTGACCTTCACAGATGATTTGAGCAGATATGGGTATATCTACTTGATGAAACATAAGTCTGAAATAGTTGAAAGGTTCAAAGAATTTCAGAGTGAAGTGGAAAAATTATCGTAACAAGAAAATAAAATTTCTGCGATCTGATCGCGGAGGCGAATATTTGAGTTACGAGTTTGGCCTTCAACTAAAACAATGTGGAATAGTTTCACAGCTCACGCCACCTGGAACACCACAACGTTATGGTGTGTCCGAACATCGTAACCGCACTTTATTGGATATGGCGCGATCTATGATGTCTCTTACTGATTTACCATTATCGTTTTGGGGTTATGCATTAGAGACAGCTGCATTCACGTTAAAAGGGCACCATATAAATCCGTTGAGATGACACCGCATGAACTATGGTTTAGCAGTAAACCTAAGCTGTCATTTCTTAAAAGTTTGGGGCTGCGATGCTTATGTGGAAAAGTTTCAACCTGATAAGCTCAAACCCAAATCGGAGAAGTGCGTCTTCATAGAATACCCAAAGGTAACTATTGGGTACACCTTCTATCACAGATCCGAAGGCCAGTTATTCGTTGCTAAGATGGATCCTTTCTAGAGAAGAAGTTTCTCTCGAAAGAAGTGAGTGGGAGGAAAGTAGAACTTGATGAGGTAATTGTACCTGCTCCCTTATTTTAAAGTAGTTCATCACGGAAATCTGTTCCTGTGACTACTACACCAATTAGTGAGGAAGTTAATGATGATCATGAAACTTCAGATTAAGTTACTACAGAACCTCGTAGGTCTTCCAGAGTAAGATCTGCACCAGAGTGGTACGGTAATCCTGTTTTGGAAGTGATGTTACTAGACCATGATGAACCTATGAACTATGAGGAAGCGATGATGAGCCCAGATTCCACGAAATGGCTTGAGGCCATAAAATCTGAGATATGATCCATGTATGAGAACAAAGTATGGACTTTGATTGACTTGCTCGATGATCAGCAAGCCATGTTAAATAAATGGATCTTCAAGAGGAAGACGGACACTGATAGTAGTGTTACTATCTACTAAGCTCGACTTGTTGCGAAAGGTTTTCAACAAGTTCAAGGTGTTGAATACGATGAGATTTTCTCACTCGTATCGAAGCTTAAGTCTGTCTGAATCATGTTAGCAATTGCCACATTTTATGAAATCTGGCAAATGGATGTCAAAACTGCATTCCTTAATGGATTTATTAAATAAGAGTTGTATATGATGCAACCAGAAGGTTTTGTCAATCCTAAAGGTGCTAACAAAATGTGCAAGCTCCAGCGATCTATCTATGGACTGGTGCAAGCATCTCGGAGTTGGAATATATGCTTTGATAAGTTGATCAAAGCAAAGCCTGTATTTACAAGAAAGTGAGTGGGAGCACTACATCATTTCTGATAAGTATATGTGAATGACATATTGTTGATGGGAAATAATGTAGAATTTTTCTGGAAAGCATAAATGAGTGTTTGAAAGGAGTTTTTCAAAGAAAGACCTTGGTGAAGCTGCTTACGCATTGAGCATCAAGACCTATAGAGATAGATCAAGACACTTGATAAGATTTTTCAAAGAGTACATACCTTGACAAGATTTTGAAGTAGTTCAAAATGGAACAGTCAAAGAAAGAGTTCTTGCCTGTGTTGCAAGGTGTGAAGTTGAGTAAGACTCAAAACCCGACCATGGCAGAAAATAGAAAAGAATGAATAGTCATTCCCTATGCCTCAGTCATAGGTTCTATAAAGTATGCTATGCTGTGTACTAGACCTATTGTATACCTTGCTCTGAGTTTGGCAAAGGAATACAATTTTGATCTAAAAGTAGATCACTAGAACAGCGGTCAAGAATATCCTTAGTGAGGACTAAGGAGATGTTTCTCGATTATGGAGGTGATAAAAGAGCCAGTCGTAAAAAGTTACAATGATGCAAGCTTTTACACCAATCCAGATGACTCTAAGTCTCAATCTGGATACATATTGAAAGTGGGAGCAATTAGCTAGAGTAGCTCCGTGCAGAGCATTGTGGACATAGAATATTTGCAAAATACATACGGCTCTGAATGTGACAGACCCATTGACTAAACTTCTCTCATGAGCAAAACATGATCATACTTTAGTACTCTTTGGGTGTTAATCACATAGCCATGTGAACTAGATTATTGACTCTAGTAAACCCTTTTGGCGTTGATCGCATGACGATGTGAACTATGGGTATTAATCACATACAGATGTGAATATTGGTGTTAAATCACATGGTGATGTGAACTAGATTATTGACTCTAGTGCAAGTGGGAGACTGAAGGAAATATGCCCTAGAGGCAATAATAAAGTTATTATTTATTTCCTTATTTCATGATAAATGTTTATTATTCATGCTAGAATTGTATTAACCGGAAACATAATACATGTGTGAATACATAGACAAACATAGTGTCACTAGTATGCCTCTACTTGACTAGCTCGTGAATCAAAGATGGTTAAGTTTCCTAGCCATGGACAAAAGAGTTGTCATTTGATTAACGGGATCACATCATTAGGAGAATGATGTGGTTGACTTGACCCATTCCGTTAGCTTAGCACACGATCGTTTAGTATGTTGCTACTGCTTTCTTCATGACTTATACATGTTCCTGTGACTATGAGATTATGCAACTCCCGTTTACCAGAGGAACACTTTGTGTGCTACCAAACGTCACAACGTAACTGGGTGATTATAAAGGTGATCTACAGGTGTCTCCAAAGGTACATGTTGGGTTGGCGTATTTCGAGATTAGGTTTTGTCACTCCGATTGTCGGAGAGGTATCTCTAGGCCCTCTCGGTAATACACATCACTTAAGCCTTGCAAGCATTGCAACTAATGAGTTAGTTGTGGGATGATGTACTACGGAACGAGTAAAGAGACTTGCCGGTAACGAGATTGAACTAGGTATTGGATACCGACGATCGAATCTCGGGCAAGTAACATACCGATGACAAAGGGAAAAACGTATGTTGTTATGCGGTTTGACCGATAAAGATCTTCGTAGAATATGTAGGAACCAATATGGACATCCAGGTTCCGCTATTGGTTATTGACCGAGAATAGTTCTAGGTCATGTCTACATAGTTCTCGAACCCGTAGGGTCCGCACGCTTAAGGTTTCGATGATAGTTATATTATGAGTTTATGAGTTTTGATGTACCGAAGGAGTTTGGAGTCCCGGATGAGATCGGGGACATGACGAGGAGTCTCTAAATGGTCGAGACGTAAAGATCGATATATTGGACGACTATATTCGGAGTTCGGAAAGGTTCCGAGTGATTCGGGTATTTTTAGGAGTACGGGAGAGTTACGGGAATTCGCCGGGGAGTATATGGGCCTTATTGGGCCATACGGGAATAGAGGAGAGAGGCCGAAAGGAAGGAGGCGCGCAGCCCCCCTCTGGTCCGAATTGGACAAGGGGTGCGGCCCCCCTTTCCTTCCTCCTCTCCCCCTCTTTCCCCCTTCTCCTACTCCAACAAGGGAGGTGGAATCCTACTAGGACTAGGGAGTCCTAGTAGGACTCCACACTTGGCGCGCCCCCTCCTAGGGCCGGCCACCTCCCCCCTTGCTCCTTTATATACGGGGGTAGGGGGACACCCCATGACACACAAGTTGATCTACGTGATCGTTCCTTAGCCATGTGCGGTGCCCCCCTCCACCATATTCCACCTCGGTCATATCGTCGCGAAGCTTAGGCGAAGCCCTGCGCCGGTAGAACATCATCATCGTCACCACGCCGTCGTGCTGACGGAACTCATCCCCGACACTTTGCTGGATCAGAGTCCGGGGATCGTCATTGAGCTGAACGTGTGCTGAACTCGGAGGTGTCGTACGTTCGGTACTTGGATCAGTCAGATCGTGAAGACGTACGACTACATCAACCGCGTTGTCATAACGCTTCCGCTTACGGTCTACGAGGGTACATGGACAATACTCTCCTCTCTTGTTGCTATGCCATCACCATGATCTTGCATGTGCGTAGGAATTTTTTTGAAATTACTACGTTACCCAACAGCAGGTGCATTACATAAACCAAAAGGCATACGTCTATAAGCAAAAGTACCAAAAGGGCATGTAAAAGTAGTCTTTGATTGATCTTTAGCCGACACAGGTATTTGAGAAAAACCAGAGTAACCATCTAGGAAGCAATAATGTGTATGTTTGCATAGTCTTTCTAGCATTTGATCAATAAAAGGTAAGGGGTAATGATCTTTCTTAGTAACCTTATTTAATTTGCAGAAATCAATTACCATCCTATAACCTATGATAATTCTTTGCGGAATCAATTCATCTTTATCATTAGGGACAACAGTAATACCTCCCTTCTTAGGGACACAATGGACAGGACTTACCCACTGGCTATCAGCAACTGGATAAATTATACCTGCCTCCAGAAGCTTGAGTATTTCTTTTCTTACCACTTCTTTTATTTTAGGATTCAAACGTCGTTGAGGATCACAAACTGGTTTGCCATCAGCTTCCAAATTTATTTTATGTTGACATAGAGTGGGACTGATGCCCTTAAGATCATCCAGAGTATATCCAATAGCGGCACGATGCTTCTTCAGAGTTTTCAATAATCTTTCTTCTTCATGCTCTGAAAGGTTAGTGCTAATAATAACAGGATATATTTTCTTTTCATCAAGATAAGCATATTTAAGATTATCAGGCAACGGTTTAAGCTCAAATATGGGATCACCCTTGGGTGGAGGGGGATCCCCTAGGATTTCAACAGGAAAATTGTATTGCAGAATAGGTTCCTGTTTAAAGAATACTTCATCTATTTCCCTTCTTTCATTCATGAACATATCATTTTCATGGTCTAGCAAATAGTGTTCTAAAGGATCACTGGGAGGTACATCAATAGAAGCAAGACCAATAATTTCATCCTTACTAGGCAATTCTTCCTCACGATGTTGTTTACTAAATTTAGAGAAATTAAACTCATGGACCATATCGTCCAAGCCAACAGTAACAACATTCTTTTTGCAGTCTATCTTAGCATTAATAGTATGCAAGAAGGGTCTACCAAATATAATGGGACAAAAGCTATCTTGTGGAGAACCAAGAACAAGAAAACCAACGGGATATTTGATTTTCCCACACAAGACTTCAACATCTCTAACAATTCCCATTGGAGATATAGTATCTCTACTGGCAAGTTTAATTGTAACATCAATATCTTCTAACTCAGCAGGTGCAATATCATGCATAATTTCTTTGTACAAGTCAATGGGTATAACACTAGCACTAGCACCCATATCACATAAGCCATGATAACAATGATCTCCTATTTTAACAGAAATAACAGGCACGCCTACCACATGTCTATTTTTATCTCTATCACAGGGTTTAGCAATTCTAGCAGTTTCACCAGTGAATTGAATAACATGCCCATCAATATTATCAGACAAGAGATCTTTAACAATAGTAATATTGGGTTCTACTCTGACTTGCTGAGGGGGTGTATAAGTCCTAATATTGCTTTTACGAACAACAATTGAAGCTTTAGCATGATTCTTCATTCTAACAGGGAAAGGGGGTTTCTCAACATAAGAAGTAGGAACAATAGGATCATTATAAGTGACAGTCTTTTCTTCAACTTTAATAGGTGCAGCTACTTTTACTTCTATGGGAGGATGATATTTAAACCACTTCTCCTTCGGGAGATCAACATAAGTAGCAAAAGATTCACATAAAGAAGCTACTATCTCAGAGTCAAGTCCATATTTAGTGCTAAACTTACGGAAAATATCGGTATCCATAAAAGATTTAACACAATCAAACTTAGGCGTCATACCTGACTCCTTACCTTTGTCGAGGTCCCAATCTTCAGAGTTGCGTTTAATTCTATCCAAATTCAATAGACTTCATCATAAAAGAGCCATCACAAGAAGTATCGAGCATGGTGCGATTATTATCAGAAAGCCGAGCATAAAAATTCTGGAGAATTGTCAATTTTGAGAGCTCATGATTGGGGCATGAATATAACATTGATTTAAGCCTCCCCCAAGCTTGAGCGATGCTTTCTCCTTTGCGAGGCCAAAAATTATATATATAATTGCGATCACGATGAACAAGATGCATAGGGTAATACTTTTGATGAAATTCCAATTTCAATCTTTTATAGTTCCATGATCTCGTATCATCACATAGCCTATACCATGTCAATGCGTCTCCCTCCAAAGATAAAGGGAAAGCCTTCCTCTTAACGGCATTATCGGTTATACCTGCAAGCTTAAATAGTCCACAAATATCATCCACAAAGAGTAGATGTTCGTCAGGATGCTTTGTTCCATCTCCTGCGAAAGTGTTAGCTAGCAGTTTTTCCATCATACCCGAAGGAATCTGAAAAGCAGTTTCATTTTCAATAGATTCAGTAGGTTCAGTAGGTTGAGGAGCAACTCTTGGATCAACTGGACGGGGTGAAGATACCCCGAACAAGCCCCTCAAGCAATTACTTTCCATGGTAACAAGTGACAGAAAATTTCAGCACACTAAATAAATTTTTCCTTACCAAATTCCACCTACCAAAGGCGCTTCACTCCCCGGCAACGGCGCCAGAAAAGAGTCTTGATGACCCACAAGTATAGGGGATCTATCGTAGTCCTTTCGATAAGTAAGAGCGTCGAACCCAATGAGGAGCAGAAGGAAATAATAAGCGGTTTTCAGCAAGGTATTCTCTGCAAGTACTGAAATAAGTGGTAACAGATAGTTTTGTGATAGGATAAATTGTAACGAGCAACAAGTAACAAAAGTAAATAAAGTGCAACAAGGTGGCCCAATCCTTTTTGTAGCAAAGGACAAGCCTGGACAAACTCTTATAATAGGAAAAGCGCTCCCGAGGACACATGGGAATATCGCCAAGCTAGTTTTCATCACGCTCATATGATTCGCGTTCGGTACTTTGATAATTTTATATGTGGGTGGACCGGTGCTTGGATACTGCCCTTACTTGGACAAGCATCCCACTTATGATTAACCTCTATTGCAAGCATCCGCAACTACAACAAAAGTATTAAGGTAAACCTAACCATAGCATGAAACATATGGATCCAAATCGCCCCTTACGAAGTAACGCATAAACTAGGGTTTAAGCTTCTGTCACTCTAGCAACCCATCATCTACTTATTACTTCCCAATGCCTTCCTCTAGGCCCAAATAATGGTGAAGTGTTATGTAGTCGACGTTCACATAACACCACTAGAGGTTAGACAACATACATCTTATCAAAATATCGAACGAATACCAAATTCACATGACTACTAATAGCAAGACTTCTCCCTTGTCCCGAGGAACAAACGTAACTACTCACAAAGCATAGTCATGTTCATAATCAGAGGGGTAATATTGTGCATAAAGGATCTGAACATATGATCTTCCACCAAATAAACCAACTAGCATCAACTACAAGGAGTAATCAACACTACTAGCAACCTACTAGCACCAATCCCGGACTTGGAGACAAGAATTGGATACAAGAGATGAACTAGGGTGTGGAGATGAGAGGGTGCTGGTGAAGATGTTGATCGAGATTGCCCTCTCCCGATGAGAGGAGCGTTGGTGATGACGATGGTGATGATTTCCCCCTCCCGGAGGGAAGTGTCCCCGGCAGAACAGCTCTGCAGGAGCCCTAGATTGGTTCCGCCAAGGTTCCGCCTCGTGGCGGCGGAGTCTCGTCCCGAAAGGTTCTCTGCTATTTTTTTCTCATCGAAAGACTTCATATGGGAGAAGATGGACGTCGGAGATCCACCAGGGGGCCCACGAGGTAGGGGGGCGCGCCCAGGGGGGACGCCCCCACCCTCATGAGCAGGGTGTGGGCCCCCTGGCCTTCATCTTTGGTGACGATTTTTCTTTATTTATTCTAAGGTATTCCGTGAAGTTTCAGGACTTTTGGAGTTGCGCAGAATAGTCCTTCAATATTTGCTCCTTTTCCAGCCCAGAATTCCAGCTGCCGGGATTCTCCCTCTTCATGTAAACCTTGTAAAATAAGAGAGAATAGCCATAAGTATTGTGACATAACGTGAAATAATAGCCCATAATGCAATAAATATTGACATAAAAGCATGATGCAAAATGGACGTATCACACGCCCACTCTAATTCCATCCAATGTATACCACACTTTGGTAGAAGTTAAGCGCTTAAGCAGCTCCAGAAGCTGCAGAGAGGTGAAAGCTGGAAAGCCAATAGCCAGAATTCTTTTGGCAATAGTGGAATAGCCAGCTAATACTGGTGCAAGCTCAGGTATCGAGCAACACTACCTAGTAACCATACCATACCATACATCTAATAAACAGAGGATGACATTGCCAATAAAGGATTGGTAATTCCTATCAGAAGAAGAATTAGAGGAATTGAAGCAATCATAAAAGCAGGAAATTGCAATGCCTTCTCCACCCCGTGTTGATAAAACAATTGTATTTAGCACGCCTCAAGCCTCCTTCCTCGGGTAGGTCCCGCGTATGACCCAACCCATCTCCCCGAAGGCAGGCAGGTTCAGAAATAGCTTGCGCAGAAGCGAGAACCCCAGGTCCATATCTAAAAAAATATGTAGTTTTTGTAAGCGAGCTGAGGAATAAAAGTAAGAAAGATCTGCAAGAGAAGAAAGGACATGGGAAAGAAGAAAGAACCGAACCCTATAGTTGTACATAATTCCGTTTGTCCGCTTTCCATTTCGACCACTCGCTCCTATGTATGAAGAATGGCTCTTCCTTGTCTTCATCTTTTCCAATCGACTGCCTTCGGGCGGATCCACGCACGAATATCGAGTCAGTCTAGTGGCTCATGCTGCTTAATAGTGGAGGCGGGTAACAACTGCTATTTCTTCTCGATCGAGTAGCCACCGCATAAATTGGTAAGCTTCCCACGCCAAAGCTAGTCTTCCTTGCTTTCCCAACAAACAATAAGACCCATAGCATGTGCACCAGGATGGTCTTTCTATCCCTATCTATTCTCACCGAACTAGACCTCTCATACCCGGCTACAGGAGAGGTAACTACCTCTGATTGATTTTATTCGTCATAAATGATTTCCGCTGACTCAAGCATAGCCAAGCCATTAAGCTAATATCTCCCTTGCCATTAATTCAACAAGGCTTCCGAGAAAGGCATGTTACGAACCTAAGAACACCTACCCACCTATTAACTTTTTGAATTCTTAGTTTTGGACGTTAAGGAATGAGTGGAATGAATAGACGACGTACTCTCTCTAATCGGTGCAGCCTGCTGAGTGCCCTTACTCTTGGTCATAGGCTTCAGAGAGTCTGGAACTACGGCTATGGGAAAGTTCGCTATGGAAGGAAAGCATTTCACTACCTCACATCTGGTAAGTGTAGCAAGTCCAAATCCCTCATCTCATACGTTTCCCTCCACCTCCTCCGCTGGCCTCATAAGCCTCGTGACCAGTAGGCAATGATCTGACTTGGGCGACGGAATGTGTTTTACAATAAGTTCCAACGTTTGAGTAAGTGAACTTGCTTCTTCACTTAGGGCTAGTTTGGTTCATGTCCTCGTCATGATGTGCCTGGCCTGGAGCTTGCCTGGGTTTACAAGGAAGCAGTTTGTTTACTGTCCTGGAACTGACGAGGGTTGCTTGGCCTGGGAACTTGGGCGCCATGGTTAGCCTGGTCCAGGCAGGCCGAGGCGACCCCAGGCGTCCAGTTTCAAGCGCCTGGGAAGCCGACATGGCTGCTAATCGTTGCCTGGCAACTACTAACCACAAAACGACAGAGCTCCAACATCCATGGTATGTCAGCGTATAGTGCAGATTCCTTTCTAACCCACCTAACTAATATTCTAAAGGCCAGGCTTCATCCAAACAAGTTCTCTTCAGGCGTGCCTGACCAGGCAAGAATTGCTAGCTTTTTATGTCCACGCCAGGCAGCATTTTTCCCCAGGCATCAAGCCGTGGACATGAACCAAACTAGCCGTTAATGCTAGCTTTCCGTCTTGCCTTTGCTGGGCCTACGATAGGCTGTACTCCAATAAGAAATAAGATTGTACATGAAGGTTGGTGAAAAGCAAAAGAAGCAATTGGTTCTCAAATGCCGTGATGTCACCTAGCTTTATTCTATATTTCTCATTCTATTGGTATGTATAGTGTCTTTCATCTGCTTTTTCATTCATTCTGCCCACAACAGTTAGGTATTATGACAAAAGGAACCAGCATGTTGCTCCTTAATCTACAGATAGAGAAGAGGGCACATCTCTTTTTCTAGAAGCCGGTCTATGTTCTTATTCTTAATCGAATTCTAAAGAAACATCGGTTTCAAATCACTTCCATTGGGCTGAGCGGGTCATATATGCCTTTTGGCTTTCACCTATGTTATGTATTCTCTCACAATCACTCCTAGCAATAAGTGAAAAGGCGGATATCGATACTGTCCCACACCTCCTCTTTCGTGTCTACTTCTCCATTCTAATTTCTGACTGGTTCACGCCTGCTTGTGTATTGGTTATAACCTCTGTACTGTATTTTGTTTGGCTTAAATTGCCAAATGGCGAGACCAGACCCCATGAAGCTTCTAAGTCTGATGTTGATTTGCAAGAATCAGATTTACCAACGGGAAGAATGCTTAGTGTATCCGCGGTGGGTGAATCTTAGGAAACTCGCCTTGTCCGAACAAAAGCGGGAGGTAGGTAGGTGGTAGTTAGCAGGATTCCTTCGGGGAGCTGCTTCTTCCTCTGGATTCCCTTCTTCTATAGACAGACCCCCGACTAGGGCAGCAACGTTTTAAAGAAATACAAACAGTTTGGTTTTTAGTGAGCCCGCTTCTTAGTGATAGGTTTCTAAAGTATCTATCGCTATGTGCCCCTCCCCGGAAAAAAACAAATAGGCTCGGGCAATTATCAGCTTAGGGACAGCAAGCGGATAGTAGATCTGGCTCCATCCCTGGAATCCACTGTAACTAATAGAATCTTGTACGAGAGACCCGCAAATAAATAAGGAAACCCGCTTAAAACACTTTTTAAGTAGAAGCTGAGCCATTACCTGCTATCCAAAGACCCCACCTATAATGTAAAGATAGCTCTGTCAACCAACGTTGTTTTATAGATCCAACCTTACCAGATGGTGTTTCTCTTATCTTCCCCTGAATGGGTTACTTAACCCTAGCTATACAGGTGGGGCACAAGAGACGGTACCAAGAGCTGGAGAAGCACCTGGCCCTGTACCTGTGCTGATTGAGTTCGAGAGCACCGGTATTTATTGCATTAGGACAGGTCTTGCATTGCTAGAGCTTTTAGGAAGACGAGTAGCTCTCGAGTACGTTTCTGTTTCAGCCACTCCAAATGAGCGCGTTTCACCATGCTCCACCAATTATTCCAAACTGGCATCCTTTCCTAAACTCAATGAACTAATTGAGAATTCTTCCCTGCCTGGGTGTGCCCTTAATGAATTGATCCGTTGGCGGCTATAGCGAGATCTAGGTCAGAGTCTATCTCCCCATCCCTCCGGTGAGGTAGCAATGAGCTATCAAACGCCAATAGAGGACAGATCCTGTTGTCCATTTGTTTCAGCACCACAATCTTTGTTCATTCCTACAGCATCTAAATCAGCACTTGGAGCGGTTCCAGATGCACTTTCAGGTGAAGTCACATCAGACGTTTTCGAGGATGTTCTTGCACATTGTTGGGGTATCGAAACCCGTGAAACCGAGGCTACTGCCATTACAATTTGATCGAAGGGATGGCATTAGGTAGACAACAACCTCTCCTTAGCGCCGCCTTGATGGCTTTGTGAATGAAATTCGAGTAGATGTTGTTTCATCCCGCGTATGTCTAGAATCTTGTTAGGATTCGTCTATTCCAGGTCAGGAAAGAGCTTCTGTAAACTACCGTGATAAGCATAGCCTTCGCCCCGCAGAGTGCTATATCAATGGTTCACCAGGCTCAATTCATTAATGGCTTAGGGACGGTCTTCAGTAAGTCAATCACCATCAGGTGGGGGGGAAAGCCCTACGTCAAGGTCAATGGATTCACCTACCCCAGTCTCAGAACTTTCTAGACTTTCTTACCTGTGTTCTTCTCAACTAAGAGAAGGGCGTGCATCTACAACAGTGGTATTATCTTCCTTTTTCTTTTTGCATCTTTGAATCCTGGTGTGTTGGTTAGTACCGAAGCCTCTTGGCTAGTACAGAGTTGTGGTTTGATATAGCTACTAGAGAACCCGGAGGCACTCTCTGAAAATAAGTATTCTTCATATGACATGTGAATAGACAACTCCTAGTATGCTCATTTCATTCCTCTTGGACCTAGATCTTCACTTTCAAAAGTGCAGAATTGATGTATGAAAGGCATTTCAAAGGAACAGAGGGTCCATCTTTGAAGTGAGAGACAATTGGTTTCAACTGTGTCGTAGGGGTTGTATTCTTAGACCTGCCAGGTGGGAGGAACCACCGTCCTGGGTATTGAGCATGTGAATCATGTTATTTTGTAGGAATAGAGATTCTCAGCCATCATCTCTTGTTCACCCTTGGCCATGTCTCCTTCCGAGAATGAGTTGGTTTGGGGAGATCATTAGGTTACTGAGATCGAAGTAGTGAGGCTGCTTGAGTGCCATCGAAACCCATTTGAAATTGCAATGACATATTGAAGTAGTAGTTCGTTCAGCACCTGATTAGGTATCTGGAAATAGTTCCTTAGCTCTTTTCTAGTTCGTTAATGACCTTAGCGGTTGAAATGGAATTGGATCCCGGCTTGTTAGTTAATAGAATCTAAATGAGATTGAATGGAAATGTTGGTAAACCAAGGGGTGCATCATACTTTTCAATAGATGTTGGGGTTCCTAAACAATAAGGATACTCTTTTCATAGAACAAGGCCTGCCAATCGGTCTCCTAGGCTATAATCCAAGGGATAGCTTAACATGCATCTCCTAGATGGAAGTGTGCGACAATAACTTTGAGCTCTTGTAGTCTTTGATCCTTGATCTGAAGAGGTAGGTAGCTATGATAAAGAAGCCAAGGGATGAAGTGATTGTGGTTGGCGTGCCACATGGAAACTAGATAGGTGGAAGCTATTTTAGACGACCTTGCGGGTCATCCTAACATTGAAATGAAGCTATTCGAGCAGACAGTGGATAAAGCTATGAATGGGGGTAGCTTTACGAGGCATAATGCCGGTGTGCACTTTTCTTTTCTCAAACTGTGGTTGATCCTCTCTAAATCAGAGGTCAACATTTCTTTGCAATGAACGTTTATTAGGTCTGGAAAACCTTGTTAGGTGCACTCGTAGGTGATCTCAAAGCGAGGATTCATGCGTTCTTTCTTCTCAAGAAGACGGAATGATTGCTCAGTATGATATAGATTCTTAGCCAGGGGTTTGGTAGCTTATGCCCCCTAGTTTGCAATGTAGAGCAGAAATGGTTGAAATGGCTCCCATTGTGTGTGGGAATTCTTCCAAATGTGCATGTCCTGGCGACTGACAGGATGCCCCTGCGAGTGCTATTCCATGTGCTGGAAAACCTCTTTGGCACATCTTTCGCGATCTGTTTAACAACACTTTAGTGACTCATGTCTTCCATGGCTTAAACATGCTTATTATACTAGAAACAATGGAATACCTAATGTTGGATATAGGTGAGGTGGGACTTAAGAATGCCTTGTCTAGAACATCTCTTCAAAGCAAGAATTAGCATATAGAAAGGAAGCAGCATTTCCTTTCAGCTGCTTTTAAAAAGTCCCCGGGGATATAGCCCACTTCTCATTTCTCAACACCAGCTTCTCTTCTCTTTTCTTAAGTATAAGAGGGATATGTACTTATTCCTGGCCGGCGATATCATTGCTGCTCCCCGCCTAATGCGGATCATTGTGCAATGCTTATGTGAAATCTCAATCCAAAACTTATTCATTTCGTTGGAAAAACCGACACTGACGTCAAGATCAGTCTCCTTTCCTTTCTCTTTTCAGGAGCAGAGCTGAAAAAGATGGGGAGTAACGATGCATCCTTTTTTTCTCCCGGATTCCATGGACGGAATGATTGTTGAATTTAACCCTTCGTCGTCATACCCAAATTCGGCCAATTCCCCAGCTTTGAGCGTTTCAAGTGTTAGTTCGAATTACATGGAGTTTGAGGAAGAAATCAATTCCCCTCCTCCCCCTAATCCAAACCCTTATTCCCAGATTTCTTATTTCATCGCCGCTAATGCAAATCTGGATTACTTTTATCAAATGCAGATTTCTTATCAAATGTAGATGTATTTACTATTTCATTTTACTTATTTGAGCGGCCAGCCGATTTTGCCTATTACGTTTTTTCCTATGTATGTTCATTTTTTATGTCTTTTTATATGCGGTTTTGGTATTTTCCGTTCTAAGCAAACTCTATTTCGCCATTTTGTCTTTAATTGAACTAGTATAAGCTCTGTATTTCTAACTCTACCCTTTCTGGCTCCGTATTTCTAACTCTACTCTACTCTTTCTGGCTCCGTATTTCTAACTCTACTCTTTCTGGCTCCGTATTTCTAACTTTACTCTTTCTGGCTCCGTATTTCTAACTCTACTCTTTCTGGCTCCGTATTTCTAGCTCGAATTGGATTTTGTGTCGGCTGGCCGGCAGGACCGCCAGCCCGCAGATGTAGGGAGGTCTCCTCTTGAACTGAGAAATCAAAGTCGCGATCAGATAGGTATCTATCCGGACGAAAATCCAGAAAGCGCTGGTTCAATCCCGACTCGTGACACGCGAGGTATGCTCGCTAGCAGAAAAAAGGAAAGGGAAAGATGTAATATGCGTTTATGTAGCTATCGGTCAAAGAGCATCCTCCGTGGCTCCCCATACCAACATCTCAGCTGGTCGCTCCAGCTGCAAGCTTGGAAGGAGATCCTCCACGGTATGTATGTTTTTTCACACATAAACTTACTTACTTTGTTATGGTTTTCCACTTTTTACTTTTTTTAACACATTTTTATTAACATGCCATATGTTTCATCTTATGTTCTAGACGGAACAGAATGCAAAATAAGGTATGCCATCTTGCAGACATATCTCGAATGTCTAATTATTTTTGATTGATGTATAATGTGGACATACATGTATTAAACCACTACTCTAACTGCTAGAATAAGGTTTTTACTTCCTGTTGTGACCACATCCGCGCAACCAATCGGTGATGCCGCTAGCACGATCGCAGCAAACTGTGCTTGACGAGCGTCGTTTTGACTTATTTATTAGCTAGATTCTTCATTTGTTTTTAGTTTATGTTGTGATGGAACGCTAAATTATCTATCCTTGAGTGTGATTGATATGTACTGACATTACGTTTGTTTCATACCTCCTATATCTTCACCTCGTACATTTATTATATTTACTGCAAATTGAAATCTGCGTTACCTACTTGCTTGCGATGACAACAAGCAAAGATTTGCTTGTATAGTAAATCATTCATATACTTATTTATAATCAACACTTTTCTGCAAGAATTAACTTTATGCAAATAACTGAACGCCAAATGGAACATTTATTGGCCATAGAGAAACACGTGGGCTCAGTTGGTGAGGACTCAAGAGGCCAAGGATGAAAGGTAGCCATGTTGACAACGTGATCGGGAAAGGCGCGAGGCTTGCGAGTATTATCCCGTGTGCGAGTAATCATAGGATGAGTGGATTGAGTTGATGAAATGGGGGCTGATGCTGTCGGATCAGTGGAAGTAGAAGGTGCTGGAGTTAGTGGATCAGGACCAGGGGTCAAGGGCTGCTGTACTGGGTCCGCGGGTTGAGCAGGTAGGCTGGAACCTGAGGAGGTATAGGTAGGCTTACTGAATTGGTAATCGATCGGGCAATTCGTTAAACGATATCTGTATTATGAGTACCTCTTCTGAACCATACCGCTCTTCTGGTAAACGGTCTGAATCAGTAAAAAATGAGTTCCTTCTTCAAATCCATCGGTCACATCCGCCCTGCTGTCTCAATCGGTCGAACTGTATTGGTCAACTACAGGAAACTGGCTTGGTAAAGGTCAACGGTCCTGTTCAAGCATTGGCGCATAACGGGAGGCTAGCTCAGTAGATTAGTTCTTTAGTTTCGGAGTGAATGTTTTGCTTTCTTTTCTTTGATCTACTCGTTCATGAATTCCATCAAAATAGTAAATAGAAAGAATTTCAAATCACCAATCATACATAATATGCAATTCTTGTGAACGAAAGAGATATCCCATTTGAGAGTCAGGACCTTAAAGCTGATTATGGTGAATCCGGTGATAAGACTGGCAAAGCTTCTTTGCTCTAGGTAGAGGCGGCTGTGCTTTTCATTTTCTTTGATCTTTCCGCGAGGGCCTCCGCTTTCCTCGAGGGAATACGACGAGCACTCATCTCCAGCATTCAGGTGGTCCTATCATCTCTATTTCCTCCCGACATTTCCTTCTCTAGTCAGGGAAGCCATAATCAGTCAGTCAGAAGTATATCTATAGGGAGTTTCTAATAAGAGAACTGGATGTGCGAAACTTGTGTCAAGAGGGGTGTAGAAAGGAGAAAAAGCATAGTTCAAACTAGCCTCATCACAAAAAAAGCCCATGATCAAATGTCTTCTTTGAGGTGGCACAAAGACGAAAGTAATTAGTTCAACAAGGCCGATGATAGAAGGGCTGGGCCTAATTAATTGTTCTAGTATAGAGATGAATGAGAGGATGGAGATAGCGCATTGAATGGTTTAAGGAGGTAGTTAAACAATGATAAAATTTTGCACAGATAATGCGGGATGAAAGTTCGATATGTTCCTAAAAATATGCTAATTTGAAAGGTAGGAATTTTTATGGTGACCTATGAAATATGAACTCGAAAATGCCAACCTCGAGAGGAGTAGGCGATCTCACTGCGTAATGCGAAAGTGCCCGTCTGGTCGAAGTAAGAAATAGCATTAGATACTAGTCAAACAGCAGACCCGAGCATATGGAGGACAAGTGGAAAGTGGATTCCAGGTTCGAGAGGTTCCTCCGTCTGCCTCGGCTCCAAGGCGGCTACCAAGCTCGTAAGCAAGCGGTCTGTTAATGATACTTAATGAAAAAGAGATCGGCTCTTGGATGATATATTTGGTTATAATAACACATTCCTTAGGTTAGAAACCGATTCAATCGACTACTTACTGAAATGAAATAAGAACCCTCTTTGGGAGAAGTTCT
Source organism: Triticum aestivum (assembly GCF_018294505.1). Taxonomy (NCBI): domain Eukaryota; kingdom Viridiplantae; phylum Streptophyta; class Magnoliopsida; order Poales; family Poaceae; genus Triticum; species Triticum aestivum. Next base: position 684,745,745 of record NC_057801.1, on the reverse strand, counting down.
CATTGTGATTAGAATGACCAGCACGAAAGCAGTGATCTTCTAGGTCTGACTCATAAATAGGCCTTGGCTCCGTGGCAAGTCCTTCTTAAGCATGTGATGGAGCTTAAAAACGGTGTTAGGCCATGAGGGAAACTGATGACCATTCGGTCTATTGATAGGACAGTCACTACCGAAACCCCTTTCTATGTCCTTACGAAGATGGAATACGATCTTAAACTTAGACGAGTTGCTAACCGAAGGCAAAAACCAGGGATTTTTTGAGTATGTACCTTGATTTCCAATGGGAAATTCATATCTAATAGAGGACTAGATCGATGCTTTAATGCGAGGGCAGGGTATCTACTCGCTTTCTTGCCTTATCACGAGCTATTGAGAACGGATCTAAGGGCATCCCTGCCTACAATCCTTCCTGGTGCCCCATTCCTATCTTCTTTTCCAGATCCTTTTTTTACATTGAGCAGGGCCTTTATCTCCCTAGCTAAGGTTGGTACAATCCCTCTAAAAGTATTTGTTAGTGGCTTCGCCCTTTGTAAGATAAGTGGGTCAATTGGGCCAAAGCGGAAGAGAAACCAGTATCTATTGATGGCGAGCCCGGATAATTGAAATAAGCAAGATACCATCTCTTCTTTAACTGAACTGAACAGAGCAAACCTCAACCGATGCGGCCGAAGAGCAAGTGGACTGAACTGCTCTCCCTTACTATGAATAAAACAGAGAGTAGAACCGAACACTTGAAGCTCTAATTACCAGTATCTTTGGATACGGAGACCGAGGAAGAGTTCCTCCAATCTCTTTAAACACACTCTAATTGGGGGTCCAGATTCCAGGTCGGAACCCACGTTATCCCTTGTTTAAGGGGAATAGATGAGATCCATGGCATATACCTCGTAACTAACAGAGGCAGACCCGGTTTAATGACACCTTTCACAATATCATTAACCCGAACCTCGTCCTCAGCAGTCAGAGGCGTGATAATTGACGCGAACGTCCTCTTATACTAAATATCTTTTTATCAAGCTATTATGATGCTCGCTTCTCTTCGGTTGGATTCCTCTCGAAGAAGGAAATTGTGCTTCTTCAGTTCTACATTCAAATTATTGTGAGTAGATGGATACCAGGCCTTTTCTGAGAAACTTGGTTTCGGGAACTTTGTGGGATCCTTGGTAGAGCCATTTGGAGCGGAGGGTAATCGGTTTATGACAAAGACTGTGCTTTCAAACACGACACCCAGGGGAATGGAGGCTTTGTACATAGTTGCAAGACGTTGCTCTACAATGTCTCGGTGTTGACGCTCTGCGAGGCCTTACTGCTCCTTATCTCATTTCTTTGGAAAGGCAAACCTAATTCATACGGAACTCTTGGTACATTTCTTTTTCACTCTCGCCCCGGCGAAAGCACACAATGCAGATCCATGCATGGGAGCTAGTTCAATAGGCCTCTCGGTGAAATCGCCTACTTTACTTTTTATACGAAATTCGTTGCACGTAGATCTTCCATTTATTGGGAATTCGTTCGACGACCGTCTGATTCTAATTCACTTCCATCCTTTAGCCATGTCTCTTGATCGATACCATCCACGTGTCTTTTATTCTTTCTAAAAATAAAATGCATTGCGACTTCCTCTTTTCTGATTTGCATTCAAGTAGATAAGAGAAGCTTGTGGGGATCGTCAAGAACAAACTTAGACCAGTTCATATTTGTGCCTGCACAACTGAAGAGGTCAAGAGCAATAGGCCCGGATGCGCTCACCTTGGCCCAGGGTTGGCCCTTGAAAAGGATAAAAAAATATGAGATAGAGTGGAATTCTTTTCGCTATTGCATTCCCTGTAGATCGGTTCAGCCCATTTCTTGTAGCATACATTCGAAGAGAAACCATTTATCCAATCTGCAGCTGTACGCTGAGAAGGAAGGGGCAGCAGACCCGACCGTTGCTCGTACTCGGTTTTCTATGGAAGGTCCCGAGTCAGCTAAAAAACTAGAAAATCAACAGCGATCGATCTCAGGGATCAGCCCATCTGATCTTTTATTTGATTGGGATTGCGGTTTCGCTGGGCTTACTTTCTTGATGAGGTTTAAGGTATAGCAAGTAAGGCGATGCCTCCTCCCTGATTGCAGAAATTGTTGACTTTAGAAAAGGTTCAACAAGAACTATAGCAATAAAGGAGCTTCTCCAGTTCCACAGGTCAAGGTACAATGGTAGAACTTGTCTCCTTGAATGGCTACTTTGGGAAGACAGACCTCTCCCTCGCTTATCGCATGGCTGTCTTTCCCCTCTACGAATGCCCAAAATCGGGTCGATTTTGAAAAACATTCCCTCCGGCTATAGGCCGAAACCACGCTCAAGTGCTTCTATAAGTTATTTTTTACTCGAAAGCCGGTTGCTTTTTTTACGATAAAGCCGCCTCTACTATGCTCGCCATCAACTGATACTGGTTTAGCTTCAGCGGAAGGATGGGGAATCAGGAGAACATGGGGGGAGGAAGTAGCTACGCCTAACTCAAGATCTAGGAAATGCTTAGTAAGGTATCCCCGGTATTTACTGATTCTTGCTGTCCCTATATATCTGTAATGATCGCTCTGGCTCTGGGCCGTATGATCTTCGGGATGCAGAATAGGGGATCGCTTGTAAAATGGACCAGCTCCGTATCAACGAATCTTCTCCGTTCTTATTTTTACCTGTTGTATTATTTCCTAGGAGGAATACAATGCTCTTCCGTTCTTTCCAATGACAAACAGGAAGTCAGGTTTCAAATGTAATTCCGTGTTGGTAACTTAATTTGGGTCTGGGAGGCCGAAGCTACCGATCAAGCTCCATTTTATAGATTTTATAGCTCAGCCCTCTTTCTAACAATGAATCACTGATTTCCCCGATATTTGCCTCGGAAAGGGGAAACAAGATATCGATGGAATTTACCCACACCATCACCACTTTTGAAAGAGAAAATAAGTGTTCAGCTGACCCAAATTCCGATCGAAAAAACAAAAACTTATGGATTGAATGATTTCGACAAGCGAAATCGACTCGGAACCAAGGGGAACAAGACGAGATTCCGTGTTCACTTATCGATTCCAAAATGAATCGAATTCGTGAACTTTAGAACGATATTACTCCTCTTCCTTACGGCTCCCCTGTGCCTAGTGATTTCTCGTGCTCGATTCATCCCATTCGAGTATATCTACTCGGCTATCCTTAGAAAAGTCAAAAGATAAGGAGCTCAACCTGTGGAAATCCTACTACCATCGGCTGTCACATTCGTTCCCACTTACCGCAGGGATGGATCAAGTAACTGGTGATTCTTTTCAAGGTCAGATGCTTTTTGGGCTTATTTTCTAAAAAATCTTCATTTTGATCGAAAAAACCCGGGGTTAGGCGAATGCGCGGGTACTCTTGATCTGGCTGCTCCATGTAAATTTCCTCATCCAACTCCCCATTAAGGAAAGCCGTCTGCCCATCTGATGAACGAGAAGACCGTGCGAGGCAGCCCGTGATAGTAGTACTCGAATGGTGGTAAATCTAGCCACAGGTGAGTAAGTATCAAAGAAATGCCTACTTTTGCTGCTATGCGGATGGAGGACTTTTGGGCCTGGCATTACGAGAAATCGGGACAGTTCTCTGTCCGTTCTGCTTACCGGATGTTGATAAAAACGAAGCAGCGACGGGGTACCCGTGGATCCACTATGCAATAGACCACTCGGGTAGTGTTGCCATAGGCGACACGCAGAGCCCGCACTGTCAGATGGGAGAGCGCCAACGGCCTTTGGACGATGTCAGGAACGGGGGACCTTGAAGGATCAGGAAGAGAAACATCTGAGCCACCGTCAGACTCATCACCGTCGGAGCCAGCGTTGTCAGGCGCCTGAATAGCATGGGATCAGTCCATCATCGCCCGCAGCTTCACTTCACTTCAGTTCAGCTCAGCATACTAGGGAGACCACGGGGAATGTGAGAGTACTGACATATGACCCAATCGCGACAAAGCCTTGTGCTGCAACAACTGTGGCTAGGGATAAGAGTTCCTCGGCTGCAACTTCCAATAACTAAGCTCGCGTAAAAGTATTAGTTAGCGGGTCTTGGTTGAATAGTGGATCTTGGTTGAGAAACTCATAGATAGAGATTGATCTGTTTGCTCTCCGCTTAGTGGTTTCTTACTCGGTCTCCTCATCTGAATAGATGGTCGCACGCTTCAACTAGAATCCAAACCATAGTAGAACGGGGGCTCAAAAGGAAACTTCAGAGCTGGAATATATAATCTCCAGTAGTACACTTAGCCCTTCGGCCTTATTTCAACTTGAACATGAATTTGCAGCACATTTTGGCGTTATTATATTAACATAAGCATTGAACACTGACGGCTAGCCCATACATGCAAACACAAGAAATCAAACCAAACAAAGACACTTAGCATAGGAGTAGATCGGAATCAAACTAAGACAAAGAACACCTGACATGAAAACAAATGTCTCCAGACACTTATTGAATTTAAACCAACCTTAGAAAACTAAAAAGAGTCTACGGACTCTTCTATTCTAGCGAGATGCTAGACGAATAAAGAGCACTTGCTGCTCCACCCGCAGCGCTTCCTGCCTCTCCTCCAAACCCTCTATGCGCTCTCTGGTAGCGCGAATGCGCGCTTCTTTCTTTGCAGGATCCATTGTTCTAACACTTCTCAACTGGTTGTTTAGCACTCTACGGTGCCCTTCAATCTCATTTTGCAGTTGCTCCGTTTCGGTAGCAATTGCAGAAAGCCTGTTTGCGGTTGCAGCATCCATAGCAATGCGTGCTAGTACTCAATTTCTTTGTGATGAAGTGAAGATATCTATATACCATTTATAGAGTGGTAGAGTAATATCGCCATGCAGTACGAATTGCATGGCTGCATGCAGCCTTTATGAACAAACAAACTTTGCAGAGCCGTTTCACCTAATCGATTCCGTCGGCGGATCATCCACGTCACGAATTGAATGGCAGGCACAATTCTTACTAGTTCTCCGCCCTACTTTTTTCAGTTGAAGACTATCAGGCCTGGAAATGGAAACTTTGGACCCGGGAGACGGTTTGATGTCTCGTACATAGCCAGCCCAGGGCGCTGCCCATAAGGGTCACTGTATGTAGGTTTTCAGCTCTAAGGTCCCCACTCATCACAATCGTTGGCCCTCATCCCGCATTGGAGCATAGCGTTAGTATCTTTCGGTGTATCAACAACATAGGCACCTGATCTATTTGAACTTTAAACCACAAGGGAAGTTTTCACATAAGCAGCCTTTCTCCCGTTAAAAGGTGGGTACCTTTCCCTAAATCCTTCTCCCGTGCATGCTATTCTCCTGTTCCCCCGAAGGGCGGTATCAATACGGCAACCCGAAAGCTCGTTATCAAAGTGGTCTCTTCTCAAAAGCTTATCTGCCAGATGAAAACAAGTTCGTAGTAACAGGTGGCCGTTGAGCTCCTAGTTTGACTGTTGGTGCCAGACTAGAATGGAAGAATGCCCATAATACTGAAATGCAGAAGAATACCTCACTAATAAGAAATAGAGCAACACCCATTGTGCTTCCTTTCTTTTACTAGAGAGAGTAGTCCAAGCCTCTAAATATCTTGAGGGCTTTGTGTTGGATCTGATGGTTGAGCCTTTGTTCTTTGCGAGCCTTGCCTTTCTCTTTTTTGCTCTGCTGTGGAGTTCTTTGATGGTCTATCTTCGCACCTGGCGCTTCTGGCGCTTTCTTCCTTCCACCTTCCTCTTGTACTCGACTCTTCCCCGATCACTCCCCAACAAAGGCTTGCTCGTCTTCGTCATAGTCCAAACTCTTTCTCGTGTGACTGTGGTGCTTTCTTGAGCGATGACTTGGGAGGGTTCCGGTCACCCCTACCCGGGCAGACAACCTCCCTCATTCACATCAGAAATGGCAAAGATTCCATTTTGGAAAGTCAATCTCTTTTTGTATAGATATAAAATAGCAAAAGTACGGTTCGGAGTCTTTTTTTCTTTCTTATTTGAAATCCAAATCGAAATGCCTCAACTTGATAAATTAACTTATTTCTCACAATTTTTCTGGTTATGTCTTCTCCTCTTTACTTTTTATATTCTCTTATTTAATAATAATAATGGAATACTTGGAATTAGTAGAATTCTCAAACTACGGAACCAACTGCTTTCGCGCCGGGGGGGGCGAGATCCAGAGCAAGGACCCTAAGAATCTGGAAGATATCTCGAGAAAAGGTTTTAGCACCGGTCTCTCATATATGTACTCCAGTTTATCCGAAGTATCCCAATGGTGTAAGACCGTCGACTATTTGGGAAAAAGGAGGAAAATCACTCTGATCTCTGATTTCGGAGAAATAAGTGGCTCACGAGGAATGGAGAGACAGATTCTCTATTTGATCTCGAAGTCCTCATATAACACTTCTTCCAGTCGGATCACTTGTTGGAAAAACATAATGCTCACACATGTTCCACACGGGCAAGGAAGCATAGTATTATGATGAAAATGAATGGAATACTCGGCAGAATAGGAATATTCCTATTAATGATTGTGACAGCTTTTATAGGATACGTACCACCTTGGGGTCAGATGAGCTTTTGGGGAGCAACAGTAATTACAAGCTTAGCTAGCGCCATACCAGTAGTAGGAGATACCATAGTGACTTGGCTTTGGGGTGGTTTCTCCGTGGACAATGCCACCTTAAATCGTTTTTTAGTCTCCATCATTTACTCGCCCTTGTTCTTCCTTTTGATTTAAACGTTCTCCCCCCGGGAGCTGCAGAATTCTGGCAGGGGCAGCCCCCTTTTCCAGATCATGAAAATGTGGAGAGTGATGATTCATCAACTGATGAATCAGGGAGTTCATCTGATGATTCATCAACTGATAATCGGATCTCGACACGGATTATGATGAGCTAACTGATGATTCAACAACTGATGAATCAGGGAGTTCATCTAATGATTCATCAACTGATGAATCAGGGAGTTCATCTGATGATTCATCAACTGATGAATCAGGGAGTTCATCTGATGATATGGACTGCTCTGATGGAACACCCCCCTGAAGGGAATGAAAGCCGTTTGATAATCTTTCTATAGGTTCCCCGAAGAGAATGGAAAAATCACAGAAACACTTTCTATATGTTCTGTTATTTCGAGATTCAAAGAAGCAAGCAAGTTTTTCATATAGTTGTTTTTGTGTAGTGATCTCTATTCATGGAGATCACGAGGCCACTGATGCCCCATGTGGATAGGTGGGGTAGAAGAGTGGGCATGGGCTTCTATCAAAAGAGGAAAAGATACCGCCACGCTCATATCTCCCTTCTCACCTCTGGGAGGGGGAAACTAGCACTTTCGCACTAGATGGTTAACTCTAAGTTTTTTCTGAAGTAGGTTGTTCAATGCTAGTTCAATGATTGAGCCATCTTCCTATCACCAATAACAAATGGATAGCATGCGTTGTGCAACCAATCCTACCCTCAGTTGTAGTAAGCTGAGTGTGATCCGCAGAGAGCAAAGTGTGTATCACATGAATTTGATAGCTCAGGCCTTGGAAGGACCTTTTTGGCACTAGACAGACTCTTTAATATCGATGGCAGCAACTATCCATTTTCTCAATCAGATTACTGCGTGTGCGCTTGTGTGCTCCAATCTTTAGTAAATAAAGCAAAGATTTCTGAGCTAGGAATCAGAGGAAATGCTCTGACTCAAATCCAGATACAATTTGATATGTCGGAGACCTGTGTGACTCCCTACATGTATTTGAAGAGTCCCTCAGGATCATATCACAATAAACTAGACTGGTCAGGATGCTCCAACTAACAATCTAGAATCCATACTTGATAGGATCAAGAATAAAAAACATGATATCAAGAATAGCATATTGAAAGATCCCAATCATTTTTCTTGATAACTTCTTCAACCTATGTATTTTTCGTATAAATTGGATCAGTTATTAATAAAATAAGGAGCAAACATAGGTATCAGATATCAGGAACATAAGCTTACCCGGGAGAAATGCACTCTGTGTTAGTCCGATCACTTAGCTTTTGCTTTCGCACTCCCTACTGATGCCTATTGCATGACTCTCATTCAGTCAAACTAGAAACTGTGTTTACAGCTGGAACGATGAATGTAATCCTACTATTCTGGAAGGGTAGGGTCATCTGAGTACGGTACTATGGACATCAGGGCATATTGAATATAGTCATATAATTTGGTGTGCTAACACACCCAGAAAGGTTTCTATCTACGCAAGGAAAATGAAGAAAGCAAGCCAAATACTTGTAGCGACCAGACCTCAAACAGTCTGATCTCTGTGCTCAGGTGTCATCCCTGGATCAGTAATGCTGACACCACACAGTACTTGAAGGATTTATAACAGAGTAGCAATCACACACTTATTACATCGAATGTCTCCAAAGAGAGCTTATTACAATAAATATGGCTTAAGGCCATCTAATAACGATAACAGCGGAAGGCTTGGAAGTGAGCCCATCAACTCCAACGGCATCACTGAGTATAGAACCACGACCTAAAGGCACCTTACTCGTCGTCTGAAAAGTCTGCAACATGAAACGTTGCAGCCCAAAAACGGGTCAGCACATGGAATATGCTGGCAATGTAACACATAGAGAGTAATGAAAGAGTAAGCTATACTACATGCATATTTGGCTGGTGGAAAGCTCTATGGTTACAGTTTTGTGTAAAGCCAATTTTTCCCTACTGCAAAGGAATAAATTTATTAAACTATCATGGTGGTTGTTAAACATAGAGAATGGATGACAACATTCTCAATCCCAATTAAAAGTACTCATTAACATCCCATCAATATTAATTAGAAGTAACATGATGAGATTCACACGATATCCAAGTACTAGATACTCAAGATGTCCATAACCGGGGACGCGGCTAACCATGATTAGTTTGTTACACTCTGCAGAGGTTTGCGCACTTTTCCCCACATGACTCAATCTCCTCCGTTTGATTTCTCGCACTACATGGTGTTAGAGAAACGGATGACCAAGACATAGTCTTTCAGAAGCGCTTGCACCTTATGTAACGGGTAGACCGTACCAACCTACAACCCCTACATCAACTATTCTACCACTATAAGAGTTCGCACGACTTAGTCAACTATGCTAGAGCACATAGTAGCATGTGGCTGCACACGGAAGTTTCTAGCATGAATAATCTTATGATCCCTTTGAGCCTGGGTGGCGGTCCGAAGAAAAACAGGCAAATCCTGGAAACCAGGTACCTCAATCCACCCAGATGTGTGTTTAAGTTGCCACCTTAAGTAAATCATTAATTAACAATCTCACATCTGTCATGGATACACTCACCCAATCCACGTCTACTAGCATAGCATGGCATAATAAGCAAACGTAGAAGTAACTCCCAAAGGTTTGAAAATAAAACAGGTAATAGGTACTACCTCAACTACTTCCCAAAATCCACAAATTAATTAGATCCTAATCATGCAATGTTTGCAGATTGATCTAATGCATAAAAATTGGGTATGAGAAAAGAATGATCAAAGTGTTACTTGCCTTGCTGATGATTCGTGAAACCTAGAGACTCGAAATAACAGGCGGCGCACTCCGGGTATTCTATCGCAGACAAACAAACAAGCATACAATAAGTACTCATCTAATGCACAGGTAAAACTCAAATAAAAGATCTAACCAGAAAGTTCAACTTAAGAACTCCGGTTTGCAAAAAGAAACAAATCGAACGAAGATACAAAAGTCAAACGGCGAAAGAAAACAACTTCGTTTTACTAATCTGGATCTAAGTCAATTTTTACAGAAGCAAAAACTTGTTCAAGTTGGTTATTCGGAAAAAGGGTTTCGAGACGAAACTCCAGGCGCTTGAATCGCCTGATTCCGATAAACGAGCGAAAAGTTATACTAGAACAAAAATCAGATCAGAAAACGCGATCAGAAAAATCGCGGATTAAATCCGAGAAAAAGAAAAAAACGACGAACAACGTAACAAACGAACGTTCGTTAACTGGATCTAAACGACGAACACGTTCGTTAAAACGAATGAACGAGCGAACACTCGTTATTCAACTGAATCAAAAAAAATGATCTAATAAAAAAACGGAAACTAAAAAAACGGCGAAAAACCGACGGAAAAACCGAGCGGTTTTTTTTTCGAGAAAACCGGCGGCGCGGAAATTGAGGCACCTCGGGCGGCGGGTCGGCAAGGCGGCGGGCGGCGGCTCCGGCAGGCGGCGGCGGCTGGCGGCGACTGGCGCGGCTGGCGGCGGCGGCGGCGGCGACTAGCGCGGGGCTCGAGGCGGCGCGGGCTAGGGTTTGGCAGCGGCGGCGGGCTGGGCTGGCGCGGGCGGCTGGTGGGCTGGGGGTGGCTCAGGGCGGCGCTATTTAAAGGCTGCCCCCGGGCGGAGTCCCGCTCGGGCACGGCCCGTAAGGCGGTTCGCGTTTTTTTAAATAATTTCGCTCAGAAAAGAAATAAAAAGAAATACTAAACGGACTTCAAAAATCCCGAAATAAATTTTTCCGGACTTCTAAAATCAAGCCCGACAAACTGAACATTTATTTGGGGCCTAAGTGCAATTTTGAAAAACGCATATTTTTCCTAAATTCAAATAAAATAACGAAAAACTCTGAAATAAAATCTTATTTGACTTTATTATTAAATCCTCAATATTTCTTTATTTTGGGAAAGTCATTTTATTCCCTCTCTCATATTATTGTAATAGAAATAATTGATGATAAAATAAATAAAATCAAATGATCCTATTCCCAAAATTTGAGAAAACTCAAATATGAAAATAGCGAAATCCCCAACTCTCTCCGTGGGTCCTTGAGTTGCGTACAATTTCTAGGATCAAAACCAAAAGCAAATAAAATATGATATGCATTGATGATCTAATGTATAACATTCTAAATTGAAATTTTGGGATGTTACAAACCTACCCCCCTTAAGAAGAATCTCGCCCTCGAGATTCGGGTTGGCTAGAAAATAGGTGAGGGTGGTCCTTGAGCAAATCTTCCTCTCGTTCCCAAGTGGCTTCGTCCTCCGAGTGGTGGCTCCACTGAACCTTACAGAACTTGATAACCTTGCTGCGGGTGACTCTGCTGGCAAACTCGAGAATCTTAACTGGTTTCTCCTCATAGGTCAAATTGTTATCCAACTGAATTGCTTCCAACGGCACTGTGTCTCTCAATGGTATGTCAGCCATCTCTGTGTGGCACTTCTTCAACTGAGAAACATGGAACACATCGTGAACACCTGACAATCCCTCGGGTAATTCCAACTAGTAGCAACTTCTCCCATACGTTCCAAAACACGATATGGTCCTACAAATCGGGGCGCTAACTTTCCTTTAACTCCAAATCGCTTAACTCCTCGAAGCGGGGATACTCGAAGATAAACTCTGTCTCCGATTTCATATTCTATCTCCTTGCGTCTTGAATCCGCATAGCTCTTCTGCCTGGACTGAGCTACCTTGAGCCTACCGCGAATTAACTTCACCTTATGTTCAGACTCCTTAATCAAATCAGGTCCAAACAACTGGCGGTCTCCAACCTCGTCCACGACAACGGTGTCCTACACCTCCTTCCGTACAAGGCTTTGAAAGGGGCCATTTTCAAACTGATTTGATAGCTGTTGTTGTAAGAAAACTCAGCATATGGCAAATTGTCATCCCAACTTGATCCATAATCTAGCGCACAAGCTCTCAGCATATCCTCCAAAATCTGATTGACTCTCTCGGTCTGTCCATCTGTCTGTGGATGAAAAGCTGTACTGAACTCTAGCCTGGTACCCAAAGTCTCATGCAACTGCTTCCAGAACTTTGAGGTAAACTGGGTTCCTCTATCTGATACGATACTCCTCGGAACTCCATGCAAACAGACGATCCTGGTCATGTATATCTTGGCCAACTTAGCACTGGTGTAAGTGGTCTTTACTGGGATGAAATGTGCTACCTTCGTCAACTGATCAACTACAACCCAGATTGAGTCATAGCCGGAACGAGTCCTTGGTAATCCCGTGATAAAATCCATGCCTAACTTATCCCACTTCCATTCGGGTATCGGCAATGGCTGTAGCAATCCTGCTGGCTTTTGATGCTCTGCTTTTACTCTTTGACATACATCGCAAACTGCTACGTACTCCGCAATGTCTTTCTTCATTCCGATCCACCAGAATGTATCCTTCAAATCCAAATACATCTTGGTATTTCCTGGGTGAATCGAATACGGTGAATCATGTGCTTCTTGCAGAATCAACTTCCTGATCTCCGGGTCATTGGGCACATATACACGGTCTTCAAACCATAGGGTATCGTGTTCATCCTCACGAAATCCCTTAGCTTTTCCCTTGCTCATCTTCTCCCTAATAGAAGCAACTTCGTTAACTGTCCTTTGAGCTTCTCTGATTTTATCCGTCAAGGTAGACTGAATTTCCAATGGTGCTACATAGCCTCTCGGAACTATTTCCAAACATAGCTCCCAGAATTCCTCGGCTAATTCTTTTGGTAAACCTCCGGTCATTAGGGTGTTGACATGGCTCTTACGGCTCAACGCGTCTGCTACAACATTAGCCTTCCCGGGGTGATAATGCAATCTCATATTGTAATCTTTAATAAGCTCCAACCATCTCCTCTGCCTGAGATTCAACTCCTTTTGCGTGAAGATGTACTTCAAACTCTTGTGATCTGTGTACATCTCACAGTGATTTCCGATAAGAAAATGTCTCCACGTCTTCAATGCATGCACTACGGCTGCTAACTCCAAATCATGTGTGGCATAATTCAATTCGTGAGGTTTCAGTTGTCGTGAAGCGTACGAAACAACTCTTCCCTCCTGCATGAGCACTGCTCCAAGTCCTCGACGTGAAGCGTCACAATACACCTCATAATCCTTGGTCTGATCTGGCAGAATTAACACTGGTGAGGTAACCAAACGTTTCTTCAACTCCTGGAAACTAGCCTCACACTCCTCAGTCCATATGAACTTGGTATCCTTCTTCAACAACTCTGTCATAGGCTTCACAATCCTCGAGGAATTCTCAATGAATCTCCGGTAGTATCCTGCGAGTCCAAGGAAACTCCGGATCTCTCCAACTATTGTTGGTGCCTCCCAGTTTGTCACAGTGGCAACTTTAGTGGGGTCTACTGCTATACCTTCTCCGGATATAACATGTCCGAGAAATCCAACTTCCTTCAACCAAAACTCACACTTGCTGAACTTGGCATACAACTGATGTTCTCTGAGCTTCTCGAGTACCAAACGCAAGTGCTCCTTATGTTCTTCTTCATTCTTTGAGTAGACGAAAATATCATCAATGAATACCACGACGAACTTATCCAAAAACTCCATAAACACATTGCTCATCATGTTCATAAAATAGGCCGGGACGTTGGTCAGACCAAATGACATAACGGTATACTCATACAGCCCGTACCTGGTGGTAAAAGCCGTCTTAGGTATATCCTGCTCTCGAATCTTCAACTGATGATATCCTGATCGCAAATCAATCTTGGAAAACACCTTTGCTCCTTGCAAGCGGTCAAATAGATCATTGATCATCGGCAACGGGTATTTGTTCTTAATGGTCACTTCATTCAATCCTCGATAATCAACACCCATTCTTAATGATCCATCCTTCTTCTCCACTAGAAGTACTGGCGATCCCCAAGGGTGAAGAACTTGGGCGGATAAAACCTTTGTCCAGCAACTCCATAATCTGTTTCTTAATTTCCTCCAAATCTTGGGCTGGCATCCTATACGGTCTCTTAGATATTGGCCCAGTGCCTGGCAGTAGTTCAATCAGAAACTCAATGTCTATGTCCGGTGGCATGCCTGGCAACTCTTCCGGAAACACATCCGAGAAATCCCTTACCAGTGGTACTTCCTCCTACACAACTCCTGATAAGGAATTTACATGTGCCCTCCTCGGCTCATGCCATGATACATACTTGATTCTCCTTCCTTCTGGGGTGGTAAGCAAAATCGACTTACTGGCGCAATCTATGTTCCCTCCATACTTCGATAACCAATCCATGCCTAATATCACATCCAATCCTTGCAATTCCAGAACTATTAGGTCTGAGGGAAAAACATAGTGTCCAATTCTTAATGGTAATCGATCACACCATATACTAGCCATGTATTCTGCTCCGGGTGAGATTACTAGCATGGGTGACCTAAGGGCTTGGGTTGGTAATTTATACTTATCCACAAATCCCCTTGATATGTATGAATGTGATGCACCAGTATCAAAAAGAACAACTGCAGTAAATGCCTTAACCAAAAACTTATCTATTACTGCGTCTGGCTGAGCTTCAACCTCCTCCATGGTAACGTGGTTCACCTGTCCCCTGTTGAAAGGGTTCGGCTTCTTTCCTGAGCTTCCATTGCCGTTACCATTTTGGGCTTCTGGACATTCATTTGCATAATGCCCAGTCTTACGGCACTTAAAACAAGTGATATGGCTCAGGTCTACCTTGGATGGTGTTGACGGGTTGGTGCGATTTTGTCCATTGTTTCCTCCATTCCTGTTTCCATTCTTTGTGCCATTATGATTGTGCGAGCTACCTCCTCCATGAGTATGCTGAAATTGCCCTCCCGATTTAGGGGTAAGACGGGGCTTCTGTTGGGCTCCAGAGTTGTACTTCCCCTGTCCATACTTCTGCTTGCGGTTTTCAATCTGCTGCTGCTTCCCTTCAATCATAAGAGCACGATCTACCAACTCCTGGTAGTTGTTGAAATTTGCTACCATCAACTGCATGCTTAGCTCATCATTCAGCCCTTCCAGAAAGTTCTCCTGCTTAGCTGCATCCGTAGCAACGTCGTCTGGGGCATAACGTGCTAGTTTACTAAAGTCATCCACATACTGGCCAACTGTCCGTCCTCCTTGGCGCAAGTTGCGAAACTCACGCTTCTTCATGGTCATAGCTCCTGCTGAAACATGGGCAGTACGGAACGCCTGCTGAAACTGATCCCATGTGACAGTGTCTACAGGATAAGTGGCTGTAAAATTCTCCCACCATGCTGTTGCGGGTCCATCAAGCTGGTGTGCGGCAAATCGCACCTTCTCTGCATCTGTGCAACCTGCAGTGGTCAACTCCCTCCCTGTCTTGCGGAGCCAATCATCTGCTACTATCGGCTCGGTGCTATTGGAGAACACCGGCGGATTCAGCCTAAGAAAATGGGTTAAATGATCAACAGGTGGTGGCGGTGGTGGATTGTTGTTGTTGTTGTTGTTGTTCCCCTGATTCTGATTCTGGACTAGTATCTACATCAATGCATTCTGCTGCTGGATCAACTGGGTGAGCTCCGATGGAAATCCATTGTCACGTCTCGGAGGCATCTGAGGGTTTAGAAAAGAAGAGAATATGGAATAGAATGAGGTATAAGGGGAAAACACTACCCAAATGCACATGAGGCAAATGCACACAGAATCACTTCATTCAATCAAACAAGGGCATACAATCAGTCTAGAACTATCGCAAAAAGTGTGTGGACTATACTAGATACATGGTGGAACACTACTACAGTTATGGTAGTCGACTAGAAAAACTGCTCCGTTGAAGACTCCATGATATCTGCTCCAGCTTCATCAACGTAAGCATCATCACTATCATCTGGGTCTGAGTCGGTGTCGTCAATGATGATGTAGTTCTCGGGACAAGTGCATTCTTCGTCATCTCCAGTTGCTGGAAATCCCATGAACACTCTTAACTTCTTCTTCAGATCATCATTCTTCTCGACTAGCGTTGATATTTCCTCCTCATATCCATCGCCTGTAGACTTAAGTTCTTCCTCCAGTTCTGTGATCTTGGTCATGGCTTTCTTCAGATCCATCATCCCTGCGCACATTTGGTTCTCCTGGCATCGAATGTGCTGGTTTAACTCCTGGATAAAAGCTGCAACTGATCTGTCTTTCCTGGTGCTAATCATCTCCCATAGCTCATCTCGGCACCCACAAATCTGGTAGGTGGTATCCTTAAGTTCCTGGTGATAAACTTCTCCAATGCGTCCCATGGTGATGTGAGCTGCCATGCTCTTTCCTAGGTTGCAGGTTGGTGCATCAAAAGAAAACTCTATAGGCTTAGTGACTGGCATGAACGTTCTTCCTGGAATTTGAACTTGAATCATCCAGCGCTCCTCTTCGGGTAAAGTAGCATTGTAGGTTCAGGTGAAGCTTGGTACTCCGATCTTCAAGTACTTGGTGACTTCCTTCAGGTGTCGTCCAAAGGATGTATCTTCATCCGGTTGCATGAACTTGTTCCTTGCATCCGCCATCCTAAAGAATAGAAAAGATGAGGAGTCGGAAAATGAGAAGAGAGTAGCATTCTAGGGCTTTTGCTTAGTGGTCGTGTCCTACAGTCAGCGTGTGCTCTGATACCATCTTTGTAGCGACTAGACCTCAAATAGTCTGATCTCTGTGCTCAGGTGTCATCCCTAGATCAGTAATGCTGACACCACACAGTACTTGAAGGATTTATAACATAGTAGCAATCACACACTTATTACATCGAATGTCTCCAAAGAGAGCATATTATAATAAATATGGCTTAAGGCCATCTAATAACGATAACAGCGGAAGGCTTGGAAGATAAGTGAGTCCCTCAACTCCAACGGCATCACTGAGTATAGAACCACGACCTAAAGGCACCTTACTCGTCGTCTGAAAAGTCTGCAACATGAAACGTTGCAGCCTGAAAGCGGGTCAGCACATGGAATATGCTAGCAATGTAACACATAGAGAGTGATGAAAGAGTAAGCTATACTACATGCATATTTGGCTGATGGAAAGCTCTATGGTTACAGTTTTGCGTAAAGCCAATTTTTCCCTACTGCAAAGGAATAAATTTATTTAACTATCATGGTGGTTGTTAAACATTGAGAATGGTTGACAGCATTCTGAATCCCAATTAAAAGTACTCATTAACATCCCATCAATATTAATTAGAAGTAACATGATGAGATTCACACGATATCCAAGTACTAGATACTCAAGATGTCCATAACCGGGGACACGGCTAACCATGATTAGTTTGTTACACTCTGGAGAGGTTTGCGCACTTTTCCCCACATGACTCGATCTCCTCCGTTTGATTTCTCGCACTACATGGTGTTAGAGAAACGGATGACCGAGACATAGTCGTTCAGAAGCCCTTGCACCTTACGTAACGGGTAGACCGTACCAACCTACAACCCCTACATCAGCTAGTCTACCACTGTAAGAGTTCACACGACTTAGTCAACTATGCTAGAGCCCATAGTAGCATGTGGCTGCACACGAAAGTTTCTAGCAGCATTTTTCCCCAGGCATCAAGCCGTGGACATGAACCAAACTAGCCGTTAATGCTTGCTTTCCGTCTTGCCTTTGCTGGGCCTACGATAGGCTGTACTCCAATAAGAAATAAGATTGTACATGAAGGTTGGTGAAAAGCAAAAGAAGCAATTGGTTCTCAAATGCCGTGATGTCACTTAACTTTATTCTATATTTCTCATTCTATTGGTATGTATAGTGTCTTTCATCTGCTTTTTCATTCATTCGGCCCACAGCAGTTAGGTAATATGACAAAAGGAACCAGCATGTTGCTCCTTAATCTACAGATAGAGAAGAGGGCACATCTCTTTTTCTAGAAGCCGGTCTATGTTCTTATTCTTAATCGAATTCTAAAGAAACATCGGTTTCAAATCACTTCCATTGGGCTGAGCGGGTCATATATGCCTTTTGGCTTTCACCTATGTTATGTATTCTCTCACAATCACTCCTAGCAATAAGTGAAAAGGCGGATATCGATACCACACCTCCTCTTTCGTGTCTACTTCTCCATTCTAATTTCTGACTGGTTCACGCCTGCTTGTGTATTGGTTATAACCTCTGTACTGTATTTTGTTTGGCTTAAATTGCCAAATGGCGAGACTAGACCCCATGAAGCTTCTAAGTCTGATGTTGATTTGCAAGAATCAGATTTACCAACGGGAAGAATGCTTAGTGTATCCGCGGTGGGTGAATCTTAGGAAACTCGCCTTGTCCGAACAAAAGCGGGAGGTAGGTAGGTGGTAGTTAGCAGGATTCCTTCGGGGAGCTGCTTCTTCCTCTGGATTCCCTTCTTCTATAGACAGACCCCCGACTAGGGCAGCAACGTTTTAAAGAAATACAAACAGTTTGGTTTTTAGTGAGCCCGCTTCTTAGTGATAGGTTTCTAAAGTATCTATCGCTATGTGCCCCTCCCCGGAAAAAAACAAATAGGCTCGGGCAATTATCAGCTTAGGGACAGCAAGCGGATAGTAGATCTGGCTCCATCCCTGGAATCCGCTGTAACTAATAGAATCTTGTACGAGAGACCCGCAAATAAATAAGGAAACCCGCTTAAAACACTTTTTAAGTAGAAGCTGAGCCATTACCTGCTATCCAAAGACCCCACCTATAATGTAAAGATAGCTCTATCAACCAACGTTGTTTTATAGATCCAACCTTACTAGATGGTGTTTCTCTTATCTTCCCCTGAATGGGTTACTTAACCCTAGCTATACAGGTGGGGCACAAGAGACGGTACCAAGAGCTGGAGAAGCACCTGGCCCTGTACCTGTGCTGATTGAGTTCGAGAGCACCGGTATTTATTGCATTAGGACAGGTCTTGCATTGCTAGAGCTTTTAGGAAGACGAGTAGCTCTCGAGTACGTTTCTGTTTCAGCCACTCCAAATGAGCGCGTTTCACCATGCTCCACCAATTATTCCAAATTGGCATCCTTTCCTAAACTCAATGAACTAATTGAGAATTCTTCCCTGCCTGGGTGTGCCCTTAATGAATTGATCTGTTGGCGGCTATAGCGAGATCTAGGTCAGAGTCTATCTCCCCATCCCTCCGGTGAGGTAGCAATGAGCTATCAAACGCCAATAGAGGACAGATCCTGTTGTCCATTTGTTTCAGCACCACAATCTTTGTTCATTCCTACAGCATCTAAATCAACACTTGGAGCGGTTCCAGATGCACTTTCAGGTGAAGTCACATCAGATGTTTTCGAGGATGTTCTTGCACATTGTTGGGGTATCGAAACCCGTGAAACCGAGGCTACTGCCATTACAATCTGATCGAAGGGATGGCATTAGGTAGACAACAACCTCTCCTTAGCGCCGCCTTGATGGCTTTGTGAATGAAATTCGAGTAGATGTTGTTTCATCCCGCGTATGTCTAGAATCTTGTTAGGATTCGTCTATTCCAGGTCAGGAAAGAGCTTCTGTAAACTACCGTGATAAGCATAGCCTTCGCCCCGCAGAGTGCTATATCAATGGTTCACCAGGCTCAATTCATTAATGGCTTAGGGACGGTCTTCAGTAAGTCAATCACCATCAGGTGGAGGGGAAAGCCCTACGTCAAGGTCAATGGATTCACCTACCCCAGTCTTAGAACTTTCTAGACATTCTTACCTGTGTTCTTCTCAACTAAGAGAAGGGCGTGCATCTACAACAGTGGTATTATCTTCCTTTTTCTTTTTGCATCTTTGAATCCTGGTGTGTTGGTTAGTACCGAAGCCTCTTGGCTAGTACAGAGTTGTGGTTTGATATAGCTACTAGAGAACCCGGAGGCACTCTCTGAAAATAAGTATTCTTCATTTGACATGTGAATAGACAACTCCTGGTATGCTCATTTCATTCCTCTTGGACCTAGATCTTCACTTTCAAAAGTGCAGAATTGATGTATGAAAGGCATTTCAAAGGAACAGAGGGTCCATCTTTGAAGTGAGAGACAATTGGTTTCAACTGTGTCGTAGGGGTTGTATTCTTAGACTTGCCAGGTGGGAGGAACCACCATCCTGGGTATTGAGCATGTGAATCATGTTATTTTGTAGGAATAGAGATTCTCAGCCATCATCTCTTGTTCACCCTTGGCCATGTCTCCTTCCGAGAATGAGTTGGTTTGGGGAGATCATTAGGTTACTGAGATCGAAGTAGTGAGGCTGCTTGAGTGCCATCGAAACCCATTTGAAATTGCAATGACATATTGAAGTAGTAGTTCGTTCAGCACCTGATTAGGTATCTGGAAATAGTTCCTTAGCTCTTTTCTATTTCGTTAATTACCTTAGCGGTTGAAATGGAATTGGATCCCAGCTTGTTAGTTAATAGAATCTAAATGAGATTGAATGGAAATGTTGGTAAACCAAGGGGTGCATCATACTTTTCAATAGATGTTGGGGTTCCTAAACAATAAGGATACTCTTTTCATAGAACAAGGCCTGCCAATCGATCTCCTAGGCTATAATCCAAGGGATAGCTTAACATGCATCTCCTAGATGGAAGTGTGCGACAATAACTTTGAGCTCTTGTAGTCTTTGATCCTTGATCTGAAGAGGTAGGTAGCTATGATAAAGAAGCCAAGGGATGAAGTGATTGTGGTTGGCGTGCCACATGGAAACTAGATAGGTGGAAGCTATTTTAGACGACCTTGCGGGTCATCCTAACATTGAAATGAAGCTATTCGAGCAGATAGTGGATAAAGCTATGAATGGGGTAGCTTTACGAGGCATAATGCCGGTGTGCACTTTTCTTTTCTCAAACTGTGGTTGATCCTCTCTAAATCAGAGGTCAACATTTCTTTGCAATGAACGTTTATTAGGTCTGGAAAACCTTGTTAGGTGCACTTGTAGGTGATCTCAAAGCGAGGATTCATGCGTTCTTTCTTCTCAAGATGACGGAATGATTGCTCGGTATGATATAGATTCTTAGCCAGGGGTTTGGTAGCTTATGCCCCCTAGTTTGCAATGTAGAGCATAAATGGTTGAAATGGCTCCCATTGTGTGTGGGAATTCTTCCAAATGTGCATGTCCTGGCGACTGATAGGATGCCCCTGCGAGTGCTATTCCATGTGCTGGAAAACCTCTTTGGCACATGTTTCGCGATCTGTTTAACAACACTTTAGTGACTCATGTCTTCCATGGCTTAAACCTGCTTATTATACTAGAAACAATGGAATACCTAATGTTGGATATAGGTGAGGTGGGACTTAAGAATGCCTTGTCTAGAACATCTCTTCAAAGCAAGAATTAGCATATAGAAGGGAAGCAGCATTTCCTTTCAACTGCTTTTAAAAAGTCCCCGGGGATATAGCCCACTTCTCATTTCTCAACACCAGCTTCTCTTCTCTTTTCTTAAGTATAAGAGGGATATGTACTTATTCCTGGCCGGCGATATCATTGCTGCTCCCCACCTAATGCGGATCATTGTGCAATGCTTATGTGAAATCTCAATCCAAAACTTATTCGTTTCGTTGGAAACACCGACACTGACGTCAAGATCAGTCTCCTTTCCTTTCTCTTTTCGGGAGCAGAGCTGAAAAAGATGGGGAGTAACGATGCATCCTTTTTTTCTCCCGGATTCCATGGACGGAATGATTGTTGAATTTAACCCTTCGTCGTCATACCCAAATTCGGTCAATTCCCCAGCTTTGAGCGTTTCAAGTGTTAGTTCGAATTACATGGAGTTTGAGGAAGAAATCAATTCCCCTCCTCCCCCTAATCCAAACCCTTATTCTCAGATTCCTTATTTCCTCGCCGCTAATGCAAATCTGGATTACTTTTATCAAATGCAGATTTCTTATCAAATGTAGATGTATTTACTATTTCATTTTACTTATTTGAGCGGCCAACCGATTTTGCCTATTACGTTTTTTCCTATGTATGTTCATTTTTTATGTCTTTTTATATGCGGTTTTTGTATTTTCCGTTCTAAGCAAACTCTCTTTCGCCATTTTGTCTTTAATTGAACTAGTATAAGCTCTGTATTTCTAACTCTACTCTTTCTGGCTCCGTATTTCTAACTCTACTCTACTCTTTCTGGCTCCGTATTTCTAACTCTACTCTTTCTGGCTTCGTATTTCAAACTTTACTCTTTCTGGCTCCGTATTTCTAACTCTACTCTTTCTGGCTCCGTATTTCTAACTCGAATTGGATTTTGTGTCGGCTGGCCGGCAGGACCGCCAGCCCGCAGATGTAGGGAGGTCTCCTCTTGAACTGAGAAATCAAAGTCGCGATCAGATAGGTATCTATCCGGACGAAAATCCAGAAAGCGCTGGTTCAATCCCGGCTCGTGACACGCGAGGTATGCTCGCTAGCAGAAAAAAGGAAAGGGAAAGATGTAATATGCATTTATGTAGCTATCGGTCAAAGAGCATCCTCCGTGGCTCCCCATACCAACATCTCAGCTGGTCGCTCCAGCTGCAAGCTTGGAAGGAGATCCTCCGCGGTATGTATGTTTTTTCAGACATAAACTTACTTACTTTGTTATGGTTTTCCACTTTTTACTTTTTTTAACACATTTTTATTAACATGCCATATGTTTCATCTTATGTTCTAGACGGAACAGAATGCAAAATAAGGTATGCCATCTTGCAGACATATCTCGAATGTCTAATTATTTTTGATTGATGTATAATGTGGACATACATGTATTAAACCACTACTCTAACTGCTAGAATAAGGTTTTTACTTCCTGTTGTGACCACATCCGCGCAACCAATTGGTGATGCCGCTAGCACGATCGCAGCAAACTGTGCTTGACGAGCGTCGTTTTGACTTATTTATTAGCTAGATTCTTCATTTGTTTTTAGTTTATGTTGTGATGGAACGCTAAATTATCTATCCTTGAGTGTGATTGATATGTACTGACATTACGTTTGTTTCATACCTCCTATATCTTCGCCTCGTACATTTATTATATTTACTGCAAATTGAAATCTGCGTTACCTACTTGCTTGCGATGACAACAAGCAAAGATTTGCTTGTATAGTAAATTGTTCATATACTTATTTATAATCAACACTTTTCTGCAAGCATTAACTTGATGAAAATAACTGAATGCCAAATGGAACATTTATTGTCCATAGAGAAACACGTGGGCTCAGTTGTTGAGGACTCAAGAGGCCAAGGATGAAAGGTAGCCATGTTGACAACGTGATCGGGAAAGGCGCGAGGCTTGCGAGTATTATCCCGTGTGCTAGTAATCGTAGGATGAGTGGATTGAGTTGATGAAATGGGGGCTGATGTTGTCGGATCAGTGGAACTAGAAGGTGCTGGAGTTAGTGGATCAGAGCCAGGGGTCAAGGCTGCTGTACTGGGTCCGCGGGTTGAGCAGGTAGGCTGGAACCTGAGGAGGTATAGGTAGGCTTACTGAATTGGTAATCGATCGGGCAATTCGTTAAACGATATCTGTATTATGAGTACCTCTTCTGAACCATACCGCTCTTCTGGTAAACGGTCTGAATCAGTAAAAAAATGAGTTCCTTCTTCAAATCCATCGGTCACATCCGCCCTGCTGTCTCAATCGGTCGAACTGTATTGGTCAACTACAGGAAACTAGCTTGGTAAAGGTCAACGGTCCTGTTCAAGCATTGGCGCATAACGGGAGGCTAGCTCAGTAGATTAGTTCTTTCGTTTAGGAGTAAATGCTTTGCTTTCTTTTCTTTGATCTACTCGTTCATGAATTCCATCAAAATAGTAAATAGAAAGAATTTCAAATCACCAATCATACATAATATGCAATTCTTGTGAACGAAAGAGATATCTGATTTGAGAGTCAGGACCTTAAAGCTGATTATGGTGAATCCGGTGATAAGACCGACATAGCTTCTTTGCTCTAGGTAGAGGCGACTATGCTTTTCATTTTCTTTGATCTTTCCGCGAGGGCCTCTGCTTTCCTCGAGGGAATACGACGAGCACTCATCTCCAGCATTCAGGTGGTCCTATCATCTCTATTTCCTCCCGACGTTTCCTTCTCTAGTCAGGGAAGCCATAATCAGTCAGTCAGAAGTATATCTATAGGGCGTTTCTAATAAGAGAACTGGATGTGCGAAACTTGTGTCAAGAGGGGTGTAGAAAGGAGAAAAAGCATAGTTCAAACTAGCCTCATCACAAAAAAAGCCCATGATCAAATGTCTTCTTTGAGGTAGCACAAAGACGAAAGTAATTAGTTCAACAAGGCCAATGATAGAAGGGCTGGGCCTAATCAATTGTTCTGGTATAGAGATGAATGAGAGGATGGAGACAGTGCATTGAATGGTTTGAGGAAGTAGTTAAACAATGATAAAATTTTGCACAGATAATGCGGGATGAAACTTCGATATGTTCCTAAAAATATGCTTTGAAAGGTAGGAATTTTTATGGTGACCTATGAAATATGAACTTGAAAATGCCAACCTCGAGAGGAGTAGGCGATCTCACTGCGTAATGCGAAAGTGCCCGTCTGGTCGAAGTAAGAAATAGCATTAGATACTAGTCAAACAGCAGACCCGAGCATATGGAGGACAAGTGGAAACTGGATTCCAGGTTCGAGAGGTTCCTCCGTCTGCCTCGGCTCCAAGGCGGATACCAAGCTCGTAAGCAAGCGGTCTATTAATGATACTTGATGAAAAAGAGATCGGCTCTTGGATGATATATTTGGTTATAATAACACATTCCTTAGGTTAGAAACTGATTCAATCGACTACTTACTGAAATGAAATAAGAACCCTCTTTGGGAGAAGTTCTCATTGTGATTAGAATGACCATCACGAAAGCAGTGATCTTCTAGGTCTGGCTCATAAATAGGCCTTGGCTCCGCGACAAGTCCTTCTTAAGCATGTGATGGAGCTCAAAAACGGCGTTAGGCCGTGAGGGCAACTGATGACCATTCGGTCTATTGATAGGACAGTCACTACCGAAACCCCTTTCTATGTCCTTACGAAGATGGAATACGATCTTAAACTTAGACGAGTTGCTAACCGAAGGCAAAAACCAGGGATTTTTTGAGTATGTACCTCGATTTCCAACGGGAAATTCATATCTAATAGAGGACTAGATCGATGCTTTAATGCGAGGGCAGGGTATCTACTCGCTTTCTTGCCTTATCACGAGCTATTGAGAACGGATCTAAGGGCATCCCTACCTACAATCCTTCCTTGGTGCCCCATTCCTATCTTCTTTTCCAGATCCTTTTTTACATTGAGCAGGGCCTTTATCTCCCTAGCTAAGGTTGGTACAATCCCTCTATAAGTATTTGTTAGTGGCTTCGCCCTTTATAAGATAAGTGGGTCAATTGGGCCAAAGAGGAAGAGAAACCAATATCTATTGATGGCGAGCCTGGATAATTGAAACAAGCAAGATACCATCTCTTCTTTAACTGAACTAAACAGAGCAAACCTCAACCGATGCGGCCAAAGAGCAAGTGGACTGAACTGCTCTCCCTTAATATGAATAAAACGGAGAGTAGAACCAAACACTTGAAGCTCTAATTACCAGTATCTTTGGATACGGAGACCGAGGAAGAGTTCATCTAACCTCTTTAAACACACTCTAATTGGGGGTCTAGATTCCAGGTCGGAACCCACGTTATCCCTTGTTTAAGGGGAATAGATGAGATCCATGGCATATACCTCGCAACTAACAGAGGCAGACCTGGTTTAATGACACCTTTCACAATATCATTAACCCGAACCTCGTCCTCAGCAGTCAGAGGCATGATAATTGACGCGAACGTCCTCTTATACTAAATATCTTTTTATCAAGCTATTATGATGCTCGCTTCTCTTCGGTTGGATTCCTCTCGAAGAAGGAAATTGTGCTTCTTCAGTTCTACATTCAAATTATTGTGAGTAGATGGATACCAGGCCTTTTCTGAGAAACTTGGTTTCGGGAACTTTGTGGGATCCTTGGTAGAGCCATTTGGAGCGGAGGGTAATCGATTTATGACAAAGACTGTGCTTTCAAACACGACACCCAGGGGAATGGAAGCTTTGTACATAGTTGCAAGACGTTGCTCTACAATGTCTCGGTGTTGACGCTCTGCGAGGCCTTACTGCTCCTTATCTCATTTCTTTGGAAAGGCAAACCTAATTCATACAGAACTCTTGGTACATTTATTTTTCACTCTCGCCCCGGCGAAAGCACACAATGCAGATCCATGCATGGGAGCTAGTTCAATAGGCCTCTCGGTGAAATCGCCTACTTTACTTTTTATACGAAATTTATTGACGTAGATCTTCCATTTATTGGGAATTCGTTCGACGACCGTCTGATTCTAATTCACTTCCATCCTTTACCCTTGTCTCTTGATCGATACCATCCACATGTCTTTTATTCTTTCTAAAAATAAAATGCATTGCGACTTCCTCTTTTCTAATTTGCATTCAAGTAGATAAGAGAAGCTTGTGGGGATCATCAGGAACAAACTTAGAACAGTTCATATTTGTGCCTGCACAACTGAAGAGGTCAAGAGAAATAGGCCTGTATGCGCTCACCTTGGCCCAGGGTTGACCCTTGAAAAGGATACAAAAATATGAGATAGAGTGGAATTCTTTTCGCTATTGCATTCCCTGTAGATCGGTTCAGCCCATTTCTTGTAGCATACATTCAAAGAGAAGCCATTTATCCAATCTGCAGCTGTACGCTGAGAAGGAAGGGGCAGCAGACCCGACCGTTGCTCGTACTCGATTTTCTATGGAAGGTCCCGAGTCAGCTAAAAAACTAGAAAATCAACAGCGATCGATCTCAGGGATCGGCCCATCTGATCTTTTATTTGATTGGGATTGCGGTTTCGCTAGGCTTACTTTCTTGATGAGGTTTAAGGTATAGTAAGTAAGGCGATGCCTCCTCCCTGATTGCAGAAATTGTTAACTTTAGAAAAGGTTCAACAAGAACTATAGCAATAAAGGAGCTTCTCCAGTTCCACAGGTCAAGGTACAATGGTAGAACTTGTCTCCTTGAATGGCTACTTTGGGAAGACAGACCTCTCCCTCGCTTATCGCATGGCTGTCTTTCCCCTCTACGAATGCCCAAAATCGGGTCGATTTTGAAAAACATCCCCTCCGGCTATAGGCCGAAACCACGCTCAAGTTCTTCTATAAGTTATTTTTTACTCGAAAGTCGGTTGCTTTTTTTACGATAAAGCCGCCTCTACTATGCTCGCCATCAACTGATACTGGTTTAGCTTCAGCGAAAGGATGGGGAATCAGGAGAACATGGGGAGAGGAAGTAGCTACGCCTAACTCAAGATCTAGGAAATGCTTAGTAAGGTATCCCCGGTATTTACTAATTCTTGCTGTCCCTATATATCTGTAATGATCGCTCTGGCTCTGGGCCGTATGATCTTTGGGATGCAGAATAGGGGATCGCTTGTAAAATGGACCAACTCCGTATCAACGAATCTTCTCCGTTCTTATTTTTACCTGTTGTATTATTTCCTAGGAGGAATACAATGCTCTTCCGTTCTTTCCAATGACAAACAGGAAGTCAGGTTTCAAATGTAATTCCGTGTTGGTAACTTAATTTGGGTCTGGGAGGCCAAAGCTACCGATCAAGCTCCATTTTATAGATTTTATAGCTCAGCCCTCTTTCTAACAGTGAATCACTGATTTCCCCGATATTTTTCTCGGAAAGGGGAAACAAGATATCGATGGAATTTACCCACACCATCACCACTTTTGAAAGAGAAAATAAGTGTTCAGCTGACCCAAATTCCGATCGAAAAAACAAAAACTTATGGATTGAATGATTTCAACAAGCGAAATCGACTCGGAACCAAGGGGAACAAGACGAGATTCCGTGTTCACTTATCGATTCCAAAATGAATCAAATTCGTGAACTTTAGAACGATATTACTCCTCTTCCTTACGGCTCCCCTGTGCCTAGTGATTTCTCGTGCTCGATTCATCCCATTCTAGTATATCTACTCGGCTATCCTTAGAAAAGTCAAAGGATAAGGAGCTCAACCTGTGGAAATCCTACTACCATCGGCTGTCACATTCGTTCCCACTTACCGCAGGGATGGATCAAGTAACTGGTGATTCTTTTCAAGGTCAGATGCTTTTTGGGCTTATTTTCTAAAAAATCTTCATTTTGATCGAAAAGACCCGGGGTTAGGCGAATGCACGGGTACTCTTGATCTGGCTGCTCCATGTAAATTTCCTCATCCAACTCCCCATTAAGGAAAGTTGTCTGCCCATCTGATGAACGAGAAGACCATGTGAGGCAGCCCGTGATAGTAGTACTCGAATGGTGGTAAATCTAGCCACAGGTGAGTAAGTATCAAAGAAATGCCTACTTTTGCTGCTATATGGATGGAGGACTTTTGGGCCTGGCATTACGAGAAATCGGGACAGTTCTCTGTCTGTTCTGCTTATCGGATGTTGATAAAAATGAAGCAGCGATGGGGTACCCGTGGATCCACTATGCAATAGACCACTCGGGTAGTGTTGCCATAGGCGACACGCAGAGCCCGCACTGTCAGATGGGAGAGCGCCAACGGCCTTTGGACGATGTCAGGAATGGGGGACCTTGAAGGATCAGGAAGAGAAACATCTGAGCCACCGTCAGACTCATCACCGTCGGAGCCAGCGTTGTCAGGCGCCTGAATAGCATGGGATCAGTCCATCATCGCTCGCAGCTTCACTTCACTTCAGTTCAGCTCAACATACTAGGGAGACCATGGGGAATGTGAGAGTACTGACATATGACCCAATCGCGACAAAGCCTTGTGTTGCAACAACTGTGGCTAGGGATAAGAGTTCCTCGGCTGCAACTTCCAATAACTAAGCTCGCATAAAAGTATTAGTTAGCGGGTCTTGGTTGAATAGTGGATCTTGGTTGAGAAACACATAGATAGAGATTGATCTGTTTGCTCTCCGCTTAGTGGTTTCTTACTCGGTCTCCTCATCTGAATAGATGGTCGCACGCTTCAACTAGAATCCAAACCATAGTAGAATGGGGGCTCAAAAGGAAACTTCAGAGCTGGAATATATAATCTCCAGTAGTACAATTAGCCCTTCGGCCTTATTTCAACTTGAACATGAATTTGCAGCACATTTTGGCGTTATTATATTAACATAAGCATTGAACACTGATGGCTAGCCCTTACATGCAAACACAAGAAATCAAACTAAACAAAGACACTTAGCATAGGAGTAGATCAGAATCAAACTAAGACAAAGAACACCTGACATGAAAACAAATGTCTCCAGACACTTATTGAATTTAAACCAACCTTAGAAAACTAAAAAGAGTCTACGGACTCTTCTATTCTAGCGAGATGCTAGACGAATAAAGAGCACTTGCTGCTCCACCCGCAGCGCTTCCTGCCTCTCCTCCAAACCCTCTATGCGCTCTCTGGTAGCACGAATGCGCGCTTCTTTCTTTGCAGGATCCATTGTTCTAACACTTCTCAATTGGTTGTTTAGCACTCTATGGTGCCCTTCAATCTCATTTTGCAGTTGCTCCGTTTCGATAGCAATTGCAGAAAGCCTGTTTGCAGTTGCAGCATCCATAGCAATGCGTGCTAGTACTCAATTTCTTTGTGATGAAGTGAAGATATCTATATACCATTTATAGAGTGGTAGAGTAATAACGCCATGCAGTACGAATTGCATGGCTGCATGCAGCCTTTATGAACAAACAAACTTTGTAGAGCCGTTTCACCTAATCAATTCCGTCGGCGGATCATCCACATCACGAATTGAATGGCAGGCACAATTCTTACTAGTTCTCCGCCCTACTTTTTTCAGTTGAAGACTATCAGGCCTGGAAATGGAAACTTTGGACCCGGGAGACGGTTTGATATCTCGTACATAGCCAGCCCAGGGCGCTGCCCATAAGGGGCACTGTATGTAGGTTTTCAGCTCTAAGGTCCCCACTCATCACAATCGTTGGCCCTCATCCCGCATTGGAGCATAATGTTAGTATCTTTCGGTGTATCAAGAACATAGGCACCTGATCTATTTGAACTTTAAACCACAAGGGAAGTTTTCACATAAGCCGCCTTTCTCCTGTTAAAAGGTGAGTACCTTTCCCTAAATCCTTCTCCTGTGCATGCTATTCTCCTGTTCCCCCGAAGGGCGGTATCAATACGGCAACCCGAAAGCTCGTTATCAAAGTGGTCTCTTCTCAAAAGCTTATCTGCCAGATGAAAACAAGTTCATAGTAACATGTGGCCGTTGAGCTCCTAGTTTGACTGTTGGTGCCAGACTAGAATGGAAGAATGCCCATAATACTGAAATGAAGAAGAATACCTCACTAATAAGAAATAGAGCAACACCCATTGTACTTCCTTTCTTTTACTAGAGAGAGTAGTCCAAGCCTCTAAATATCTTGAGGGCTTTGTGTTGGATCTGATGGTTGAGCCTTTGTTCTTTGCGAACCTTGCCTTTCTCTTTTTTGCTATGCTGTGGAGTTCTTTGATGGTCTATCTTCGCACCTGGCGCTTCTGGCGCTTTCTTCCTTCCACCTTCCTGTTGTACTCGACTCGTCCCCGATCACTCCCCAACAAAGGCTTGCTCGTCTGCGTCATAGTCCAAACTCTTTCTTGTGTGACTGTGGTGCTTTCTTGAGCGATGACTTGGGAGGGTTCCGGTCACCCCTACCCGGGCAGACAACCTCCCTCATTCACATCAGAAATGGCAAAGATTCCATTTTGGAAAGTCAATCACTTTTTGTATAGATATAAAATAGCAAAAGTACGGTTCAAAGTCTTTTTTTCTTTCTTATTTGAAATCCAAATCGAAATGCCTCAACTTGATAAATTAACTTATTTCTCACAATTTTTCTGGTTATGTCTTCTCCTCTTTACTTTTTATATTCTCTTATTTAATAATAATAATGCAATACTTGGCATTAGTAGAATTCTCAAACTACGAAACCAACTGCTTTCGCGCCGGGGGGGGGGGGAGATCCAGAGCAAGGACCCTAAGAATCTGGAAGATATCTCGAGAAAAGGTTTTAGCACCGGTCTCTCATATATGTACTCCAGTTTATCTGAAGTATCCCAATGGTGTAAGACCGTCGACTATTTGGGAAAAAGGAGGAAAATCACTCTGATCTCTGATGTCGGAGAAATAAGTGGCTCACGAGGAATGGAGAGACAGATTCTCTATTTGATCTCGAAGTCCTCATATAACACTTCTTCCAGTCGGATCACTTGTTGGAAAAAATAATGCTCACACATGTTCCACACGGGCAAGGAAGCATAGTATTATGATGAAAGTGAATGGAATACTCGGAAGAATTGTCATATTCCTATTAATGATTGTGACAGCTTTTATAGGATACGTACCACCTTGGGGTCAGATGAGCTTTTGGGGAGCAACGGTAATTACAAGCTTAGCTAGCGCCGTACCAGTAGTAGGAGATACCATAGTGACTTGGCTTTGGGGTGGTTTCTCTGTGGACAATGCCACCTTAAATCGTTTTTTAGTCTCCATCATTTACTCGCCCTTGTTCTTCCTTTTGATTTAAACGTGGAGAGTGAAAATGTGGAGAGTGATGATTCATCAACTGATGAATCAGGGAGTTCATCTGATGATTCATCAACTGATAATCGGATCTCGACACGGATTATGATGAGCTAACTGATGATTCATCAACTGATGAATCAGGGAGTTCATCTAATGATTCATCAACTGATAAATCAGGGAGTTCATCTGATGATATGGACTGCTCTGATGGAACACCCCCCTGAAGGGAATGAAAGCCGTTTGATAATCTTTCTATAGGTTCCCCGAAGAGAATGGAAAAATCACAGAAACACTTTCTATATGCTCTGTTATTTCGAGATTCAAAGAAGCAAGCAAGTTTTTCATATAGTTGTTTTTGTGTAGTGATCTCTATTCATGGAGATCACGAGGCCACTGATACCCCATGTGGATAGGTGGGGTAGAAGAGTGGGCATGTGGGCTTCTATCAAAAGAGGAAAAGATACTGCCACGCTCATATGTCCCTTCTCACCTCTGGGAGGGGGAAACTAGCACTTTCGCACTAGATGGTTAACTCTAAGTTTTTTCTGAACTAGGTTGTTCAATGCTAGTTCAATGATTGAGCCATCTTCCTATCACCAATAACAAATGGATAGCATGCATTGTGCAACCAATCCTACCCTCAGTTGTAGTAAGCTGAGTGTGATCTGCAGAGAGCGAAGTGTGTATCACATGAATTTGATAGCTCAGGCCTTGGAAGGACCTTTTTGGCACTAGACAGACTCTTTAATATCGATGGCAGCAACTATCCATTTTCTCAATCAGATTACTGCGTGTGCGCTTGTGTGCTCCAATATTTAGTAAATAAAGCAAAGATTTCTGAGCTAAGAATCAGAGGAAATGCTCTGACTCAAATCCAGATACAATTTGATATGTCGGAGACCTGTGTGACTCCCTACATGTATTTGAAGAGTCCCTTAGGATCATATCACAATAAACTAGACTGGTCAGGATGCTCCAACTAACAATCTAGAATCCATACTTGATAGGATCAAGAATAAAAAACATGATATCAAGAATAGCATATTGAAAGATCCCAATCATTTTTCTTGATAACTTCTTCAACCTATGTATTTTTCGTATAAATTGGATCAGTTATTAATAAAATAAGGAGCAAACATAGGTATCAGATATCAGGAACATAAGCTTACCGGGGAGAAATGCACTCTGGGTTAGTCCGATCACTTAGCTTTTGCTTTCGCACTCCCCACTGATGCCTATTGCATGACTCTCATTCAGTCAAACTAGAAACTGTGTTTACAGCTGGAATGATGAATGTAATCCTACTATTCTGGAAGGGAAGGGTCGTCTGAGTACGGTACTATGGACATCAGGGCATATTGAATATAGTCATATAATTTGGTGTGCTAACACACCCAGAAAGGTTTCTATCTACGCAAGGAAAATGAAGAAAGCAAGCCAAATACTTGTAGCGACCAGACCTCAAACAGTCTGATCTTTGTGCTCAGGTGTCATCCCTGGATCAGTAATGCTGACACCAACTTGAAGGATTTATAACAGAGTAGCAATCACACACTTATTACATCGAATGTCTCCAAAGAGAGCTTATTACAATAAATATGGCTTAAGGCCATCTAATAACGATAACAGCGGAAGGCTTGGAAGATAAGTGAGCCCATCAACTCCAACGGCATCACTGAGTATAGAACCACGACCTAAAGGCACCTTACTCGTCATCTGAAAAGTCTGCAACATGAAATGTTGCAGCCCGAAAACGGGTCAGCACATGGAATATGCTGACAATGTAACACATAGAGAGTAATGAAAAAGTAAGCTATACTACATGCATATTTGGCTGGTGGAAAGCTCTATGGTTACAGTTTTGCGTAAAGCCAATTTTTCCCTACTGCAAAGGAATAAATTTATTAAACTATCATGGTGGTTGTTAAACATTGAGAATGGTTGACAGCATTCTCAATCCCAATTAAAAGTACTCATTAACATCCCATCAATATTAATTAGAAGTAACATGATGAGATTCACACGATATCCAAGTACTAGATACTCAAGATGTCCATAACCGGGGACGCGACTAACCATGATTAGTTTGTTACACTCTGGAGAGGTTTGCGCACTTTTCCCCACATGACTCAATCTCCTCCGTTTGATTTCTCGCACTACATGGTGTTAGAGAAACGGATGACCAAGACATAGTCTTTCAGAAGCGCTTGCACCTTACGTAACGGGTAGACCGTACCAACCTACAACCCCTACATCAACTATTCTACCACTGTAAGAGTTCGCACGACTTAGTCAACTATGCTAGAGCCCATAGTAGCATGTGGCTGCACACGGAAGTTTCTAGCATGAATAATCTTATGATCCCTTTGAGCCTGGGTGGCGGTCCGAAGAAAAACAGGCAAATCCTGGAAACCAGGTACCTCAATCCACCCAGATGTGTGTTTAAGTTGCCACCTTAAGTAAACCATTAATTAACAATCTCACATCTGTCATGGATACACTCACCCAATCCACGTCTACTAGCATAGCATGGCATAATAAGCAAACGTAGAAGTAACTCCCAAAGGTTGGAAAATAAAACAGGTAATAGGTACTACCTCAACTACTTCCCAAAATCCACAAATTAATTAGATCCTAATCATGCAATGTTTGCGGATTGATCTAATGCATAAAAACTGCGTATGAGAAAAAAATGATCAAAGTGTTACTTGCCTTGCTGATGATCCGTGAAACCTAGAGACTCGAAATAACAGGCGGCGCACTCCGGGTATTCTATCGCAGACAAACAAACAAGCATACAATAAGTACTCATCTAATGCACAGGTAAAACTCAAATAAAAGATCTAACCAGAAAGTTCAACTTAAGAACTCCGGTTTGCAAAAAGAAACAAATCGAACGAAGATACAAAAGTCAAACGGCGAAAGAAAACAACTTCGTTTTACTAATCTGGATCTAAGTCAATTTTTACATAAGCAAAAACTTGTTCAAGTTGGTTATTCAGAAAAAGGGTTTCGAGACGAAACTCCAGGCGCTTGAATCGCCTGATTCCGATAAACGAGCGAAAAGTTATACTAGAACAAAAATCAGATCAGAACACGCGATCAGAAAAATCGCGGATTAAATCCGAGAAAAAGAAAAAAAAACGACGAACAACGTAACGAACGAACGTTCGTTAACTGGATCTAAACGACGAACACGTTCGTTAAAATGAATGCACGAGCGAACACTCGTTATTCAACCGAATCGAAAAAAATGATCTAATAAAAAAATGAAAACTAAAAAAACGGCGAAAAACCGACGGAAAAACCGAGCGGTTTTTTTTCGAGAAAACCGGCGGCGCGGAAATTGAGGCACCTCGGGCGGCGGGTCGGCGAGGCGGCGGGTGGCGGCTCCGGCAGGCGGCGGCGGCTGGCGGCGACTGGCGCGGCTGGCGGCGGCGGCGGCGACGACTAGCGCGGGGCTCGAGGCGGCGCGGGCTAGGGTTTGGCAGCGGCGGCGGGCTGGGCTGGCGCGGGCGGCTGGTGGGCTGGGGGCGGCTCGGGGCGGCGCTATTTAAAGGCTGCCCCCGGGCGGAGTCCCGCTCGGGCACGGCCCGTAAGGCGGTTCGCGTTTTTTTAAATAATTTCGCTCAGAAAAGAAATAAAAAGAAATACTAAACGGACTTCAAAAATCCCAAAATAAATTTTTCCGGACTTCTAAAATCAAGCCCGACAAACTGAACATTTATTTGGGGCCTAAGTGCAATTTTGAAAAACGCGTATTTTTCCTAAATTCAAATAAAATAACGAAAAACTCTGAAATAAAATCTTATTTGACTTTATTATTAAATCCTCAATATTTCTTTATTTTGGGAAAGTCATTTTATTCCCTCTCTCATATTTTTGTAATAGAAATAATTGATGATAAAATAAATAAAATCAAATGATCCTATTCCCAAAATTTGAGAAAACTCAAATATGAAAATAACGAAATCCCCAACTCTCTCCGTGGGTCCTTGAGTTGCGTAGAATTTCTAGGATCAAAACCAAAAGCAAATAAAATATGATATGCATTCATGATCTAATGTATAACATTCTAAATTGAAATTTTGGGATGTTACAAACCTACCCCCCTTAAGAAGAATCTCGCCCTCGAGATTCGGGTTGGCTAGAAAATAGGTGAGGGTGGTCCTTGAGAAAATCTTCCTCTCGTTCCCAAGTGGCTTCGTCC
Source organism: Triticum aestivum (assembly GCF_018294505.1). Classification (NCBI taxonomy): domain Eukaryota; kingdom Viridiplantae; phylum Streptophyta; class Magnoliopsida; order Poales; family Poaceae; genus Triticum; species Triticum aestivum. The sequence goes on along the minus strand of NC_057801.1, from coordinate 684,710,314 downwards.
TCCGAGTGGTGGCTCCACTGAACCTTACAGAACTTGATAACCTTGCTGCGGGTGACTCTGCTGGCAAACTCGAGAATCTTAACTAGTTTCTCCTCATAGGTCAAATTGTTATCCAACTGAATTGCTTCCAATGGCACTGTGTCTCTCAACGGCATGTCAGCCATCTCTGTGTGGCACTTCTTCAACTGAGAAACATGGAACACATCGTGAACACCTGACAATCCCTCGGGTAATTCCAACTTGTAGCAACTTCTCCCATACGTTCCAAAACACGATATGGTCCTACAAATTAGGGCGCTAACTTTCCTTTAACTCCAAATCGCTTAACTCCTCGAAGCGGGGATACTCGAAGATAAACTCTGTCTCCGATTTCATATTTTGTCCCCTTGCATTTTGAATCCGCATAGCTCTTCTGCCTGGACTGAGCTACCTTGAGCCTACCGCGAATTAACTTCACCTTATGTTCAGACTCCTTAATCAAATCAGATCCAAACAACTGGCGGTCTCCAACCTTGTCCCACGACAACGGTGTCCTACACCTCCTTCCGTACAAGGCTTTGAAAGGGGCCATTTTCAAACTGATTTGATAGCTGTTGTTGTAAGAAAACTCTGCATATGGCAAATTGTCATCCCCACTTGATCCATAATCTAGCGCACAAGCTCTCAGCATATCCTCCAAAATCTGATTGACTCTCTTGGTCTGTCCATCTGTCTGTGGATGAAAAGTTGTACTGAACTCTAGCCTGTTACCCAAAGTCTCGTGCAACTGCTTCCAGAACTTTGAGGTAAACTGGGTTCCTCTATATGATACGATACTCCTCGGAACTCCATGCAAACAGACGATCCTGGTCATGTATATCTTGGCCAACTTAGCACTGGTGTAAGTGGTCTTTACTGGGATGAAATGTGCTACCTTCGTCAACTGATCAACTACAACCCAAATTGAGTCATAGCCGGAACGAGTCCTTGGTAATCCCGTGATAAAATCCATGCCTAACTTATCCCACTTCCATTCGGGTATCGGCAATGGCTGTAGCAATCTTGCTGGCTTTTGATGCTCTGCTTTTACTCTTTGACATACATCGCAAACTGCTACGTACTCCGCAATGTCTTTCTTCATTCCGGTCCACTAGAATGTATCCTTCAAATCCAAATACATCTTGGTATTTCCTGGGTGAATCGAATATGGTGAATCATGTGCTTCTTGCAGAATCAACTTCCTGATCTCCGGGTCATTGGGCACATATACACGGTCTTCAAACCATAGGGTATTGTGTTCATCCTCACGAAATCCCTTAGCTTTTCCCTTGCTCATCTTCTCCCTAATAGAAGCAACTTCCTTAACTGTCCTTTGAGCTTCTCTGATTTTATCCGTCAAGGTAGACTGAATTTCCAATGGTGCTACATAGCCTCTCGGAACTATTTCCAAACATAGCTCCCAGAATTCCTCGGCTAATTCTTTTGGTAAACCTCCGGTCATTAGGGTGTTGACATGGCTCTTACGGCTCAACGCGTCTGCTACAACGTTAGCCTTCCCGGGGTGATAATGCAATCTCATATTCTAATCTTTAATAAGCTCCAACCATCTCCTCTGCTTGAGATTCAACTCCTTTTGCGTGAAGATGTACTTCAAACTCTTGTGATCTGTGTACATCTCACAGTGATTTCCGATAAGAAAATGTCTCCACGTCTTCAATGCATGCACTACGGCTGCTAACTCCAAATCATGTGTGGCATAATTCAATTCATGAGGTTTCAGTTGTCGTGAAGCGTACGAAACAACTCTTCCCTCCTGCATGAGCACTGCTCCAAGTCCTCGACGTGAAGCGTCGCAATACACCTCATAATCCTTGGTCTGATCTGGCAGAATTAACACTGGTGAGGTAACCAAACGTTTCTTCAACTCCTGGAAACTAGCCTCACACTCCTCAGTCCATATGAATTTGGTATCCTTCTTCAACAACTCTGTCATAGGCTTCACAATCCTCGAGGAATTCTCAATGAATCTCCGGTAGTATCCTGCGAGTCCAAGGAAACTCCGGATCTCTCCAACTATTGTTGGTGCCTCCCAGTTTGTCACAGTGGCAACTTTAGTGGGGTCTACTGCTATACCTTCTCCGGATATAACATGTCCGAGAAATCCAACTTCCTTCAACCAAAACTCACACTTGCTGAACTTGGCATACAACTGATGTTCTCTGAGCTTCTCGAGTACCAAACGCAAGTGCTCCTTATGTTCTTCTTCATTCTTTGAGTAGACGAAAATATCATCAATGAATACCACGACGAACTTATCCAAAAACTCCATAAACACATTGCTCATCATGTTCATAAAATAGGCCGGGACGTTGGTCAGACCAAATGACATAACGGTATACTCATACAGCCCGTACCTGGTGGTAAAAGCCGTCTTAGGTATATCCTGCTCTCGAATCTTCAACTGATGATATCCTGATCGCAAATCAATCTTGGAAAACACCTTTGCTCCTTGCAAGCGGTCAAATAGATCATTGATCATCGGCAACGGGTATTTGTTCTTAATGGTCACTTCATTCAATCCTCGATAATCAACAACCATTCTTAATGATCCATCCTTCTTCTCCACTAGAAGTACTGGCGATCCCCAAGGTGAAGAACTTGGGCGGATAAAACCTTTGTCCAGCAACTCCTTAATCTGTTTCTTAATTTCCTCCAAATCTTGGGCTGGCATCCTATACGATCTCTTAGATATTGGCCCAGTGCCTGGCAGTAGTTCAATCAGAAACTCAATGTCTATGTCCGGTGGCATGCCTGGCAACTCTTCCGGAAACACATCCGAGAAATCCCTTACCACTGGTACTTCCTCCTACACAACTCCTGATAAGGAATTTACATGTGCCCTCCTCGGCTCATGCCATGATACATACTTGATTCTCCTTCCTTCTGGGGTGGTAAGCAAAATCGACTTACTGGCGCAATCTATGTTCCCTCCATACTTCGATAACCAATCCATGCCTAATATCACATCCAATCCTTGCAATTCCAGAACTATTAGGTCTGAGGGGAAAACATAGTGTCCAATTCTTAATGGTAATCGATCACACAATATACTAGCCATGTATTCTGCTCCGGGTGAGATTACTAGCATGGGTGACCTAAGGGCTTGGGTTGGTAATTTATACTTATCCACAAATCCCCTTGATATGTAAGAATGTGATGCACCAGTATCAAAAAGAACAACTGCAGTAAATGCCTTAACCAAAAACTTACCTATTACTGCGTCTGGCTGAGCTTCAACCTCCTCCATGGTAACGTGGTTCACCTGTCCCCTGTTGAAAGGGTTCGGCTTCTTTCCTGAGCTTCCATTGCCGTTACCATTCTGGGCTTCTGGACATTCATTTGCATAATGCCTAGTCTTACGGCACTTAAAACAAGTGATATGGCTCAGGTCTACCTTGGATGGTGTTGACGGGTTGGTGCGATTTTGTCCATTGTTTCCTCCATTCCTGTTTCCATTCTTTGTGCCATTATGATTGTGCGAGCTACCTCCTCCATGAGTATGCTGAAATTGCCCTCCCGGTTTAGGGGTAAGACGGGGCTTCTGTTGGGCTCCAGAGTTGTACTTCCCCTGTCCATACTTCTGCTTGCGGTTTTCAATCTGCTGCTGCTTCCCTTCAATCATAAGAGCACGATCTACCAACTCCTGGTAGTTGTTGAAATTTGCTACCATCAACTGCATGCTTAGCTCATCATTCAGCCCTTCCAGAAAGTTCTCCTGCTTAGCTGCATCCATAGCAACGTCGTCTGGGGCATAACGTGCTAGTTTACTAAAGTCATCCACATATTGGCCAACTGTTCGTCCTCCTTGCCGCAAGTTGCGAAACTCACGCTTCTTCATGGCCATAGCTCCTGCTGAAACATGGGCAGTACGGAACGCCTGCTGAAACTGATCCCATGTGACAGTGTCTACAGGATAAGTGGCTGTAAAATTCTCCCACCATGCTGCTGCGGGTCCATCAAGCTGGTGTGCGGCAAATCACACCTTCTCCGCATCTGTGCAACCTGCAGTGCTCAACTCCCTCCCTGTCTTGCGGAGAATCATCTGCTACTATCGGCTCGGTGCTATTGGAGAACACCGGCGGATTCAGCCTAAGAAAACGGGTTAAATGATCAATAGGTGGTGGCGGTGGTGGATTGTTGTTGTTGTTGTTGTTCCCCTAATTCTGATTCTGGACTAGTATCTACATCAATGCATTCTGCTGCTGGATCAACTGGGTGAGCTCCGGTGGAAATCCATTGTCACGTCTCGGAGGCATCTGAGGGTTTAGAAAAGAAGAGAATATGGAATAGAATGAGGTCTAAGGGGAAAACACTACCCAAATGCACATGAGGCAAATGCACACAGAATCACTTCATTCAATCAAACAAGGGCCTACAATCGGTCTAGAACTATCGCAAAAAGTGTGTGGACTATACTAGATACATGGTGGAACACTACTACAGTTATGGTAGTCGACTAGAAAAACTGCTCCGTTGAAGACTCCATGATATCTGCTCCAGCTTCATCAGCGTAAGCATCATCACTATCATCTGGGTCCGAGTCGGTGTCGTCAATGATGATGTAGTTCTCGGGACAAGTGCATTCTTCGTCTTCTCCAGTTGCTGGAAATCCCATGAACACTCTTAACTTCTTCTTCAGATCATCATTCTTCTCGACTAGCATTGATATTTCCTCCTCATATCCATCGCGTGTAGACTTAAGTTCTTCCTCCAGTTCCGTGATCTTGGTCATGGCTTTCTTCAGATCCATCATCCCTGCGCACATTTGGTTTCCTGGCGTCGAATGTGCTGGTTTAACTCCTGGATAAAAGCTGCAATTGATCTGTCTTTCCTGGTGCTAATCATCTCCCATTGCTCATCTCGGCACCCACAAATCTGGTAGGTGGTATCCTTAAGTTCCTGGTGATAAACTTCTCCAATGCGTCCCATGGTAATGTGAGCTGCCATGGTCTTTCCTAGGTTCCAGGTTGGTGCATCAAAAGAAAACTCTATAGGCTTAGTGACTGGCATGAACGTTCTTCCTGGAATTTGAACTTGAATCATCCAGCGCTCCTCTTCAGGTAAAGTGGCATTGCAGGTTCAAGTGAAGCTTGGTACTCTGATCTTCAAGTAATTGGTGACTTCCTTCAGGTGTCGTCCAAAGGATGTATCTTCATCCGGTTGCATGAACTTGTTCCTTGCATCCGCCATCCTAAAGAATAGAAAAGATGAGGAGTCGGAAAATGAGAAGAGAGTAGCATTCTAGGGCTTTTGCTTAGTGGTCGTGTCCTACAGTCAGCGTGTGCTCTGATACCATCTTTGTAGCGACCAGACCTCAAATAGTCTGATCTCTGTGCTCAGGTGTCATCCCTATATCAGTAATGCTGACACCACACAGTACTTGAAGGATTTATAACAGAGTAGCAATCACACACTTATTACATCGAATGTCTCCAAAGAGAGCTTATTACAATAAATATGGCTTAAGGCCATCTAATAACAATAACAGCGGAAGGCTTGGAAGATAAGTGAGACCATCAACTCCAACGGCATCACTGAGTATAGAACCACGACCTAAAGGCACCTTACTCGTCGTCTGAAAAGTCTGCAACATGAAACGTTGCAGCCCGAAAGCGGGTCAGCACATGGAATATGCTGGCAATGTAACACATAGAGAGTAATGAAAGAGTAAGCTATACTACATGCATATTTGGCTGATGGAAAGCTCTATGGTTACAGTTTTGCGTAAAGCCAATTTTTCCCTACTGCAAAGGAATAAATTTATTTAACTATCATGGTGGTTGTTAAACATTGAGAATGGTTGACAGCATTCTCAATCCCAATTAAAAGTACTCATTAACATCCCATCAATATTAATTAGAAGTAACATGATGAGATTCACACGATATCCAAGTACTAGATACTCAAGATGTCCATAACCGGGGACACGGCTAACCATGATTAGTTTGTTACACTCTGGAGAGGTTTGCGCACTTTTCCCCACATGACTCGATCTCCTCCGTTTGATTTCTCGCACTACATGGTGTTAGAGAAACGGATGACCGAGACATAGTTGTTCAGAAGCCCTTGCACCTTACGTAACGGGTAGACCGTACCAACCTACAACCCCTACATCAGCTAGTCTACCACTGTAAGAGTTCGCACGACTTAGTCAACTATGCTAGAGCCCATAGTAGCATGTGGCTGCACACGAAAGTTTCTAGCATGAATAGTCTTATGATCCCTTTGAGCCTGGGTGGCGGTCCGAAGAAAAATAGGCAAATCCTGGAAACCAGGTACCTCAATCCACCCAGATGTGTGTTTAAGTTGCCACCTTAAGTAAACCATCAATTAACAATCTCACATCTGTCATGGATACACTCACCCAATGCACGTCTACTAGCATAGCATGGCATAATAAGCAAACGTAGAAGTAACTCCCAAAGGTTTGAAAATAAAACAGGTAATAGGTACTACCTCAACTACTTCCCAAAATCCACAAATTAATTAGATCCTAATCATGCAATGTTTGAGGATTGATCTAATGCATAAAAACTGGGTATGAGAAAAGAATGATCAAAGTGTTACTTGCCTTGCTGATGATCCGCGAAACCTAGAGACTCGAAATAACAGGCGGCGCACTCCGGGTATTCTATCACAGACAAACAAACAAGCATACAATAAGTACTCATCTAATGCACAGGTAAAACTCAAATAAAAGATCTAACCAGAAAGTTCAACTTAAGAACTCCGGTTTGCAAAAAGAAACAAATCGAACGAAGATACAAAAGTCAAACAGCAAAAGAAAACAACTTTGTTTTACTAATCTGGATCTAAGTCAATTTTTACAGAAGCAAAAACTTGTTCAAGTTGGTTATTCGGAAAGAGGGTTTCGAGACGAAACTCCAGGCGCTTGAATCGCCTGATTCCGATAAACGAGCGAAAAGTTATACTAGAACGAAAATCGGATCAGAAATCGTGATCAGAAAAATCGCGGATTAAATCCGAGAAAAAGAAAAAACGACGAACAGCGTGACGAACGAACGTTCGTTAACTGGATCTAAACGACGAACACGTTCGTTAAAATGAACGAACGAGCGAACGCTCGCTATTCAACCGAACTGAAAAAAAAACCGATCTAATAAAAAAACGGAAACTAAAAAAACCGGCGAAAAACCGACAGAAAAACCGAACGGTTTTTTTCGAGAAAACCGGCGGTGGGGAAGTCGAGGGACCTCGGGCGGCGGGTCGGTGAGGTGGCGGGCGGCGGCTCCGGCGGGCGGCGGCGTCTGGCGTGGGGCTCGAGGCGGCGCGGGCTAGGGTTTGGCGGCGGTGGCGGGCTGGGCTGGCGCGGGCGGCTGGTGGGCTGGGGGTGGCTCGGGGCGGCGCTACTTAAAGGCTGCCCCCGGGCAGAGTCCCGCTCGGGCATTGGCCCGTAAGGCGGTTCGCGTTTTTTCTAAATAATTTCGCTCAGAAAAGAAATAAAAAGAAATACTAAATGGACTCCAAAAATCCCGAAATAAATTTTCCCGGACTTCTAAAATCAAGCCCGACAAAGTGAACATTTATTTGGGGCCTAATTGCAATTTTGGGAACGCATATTTTTCCTAAATTCAAATAAAATAACGAAAAACTCCGAAATAAAATCTTATTTAATTTTATTATTAAATCCTCAATATTTCTTTATTTTGAGAAAGTCATTTTATTCCCTCTCTCATATTTTTGTAATAGAAATAATTGATGATAAAATAAATAAAATCAAATGATCCTATTGTCAAAATTTAAGAAAACTCAAATATGAAAATAACGAAATCCCCAACTCTCTCCGTGGGTCCTTGAGTTGCGTAGAATTTCTAGGATCAAAACCAAAAGCAAATAAAATATGATATGCATTGATGATCTAATGTATAACATTCCAAATTGAAAATTTGGGATGTTACAATACTGAAATGTATTAAGCTATCGATCGGGGGACATAACACTATGAGGGTTGTTAAGGCGGGGCTAGGAGCTTGATATGCTGCCGACTCAGAATCAAATGAGCACAGGGGACCCTAGTCAACATTCATATTTCTACCCACCGGTGGATGATCGGTCACCTTAGTTCCAATTTAGCTACTGTTCATTTTGTTGAACTCCAAGAAGGACCGATTGCTACGTACTCTTGAGAAACAAGATGTTATGACGCTGTTGTGCCCGCGGTCCAATGATCCACCTATGTTTGTGTCGGATCTTATCCATGCTGCAACCAGGCGGTGGAATATGGAGGTGGTCAGAGAACATATGTATGACATGGACGCCGAAGCAGTAACGAACATTCCCATCAGTCATGTTGCCCAGCCGGAAAGAATGGAAGAGGGTTTTTCGTACCACATTCGTACTGACTTAACAGGATCCGTCTCCCATAGTAATATTATGACAGTCTCTCTTGCCCCTTCGTACTTACTTGAAACAGGAATTTCTTGGTGCTCAACTGCTTATTCTGCTTTTCCTGGTACCGGTATAGATAGATAGAAAGCGCATTCAATCGAGAAAAGGATCAACTGATCCACCTCTTTACATTTTGGTTTTTATTCGGCTGTTTCAGCATAGATTGCATCTTAAAACAGAAGAAAAGTGCAAGTTCCCACAGGCGAAGAGCTGCTTCCGAGAAATCTTTTACCCCCTTTACGCCCTTCGGGGCTGCTAACAACGAGCTAATACACAGGAACGGCACGGCTCCTACACCGCTTAACTCCAATAATAGAACCTGGTCCCACATCCCTTGCATTTGATAATGAAACAATCAGAATTTGTTGAATTGAAATATGTTCAATCTCATTTCTTTTACGTGGTTTTGGCAACTATCAATTATCTCTTTCCTCGGCTTCCTACACGGATATAGCCGTAAATGGTATCTAGTAGGCAACCTTGGAACTACATTAGCTTAGGGGGATCGGGTAGCGAGCGGTCTCCTCGACAAAGCAGTCAAGAAACAATTCCACCATTGGGAATAGCACACCCCCTTCCCTAGGGCTAGAGGTATTTACATGCTGCATTGAACCTAATGCTAGAGCGAGTACTACAATGAAAATCACTTTTACGAGCGATACCTTTGTCTTTGGTGCTTGAGTTTTCCTCCCAGCGGTGTGGTCCTCGGTTTCGGAAATGACATATTGAACCGGTATCTTTAGCATATAAAAAATCCTTTGTTTGACGGCATCCCTCCTCTAAAGCTGCTTCCTTCCTTTCCGGTTCGTAGTGGTTACGAGCAGAAGTGCAATTCAAAGCGCATTCCATAGTTGTATTAGATAGTTTAGATATAGTGACCCACTAGTTCGAGATGCACTGACCTTGGCCATTGCCTGCTAACTACGGTCATTATATGTCAATTCGGATCACACACCGGAAGCAAAGATCAGGGGATTGCCAACTTGAATGAATGTAATCCGGTTACGGTGTAGGGGAGATTTATTATTGAGTTGATAACGCACTCCGTTTACTAACATTGATAACTATGCCATGGAATGGAATATTCCCATTTCCGATTGTTAAAAAAAATGCGACTTTCAAAAGGCACATCAAATGTATGGACACAATGATTTGCCCACTGATTCATTGATTCATTAGCTGTGCTACTTTTGTGAGTTCCACTGGCGTGAAACTCCGAAGGGAGAGCCCGAGGGAGCTTATTCATTCCTTTCGTGGCTTGCCATGGTTATTTCCTTGCCCAGGGCACAGTCTGGTTATCTGTTTTATGCCTCATCGGGCACCCAAGAGTTTCTCTTATGAATGGTGCGATCCGGCATCCTTGAAGCTCGGAACTCCTCTCTGGAATTTTGACCATGAAAATGCCATTTACCCTTAGCAATGAAGAAATCTATTGAACAATTTGTTTCATTGCAATACCTCGCTCTAACAACTCCTATTCCCACGGCATTACCACAAGGATTTCCTGTTTCCCCGATCCACCAGCTACGTTCGCACACTTCCAAATAGTAAATGCTCCCGCGGTTGGAGTTGAGACTTTCTTATCCCTCTTGTTACGACGGATCGAGCATATGATTCTTTTCTTGATTGAAATCATTCACTTTTCCTTGAAATTGTCACAAAGTAATTGGAAGAAGAAGTGCTTGAGAAGCTCAAGGATATATTCTATGGTGGCTTCTCCAATAGTTCGAGCCATAGCTTCATTTCATTGTTTCTATAATTTTCTTCACTTTATCATTGCCCTCAAGTACAAGTAATTTCTGACAAACTTTCTTTCCCATGGTTCGGTGGGCACGGATATGGATGGCAGGACAGGAGTGAAGATCCCTCAGCTAAGGGCTAGACCGGACGTTTCACTTTGTGATGACGAGTGGCACACAAATCAACCTGAGAAGGATTCTGCTATGTCAAAAGTGTTTATATAAACGAATTGTTTAACGCCAAGATGCCAATAGCAATGATGGATAAAGCAACTCCCAGAGTAGGGCTTGAAAGCCGGGGACTCTCCTGGCAAAGAATCTGAACGATCTGAGTTCTTTTCTGAGAAAGAAGAAGATGCAAGGCATGGATCCAAGCCTGAAGGCGACGTGGAGTGTTATTATTATCGTTACTCCAGAGAATGGGAGGCACTCTCTTTTTGCAAAATGCAGTTATGAAATCTGTAATCTAGATGATTCTGGTTGAAGGGGACGATGCAGCCTAGCGGTTATGAACTTTTTGTTCGATTCAAAGGATTTCCACTTGAGTAAAGCTATGGTGGGAAATAAACTACCAATTAGGCAATGCGCGTCTCTATTTCTTGAATTCTCTGGTCTAGGCAACCCGAAAGTGTTGTTTAACAAAGACAAGTCTGAATTTGAAACGCAATCCGGCAGAGAAAATAAACTTAAGTAACCACCAGTTGAAACTGAGCGAGGATGCCTCTCCTAATGGAAGTTACGGGCTCAAACAATACCTAATGGTAGGCAACTTTGCTACCCAAGCATCTCTTTCTTATTAAGAACGACATAAATGTTGATTATCTACTCTCGGGAGTAGGTAAGGGGGGCTATGCCCAATAAAATAGGGACTACGATAGGCATGAAATGAAACTTCTTATCTTAGGTACGGAATTCCTCCACATTAAGACACCAACCTTCCCTTGACAAGTCAATAATCAATCACTAGATTTAGGATCACAAGCCGATGCGATGCTTCACGTCGAAATGGGTTAGTCTGCATCTGAGAGACCCCGCCTAGCTCTAAAATGGTTTCAACCTTTCCTCGACCTCATGGAATGAACTAACTCATATGCAGTGAGCATATTATCATAGACATCCCTCACGATAGCCAACTTGAAGAAGAAGTTGTTTTGACATCTACTTTATCCCAAGTGTAATAATGCTCCAAGTACGGGTTTTCGAATTCATACCTCGCTGACCGCGCATCATCTTCAGTTCACAATTGAGGCTCAGAGACTGATGAGATACAAGCTCTGGCTAAGGTTGACATCCAGGCTCTGGACAAGCGATAAGAGATACTTTATGAAGGATCCAGCTAAGAAAATGAAATGGGTTAGTGGGAACAAGCAGCTAAAGCGCAAAGGTAAGGATGAGCTCGAAAAGTGCAAACTTCAATGATAGCTAGTGGTGGATTGATACTTTTGAGCTTCTCCATCGATCACTTTTGCGGAAGCTGAGTCCTTTCTTTTTAAGCAAGTCCAAATCCAGCAAAAAACGAGTATCAATCTGTCCCAAGTGTGGACAGGAGAAGCCAGGTCGGATTACGACATTGAATTGAATTGAGTGGCCCCTTCCCTTTGCATCATAGCATCAACCCTGATCACCTCACTTTACGTCAATATTGGTGAGCATGCCACAAGATGTACGATTTGATTAGTTACTCAAGTGTCTAAGTGTAAGTTTCAAGTATTCTTCTTATGATAGACTGAAGGCTTATCGGTGCGCGAAGGTTCTCTGGATTGGTTGTGGTGAGCGCTGGGCGAAGGATTGTCAGTGTAAAGCTACTGCTCAACTCCATGTTGTTCAGGAAATGGAGGAATTATCGCGGAGTACTGCTGCAGGCTATTCTATGTTACAGGACCATGATGACTCTGCTTCGGATCTAAGGGTCCTCTCCGCTGAAGCTAATCAGAAATCTCCTGCACTCCGTTCCATTTAGTTAGCTTGCTCAGTAATCCATAATTTTTATGTTACCCTATTTTCTTGGTCGACTCGGCCAGCACTCATTCCTTTTTGAATGCATCATTGGCATCTCATATTGAAGCTAAAATTGTCATCTCCTGAATCTGTGCATGCAGGCAACATCAATTTATCACCTAATGGTATCTTTGTTCTACCGGCACATACATTTCGATTTCCTTGGTCAAAGGAAGTCACCTTTTCTTTTTCCTTGTTTTCGTCATGCGTCGATTCAACATTTGTTGGACTTTGTAACTTCAAGGACGTAGTCATCCTCTCAAGATTCTAGTCATGATATTGCTTAAAAAGAAGCCCGACTTACCTATATTATCAAAGGACCCAGTCGAGTCCTAACTAGAAAAGTGCATGGGTGACCAAATTTAGGACAAAGTAGGCGCGGAAGATCCACATGCAACGAAACATCCCTCACGAGTTCCAAACCTGACCTTCTTTAAGCTGCTTCGACTATGGGAACCACAAGGAAAACGGAACACGAGCGGGAATGTGGGACTGGGTCCTTCCATATAGTTGGCTTGATAGCCCTTGTGGACAGAGTCTGTTCTCATTAGAGAATTGACGTTAGAACTTTGTGATCAAGACCCGTGGTTAGTCCAGTAGAAACTTGATCTCCGGAAAGGAGGTCCGCTTATTTACTTATCTGAAAAATCAAAAGGTAGGTAGGCTGTTTCAGAGAAGAGTACGTGGGTTTTCACATAGCCGGATATGAAAAGAGACCCTAATGAGCAGCTTTTTTTATTCGTAAACCCTTCTTTCTGTGCTTATGGAATCAGCCAGTGGCAGGTCTTGGTGATTGAATTCATCCCGTTTTACTTTGTTGAATGCGATCTGGTATTGACTTGCCCTTATTTTCCATCGATCGGGTAGTTAGTTAGGTCCCGCGGATAAGAAGTCCTATATACTGAAATAAGAGGGACTCCTTCTAGGCATCACCGTTAAGGTGCTCTTTTGATAGATTTCTATACCTTCCCCTCCCTTTCCTCTGTATCCGGGCCTACGCGAACAACAGTTTTCTTATTGAAGAAGTCTGCTCACATGATTGGAATATGGCTCCCGTATGCATGCTATTCTGGGACTGAGGAATGCCTTTCTATGGTGGACCCTGAGGTCGGACTCTTGCTGCTTGATTCAAAACCGGATTCAATAGCAGCAACATATTGATGATAGTGCCTGAACTACCTATTCTATTACCTTTTGGGAAACCCCAAAGCCACATCAAGCCCTATGCTATGGGTCAAGGTACTCTCGAGACTGTCTGGATTGAAGACTATCAAGCACCGTAGGTGGTACCAGCATTCCCTGTCAATAGGGCATTCCAATCTCTGGGTAGCTGCCCGCCCTACTTCATTCCTATCTCCTTCGGCGTCAGCCCCATGTACCCCCTTAAACTAACCACTTGAATTGATCAGGATTTGTTAGGTTGAGTGCATTTTCTTCCAAATCCAGTCAATTTCAAGAAAAGTATCAAAAAATCCTGGGGTTAGGCACCTTTTTTCAGTGAAATCTTGTTTTTTCCTGCATTAATTAGTTATGGGAGAATCCTTGCTTCCTCAATGCTCTTGCCTTCGCGGTCCTACTAAAAGAGACACAAGAGGTTTTAGCACCGGCATCTTTGGATCAAAAGATCATTCCATCCTAGAACCAACACGACGACTTCTCCTTGCTCGATTTAAAATGCTGATGAATATGAAATTAGGAATATATATGGACAAATGAATTATGCGTCATGGAATCCGGATCATTAAAGAGGTAGTGTAGACAGTTGTCTAAGTGTGATCTTCTTATATCCCCACGAACTGTTTAGCTTGATAGACCCAAGGGGAAATAGAATCTCAAAAGGACCTTTCTTGTCCGTAGCCCCGTTGGAATCGAGGGCTTGATATCTCATTGGCATGACTAATTGATGAGGCCAACTAAGTAGTACTCACGAGGTCCTTGATTTCTTGTTAGTCTGTATCTTTCTCTTTAATAGTATGGTATCCAGGTTCACCTATGTTTTTCTGTTGTTGCTCTTCAGAAAACGCGTATAGTAAGTAGTCTTCGTCGATGGGACAAACGCTCCGGTGTATGCGTTACGAGGCAACTAGCATTTTGTCATGGAAGTTCGTGAAAGAATGTTCTTGTTTTTCGTTGGAAAAACCAACACCGACGTCAAGATCAGTCTCCTTTCCTTTCTCTTTTCGGGAGCAGAGCTGAAAAAGATGGGAAATTCCAATGATTCTTCGTTCATTATCATGTCGATTCCTCACAATCGCTCTTTGTGATGCTGCGGAACCATGGCAATTAGGATCTAAAGACGCAGCAACACCTATGATGCAAGGAATCATTGACTTACATCACGATATCTTTTTCTTCCTCATTCTTATTTTGGTTTTCGTATCACGGATGTTGGTTCGCGCTTTATGGCATTTCAACGAGCAAACTAATCCAATCCCACAAAGGATTGTTCATGGAAGTACTATCGAAATTATTCGGACCATATTTCCAAGTGTCATTCTTTTGTTCATTGCTATACCATCGTTTGCTCTGTTATACTCAATGGACGGGGTATTAGTAGATCCAGCCATTACTATCAAAGCTATTGGACATCAATGGTATCGGAGTGCGCCTCTTAACGAGGGTGATTTAAGTGCAACGAAATGTACCGGTGGTTCGCGAAGCATCTGGATTACCGGTCATCTCCCATTCCCGTCGTCGAGAGACTAAAAGAACTATAGCATGCCAGAAACGGGGAGTTGAGGTGGTTAGACCTATACCCCGAAATGCTCCCAGCATAGGAGCCTATGGTTCCATTCTTGTTATTGCTGGAGGTACACATACCTCTTCTCGGTGTGGTGGAGCGATATACGAAAAATAGATGCTAAGCCTGCAATGTCCGATAACGGGGCTTCAGTAGTGAATCTATCGGCACCACAGCAGTGGCATACAACTTTGGACCTAAGGGCTGGTCCCGTTACCTTTCGGAATGGGGGATCCCCATTGGCAACAACCACGGTAATAGTTGCGGAACTACTAGGCCAAGAGAGGACAACCTGTTGTTCCTGCTCCTCCTTCTTTGCTTCGGGGACGGAGGTCCTACGGTAGGTAAGAGCATGCTCAAGCACTTGACCGAAGGGGACCAGCGCTTCTACTCCTCCACCGAGGAGCCGTTCTTGCGAGAAGCAAGGGATGTCGTGAACGGTGGGAGGTCAAAGAAAGAGAATTGACCTCTGAATATACTGATCCTATGATCTAGATAGACTCTGTCCTTTTTTTAGATAAGGGTGACTCAAGAAATTGGGGGTGGGACCTGCTGGCATAATGCAGGCTAGAACGTGGGAATTCGAGGTCTCATGAACAAGTTTTTTTTCGTGGACAAACATACTTTCCGGTCTTTTTTATGGATCCTTTTAGATCTACGGGCCGGCCGTTCACATGAGCATAGGGAATCTATACTCGAGCCTTCGACTTGGCCCCTGGCAGGATAGGTGAGGAATCACTCTGGAGATCTGATCTATTGGGGCCTACAACTTTGCCAAAGCCGACTAGCATCCCTTTCCGTGGTGAACTGGCCGTCCCATACCTTCATTTTGTCTCATGTGTGTTGAACATTGTCTTCATCGGTTCCAGCTTCACTGATTTCGGTAGGGCTGGGCGAGAAAGGGTCCCCTCTTGCCTATTAGTAAGCGGGCCTTCGATTCCACCGGGGTCTTACGGTCTCATAGAGGGGGAGAACTACCTAACTAAAGAAGAATAGTGCTCTTTATAAATAAGAGTAGGCATGGAGAGCTTTTTGCGGGGAAACTTGCAAGTCAAGTTTGGGGGGAGGCGGGCGTCGACCCAACCTTATGAGTATTCGGACTATAACAGTTCCGATGAACAGTCACTCACTTTTGACAGTTATATGATTCCAGAAGATGATCCAGAATTGGGTCAATCACGTTTATTAGAAGTTGACAATAGAGTGGTTGTACCATCCAAAACTCATCTACGTATGATTGTAACACCCGCTGATGTACCTCATAGTTGGGTTGTACCTTCCTCAGGTGTCAAATGTGATGCTGTACCTGGTCATTCAAATCTTACCTCCATCTCGGTACAACGAGAAGGCGTTTACTATGGTCAGTGCAGTGAGATTCGTGGAACTAATCATGCCTTTACGCCTATCGTCTTAGAAGCAGTGACTTTGAAAGATTATGCGGATTGGGTATCCAATCAATTAATCCTCCAAACCAACTAAACCGGGGAAGCTAAAGCGGAAATGCAATTCTCGGGTGTGGGAAGGGGGAAGCTCCAGGAAGGCTTCGCTCGCTCGCTCAAAAAGCTCTAACGCTCGTTTACCAGTGGAGTGCATAAGCCCTTATTGAAGTAGGGTGAGGCCTTACTACATGAGCTCGTAAGTCAAGCATGGAACGAGCCTTGTCTACGAAGCTTCGCTTCATCATCTTGCTTGCTTCTGGCGAAGCTTAACGCACTATAACATAGGCATGCATGATGGTATGGTAGGAAGACTCCTTTTAAGGCCGACCACTACATAGGAGCGATAGGAAGCCAAGCCGTCAAAAGGAAAGGCGAGCAACCCTTATTGCAATAGCAAACGGCCTACTTATAGCCCTATTTATACCCTTTCTCGGGGACTTCAACGGGCCTTACAAGCTCAATAAATTGCAATTCTTCACCTTTTCCTCAGACAGTGGGAATGCATTTTCTTACTTGATTGACATTGATAGATATGTGTACCACACTGAACAAGCAATATGTCATATGCTTGATGTACCAGCCAAGCCAGCTCTTTTTTTCTCAGTTCCCTTATCCTTAGCGCAAAAGTAAAAAGAAAATGAAAGAGAGTTTGTATTTGCAAATGAAAATGAATATGGATCTGAATAAATTACATAATCAATAAATAAGAATTGGAATAATAGAAAAAATATCCTTCGCCCCTTATCTCTTCATCATCGTCAGTTCCGTCACTTGTGGTATTTGTTTAGAATCTTGTTGACCCTACTCGCTTACTCCTATTTTCCTTATTTCTTTTTCTACATAATTAATTAGAACTTTCTTGAAAGAATGGGGTTCTCTCTGGGGGGCGCACCCTCTCTTCCTTTTTGAGAAAGATGGGCTTGTTTTTTTTTCAATAAGTTCTATTGCTTTGACACATTTAGTATATAACATAATATATATAAGAAAAGTACTAAAGGCGAAGGGCATTCTATTGTACAGCTACTTTGGTATAGTTACAAAGGTAACCAGTAGGTGACTGTTGAATCGACAGTAGTTATGAAAGGGGGAAATAGCTCAGTTGGTTAGAGTGCTGGTCTGTCACGCCAGAAGTCGCGGGTTCGAACCCCGTTTTCCCCGCCCAATCTTTCTTTCTTCCTGAGGTCATACCTCTGCCACTTTACCCCGAGTTTCACTAAGGCATAAACCCCATTCGGGTAAGAGAAGCAAGCAGTGGGGAACATCTATTTATATGTGTGCTAGCATCAACAACATCTTTTTAAAATAAATTACATCGATCCTCGGTGCTAGGTACTCAGGTAAGTAAATCCTGAGGATAGAACTAGAGCAAGTAAGCTCATCGCACTATCAAGTCAGTCAGGAACTAGTCTTCCAAGCTTAAGAAGAAGTGAAAAGTAAGCAAGTTGTCATCTAGTGAGGGCTAAAAGACACGGAGAACATCCCCCTCTATTTGCCAATAGCTTCCGCCTTCCTCTCTTTCATTTCATGTCGGTTCAACAGAGCCAATAGATTCCATAGGCGGGTCAGTTATAGCTGTAGTAGCCTTTGATTAGGTCCTTTCAATAGACTTTCCGTAGCTATAATTCGATAGACTTTCCGTAGCTCAGTACTGCTGACCGTTGACGCCTGCAACTGTACTTACGGCTGTACTTGTGAAAAGAGATAGAGTCGTCTCGCTATGACTCAAAGATGGTCAAAAAGCTAATAGATGGGCCACAAAAGGTAGAGGAGAGGGGGTAAGAAGAGTAGACTTACTACTTGATACAAGATAGGGTATAAAGCTAAAAGGGTGAGATAGAGGAATGAAATGAGCCAGTGAAACGGTCCACGACCACAAGTATTGAGCTATAACCATAAAACTTGGGGAGTGCCTCAAGAAAATCCATTGAAATAGAAGACCCAGGTTGTAATGGAACAGACAAAGGTTGAAGAAGACCAGCAGGAAGGGTGTGCTCACTCTTGTTGAGTTGACACACATTACAGTGAAGAACAAACTTGGAGGGAGAAAAAGAAACCAGAAGGGACCCATTGTTTCTGTGCAAGTCGAACAATGATGGAAAAGCATCCAGTATGTAGCCGACATATGCCAACAACCCAAATGCACATATGCTAGTTAAGTTGAAACTCCTAAATTATAGCGCAAGCAACAAAACTACTTTTTTGAAGGCGCAGAGCATTGAAGAAGAGCATGGCTCGATTAACATAACTAGGGGCAATATGGTTCATTTTCCTAGAACACCACAACAAATGTCCCTACCAGTTGTTGCCAGTGAAGCTGAAACCATGGCTACCCCTCAACAAGCCTCTAGCTCTTATCCTAGGCCTGAACCGCCTGAACCTCCAATTACCGTACCATTGGTACTGAATACGACCACCACTCACACCTATTCCAGACCTTTAAACCCCTGACCACCTAGCCCTCTAGTAGCAAAGCAACTAAAAGACCCAATCACAAAAATAACCCTCTCTATCCCCCTCAAAACCTTGGCACGAACACTTGTTTCTAGCCACCTATGGCCTTCCTCACAGCTCAAAACATGATAATATTAGACCTAATCCTGCACCTCCACCACCACAACCAAGACCAATTCAATACCAAATATCCAATTTTCCCAACCAATACTTTTGCCCTATGCTGGAAATTCCATGAAACCAGAAGTGCCAATATATACTTACCTTAACCAACCGCTTCCAACTCAATAGCATGACCCGTACCAATACCTGCAAGAACAAAGGCCGCAAAATCAATATCAATAAGGGCAGCAGATACATCAACCTCCTAGAGTTTCTTTTCCAATATTTGAAGGGGCCAGGTCTTGGATACAAAAGTGTGAACATTACTTTTCGGTGTACCAAGTTACGGATTGGTACAAGGTAGAACTTTCGGCTATGCACCTTAGGGGGAGAGCTGAAAGCTGGTACAACAGTTTCTTAGTGAATAGGGGACAAGTATCTTGGCAAGAGTAAATTCAAGAGATTGTAGAGAGGTTTGAGGTAAGAAATGTGGTTGGTGTAGTTGATGAGTTTAATCACTTGAGGCAAGGAGGAAGCCTAGAAGAGTACAAGTCACACACAATTGGCAGAATTGAGGGCTGCCATGTTGAGGTGCAATCCCTATTACGATGACAACCTTTTTCGACAAAGTTTTCTTGGGGGTATTGTAAATAGAGATAGATGTTTCGTCCAGCTCTGAGAAACAATTTGGCAACCCTGCTCTTCCCTTTGCCTCTTCCACATCTATTTTTGAAACTTGATTCGGTTGAGTTTGAAGCAAGGATCTAATCAAATAACACTTTGTTCTCCAATGAATGGAGGTGGAATAATTTATTGAGATAGAGAAAGCTACATCTCGACTTTATTTAAACGAAAAAAAAGGTTAGTCCTGCTCCTAGACTTCCAATTCCAAGTAGTAGTAACGGAAAGGAACAGGTTTAGGAGAACTTTTTTATGTCTTTCTTATAGCGATCGCTGAAAGTCAGTCAATGCCCTGGCTTCAATGAATGAAGACCGATGGGCTACAAAGTGGAGATGATGTCGTCGTGTCATTGCTCGTGATATCTTCACCAGGATTTGACTTACCAATGTGAAAGGTATCGTGCTAGTGGTTCTATCATTTAGATAGAGAGTGATCTTTCCTTCTTGTCAAAGAAAGATATGACATTGGGAAGGGAAAGGGAGTAGAAGCGTTTTCGTAGCCTTAGGGCGAAGGGCTGAGAGTTCTGTGATCCAGTTCTTTGAGCATACATAGGTTGAGGATGGAACTCCTATAGCAATCGATGTGGAAAAAGGCAACAGCCGAGAAAAGCAGAAAAGCGAGTGAGATCTTGACTTTCTATTATCATACAACATAGAAGTATTTAATCAAATCAGAAAGAGCCCTGGGATTTTACCAAAACGGCATAATTGAAAGCTCTCGTCTCAGTCGCTCACCTAAGAAAAGGTACCGGATTACTCCGTGATGACGAATAAGCAACCCAGCCCAATCCTCGCTTTCATAGAAAAAGGTGAATTTACTCGAATATTCGTTCAATGACTCAATATTTAGTAATCAAATCATGCGTTTGTTAGATCATTTAGTGATAAATAAAACGAGAATAAAGAGAGAGTCCTCACCTCAATATCGACAACAATGACCTGGCAAGTGAAGTAAAGTAAAAGCAAAGTAGAGCCCGGTTGATGTCAAACGTTTTCAAATCTTACCCACCATATCCATTCATGCACGTTACTAGATGAAAAGTAAAAAATAAAGCAATGATGGTTTTTATCAGAGCCACTTTACAACCGGTTTAGCAACTTCTTCATGCCCCTACGAACGAAATATTTGGAGTTTGACAACTGGTTGACGCCGGTTGATACTCGAATGAATATATCGCCGGTAGATGCTTGCTTTTCTAATGAGGTAGACACTTTTGCATGTTAACGTTTCCACTTCAAACCATCCAGATTTACACTTCAATTTCTCGTTGTTGACACGGTTTACACTTGACTTCATTCAAACTGACACTTATGTATCTATCTAGGCGGGCGGGCACTTAACCAAACTCAGGTTGACACAAACTATACAAAAGTCTTAATTAGGGTGTTTTTTCCGATCAACCCGAAACTCCGAACAGAACCGACCCTGACTAGACCTTTTCCCAAGCAACTCTGAATACTGGAAAATATGAATGAAATTCAATAAGAGAAATCAGAGCATGTTTCTAAATTTGTGATAACTACTTATTTATGAGTGAGAAATGCTTCATGCGAGCACCCTTGGCGGCCTGCTTTTGAGACAGGGAGGCCATGCTCGTATCTATGCTTTTCATCATTGGTCTGGTCTACTTGTACCCCACCCCACAAGGTACAACTTCGACTACCGTGCTTCTTATCTTGATGCTATACATTCAGTTCAGTCAGTCCCAGAGACTTATCCTTCAGAAAAAGGTAATCCACCCATATTGGACTTTCCTTCACCTAGCCTCGCGGATTCAATACCGAATTCTCTTCGCATACCGGCCTGCTAATTCCAGGATTAGCTGTTCTCAATGACTGGTGGATGCCTTTTTTCTACCTTAGAAATCGTTTTTTATGTACCTTCTCCCTCTCTACACCTTTTTTCCGCCTCGCCGCCCAAAAAGACCTATAGAAGAAGGAAGAATTCAATCCGTATACTCCAAGCGCCGTAACTATCGCACTTTCCAAGCAACCGTCCAATGAAGAAAGTGCAATTGAAACAATCAAGAATGGAAAAATAATTAGACTCCCTCGTCAATTGTTTGGATTGGAATTAGGCTCCTCTACTCTAGTCGCCCTCTTCTATTTCGGGCAGTAGCTTAGCCCTTCTGGGCCTTCCTTTACAGAATCTATTAGTAGTTGCACTTTTCAGCATATGCCTTTATTTAGGCATTGGTTGTAGGCATCCCCTTCTCTTCAAGGAATTTCTGCGCCCGGTTCCTGATCAAGTGTTGGAAAAACCGGAATACGATGCTTTCTACTTCAACAGTAGGATTGGCCTGAAGCAAGCCCATAGAATAGATACGGGCGTGTTCTACACAGGAGTTCTTGTAGAACATGTTCCAATCAAACCTCTTTCCCTTCATCTCTAGTTTTCAATATGAACAAGTGTCATCCTCTTCTCCCATCGTTTGGATGGAATACCCACGTGGAGATGACCTCCACTTTTCAGAGACAGGGGCAAGCCGATAATTTGTAGCCTCCCTGGTTGTTTTCTGGAAATTTCAGTAGAAGTGAAGCCGTGTAGGAGCTCCCTAAGGACCCTAGCTAAGACCTTTTTGAGACCCTGGGTGACTCGCGTGGACTTATCCCCTCTCGGTAAGCCAAAGACCATATCGTCTGTGTAGCATGCGTAATAGAAGACTATGGCCCCATCCTCTCGGACCATTACCCTTTCAAGCTTGGCATCCAATATATGGAGATAGCGGTGAACGAGGACAGGTTCAATTGGGCTTCCGAGCGGTATTCCTCGCTTCTGGCACGTGTAACTCTTACCTTTTCTATCTACGTGTGGTTTTCATGAAAACCTATTTTATCAACCTATGGACTCCTTTCAATGACAGAGTCTTTGGAGCAAATTGGTTCAGGATTCTAAGGTTAGAAAAGAGTTACCACTCAAGGGAGGAACATGATATGTCGAAGGCTATCTTGGTGGCTCAAGACTGACCGGTATACCTGGACCAGTCTATATTGAGCCATATTCATCAATTCGTCAGGCAATTTGGCCTCACACAATGTATCCCTGTTCCACCAGACGCTTAATCAACCCTGGAACACAAGAGAACCCTTCTTATCAAAGAGAATTGTGTATTAAACAGATGAGAGAAATAGCCCTAAATATGTGCATCGAGTAAGTCTTTACCTTCTATTCGATCTCCAGTATCGCTCATCAAGTACTTGATCAGATTCCTCTTTTTTCTTGCAATTGCAAAGTGGTGGAAAAAATTTGTATTTCGGTCACCATGTCGTAGCCAATTGGCTCTGCCCCGCTGGAGCCATGCTACTTCTTCTTGTTCAAACAGGTTCTCGAGCAGCAGTCAAATTGACTTCCCCTGCTTGAGCGTAATGCCCGCCCCTGGTGTGGTGGAAAAAGCCTCGTTTTCTATTCCTTTTAAAGCTGCTGATGCAAGCTACCGAACAAACAAGATTAGTACAAAAAGCCACAACTAGCACTAGCTTTCGTGATTGCTTCTTTCTACCGTTCTCACTCCGGTAATTGCTCCTTCTCCAAAATATCACTACGGACAAGATGAGCTAATAGAAAAAGTTAGGGCAACAGATGATAGTGATTCGCCAGACTCGAACTGGCATAGGCGGATCAGATCAAACGAAATTAGCCTTTCTTCCATCAACATGAATCGCTTTGATTTCGCACTTCAAGAGGATGGTGGGGGCAACCTCTCTACATCTGCGGGCCGGTAGGCCAGCCAACTAACTCTTCAAATGAAGAACTGATTACTCCACATCTATGAACCTATCATTCCCCGCCCTTGCCATTATTTCTTTTTGTATCACGCTAGGACTTTGCCTCTTTTTTGGAGGAAAAATATGGAAGTAGAATCTCCTCTCTTTTAGAGGCGTCTTCCAAATCCAATTTCAGATCAATGAGGTCTTTCAGAGAGCCACTGCTCTTTCCATGAAATTCTAGGATCTCTTCGATCCTATGCACAAAAGCAAGGTGTGAGCCCGCGACCCCTCGATCGCTCACAGAGTCAATCGGCCCAAACCGGGTTATGAGCTCAACGAAAAAAAACTATTTTGTGAAATTGCCTGCAAAACCACCTTGCGAGCGTTAGCATCGGCGTCAGCGCCATCTCCCGATGGATATTTTTTGCGCATCTCCAATAGCGCCTTGGCCCTATTTTCTTCTTCGTCTATTGGGGAAGAAGAAGAGGTGGAGTAGCAGGCGGATCTCATCCCTCCTGCGGACTTCCCCGTACTCAAAGTGACTCTGAGAGATTGTGCTTCTCTACTAATCGCATTTTGTTCAAGAATCACTGTTTTCATGATTGAATGACGAAATAGATATACGAACTGTATAGGATCATTCGCTGGGATGGGATAAGTGATTCTTTTATAGGATTCCCATGGGATCATAGAATCAACTAAGGATGGAATAGGTATTTGTGATCGATCAGCTTCGAGTATGACCGAAGACTTTCTATCTGCATTCAAAATAACCACACAATCAGGTTGTTGGTTCAACCCAAAATTGATCTTCTTTCTTGAACGGAATTTTTTTTATTTGCAAAAGAATTGGTCAAAAATGCCCCGATCTTCCATTGAGAATCATCGAAACAATGAGAATTCACATTTCTTAAATAGCTTCTTAAATAGCTAGCCATTTCTTTCGTTATCTCATAAATAAATAAATGACTGGTCTTTAAAAAGAAGGAACGGCCTTTTTGACGACTGGGAGATCCTATAAAATGAAGAGCGTTTCGTAAACAAATCAGTGTCTTGTCTGAATCGAGAATAGCAATTCCATTTCTTGAACCACGGATATAGACTTTGAAATGGTGATCAGCTACCCGACGGCTGAGATGTGCATTTGTACAAAGTAATTTAGTACAGACTATCGAAAGCATTGTCATTTTGCGATTTGAGTTCCGGAAATACAGGTGGTAAGTTATGGGTAATGCGGGGGAACTTTAAGACGAGATAGAATACCTCATATGGGAGTGGTTTAAGTGAGAGAATAGCTCCCTTACCAAACCAACTGAGCTATTTGCCATGTTTTTGACAAATGACCTAACTTTGATGTGATGTGCCCGGCTAGCCCGGATAATTCTTAGAGCAGTCGAGGTTACCGGAATTACGACCTTCCGTACAAGAATTGGCACTATTGTAACTCGCTATGGGCCTCCTGCCTTCTTGAAAGAAACTGGCTTTTGAAGAAATTACTCTATTTTACGCATTTAGTTGAAGCGGATTCAAAGAGCTCTATCGAGCAAGGAAGGAGTATACTATACTGTAGCTGGATAAGCTAGATACCAAAACTTTGATAAAGATTGAGGCAACCCATTTGAGGAAGAACCGGACGGACCCCTGTGGAGATGGCATATACAATCCTTTGACGAACTTTCTGGTTAACATAGAATCTATGAGTTTTTTCTTCTAATTACTACTACTAACATTATTCAATCTGGTAAAAAACAATTTATTAAGCTCATCCCGCAAGCACATGTACACATCTTGGATTTGACCGTCTTAAGATGGAAGAAGATTCGTTCTCCTACCCATTTCTAAGTTAAGCAAGAGATAACTCATAATTTGATATGCACTCACACTCGCATCTTGGGTCACTGGAACCTGATGATAATTACTCACTCCTTCATCCTGAGAAAGGATCTTGGCTATGAAAAAAATGCATCACTAGCTTGCGCAGCAAATTGAATGAAACTTTCGTCCGAAGTAAACATTTCAGTCTGGTGTTTGTTATACCATTTAAGGGCATCATCTAAGTTCGAGAACTTTGGATACTTAAAGGCTGCAACACATGCTAAGTGTTGACTGAGATTCTTTTTTCCGATAGGTGGTTTTGTGCTTGAGGTTGAGGATGATCGGCAGAAAAGAGTAATAAACTTTTTGACAAATCACACTCATGAAAATGCAATACACCTGAACGGTAGATTCTACCACAGAAGTCCATGAATGCTGGCAAATAGAATTGATAACCTTCGTATGCTGACGCAAGTCTTATTACAAAATCTTCATAACTAGCCTGCTGCACCTGTTTTCATAATTTATTTAACAATATGTTATAGCTACAAGCATTCTTAATACCTTTGACGTTATTGAAGTAGCACTCCCTCAATATGTCTGAGGCTTCTGTCGGATTCACGCGAGCCAGAGCATTTGGTAAAAGAAGCCCACACTCAACTAAACATTGACGATTCTTTTCCAGAAATCTCAAGAGCCTTTTGTTTATTTCAAATGCTTGAGACTGAAGCCCATTCAAAATATCACACATCTGCTTGTATTCTTTTTTATGTAACTTTATATAGAAGTGGTTTAAGTCATGGGAAGTTAATAGCCGAAAGAGATTCTAGGTATCCCCCGTGGGTTTGCATAAGTAACCTCCTATCAGATCCGATAATGTATCAGGACCAGACCCCCTCTCTGTTGGTTGCCAATCCAAGGGTTTGCAAAGCATCGGAAGATTGAGTTTGATAGGGAGCAGATTTATGTTCAAATTGCACATAACATAACAAGAATTCTCTATATACCCTTGACCTTTCTTAAGAACCAGCACTGGATCTTCTTTTGTTACTCCCCTATCTGTTGATATATGTAGAACATTTCTTTCAATCATGAATTGGAGCAAGTATTTCCCGGTATCATAATGACACTGCATTTTTTCTTTTTCTCTTTTTTGCTAGCACCTTTGGGCTGAACAACATCCTTAACTGATTCTACCTTACTAGTGAGTACTGCTTCCACCTTACCGCTACCTGGTGCTTTGTATTGTATAAACCTTTCTTGTTCTTGTACAGTTGAATTAAGTTGATCTATAAATCTAGCTGCCTTAACTACGGATGATTCCTGAAGAGTGTTGGATACCAAGCCTAGTACATGAATCATGATAGCCTCAAGCGTATAGATACCAAACATCTTAAGCATAGGTAAGCTACTTGGTAGGCAACCCTTTAGATATTGCTTAGAGTTAGGCTGATCTTTATTAATCAAGAACTTTACTATGTTAGGAGCTACTTTAAATAGATTATCCTCATCGAACTTCATTGTGCAATTTGCAATTTGATTCTGTAAATCTATTAATTCAGTATTGGAAAACGCACCATTTTGATTCTGCTTTTCATTAATCAACAACTTTCTAACATCATCCTAATACATATCAACATTAGAAGTCTTTTTCGTTTTGTCAATATCCAACAGCTTAACGTAGTAATCGTTCCAGAACTCGTTAATAATACGTGCATTTTGCAAAGATTTCTCATTCTCAATGCTATCATCATATGTCTCGGAACAATAAAATAGAACCTGCATACTTTTATTTGTTACCCTTAAAAACCGCAGTAAGGATATGAATACGACTGAAATAAACTACTAGAATCTAAATATAAGAAAGGATCAGAATAAGTACTAATGCTCTGTATAATACTTTTCCCCGAGCGATGGTTTAGCGGATTCGGAATTGTAACCAAGCATCCTGGGTTCTATACCCGATTCAACACTAGAGGATGCAGCCGATCCTGGATGAATGTAGGACCTTGAAGTATGTCTAAAGGGGGTGATTAGACTACTTGACCAATTAAAAACTTAGCCTTTTCCCAATTTTAGAGTTTGGCAGATTTTAGCTATCTTAGGACAAGTCAAGCAATCATCACACAATTCAAGCAAGCATGCAAAGAGTATATAGGCAGCGGAAATTAAAGCATGCAACTTGCAAGAAAGTAAAGGGAAGGGTTTGGAGGATTCAAATGCAATTGGAGGCACGGATGTTTTTGGTGTGGTTCTGATAGGTGGTGCTATCGTACATCCACGTTGATGGAGACTTCAACCCATGAAGGGTAACGGTTGCGCGAGTCCACGGAGGGCTCCACCCACGAAGGGTCCACGAAGAAGCAACCTTGTCTATCCCACCATGGCCGTCGCCCACGAAGGACTTGCCTCACTAGCGGTAGATCTTCACGAAGTAGGCGATCTCCTTGCCCTTACAAACTCCTTGGTTCAACTACACAATCTTGCCGGAGGCTCCCAAGTGACACCTAGCCAATCTAGGAGACACCACTCTCCAAGAAGTAACAAATGGTGCGTTGATGATGAACTCCTTGCTCTTGTGCTTCAAATGATAGTCTCCCCAACACTCAACTCTCTCTCATAGGTTTTGGATCTGGTGGAAAGAAGATTTGAGTGGAAAGCAACTTGGGGAAGGCTAGAGATCAAGATTCATATGGTAGGAATGGAATATCTTGGCCTCAACACATGAGTAGGTGGTTCTCTCTCAGAAATGGTAAGTTGGAAGTGTACGTTTGTTCTGATGGCTCTCTCCACGAATGAAGAGGAGGTGGAGGGGTATATATAGCCTCCACACAAAATCTAACCGTTACACACAATTTACCAAACTCGGTGGGACCGAATCATCAAACTCGGTCGGACCGATTTAGTAAACCTAGTGACCGTTAGGATTTTCGGTGGGACCGAAATGCAACTCGGTAAGACCGATATGGTTAGGGTTAGGGCATAACGTAATCTCGGTAAGACCGATTACACAAACTCGGTGAGACCAATTTTGGTAAGAAGCTTTCCAAAGAGTTGGTCAGGTAAACTCGGTGGGACCAATTTGCTCTTTTCGGTGAGACCGAAATGTTACAAATGGGAAACAAAGAGTTTACATTGCAATCTCGGTGGGACCGATCGCTCACTTCGGTTACACCGAAACGTTACAAAGGGAAACAGAGAGATTACAATCCCATCTGGTGAGACCGAGATCCCTATCGGTAGGACCGATTTGCCTAGGGTTTGTGGCAGTGGCTATGACATTAGAACTCGGTGGTGCCGGATAGGAAGAATCGGTGTGACCAATTTTGGCTTTAGGTTTAGGTCATTTGTGGATGTGAGAAAGTAGTTGAGGGTTTTTTGGAGCATATCACCAAGCACATGAAGCAAGAGGCTCATTAAGCAACACCTCATCCCTCCTTGATAGTATTGGCTTTTCCTATAGACTCAATGTGATCTTGGATCACTAAAATGTAAAATGAAGAGTCTTGAGCTTTTGAGCTTGAGCCAATCCTTTGTCATTAGTATCTTGAGGGATCCACTTTCATCATCCATGCCATGCCATTCATTAAGCTTTCCTGAAATAATAGTCTTGGAATAGCATTAGCTCAATGAGCTATATGTTGTTAAAAATTACCAAAACCACCTAGGGATAGTTGCACTTTCAATCTCCCCCTTTTTGGTAATTGATGACAACATATAGATCAAAGCTTCGACAAATGATAATAAGATTGAAAAACATCGTCGCTTTGAGAAGTATGTGATAAGCAAGAGCTCCCCCTAAATTTGTGCATAGTTTAAGATTTGCTTTGGACTGCAAATGCACAAGGAATTAGGCTCATGGGTGACTCTTCCATGTCACATACATCTTGGTGGAGCGCTCAAAATGATAAAGATTGAATACATGCACTCATCACCAAGCAAAGTGAATGATCGCATATGGATAGATAAGATAATATCATCAAACATGCATAAGTGTAGCTTATGATCAAACACATGATCATCAATGTCTCATCCAGCATAGTATCTCAAGCAATCAAAAAGCAAACAAATTTTAACAACCAAAGCAAGAGAGAACAAAAGCAACACTCTCTCCCTCTCGAAGCCTATGATCTATACATTTTTCTCCCCCTTTGGCAACAAGTTACCAAAAAGTTCATAAAAATGCATAGTGCTAGATCAACTCTTAGGCTTGATCTTCAGGTGGTGGTGTACGGAGAACTCCAAGAATGAAGGCTTCAGTTGAAGTTGAGGGAGCTGGAGGAGTTGGTGCTGGAGCTGGTTGCACTGGAGCTGTAGGAGCTATAGCTGGTGCAGATGATGTGGCTCTGGTGTCTTGAACAGGCACTGTAGCTGACCTTTGAGCTCTAGGCACTCTGGCAAATACATTAGTGGTAGTCTTGCCCTTCCTCTCCTGCATGTCATCATGTAGCTGCTCCACAACTGACTGAATCTCAGTTACTTTGACATCTAGATCATAGAATTTTTGTTCCATGATTCTTTCCAAGCTCTGCTGATTTTGAGTGAGGGTGGCCAATCCCTTCTCAATCCTTAGTGTTGATGCTATCAAGTAACCAAGCTGCTCCTGCTTGTTCTTCAGAAAGTACTCAGATGCCTCCTCTTGAGTTGGCATCTTGGCAGCCTTCTCTTTCCTTGCCTTCTCCTTCTTCTCTTGAGCTTGTACCGATGATGGTTCATTCCCATTCATGACAACCTGATTGTCCTCAAAGTCTGGATAAAGAGGAAAATGTTCCTTATCCAATAGATATTTTCATGTGCCCATCTTTGAGTTAATCAACTCCTGAATCTAAGGGGCATATCCATAGCTTCTCTTTTGATCTGCTCCTGTCCTCTTAATGGTCTCAACCATAAGGCTCATGACCTTGAATTTCTGTGGCACATCAAACAAATGAAACATGTTGATTGCATGCCCTCTAATCATGTTGTGGTCACCAGACTTAGGCAACAGAGTGTGCCTTAGGATGCAGTTGATTGTTGGCAGCCCTGACAGAAGAAAGTGGACTGACCCAAACTTATGTGTCTCAATGGCTTTGTCTGGGATCTCCTTGTACATGTGTGCCATGGAATTGTGGTCCATCTTCTTCTTGGCATAGACATCCAAGTCATCTTCACTCTCCTTTGGGGCATTGATCAGTTTTGCCCACTCCTCAACGGTTGACTGGTACCTTGTACCTTCAGACATCCAAATTATCCTCCCATCTGGATAGAAGTGTGCTGTGGAGTAGAATTGCATAATGAGTTCATCATTCCAGTTGGTGAGCTTTTGCCCAACAAAATATGCAACTCCACATGCAACAAAATTGTCTTGCACTCCAGGATAGTGTTCTTCATTTTCTTTCATGTAGGTCCAATCGACCCACCTCATATCACACACTATGGGCTTCTTGTCCAACAAAATTGTCTCATAGAAGTCCTGTTGTTCCTTTGTATGGAACCTGTAATCAACAGCAGTCCTTCTCCTTGTGGCATATGGATCTGTCATCCTCCATAGCCTCAACCCTGAGTCTCTTCTGATGTTCATGTCCTCAGCCACAGGATGGGCATCATTATGGTTTGGTATCTTGGGCTTGAGCTTCCTCAGGACTTGTCCTTCTTCATCTTCCTCATCAGCAACTTCAGGCACTGGGGCCTTGTTCTTCTCAGCAGCTGGAATACTCCTGGTATTCCTGTTTGGTGCAAGCTTGGGCTTGGGGTAGCTTTGGGTGCTTCCTTGGGCTTTGATGTTGCAGCCCCTGACTTAATTGCATCACCCATAAGCTTTTGTGCCTTGGGTGCTAGTGCAGCAACCTCTTCTTCCTCTTCCATCATGGAAGGTTGCCCAACAACACTGGCTATGGTCTTTTTGACTCTTTCTTTCCTTTTTTTCCTTCTGAGCAGGCTCTTGGGGATCAGGCTTCTCAGGCACTTGAGTAGATCCTCTGACCTTCAGCATAGGTGTCCTTTTGGCAGGAACCTTCCTATTGAGTCCAGGTTTAGTGGTCTTGGCTGAGCCATACTCCTTCTTGAGCACTACCTTCTTGGAAGTAGCCTCATCCTCTTCTGCTCTATAATCCTCATCCTCAGAATCTGAGGTTCTCTTCTTCCTTGTCCTGGTGGCAGCTTTAGGCAGGTTGCTTGGGGTGCTCCTGCTGCCTTCATCTGAAGTGCTAGAGGGACTAGTGCCCTCACTCATGTGCATCTGCTCTTCTGATCTGTTCTGACTATCACTTTGGTCTGACATGCTGCAAATCACTGACTGCTGACCCTGTGAAGAGTTATAGATGAGATAGAGTGGATGAGCATCACAAAATGCAGAGATTTTTGCAAAAGAATGATTCAAAAATTCAGTTTTAGTTTTCCACAAAAAGCATTTCGGATCAATCGATTTTCAAACTCGGTGATACCGAAGCAGTTTTGGAACCTAAATTGATGAACTCGGTTGGACCGAGTCACAGTTCAGTGGCACTGAGACTACTAGGGTTTCACAAAGTCCTAAAATCGGTCTCACCGATTAGCAATTCTCAGTCAGACCGAGAGTCACTAGTGCAATGGCATTAGCCAAATTGGTGGGACCAAGTTTTTCAACTCGGTGGGTCTGAGATGGTTTCGGCGGAAACCTAACCCTAAATTTTCAAATCTCATCTAATCTAAGGATTGCATTGACTGGATAGGAGTGTTTCAATCGTGGCAAGAATCATTAAGAACACAATGTGCTAGGAATCGGACGAGGATAGCACTGTGATCGAGTTCATACCCTAACTTGGCGATGAACTCACTACGGCGGCAACGGCGGGGGTGAAATCCGTTGACGGCGGTGGAGACCAGCGACAGGAGGCGGCTGGCGACGAGGAGATGATCCGGAGACCCTGATGGCAGAGCGAGCTATTGTGCGGGCGAAGATGTTCGGAGAATTTCCAAATTTTTGCCCGTGACTATATATAGCCCGACCCTGTCGGTGTGACCGAGTGGAACAACTCGGTGGCACCGAAATGCATAACTATGTACAGTTACAGCAACTCGGTGTGACCGAAAAGTTCAAATCGGTTGCACCGAGATTGAAAACCTAGATTGACTTCGGTGGGACCGAAATGGAGGAATAGGTCAGACCGAGAATCACAAAGAAGTTTTGGAAGTTTAAGTCTATGACGAATCGGGGACTCCGAGTGCTCCTCACACAGAGTGGTTCGAATCTGACTTGATCAAATTTTGTGATGTAGCATGAATAGAGTTTGAGACGAGAAAAGCATAGATAGCTAGAGAAGGTTCTTAGGCATTCTTGTCCATCCACTTAGCAAAAAGAAAAAAGAACCAAACAATCAAAACAACAAGTGGATGTCCTCGAATGAGTAAAATATGCACCAACATGCTCACACAATAAGATGGCAAGTGAAATATGTGGCAAAACATGCACAACCAATTCTAGCATCTATCAAAACAATTGGCGATGACTAGGTCATCTATATATGAGTATATTGACTTAGGAGTCAAATGAAAACATTTGATCATAGGTCATACTCATCATTTAAGCTTAAGTGGGTTACCACTTTTACATAATGCATTGATGTGTTCACACCATTAGAGTTGCTTTGACTCAATTCTTAGAGTTAAGCTCCCCCTAGATGTGAGATCCCCTTTTAGAGGGATGAACTAACCTTGGGTTTTGTCGATGATGACTTCATGTAGGTGTTGAAGATGTGGATGCTCAAGGTTGATGTAGATCATTTGGAGCAATCCTTTGGAGTGAGTTGCACTTTCAACATACCTACATGGGTTAGTTCCACAAGGAACAAACAAGAATATCCATAGACAAGAGTGATGCACACACAAGATAATGTCCATGAAATCATTAGGTACCAACATGAGGGTTTGTGACTCCTTGAACTAGTGCAAGATGTGGAAGTTGATTGCACTTGTTGTTGCCAAAAAGATATGAGTGAAGAATGTTGGCGGAGTCACCCTCAAGAACTCTCTAGTTCTTCTTCTTCAGGATCCACATCATTTTGATGGGAATCCTTGGAGTTGTAGTTGTACTTGATGAAGTAGAACTTGACGTAGTCTTGGGAACCCAATTGACTGAGACCTTAGGTGCTTCTTCAAATGCATCAATCTCTTCTTAAAGCTTGTCCTTGCCTTTGTTCTTGTGGTCTTGTGGTGGAAGATCATCTTATGCTTGTGTTCCTTTGAAGGAAGTAGGATCATACTTCTCTTGTTGAGGAACAAACTTCGTCTTGGGGTATTGATCTTCTTCCCACTCAACTCCATTGGCATTGAACTTTCGTTCAAAACCAACACATTGATTCTTTCGGTGCCTTCCTTGCTTGCGTACAATTTCCTCGAATTGCTTACTCCCGGCAAGGCTCTTGTAAACACCTTTCTCTATAATTCCCTTCAATAAGCTATTTTCTTGCTCATAACTTGGCTAAGAGAATCATTAGTGGAATCAAGAGAACTACTAGAAGCAACAATATTGGATTTGACATTATTATTGTTACTACTAGAGGAAGTATCTTTCTTGTACTTGTTACTAGACTTGACTTGAGGCATGTAAGTAGATAAGAGTAAACGCTTGGCAATGTAAGAAGAACTTTTCTTGCGGAGATCATCATTGATTGCTTTTAAGAACTCATGCTCTTGCTCAAGATTGAGCTTTTCAAAGCGTAACTTCTCATGAGCCCTTAAAAGTTCTCGATGATCTTCGAAGATAGTTTCATGAGCCAACTTAAGAGTGTTTAGTTCTTTAGTTAGAAGCTCAATCTTCTCCTTATCATTGTCATTTGTTTTATCTTGATTAGCATGATTAATTGACGTTTCATCGTAGTATTCATCACTAGAGTTGTCAACAAGTAAATCATCATCCACAAGCAAGTCATCTTCATCACTATTGAAATCAACATACTCGGGATGTGTTACCTTTGGACCTTTGGCCATGAAGCATCTTCCAATTCCTTCATTTGGTGAATCAAATATGTCGTAGGAGTTGGTTGACAAGTGCTAGACCGGAAACACCTTCATCTTGAGTATATTCGGAGTCAGAGTGATAGCTTCTCTCGGAGTGACTGTCGGAGTCGGAACCGGATACCCATTCACCAACATGAGCTTGATGTCTTCGTTTTGTGTAGCTCCTTGATGACTTGTCCTTCCTTTCCGAATCCTTGCTTCTCCGTGAGGGTCTTCGTTCATAATGATCATCTCTTCTCCTCCTCTCTCTTGGTGGTGATTCTTCTCTTTTGCTTCTTCTTTTTGGAGAATCTTCTCTTCTTTTGTAGGGTGTCGTACACTCATTGGAATAGTGTTCGGGTCTCCCACAATTATAGCAATTTCGCTCTCGACTAGAAGATCTTTTGTCATTGTAAGACCTTGACTTGGAGCTTCTTTCTTTGCTTCTACTCTTGTAGAATTTGTTGAAGTTCTTCACCATTAAGCTCAATTCTTCATTGAAGGTTTGTTTCTCACTTGATGATGTGGGGGCTTCACATGAGGCTTTGTAAGCACCACTTGACTTGTTGTGAAGTTCCTCCTTATCCTTAAGTGACATCTCATGAGCAACAATTCTTCCAGTGACTTCCATTGGCTTGAGATCTTTGTAGTTTGGCATCATTTGGATCAATGTGCACACGGTATCATACTTTCCATCCAATGCTCTTAGGATCTTCTTGATGATGAATCTGTCGGTCATCTCTTCACTCCCTAAGCCGGCAATCTCATTTGTGATAAGTGCAAGCCTAGAGTACATTTCAGCGACACCTTCACCATCCTTCATTTTGAACTTGTCAAGCTGACTTTGGAGCACATCCAACTTGGATTCCTTGACGGAGTCGGTACCTTCATGCATATCAATCAAAGTATACCAAATTTTCCTTTGCATTCTCAAGACGGCTGATTTTGTTGAATTCTTCGGGGCACAATCCATTGAAGATGATATCACAAGCTTGAGCGTTGTACTGCAGCATCTTCAATTCTTCCGCATTAGCTTCACGGTTTGGCTCTCTCCCATCAAAGAATTCACCTTGCAAGCCAATACAAATAATTTCCCAAATGGCGGGGTTATGTCCGAGAATATGCATTTTCATCTTATGCTTCCAACTAGCAAAATTAGTACCATCAAAGTAAGGACCTCTACGGTGATAATTTCCCTCACTAGACGCCATACTCTCCTAGGTTGTGAAACCAAGGCTATGACCACCAAAAGCTATGGAAATCAAAGCAACTGGAGACCAAAGCTCTGATACCACTTGTAGGACCTTGAAGTATGTCTAGAGGGGGGTGATTAGACTACTTGACCAATTAAAAACTTAGCCTTTTCCCAATTTTAGAGTTTGGCAGATTTTAGCTATCTTAAGACAAGTCAAGCAATCATCACACAATTCAAGCAAGCATGCAAAGAGTATATAGGCAGTGGAAATTAAAGCATGCAACTTGCAAGAAAGTAAAGGGAAGGGTTTGGAGGATCCAAACGCAATTGGAGGCACGGATGTTTTTGGCATGGTTCCGATAGGTGCTGCTATCGTACATCCACATTGATGGAGACTTCAACCCACGAAGGGTAACGGTTGCGCGAATCCACGGAGGGCTCCACCCATGAAGGGTCCACGAAGAAGCAACCTTGTCTATCCCACCATGGCCGTCGCCCACGAAGGACTTGCCTCACTAGCGCTAGATCTTCATGAAGTAGGCGATCTCCTTGCCCTTAAAAACTCCTTGGTTCAACTCCACAATCTTGTCGGAGGCTCCCAAGTGACACCTAGCCAATCTAGGAGACACCACTCTCCAAGAAGTAACAAATGGTGCGTTGATGATGAACTCCTTGCTCTTGTGCTTCAAATGCTCCGACAAGTGACACCTAGCCAATCTAGGAGACACCACTCTCCAAGAAGTAACAAATGGTGCGTTGATGATGAACTCCTTGCTCTTGTGCTTCAAATGATAGTCTCCCTAACACTCAACTCTCTCTCATAGGTTTTGGATCTGATGGAAAGAAGATTTGAGTGGAAAGAAACTTGGGGAAGGCTAGAGATCCAGATTCATATGGTAGGAATGAAATATCTTGGTCTCAACACATGAGTAGGTGGTTCTCTCTTAGAAATGGTAAGTTGGAAGTGTAGGTTTGTTCTGATGGCTCTCTCCACGAATGAAGAGGAGGTGGAGGGGTATATATAGCCTCCACACAAAATCTAACCGTTACACACAATTTACCAAACTCGGTGGGACCGAATCATCAAACTCGGTCAGACCGATTTAGTAAACCTAGTGACCGTTAGGATTTTCAGTGGACCGAAATGCAACTCGGTAAGACCGATATGGTTAGGGTTAGGGCATAACGTAATCTCGGTAAGACCGATTACACAAACTCGGTGAGACCGATTTTGGTAATAAGCTTTCCAGAGAGTTGGTCAGGTAAACTCGGTGGGACCGATTTGCTCTTTTCGGTGAGACCGAAATGTTACAAAAGGGAAACAGAGAGTTTACATTGCAATTTCGGTGGGACCGATCGCTCACTTCGGTTACACCGAAACGTTACGAAGGGAAACAGAGAGATTACAATCCCATCTAGTGAGACCGAGATCCCTATCGGTAGGACCGATTTGCCTAGGGTTTGTGGCAGTGGCTATGACATTAGAACTCGGTGGTGCCGGATAGGAAGAATCGGTGTGACCGATATTGGCTTTAGGTTTAGGTCATTTGTGGATGTGAGAAAGTAGTTGAGGGTTTTTTGGAGCATATCACTAAGCACTTGAAGCAAGAGGCTCATTAAGCAACACCTCATCCCTCCTTGATAGTATTGGCTTTTCCTATAGACTCAATGTGATCTTGGATCACTAAAATGTAAAATGAAGAGTCTTGAGCTTTTGAGCTTGAGCCAATCCTTTGTCATTAGTATCTTGAGGGATCCACTTTCATCATCCATGCCATGCCATTCATTAAGCTTTCCTGAAATAATAGTCTTGGAATAGCATTAGCTCAATGAGCTATATGTTGTTATGAATTACCAAAACCACCTAGGGATAGTTGCACTTTCAATACATAACTATAAAAAGTGTGTGTGCAGTTTTGGATCTTTATTGGCAGCCAGTCTTTCACTTCTGCCTCTCCACTCCCATGCCTTTCTTGGTCGGACCAACCCAACCGGCGATTTCCGACAAGTCTTTCTGCTTAGAGCAAGAAGCGGAACCAAAATAAAGCTTTCTTTATTTTCATTTATGGATAACCAATCCATTTTCCAATATAGCTGGGAGATTTTACCTAAGAAATGGGTACATAAAATGAAAGATCGGAACATGGGAATAGATCTTATACCAATACTGACTACCCATTTCCATTGTTGTGCTTTCTAAAATGGCATACCTATACAAGGGTTCAAGTTTCGATCGATGTTTGCGGAGTGGATCATCCCTCTCGAAAACGAAGATTTGAAGTTGTCCATAATTTACTAAGTACTCGGTATAACTCACGCATTCGTGTACAAACAAGTGTAGATGAAGTAACACGAATATCTCTGGTAGTCAGTCTATTTCCATCAGCCGGCCGGTGGGAGCGAGAAGTATGACATATGTCTGGTGTTTCTTCCATCAATCATCCTGATTTACGCCGTATATCAACAGATTATGGTTTCGAGGGTCATCCATTACGAAAAGACTTTCCTCTGAGTGGATATGTGGAAGTACGCTATGATGATCCAAAGAAACGTGTGGTTTCTGAACCCATTGAGATGACCCAAGAATTTCGCTATTTCGATTTTGCTAGTCCTTGGGAACAGTGTAGCGATGGATAATTCCGAATCTACATAGATCTAGTCCGGGGGACAAATCAATAGGAAATGCTATTTGTTTCTTAAGAAGAAGAACTTTTTTGAAATGAAAGAGTTTCCACGGGCGTCGGATATCATTTCTTCAAATAAGGAAGAAGTGTCATCGAAGGATTTCCTTCCATTCTTCCTAGTATGGAAGAAGTAAATAAAAAGTACTGCGTCTCGATCTATACGAAAGGGCACTGGTTTTTTCTTTCGGTTTCATTGATAGCAGAAGAGTACGCTAGCTAGCGGAGCCTGAAAACGCTTGCTTGCGCCCCACCCCTACGGAAACTATTGCCTATGCTTGTTGCTCGCTCAGTGTCAGTAGAAGGGAAGAAAAGATGGTCACTCCTTTTAGGAACATGGCGAGCCTTACTTATGACTGTTGCACTTCACTCGCTGCTCGTTCATTCACTTGCTCATGAACTTTCTGCTTCGCCATAAGCGACTAGTTGCCTCCTTTCCTCCGCCGAAAGATGCTTAGCCAGAAGCGACGAAGGACAGGAGCTGGGGAAGGCCGGTGATGGCAATGAGGGGGAAGCTATCGTAGAAGCTTTGCCCCTTGCTTTACATAAATTGATTGTTATGAACTTACTAAATGACCTTATTTATTCTCCCAGAACGTTAGCAAATCTAATAGTTCATCTGCTCTTCTTAACTTAAGAACGAAGGCCGCCATCTTTCTTATTCAGGAACCCTTTGTTTGAGGAGGGTGTATCCCTGGGAAGGGGAGAGTGGCCGAGCGGTCAAAAGCGACAGACTGTAAATCTGTTGAAGGTTTTCTACGTAGGTTCGAATCCTGCCTCTCCCACTTGTTGTAGACTTAAGAGAAGAGAAAGTAGGCGGAAGCCTAGGAGGGCCCAACCGAGCGAAGCTCTTTTTTTTGCCGTGCCGTGAAGTGCAATTTTCTCGTATGCATTTTAGAGAGGTTGTCGAAAAAAGACGATATATAGAGATTCCCCATCTATATCCAATCGAGAATAGAAGCGAGTCGCTTCCGGCGTCGGCTTGTAGTCTCTGCAGTCGGCACACACACGTGCACACCATCATGCCTCCTTGGTTCGGGACGAAGCCAAGCGAGACATATGATAGACGAAGGAAACGTCCACCCAGCAGGAGGGCTAAAACCTGTAGTTTTGAAATTGCAAACTCCAGCTTCGAAGCTGGAGTGCTTTAGCCCTTCTTTAAGCAAGAATCACCGTCTTGAGCGCCTTGCGTGCTCAAGAACAAGCAAGGGATGAGCACTTTGTTGCTAAAGCGGATACGTTTTCTTGCTGGGGAAGGCTAGTCTGATCGAGGATTGGAGAGGAGGGAGAGGTGGAATAAAAAGCTCGGGATGGATTTTGGAGTCTTTGTGCGAGCCGTATGCGGTGAGAGTCACACGTATGGTAAGGAGGGGGGTTCGCTTCTATACATGTAGTGTGGTGGTTGGGCCTACCCACCCTATTTGTTCCATGATCTATGGGTCTACTGGAGCTACCCACTTCGATCAATTAGCCAAGATTTTGACCGGATACGAAATCACTGGTGCTCGATCCAGTGGTATTTTTATGGGGATTCTTTTTATCACTGTAGGATTCCTATTCAAGATTACTGCAGTTCCTTTTCGGGCGGCTGTAGGACGGACAGCCCCCTATAGTAGTAGGGTAGGGCGGGTGGTACCGCTCAGATAGCGGCCAATCCTCCTAACTGCGCGTGGGCCGGGCTTAGAGCGCGTGAAACTCATCACTACCTCGTAAGGGCGTTGAGACCATAGCATGTCACACAAAAGCGCCGCTTTCTCAGGAGTGTTGTCACACAGCTGCCCGACTAGAAGAGCTACTCGCTCTGTAGTGTTGTCACACAAGATAAGCACGCCACCCGCCTGCTGGCCGGGCGAATCGAAGTTATCTTCCGGTCAACTGTCCACCCAGTCAAGTGCAAAAAACACAGTGGAATCACGCAACGCACGCTGCCGATGTGCTTCCTGCCCACGAGGAAAGAAGAGCGACAAGGTTCAGACTTGACTGTTTGCAGCATGGGAGCTGATTACCCAAAAAATCCCTGGGAAAAAAGAAAAGATATCTCGGTGACGAAAACCATAGGAGGCTGTATTGGCGAGATCCAAGGGTTCACAGCAGCCCAAAAGAAAAACCGCCTGGAAGTCCGAGGACCTTTAGTACCGTACCGAACCAGCAGCCTTCGCACCAAGCGACGACCGCCCTTGTCCCTTTCCTATTTCCATTGAGCCTACTTCTTAG
Organism: Triticum aestivum; assembly: GCF_018294505.1. NCBI lineage: Eukaryota > Viridiplantae > Streptophyta > Magnoliopsida > Poales > Poaceae > Triticum > Triticum aestivum. The sequence goes on along the minus strand of NC_057801.1, from coordinate 684,670,148 downwards.
CTTTGTTCTGTCAGTCTAAGGCAAAGCTTAAGTGGTTTGCCTACCTTACCAACTTGATGAAAGGGAACGAACTTCGTTTCCTTGGCGGCTTTATGGATGGATTCAGTCAGAAAAAACTCCTTACTTTTGAAAAAGTGACGCTTTGCGTCTTCACTTCCGAGGGTTAGGGTATAGGCCGTTTCGAGCAAACTTTCACTTTTTCTCCCGGCTTTCTACAACTTTCGCTTTAGCTTCCAAAGGCGACCCAATGACCTTTCCGGAATTGGAAGTATTCGTCGCCCTACCCTAAGAAAGAACTCACTATAAAACAGCTTGCCCTCCAGAAGTACCAAAGGTGCGCGGAGCCCGGTGAAAATGAATATGTTTGCTACTGAAAGAAGCCTGCCTATTGACTAATATTCGTCTTTAGAATGAAAGTAGCTATGAAGCCCAATCTATACTGTCGATTCAAAAGGGGGCATAGTCATATGGGTGGGGTGTTTGTGGGGAGCTGCCTTGGATATGAGGAATTCCTCCAATCTAAAAAAAAAGAACAAAGAAAAATTTTATTAGAAAAATGTGTGGAATCTAAATATGATGTTAATTTTACCTGTTAAATATTTTTAAAATATTTTTATGGAAGCAAACTTATAATTTATAGCGCAAGATCCATTTTTTCATACCGGCGGCGAACCTGATTGCAAATAAACACCCCACTATAACCATATACGGAAAAGAAAACATCGATAGCTACATGTGCATACCTCTGAAAAATGCGCAAGGAAAACAACAGATTTATCATCCCGAGAGTGAGAGAAAGCGAGCGAGAGAGAGAGAGAGAGAGGGAGGGGGGAGATAGAGACCCAATTTGCTTTATTATTAGGTAAAGATAGTTCAAAAATCACATTTAAATTAAAAAATTCACATGTTCATATGGATGTATATTACACGTGGGTAAACTTTGACGATGAAATAAGTAACCATGTAAGCTACACAAAAATGATAAAAATCTCTGGAAAGTATTATTGACAATCGCCGGGTGCGGTTCTCACATAGTTGACTCCGGACGAGCCACTATTATACTCCCTATGGGAACGACTTTGATCATTAATGATGCGTTGTTGTACCCGGAGTCGACTCGTACTCTTTTGAGCTTTAGAGACATCCGCGCTAATGGTTTCCATGCTGATACCAACGATGAAAACGGCAAGGAGTGCCTACTCATCACAAAGTGGGATGCAGGTGGTAAACATGTTATCGAAAGGCTTCCTTCGTTTGACATAGGGCTATACTACACTAAGATAGTAGCACCGCCCGTGTACACTATCCTCAAGACCGTCTTTAGAAGCTCTGAACTCTTCTGCCTCTGGCACGATAGGTTAGGCCACCCCGGACTTAGGATGATGAGAAATATAATTAACAACTCGCATGGCCATAATGTTAACGCGAAGAACTTCCCGAATCCCGATGATTTCGTGTGCTCCGCATGCGCTAAGGGGAAGTTAGTCATTAGGCCATCGCCCCTCAAGGTGAGGGATGAAATCCCCGCGTTCTTGGAACGTATCCAAGGGGACATATGCGGTCCAATTCAGCCCCTCACGGGGCCGTTTCGGTACTTCATGGTGCTCATTGATGCTTCCTCTAAATGGTCCAATGTTTGCCTGCTGTCAACACGGAACCATGCCTTTGCAAAGTTGATCTCTCAGATCATACAAATGAGGAATAATTTCCCAGATTATTGTATAAAGTCTATTTGAATGGACAACGCCGGAGAATTTACTTCAAAGGCATTCGATGATTATTGCATGGCAATGGGAATCAAAGTTGAGCACTTGGTACCACATGTTCATACACGTACAAAATGGACTTGCCAAGGCATTGATTAAAAGAATTAAATTCATTGCCCGACCGCTCCTTCAGGGTTGTAATTTACCAACTACATGTTGGGGCCACACGGTGTTACATGCAGCTAATCTCATCAACTTTCGGCCGTCGGCCTACAACATCCACTCTCCTGTTCAACTTGCGCAAGGGTCGGCACCAAAAATTTCCCACCTTCGTAGGTTCGGTTGCCAGGTATATGTACCAATACCACCCTCTCAGCGATCGGTGATGGGCCCGCTCCGTAAGTCGGAGATATACGTTGGTTATGAGATTGTGTCCATAATCAGGTATCTGGACCCCATGACAGGTGACTGTCACACGACTCGTTTTGCTTATTGCATTTTTGACGAGGATTTTTTCCCGACTTTAGGGGGAGAGAATCAACCCCTTGATGCTAAAAGTCGAGAAATACATGGCAAGCCACGGGGATCCACGCTCATGACCCGCGCACTGCTGAGACTGAGAGAGAAGTCCAAAAGATAATAGATTTGCAGTCTTTAGCAAATCAACTGCCTGACCACTTTAGTGACTTAAAGACTGTGACAAAATTGCATGTGCACGCGCACAATGCACCGGAAAGGGTTGAAATACCGAAGAAAAATGATGGTATACCCGCTCCTGTCCAAAGGCCTAACCGACGAGAAATACGGCTTCTCAAATCCCAAGTACTCGGGGACGCCTGACAAAAAAGGATAAGAGAGATTTATTACAGCCTGTCGCCAAAGTACCCCAAATTGAAACGGGGAGCCAGTCGAGACCTGGCACAAGTACGGAAAATTCAGTGCATGAAATTCTGGACTTAAACTTTCCCATAGGGGAAACACCCAGCGGAGATGTGAGCGCACACATCGGCGCGGGAAATCTAAAGGACCTTGATCCCATAATGGGAAATTTGGTAGAGCAAGTGTTTGCACCGGATGCGCTCCATGATGAAATGGCCATAAATTATATTTATACGGGGGAGTCCCTGAACCGAGCAACGGTGATTGTCGGCATCAACTTTGCTACGAAAATTGCCTCAACCATAGATCTTGACCCTGAGCCTAACACGCTCGTTGATTGCAAGAAAAGGTCGGATTGGAAAGATTGGCTGCAGGCAATTACTGCCGAATTATTATATCTCAACAAAAGGAAGGTGTTCGGACCAGTTTGTCGAACTCCTCCCCACATTCTCCCTGTTGGCCATAGGTGGGTTTTGTTCGAAAGGGAGATGCAAATAATAAGGTAGTATGGTACAAAGCAAGGCTCGTCGCTCAAGGGTTCACTCAACGACCAGGTGTCGATTTTGAGGAGACCTATTCCCCGGTCATGGATGCAGTTACCTTTAGATACTTGATCTCGATGGCAGTAAACATGGGCTTGAAAATGAAACTAATGGATGTTGTCACTGCTTACCTGTATGGTAACTTGGATTCGAACATATACATGAAGGTTCCAGAAGGTATCCCTGTTCCGAACCATGATAGAGCAAACAGGGGTCTATACAGTGTTCAACTTCAAAAGGCACTGTACGGACTCAGACAGTCTGGTAGAATGTGATACAATCGCTTAACGATTTCCTTCATGAGAAGGGCTACACGAGAAATAAAGATTGCCCATATGTTTTCATATGGCGATCCCATGATGGATTCTGTATAATATCGGTGTACATGGACAATTTAAACATAATTGGTACACCTGAGGATATTGAGGAAGCGAGTTCCTACCTGATGTCGAAATTCGAGATGAAGGATTTGGGTAAAACCAAGTTCTGTCTAGGTCTGCAACTTGAACATTCCCCTGATGGGATTCTAGTGCACCAGTCGGCCTACACCCAGAAGGTGTTATAAAGATTTGGATTTGATAAGGCATATCCTTCTAAGACCCCGATGGTCGGGAGATCTTTACAGCCAGACAACGACCCGTTCAAGCCAAAGGAAGAGGGGGAGGAAACTCTGGGACCAGAGGTTCCTTACCTGAGTGCAGTTGGAGCACTCATGTATCTCGCAAACTATACACGGCCAGACATTGCATTCGCCGTCCGTTTGCTTGCGAGATACAATTCTGAACCTACCAAAAGACATTGGAAAGGTGTCAAGGACGCCTGCCGTTACCTGCAAGGGACCAAAGATCTTGGCCTGTTTTATAAAAGGAATCAAGACCTATCTATTATAGGCTATGCCGATGCTGGGTACCTATCGGACCCGCATGATTGCAGATCGCAGACTGAATATGTTTTTCTTTGTGGTGGAACTGCGTTTTCCTGGAAGTCGTCCAAGCAAACACTTGTGTCGACTTCCACAAACCACTCAAAAATCATGGCACTATTCGAAGCGTCAAAAGAGTGCGTATCGCTTCGGCGGATGATCGGCCACATTCGGCAGACATGTGGGCTGAACACCATACAAACCCCTACCATTATCTATGAAGATAATGCTGCTTGTGTTGCACAAGTCCAGATGGGTTATGTGAAGAGTAACCTCACAAAGCATATTAGTCCCAAGTTCTTCTATGCACATGAGCTGCAGCAGTTGAATGAGGTGAAAGTTTTGCATACTAAGTCCTGTGACAATCTTGCTGATATGTTCACTAAATCATTACCGGCATCAACCTTAGAGAGGTGTGTGCGTGGAATCGGTATGATGAGACTTAGAGAGATGCAAGGTTCAGGGGGAGAAACTTCACAAACTCGTCGCTAAAATCTCAATCCTGATGATCGAGTACTCAACTTGATGGTTGAGTGGATTGTACTCTTTTTCCCTTGAGTGAGTTTTCCTGATGTTTCTCACACGAGGTGTTTGACGAGGCAATTCGTGCAATGCAACAACGTATATTGTGTGCTATTTCTCCATTTTTTTCCACTGGGTTTTTCGGAGTTTTGTGGCATGGATACACGGATAATTACCCAAGGGGGAGTGTTGGGAAATCGGGGCCACCACGATGGTGGTGGCGGCTAGCGCACGAAGCGCTCGGGATAGCCCCTCCCGTTTCCCCTCTTTATGTTAAGTGGGTACTTATCTCTTGACCCCCTAGTCCCTATATAAAGCAACGAGGAGCCATCATTGTAACACCTGATCATTGATTAATAAAGCTGGTCTCCTCCATATCTCTCTATGTCATTTACTTTCGCGTGTTCGACTACTTCAACTACTTCGTCTATGACGCTCGCCCTCGCTCCGCAACCTCGGACCGGACTCGCCAGCGGAGTTGTGGAACACTGCGGTATGTGTGGTTAAATTCGTGAAGTACGAGTGTGAATTTTTCGAAGCACGGGTGCATGGGAGCACTTTATTTTAAATAGTTCGAAAATCACATTTAAAAGTTGTTAAAAAATTGTACATGTTCATATGGATGTATATTACACGTATGTAAACTTTGGCGATGAAATAAGTAACCATGTAAGCTACACAAAAGTGATAAAATAGTGATTTCTAAATAGAGAACAGTACATGCATGAGTAATGCTACATCCACGTAAAGACTTACATATGTTTACGGGCTGGGCTGATTTGGCTATGTTTGATTGGATTAAGGTGGAGGGTTAGACCCACCCGCCCTGAAAATCAGGGGGTCAGTATTAAATTAAGGAAAAGAAAGAGTTAGTACGGAAGGTTTCATAGACTTATTCGTAAGTCTAGCATTATTGGTACATGCACTGCTTATCTTTCCCAAATCACGATTTTATCAATTTTGTGTAGCTCCACATGGTTACTTATAAACAATGTGGAGCTAAAAAAATGATAGAAAATGTTTCGATGTGGGATAACGAAACATTTCCTATAAACATGCAGGGTTTTTTTGGATTTTTTTAAACTTCAAAATACTAGTGCTCAGTGAAGTGCATGCACCAAAGTGAATTTTTTGAAGTACTTGCTTGTACTAAGCTGATTGTTTTGCGACAACTCCTTTCATTCCAAGAAATTCTATAGGAATATGGTATTTGAAGGGCATAAATGTTAAGGATTGTCTTATACGGAGATTGTTCATTTATTTGACTGATTTGTAGGATTCAAATCATAAAATATATACCAAAGAATTTATTTATATTTTCATCTGCTCCAATCTCTCGTTACATTTCTTTGTTTTTCTTGTGGTACCAAACACTCTTTGATGCAAATTTCTAAGGAGCACACCCACGTAACTTGTATGGAAGACCATAATTGCAGAGTTTAAAGTTGACCAAGTCACCAGATAAGACAACGCATGAAAAAAAAGCTTTACTTTGGATAGAATCATCATCACACGCCGAAAGAACAATCCATTTTAATAAGCCAATCATCTTGTCGAACCTAGTATTTCGACATCTGGTTTACAACCACCCTACTAGCCACCTATCAATTGTTGTTTCTTCTTGCGAAAACCTTTGCTTCCTCTCTTTTGACTTATTTTCAACGGTGGTGATCCTACACAGATGCAGAGATAAAATGCTAGATGTTAGGAGTTAGGATAGGGATCGATCTTTTAGACTTGTAGGAGAGAAAGTCGCCTAAGGTTGGGAAGATAGTCTTGAAAAATTTATGCGGGTCGGCACGTTAACTTCAATAAGGATCAATGCTCATTGTAAGAGAATCCAAAAAAAGTTGTGTCAGTCTTGAAAGAGTTTGTCGATGCCTATTGTGTATGCTATGGAACCCCCCTCCCGGTTAGGAGACCTATAGCCTTCACTTCATTTTGCCTCTCTACCAGTGAAGTCATGAAAGAGAATCTATGGAAGTCTTGAAATAGTTCATTAGTGCTTGTTGTGAATATAGTCAAGGCTTTCCCCTTTATAGGAGATCTTTGGCCTTCACTTCGTTTCATACTACAATACATAATTGAGATTTGAATTAGACTTGCACATAGAAAAGGGGATTACAAGCTTCACTAGTCCCAGTCTCAATTGTTGTGTAGAGCTTCTTTCTAACAAGCAAGGCAAAGGGGTGCCACGAGAGTAGTAGTGAGGAACTATTTATGGGAACTTGGGAAGGTCTTGACTTTTTTTTGTGAGGATAACCATTTGTGTTGCTTCTCAGGATAACTAGAATAGTGATTGGGTGTCTTCCTATGATCCTTGTATGAGATACATTTGCTACATTTTGACAGCATATGTCTCGAGGTATGTTGAAGCACAAGCAGTTAGTGGAAAAAAAGTGGGAAGAGAATCATAGTGATTATGAACTATTAGAAAAGAAGGATTCTTCAATATAGATAACACTCAATCCAAGCTTGGAGACTGGCTTTGTATGGCAATGTTTGGTTATCCCACATCAAAAGCTTACATTGTTCAAGTCAACGTGACCGATAATTCTTAAGTGAAAGCTTGACCCGCAAACCCTTCTTTCTCCCGAGCTTACCGAAAAAGGGTTTCCCCCCGCTTTGTATACAAAGCAACCAACCGAGACAGCAAACGATAGGTGCTGGGGCGGAAGCAGCACAGTCACGCCCAAAAGAAATGAGAAAGAAAATGAAAGAGAAACAAATGCCAACAACGGCAGATCGACAAAAAACGAAGAAGCCTCGTGGCCGTTGCAACCACCGAAGATCGCCCACCCGGCTCCGAGCCTCCGAAGCGCCGGTACCAAACAACACCTCCAAGAAGGGATGCGATGATGACGACGCTGCTGCCAAGGGTTTCCCCTGGTACACGGTGAGGAGAGAGGAAGGGTAGCCCCGACGCCCTCCAGCAAGGTCCGACGGCACCCTCATGCGCCACCGCGTCGGTGTCGGTCAAGCCAACAGGGATTTCTCCCGATCCCAACCTTCACCTCAGGCACTCCGGAGCTCGCCACCAAACCGACCACCACCCTGCGCCAACCCGGACATGAAGCATCCCACGTTGTCGCACCACGGCACCGCGAAGCATGGCCTGCACAGTGAAGAAGAGGAGCCGGGACTAGGGCAGCAGCACCGTCGGCACGCGGGAGGGCCCGACCTCCACCGTCGATGACGGTAGCTGACCGGACGCAATAGCAGGAACATACCAGGCCCGTGGCCGCACAGGCCCGGTCGGGATCTCTGAGGCCCGTAAAGTTCCCGCCTTCGCGCTGCAGTCGGCATGCCGTCGGCGCCGCCGCCCCTGTCCAAGCCGCTCCCCTGCCTCCCGCACAGAGAGCCGCCAAGTGGAAGCACCACCACCACGAGCACCGCCGGCCACCACCACTAGGTCGCCGGACCGCCACCGGCCGAGCCGCACCACCGCCGCACGCTCGCCACGGAGAGGAACCATCTCAGCCGCCGGGAGCCCGAAGCCGGACCCCAGCCGCCGCCCACACCGCCCGCGGCCCGCACCGCCTGGCCAGATCCGCCGCCGAATCACGCCCACGCACGCCCCACCAGGCAGCCGCCGCGCCACCACGAGGCACCAGCGGGGCCGACACGCCGGCACCACCAGGAGAACCCGGATCCGCACCGTCGAGCCCCGCCACAGCCCGACGCCTCCTGCAGCCCGCCGTCCCACGCCGGCCAGGAGCTCCGCGAGGAGGAGATGGAGCGACCCCGCTGCTGCCCACGCCGACCGGGCTTCGCCCGGCGGCACCCCTAGGCGGCGGCGAGGGAGGAGGAGGCCGGAGGAGGAGAGGCTGGGGGCGGAGCTCGGTTTCCCCCGGCCCGCTCGTGGGAGCGGCGGCGGGGGTGGGGATCCTCTCCCGAGCTTAGGATCCTCTCATGTGATTCCATACAAATTCCCGTTTCACCCATCTAGTTTTTCTCAGCAGATTCAGTCACAATCCCATTTGCAATAGGGACCATGAGTTAGCTTTTTTTATCTGCTATTAGATCATCGTTTCCTCGTCTCTATGACTAAGCATTTGTCTGGTGTGAGCTATCCAGAAGGAAAAGAGGCTCTCATATAAAATTGTTTCACCCTGCTTCAAAACCATAGGGCACACACCACGACTTTGACAGAACAACCTTTATTTGTTGGTATCAGGATAGTTGAAAGCAAAGTGCCAAACAAATGTGTAACGCATGAGAATCCACCATACAATTCATCCCAAATTCTTGAAGAAAGCTCAGAAGTGTTTGTTTAACGAGCATGTGTAGTACTCCCTCCATTTTTAAATATTTGTCTTTCTTGGGATTTCAACAATTGACTACATACAGAGCAAAATGAGTGAATCTACACTTTAAAATATGTCTATATACATCCGTATGTAGTAGTCCATTTGAAATTTCAAAAAAGACAAATATTTAGGAACGAAGGTAGTATTAGGTACTAAGAAACGTCCCAAATTGTAGCGGAAGACAATGGTGGGTAATCATGGACAATGGACAGAAGTGTCGTCCCGAAATATCACAGGATTGAATAATGGGCAATGACACTTGCAAAGCTCTTTCGTTACATGCACAATCAAGACTTGACTTAAGGAAGAAGCCACACCTAGGCGCCCGGTGGGGGAGGGGGAGAGGGGTGTTTCTCGCAACGAAATAGACATTAAGCCTTCTAGTTGATAAAATTCGGTCATGGAAGGCTAGCGTAGTAATGGATGTAGGAGGAGGAGGTGACTGAGTATAAGATATGAATAAACTTGTGCCAAATTATGAAGGGAAGGCTTTACAAGAGAGGGAAGAAGCTTGTGCTCCCCAAAAAATAGTGACATAAAAAATGAGATTTGATTACTCGGAGTTGTTTATTGGCGAGCGCTAGGCGCCATTCGGATGTAGGAAAGCAAAACAACATCCGCCTCCTGACATCACCGTTGCCGCTCCCAATTTTGTCAGTCCTCCGCCTGCTAACGTTGTTGCATGTAGCTCGTCGTCGGCCATCGCCACTGCCACTCCCCTCGTCCCCACAACACGAATCGTAACATGGCCTCGTCCCCGCAGCTCCGCCTCGCAACACCCATCGGGGCATGGTGCAGTTTCTCGCAGCGCAACGTCACCAACATCTTGCATGTTGCGTGGAACTAGAAAAGGGATAAGGGCATCTCCAATGCGGGCGCTAGCAGTGCTAGGATTTAATTCCCAGCTAATTGGCAGTTACGCCGCTGAATCCTGGCATCGGGCGCAGAGTGGGCGTAAAGGTAGGGCATCTTCATCGCAAGGCGCCTAATCAGGCGCTTGATTAGTAATAAAAAAGGAATTTTCTCCTAGCGCCTCGGCTTGGAGTCCAGGCATGCAACGCTGAGAGCTAGCGTACGGGCGCTACGCGCGAAAAATAGAACGGGCAGCTCGTTTAGCGCCGGACGACTCTTATGGCACCGACGCTAACCAAATTTCGGGATTTGGACGGGATTAGAAGGAAACAACCGGGATCCTGACCCTGGCGCCTGCCGTTAGCGCCTGCATTGTAGATGCCCGTAGGAGGCGGGCGCTAGGCCCTTTTCCTCCGCGAGCTGAGCGAAGCGCTGTTTCCAATCCGGCTGTTTAGCATCGGTGGTTAGCGGCTTGCATTGGAATGGATAGCGCTTAGGCGTATTTATTTATTTTTGGTATTTGTTTTTTGTGCTTAAGCATCTAGATAAGCGTCTCTCATTGTAGATGCCCTAAGGGTGCCTACAACACATGTGCTAAGAACGAATGCCAGGGTTGAAATCCTAGCTGTTTTGGGGGATGCCCACCTGATCCTGCGAAAACTAGTTGCGTCGATGTCAGAAGTATGGCCGAGCGCTCCAGGTTTCTCGCGTGCAAATTGACCTAGATTAGAGTAGACGCCTACGTACCAAGCGTTGGAGGTAGGGACGCTAAGCATGCACTTCTCAACAAATTTGTTTTTTATTTACTGACCGAGCGCCTTAGGGCCTCTCCAACGCAGGAGGTGCTAGGATCGATTTCCCCGTCGATCGGCAGTTGGGCCGTGAAATCCTGGAACCGGACGCTGCATCGGCGCAAAGACTAGTGGCGAACGTCTGATTATCTTCTCGCGCGTGGACTATTTAACTAGCGCCGGATATTTCCGTCAAAAAAAAAACTAGCGCCGGATATTAGCGTCCAACGTTAAGAGGTAAAGCACTTAGGCATTTTTAAATTTAATAAGATTTATTTTTTCTCTATAAGCGCCTAGTGAGGCGCCAGCCGTTGTTGATGCCCTTAACAGTCGCCCCGCGTTGACCATGCCCTAAGGAAGGAGAGGGGCACGAGGCAAGGGGATAAGGAAAGAGAGGGGGCACATGGATGGTCCTCATGGGCCACACTTCATATGGAAGAGGCGCTGGCTACGAACGGCTAGAAGGAGTCAATTTCCTTATCTAACATTCTTAAGAAGTTGCTTCCCACTTCTATCTATTCTTGCCTAACATTATTACGTGCATGCAGTGGTTACGGGGATAGCCATCAATATAGGATCACAACACCAGTTTGCTACCTTTTAACATGGGAGGAAACTGATTTACGCGGACGACTAGGGTCTTTCATCTCCCCCTGAACGAATAAATCTCTCCACCGTTTTGTCTATGAAAATCCCTACGGATTCTCATGTTCCCTCTATATCTGTAGTCTGTACCTCTATCTCTCCACACTGCGCCGCCACTAGCAAGCCTTCACGGTCATCGCCGTCGGAGACCTAGGCAGTGCTGCTGTAATACCTGATTGTTTGTACGTCTGCAGTCGAACGCCACGGTGAGCGGCGCCGCCTCGAACACGATGACCTGCGTCCTTCTGGTTGGTCAGGTTTCCGACGAGCACTACTCCCTGACTCCGGTTTAGATCATCCAGCCCGCAGGCTGTGCGAACCAGGCCGTGGTCGCCAAGGGCTACTGCAGAGTGCGCTGCGGCCTCCACAACGCCGACATCGGGTAGGCCTAAGCGTGGGTGGGTGGCACCGAGTGCGAGTGCACTAAGCCGCTCCCTTGACATCTGATCCCAAATCCTCCACCTCCTTGCCCTTTCCAATGGCGCATGGAGTTTTCTCAGGGGCAGGCCCGCCACGACATCATCGTCCACCTCCTGTATAGAGGATCACCCCACCTATGAATCGGAATTCATGGCTTTTATCTCCTCCGTGAATCCCATCCCCAGGTTTTCCCCAAATCATTTCGAATTTGCATACATATGATTCTAAAAGGCGAAATATTTTTTACATCTATGAAAAGTTTTTGTTTGTCGTCCTACTATCTATGCTTATTCTTCATCTTTGTTATCATACTTTTTACAATGTGGTTTGGGCCTAAATGCTATATCTACTCATGCTTAATACTAGTGACATTAACACGTGGACAAATCTTCTTTACAATTACATGATGCTTCCCGGTGAACCAATGCAATCTCATGCATATGTAAATGGTTGGAGAAATACTAGGGAAGAAAATTCCTACAACCACACTAGATTTGGTTTGTTACTTAACCACGTTCCATATTAAAACACTCAATTCCCTTTTCCTTAAGAAGGTGAGCACTTGCAATTCTCCTGGCAGTAGCAATTCAACAACTCGATCTAGGTGTGAGAGGCCTATTATATTTGTTTTGCACGTATTTGTTGAACGTCATCGTCATGTCCACTAAGAAGAAAGCCAAATTTTCAACACCAATTTGTGTTTATTTCTCAAATTTTAGATTGTAGGATCTTATATGACCGCCATGCAAAGCAAATGGGTTTCATTATTTCTCTTATTGTAAGTCATTGGTATGCATTGATCCACTACCCTCCTCAGTGTAAGTCACTACGGAATATTCTTCAAATCCTCTAAAAATTTGAAGATGGATCAATGTTAACTTTTCTACGCTGTAATGTGTCAATCTAATAAATATCACACATTACCGGTTTCCTATTTTTCATATCTCTGTAAATCTTTGCTGAATTTCCCGCCGCAAGGCGCGGGGCATCCTCTAGTTTCTTATAATTATGCACCGAGTGAGTGAGAGAAAATGAGGGTAGTGGCGAATGAATGAGACATGGGAGAATAGATCAACTTAGAGTTCGGGCATGAATTATATGGTAAGGGTGATGGTCAAGGGCCTGTTTGGTTTACAGCCTAAAGTTGGCACGCCTAACCTTAGTCGTGCCACAACATTTTAGGCATGTGTTTGGTTTGTTGCCACACTTGTGGCTTGCCACACTTTTCTAGCAACATGGTCCACATGTCATAGGCTCAATTTTTTGCCAAATCTTGCTACACTTGTGGTGGCCATTTTGTCAGCCACACTTTTTGTGGCAGCCACACTTTACCTGAGCTTAGTTGTGGCAAAGTTAGTCATGAACCAAAAGGCCCCAAATATCAAGCGGTCTAAAATTTGGGATTGTCGTCGAATTGATAAACAACCGGTTACTAATAGAACTTCAAAAAAATTACAGCATGGTGTTGTACCTCCATGTTTATCCTAAGAATTCCCTATACATTGTGTAAAATATGGCATATTGTCGAATGGAAATCTAGCAGAATACGCTTATGAATAAAGGTCTCGGACAAAATATGGCAATCATGCTTAGTATTTTTTTAGGATAAAGGAAGAGAGTTATCATTCTCATTTTTTACTTTTTTGGGTGGAGAGTTATCATTCTCATTGACACATTTATTTTACATGATTTAAGTTCTGCCGGCTTTTTCCAGGGGATTAAAGTATAGTTTCATTTTACATGATTCAAGTATAATTAGTTTTGTATAGAGAGAATAGTTTTTCTATAGAGAAAGTTACCATACAAAAAAGAGTTTTTTTTAGAACAGACAAAAAAAAGCTTGTATAGAGAGAAATCGTTATTTGGGCCAGCAGCCTTTTCCCATCGTTCTCTTTGGGCCACCGCTTTCCCTGGGAATCACTCCGGCCAGTGGGCCGAACAGTTCCCAGCCGTCTCTCCGGCCGCCCGCCGGCGGGCGGCGAGCTCGGACTCCCTCCGGCCGACCACCGCTGTCGCGCGAGATGGTAAGACCTGGATGCCGCGTACCTCCTGCGATCGGCTGCTCCTTCTGTATCTACTTGGGCCGCGTTTGGTCTCGTGGATTCGTTGTCCCTCCTGCAACTGCAGTGCCATTTCTCGGCAGATTCGTAGGTTCTCAGAAGGTCTAGCTTGGTTTAGTGGTTCGCGCATATGCGACCGTCGGCGCGGTCAGGCTGGCCGACCGGCGGCGGCGTGGCGCGGCAAGGCGCTGGGTCTGCCGTGAGGGGCAAAGCTGGCAGTGGCGCGTCAGCCACTCGCGGCAGGCGCGGAGTCGCGCGTGTAGGAATTCTGAATGTCTCTAGCATGTGACAGGGTAGAAATTCGGCTCCTCAAATGTGTTATTCCGTCTTAGGCTGTTGATATTGCCTCAAGATTTATGCTTCCTCTCAGCTTGGTCGTTATTATGGTAAGGGATTATGTTGGCACATTGATGCAACATGAATAATCGTGTAGGTAGTGACTTGTGCATCTGTAGGAGATGGATGACAAAAACTAGACCACAAGAGATGTAACTTTTCTCCCCTTTAGTACTTCCCTGAATTTAGCCCCGTGGGACTGGTTATACCCAGTTGGATCTGTGGAGTTCATGTCAGTTTCGTAGGGGTCTATGTGAAATGTGATATTCATGAAAAAGATTTTGACATTTTGTGATTTTGCAGTCTGCTTGTGATAATTATTAGTGACTCCTTTCCTGTATGTGATTATGTCTGGATTATAGGGTTCTAGTAAAACTATATTTACCCTTTTCTTGCTAAAAGAAGACTAATATTTCCAGACTAATATTCTCTGCTGCTTTTGCTCAACACCTCTTCTGTTTCTGAGCTCCGGACCACTACTGGAAATCGTGTCTTTGGTGCCCTTAAGGTATGTGAACATGTGATGCTTTTATGGTATCGGTCACTTGTTGTCTTGAGCTTATATTTTATTTGACACTACACCAGATTTATCAGAGTCCTCCTATTTGTTTTTTTATTTTGTTACAATTAATTTTCAGTAAATGGAAATCATGTATGCCATTCATCAACTTTGAGAGTAACACCGTTCTTGTTTACTTGTTTTCATGTTAGAATTGCTTGAAGGGATATCTTGCGAGCTATTTAGTGATGGTTCAGAACTGTATTTGTTTGGATAGTAGTATCCCTTTGAGATCTTCTAACGTTTGGTTTAATTGTTTTTTATGCCGCAGGGAGCTCTGGATGGTGGGCTTGACATTCCACAGTGACATAAGGTTTGCTGGTTTCCAGAAGGATGAGAAGTAGTTGGATGTGGAGATTCACCGCGATTACATCTATGGAGGTCATGTTTCTGACTACACGAGGTGGGGTTGAATGCAACGTGGCCTCCATGTAGTCAGCAGCACGGCGTAGAGCTATAATGTTTTTATTTTTGTTATTCTTAATTGTTAATTTCCTAGTGTTAATGTTGCAACTGTTCAATTCCTTTCAGTGCCAGATCTTAGGTATATCAAGTAGCATAGAGCAATGCATTCTATTGTTTGCTGAATGATGATTCTTGTTTTGACTTCTGTACAATTCATGTTC
Source organism: Triticum aestivum (assembly GCF_018294505.1). Lineage (NCBI taxonomy): Eukaryota > Viridiplantae > Streptophyta > Magnoliopsida > Poales > Poaceae > Triticum > Triticum aestivum. The sequence continues at coordinate 684,654,978 of NC_057801.1, read as the reverse complement.
CAGTCACTTGCTGAGGAAGAACCTGAGAAGTACCAACAGCACTTCAGTCAGTACATCAAGAAAGGAACTGGGGCTGATGACACAGAAGGTTGTGCTGCCATTTTTGCCGATCCTTCCATGGCCAAGCTAACCAAGAAATCCCTGAAGGACACACAAGAGGTATACTAGTTGGCTGGTTATTGTTCTCTTGATGACCGATTATTGCACCGTTATGGGGTTGCAATTTAACCCGACCCTCTGCTGCAGGTACAAGCTTAAGAAGCTGACCTATCTGCAAAGGAAGGCCAGTCTGGCTGAACGCGCTCAACTCATCCGCTGGAGCTGCTGCTTATTCGAATGAGGACGGTGAGTGAAGAGTGTAGTCAACTGTAGTAGCATTGTCAGCATACTTTGAAACCTGTAGTTGCTATATGGCATCTACCAGTAGCTGTAGTGAAGATGCAAAGACATTTTTGTTTCAGCACTCTGATCAATGATCCTGTTTCTTCCAATTGAGTATCATGCTGGGGTTATGCATTGTGTCGATTATACAGCATGTTGTTGTTTAGATGTTGCTCTGAATTCGTCGATTGCTTCTTTTTTGTGTGTCTTCACATCTTGGATCACAAGGTCTAATCATTCTATGCTATGAACTGGTGATGTTAATTATATGTTCTCATTTGCTAGTTACTAATCAAACCTGTAGCTTTTTAGAGCCAAGCAAATACAGAAAGGCTGCTCACTAATTTGGCGAAACATTGAAAATGTCAAATTCAGAGGCTTTCACACATTATATTCTCTCATGGGAGCAGAGACAGATGAAATCTAGTTACAGTAGTTCTCTACTATAGAACAGAACACAGTTCTCTCCTATAGAACAGAACACAGTTCTCTACAACAGAACACAGTTCTCTACAACAAAACACAGACAAGTTACTACCTACTCCAGGCATAGACATGGCCGAGAACCATGATCACGGCGCAAATGAGCATCAGGACGACCATCAGGACAACATTTCCTGATGCCAAAGCAGAGAACACAAATGCGACCACCAATAGCGAAAATGCCGCGAAGCTGACCTTATCCAGAACACCACCGGCCGTCACGTCCGAGTTCTTCGTCGCCGTCAAGGTAAGTATAGCCCCCACCGAAGCTGCGGAGAATACTGCTCCAAACACGCAGCCGACGATGGGTTGGAGCGACGCCGGAATTTGAGTCGGAAGGTAGGGCAGAAGCGCCAGCGAGCCCGAGATTGAGATGGCATAAAGATACGATCCTTCTTGGCCATGGCGACGTTGCCCGGAGATGGAGAGCTCTCCCGCCTTGCGCGCCAGTGCCGCCGCCTCGGACTCTAGCTTCTTGGCCGTGGTGCCGTCCACCTCGTTGACTTTGTGGCCGGAGGCAGCCATGGTTAGAGCAGCAACTCCTAGCAGCACGTCGAACTGCGCCGCGCTTGTCGCCTTGGGGTCGGCGCGCTCGACGCTGGCGAGTGAGCGGACCGCCGTGGCCAGACGGGCCAGGGGATCGGCAATCCTCGAACTGCCTCCAATGCAGCGGGAGAAGTCTTCCAGACGCTCAATCATCCCCGCGAACTCAGCGTCGTTGTACGTCTTGGGGTTGCTCGATGCCGCCGCCGTCTTGTCGCCGCTGCTGGATGGGCTCGTGGAGTCCGCTTTCTTGAAGAAGGGTAGGAGGCTTGGAATCGGCAAGAACCTCCTGATGTGCGCCTTCGCATCTCCCGCCTTATTCTGCGCCTCCCTCTTTGCCCCTGATTGTTGGCGTTCGGAGGACGAACCATCCCCAATGCGCGCCAGAGGCGGAGGCGCCGATTCTTGGCGGTTGGAAGTGGAACGAGAACTGTCCCCAGTGCGCGCCGGAGACGGAGGCGTAGGCGGAGAGGGAGGGGAGACGGGAGGCATCTTTTCTCCGGGAAGAAGCGGTCGCTTGTCCATGGGAGAGTTCGCCGGAGGGGGGTTTGTGTTTCCGACGGGGAGGGAGGGCCGGAGGGGGATTTGTGTTTCCGACGGGGAGGGAGGACCGGAGGGGAATAGCTGGATGTTGAAGAAGAGGCAGCCTTTTTCTTGAGAGAGGGCGGGGGCCGGGCGGGGGGAGGGGAGGGGAATAGGTTTTTTTTTTAGGGGGTTGGGAGGGGAATAGCTTTTTTTGAGTAACGGGAGGGGAATAGCTGGATGGAGAATCCTATAAGGCCTTGTACAATGGGAGGTGCTTAGGGGAGGTGTTTAAAGAAATAAACCAGACTTTTTTTAAGCACCGGTGCCTATTTGTACATGATACTCCCTCCGTCCTTTGAAGAGTGTACTTCCAACTATGTTGGAATGTCAAACTTTTTTATGTTTGACCGTATTTATACAATGATGCACCAACATTTATGCCATCAATAGCATTAGATTCATGATAAAATATATTTTCATCATATACTTATTTCGTTTCGTAAACATTGATATTTTTTTGCACAAACTCGGTCAAGCATTGAGATAGTTTGACCCTCCAATAAAGTTGGAAGTACACTTTTTAAAGGACGGAGGGAGTAGACGCTTAACTAAGCGTCTCTTCTATAGAAATAGGCACCGGTGCTTCAGAAAAATCCGGTTTATTTTTCTAAGCATCTCTCTAAGCACCCCCCCCGTTGTACAAGGCCTAGGGCGCATAGGGCGCTCGCGATCGAGGTAGCGCATACCCCCCTCGCAGCGCGGGTGTCGTATGGGCCGGCCCATTTTCCTTTTTTTTGCGTTTTTTTCTTCTTTTTCCTTTTTTTTATTTTTTCCTTTTCTGTTCTCCTTTTTATTTCTCTTTTTTCTTTTTCACCTTTTTTGCGAATTTTTCTTTTCAAATTCAGGAATTTTTTTCTTCATCGAATGTAATTTTTTTTGCCGAATACAAAATTTGTTCATCTATTTTTTCAAAAAAAATAGAAATTTTTATTCATCAAGTTAAAAAATGTTCATTTGATTCAAAAATTGTTCATCGAATACCAAATAAATGTTCATCATTATTGAAAGACAATCATAAAAATATGTTCATCGGGATTTAAAAAATGTTAATAAAAATTCAAATTTTATTCATCATATTCAAATTATGTTCATCATTTCCAAAAAATGTTCATTCTTTTGAATCACAAATATTTTTGAATTCAAGAACTGTTTTTGGTAATTCACAATGTTTTGAAATTTTAGAACCAATCCCAAATTAGTTTAAAATAGAATAAAACAAAAACAGAAAATAAGGAAAGGTAAAAAATGAAAACGAAAAAGGGGGGCGCCCTACCCCGCGCATGGGCCGACCCAACAGGGCGCGCGGGGGTGGGGGTGCGTGCTGCCGCGCGATTGGGGGAGCCTCATGCGCCTAATAGCTGGGTGTAGAAGAACGATTTGGAAAATTACTAGAGTCCTCCTATTCAGCGTTATATTTGGGCCGGATGCCCATTTAGTTCGGTGTCGTCCAGAGCTCTGAAGATATTTACCATCTATTCTTCACGTGTATTCACTCAAGAGGTATGTGGAGCCGACTTGGATTGAAAGATTTCATCAACACCGCAACAAATGTTGATAGATCTGGGTCGGTTATTGTGAAGAATATCTTATCTATTGATCAAATGCCACTACCTCTAATGTCGGCATTGGAGATTAAACAGGTCATAGTGGTGGGATGTTGGTACCTCTAGTGGACACGCCGCCTTATAACACATAATGAGAGTTGCCCGCTGGTGGTAAGATGGCCTTTGTCGGTCTTGACAATTACAAGCAACTATCAAAGAGCCGTGGCGAAGATAGTTGTGACAGAAGAGGACATATGGTTGAAGCCAGACCCAAAGTTTATCAAACTTAATGTGGATGCAGCCTTTTTTGCGGAGGAAGGAGTTGGAGCTACCGCATCAATTATTAGAGATGAATGAGGTATTTTTCCTTGCAACTCAATGTAAGTTTATCCCATATGCAGCGGACGCAATGACATCATAGGCAATGGCGATGAGAGACGGACTGAACTTGGCAAATAGCTTAGGGTTCCAGCGAGTTGAAGCGGAATCTGACTATCTAACAGTGATCAACTGCTGCTCTGGTCAGAGTAGTTGGTGGGACGCGGCGGCGGCGACATTCGTGGAATGTGTCGACGTCTCTACTTTGATTGGGAAGGTCAACTTTAAGCGTTGTTTTCGATCAGCAAATTAAGCGCCGCATGTGCTAGCTAATTTTAGTTATTATAATAAACTTTCTTCTAGTTGGACCGACGAGCCTTCAAATTGTCCGGTGAGCAACCTCATAGACGATGTATCTTTATTTATTAATCAATAAAGCTAGCCATGATGGCTTTTTCTCAAAAAAAATCGATGTCATCATATTCCGAACAATGCCCACGTTATCTCCCAAAATCGCCTAACGCTAAAAAAAATGTATACATATTGCGCACATGTCATAAGCTGCGCTTTGGTGCTAAAACTTCAAATGGGACGCGCTTCAGTCTCAAACTTGGCATGCCTGTGACGAAATCATCACCGACCAATCACGGCGTGTGCCCGCTGGCACCCACATCAGATGTGTTTGTCGAGCCGGCCATGCTCTAAACAGCCGATGCAACGTTGCTGATACCCCCCACGGTCTATGGGCTTGCAACCCGCAGTCCTTGAACTGTTAACCCCCTCCTTGAACTTACGAACTCGCAATGAGCGATCCAAAAAAAAAGACAAATGCAGCGGCAACATAGGCCACATGCATATAATGTATAAAATACTTACTAAAACAACCAAAAAGTAATGTAGATAAAATTTCATGCATATAAGCATTTCTGCACTATTGTAACTAAAACTTCCCGCAAACCTCGTCAAATATTTGCACATATCGGTATGGATCCTCCGCGTCGTCATCTGTAAATTGCTTACTCCGCGCCAGTCCGAGTAACTTGGATTAATTTAAGTTTCATCGTTGGGTCTCAGGCCTAAAGATGTGATGATTTCTTTAAAGGGGGGTTCGAGATCTTTATTGCAACGAGTTGATACAGATGTTCAAACTCGGTCATGGATATTAGAACCTGTAAAATAACTTAGTACACAAATAAACCAAAACTTTAAATAAAGACCAAAGGCTCTTAGCTCCATGACATCAACACCAGGAAAAACTTGATGTTCTACAAATGCATATGGTTGACTTGTAGTCTTCTAAGTAAGAGTATCAATCTCATAAGTAAGAGTATCAATATCATAGAGCGCTTAGGAAATGGTTTTTGCCTCTTATAGAGGTTTACCAAAGTGCCTGTAAGTCATCTTTGGCCCAAGAAAAAGTGATGCAAAAGTACAAATATTGAAAGAGTGTTTTGACAAGAATTAAATTAAGCAAATAATGAACGAGAATACGCAGCCGCCTCCTCCCCCAAGAAATGCTTAGGGCACCTCTGCCTACCACCGCCGCCGCAGTCGCCGGTCCGCCTCATCTCCGGGGGCCTTACGGCCATGGCGGCGCGGTGGATCGTGGCCCTTGCCTATGAGGGCTTTGTTTTTAGATGTTCCTTCGAGTTTTGTTAAGGTTTGTCTCCTACTCAGGAAGATGAGATGGCGGCGGCTCCCTGAAGATGGAACAAGATTCTCCCTGCCTAGCCCCCATACTGGTGGTGTGTCTAGCATCGTTGGTGGGCGTGTGGAGGTGTGTCTCCGACGGATCTGACCTTGGCGGATTTGCTCGGATCTGGTCATAGTTCGTCAAATTTTATGTTTCTTCAGGTTGGATCCTTCCGATCTACGCTACTTTTTATCGGCGGCAGTTGTTGTTCTTTTGCGCTGGTCCTATGGGGCCTTAACACGACAACTTCCCGACTGTATACTACAACAAGTTTTGTCCGGCTCCGACGAGGGAGGAGCGATGACAACTGCGCGCCTCCGACTTGCTTCAGTGCTTGCAGTCGTCGCTAGGTGGTCTATGAATCTGGATGTATTTTTTTATTATTTCTGATGCTCGTTGTACTGCCATGATCGAGGATGAATAGATTGGAAGTTTTCTTGCAAAAAAATGAACGAGAGAGTAAATGAAGTGATGAAATCTTTAATAGGGCTAAGGTGTTCTCAAGGAGTCCAGATTCACAACTAGTATGTTTGTTACTTATTTTCGCACAGTTCTGGGTTCAGATAACTTATCCACTTCTATATGTTTCTCATGTGGGTAGAGCCAAATAAAGATATGTACAAATGTATTGTTGCGACTTTGTATCAGGCTCGACACCACCATTCCTTCCCCTGTCGAGTGAAGGCAAAGATGATTAAGGGTCTATCCGTCGACGCGGCAAATGACTTTGGTGTCTCTGTTATGTCTTTTACCAAAGGTTTGCGAAGCAGGGAGATAACTTCTGTCACCACAATACCCCCTCTTCCCATCTCCGCAATGATAGTAACGTCCTTTACTACTTGCAAATGAATAGTGTAGCATGTTACTGCTTTCGGTTAATCCTATTCTGTTGCATAGCCTGTCATTGTTGCTACATCTGTTGATACCTTACCTGTTATCCTAATGCTTAGTATAGGATGCTAGTTTATCATTAGTGGCCCTACATTCTTGTCAGTCTGTTATGCTATACTATCGGGCCGTGATCACTCGGGAGGTGATCACAGGTATATACTATACATACATACTATTTATATGGTGACTAAAGTCGGGTTGGCTCGTTGAGTACCCGCAAGTGATTCTGATGTGGGGGCTAGAAGGACAGGTGGCTCCATCCCGGTAGAGGTGGGCCTGGGTTCCCGATGGCCCCCGACTGTTACTTTGTGGCGGAGCGATAGGGCAGGTTGAGACCACCTAAGAGAGAGGCGGGCCTGGCCCTGGTCGGCATCCGCGGTTACTTCATAATAACACGCTTAACGAGATCTTGGTATTTGATCTGAGTCTAGCCACTGGCCTATACGCACTAACCAACTACGCGGGAACAGTTATGGGCACTCGACGTCGTGGTATCAGCCGAAGCCTTCGTGACGTCAGCGACTGAGCGACGCGCGCCAGATTGGAACATAAGCCTGCTCTTGTATTAAGGGGGCTAGTTCCGCTTTCGGTCGCGTTCGCAACGTGCAGGTGTGCAATGGGCGATGGACCCAGACCCCTGCGCGCATAGGATTTAGACCGATGGGCTGACCTCTCTGTTGTGCCTAGGTGGGGCTGCGGCGTGTTGATCTTCCGAGGTCGGGCATGACCGAGGAAAGTGTGTCCGGCCAAAGGGAATCGAGCGTGTTGGGTTATGTGGTGCACCCCTGCAAGGAAGTTTATCTATTAGAATAGCCGTGTCCCTCGGTAAAAGGACGACCCAGAGTTGTACCTTGACCTTATGACAACTAGAACCGGATACTTAATAAAACACACCCAGACAAGTTCCAGACACAACCCAGTGATCGCTTTCCCACAGGGCGATGAGGGGAGGATTTCCGGGTAGGATTATGCTATGCGATGCTACTTGGAGGACTTCAATCTACTCTCTTCTACATGCGGCAAGATGGAGGCGGCCAGAAGCGTAGTCTTCGACAGGACTAGCTATCCTCCTCTTATTCTGCCATTCTGCAGTTCAGTCCACCGATATTGCCCCTTTACACAGATACCCATGCATAAGTAGTGTAGATCCTTGCTTGCGAGTACTTTTGATGAGTACTCACGGTTGCTTTGCTCCCCCCTTTTCCCCTTTTCCTTTCTTCCTGGTTGTCGCAACCAGATGCTGGAGCTCAGGAGCCAGACGCCACCGTCGACGACGACTCCTACTACACCGGAGGTGCCTACTACTATGTGTAGGCCGCTGACGACGACCAGGAGTAGTATAGGAGGATCCCAGGCAGGAGGCTTGCGCCTCTTTCGATCTGTATCCCAGTTTGTGCTAGCCTTCTTAAGGCAAACTTGTTTAACTTATATCTGTACTCAGATATTGTTGCTTCCGCTGACTCGTCTATGATCGAGCACTTGTATTCGAGCCCTCGAGGCCCCTGGCTTGTATTATGATGCTTATATGACTTATTTTACTTTTAAAGTTGTGTTGTGATATCTTCCCGTGAGTCCCTGATCTTGATCGTACACGTTTGCGTGCATGATTAGTGTACGGTTGAATCGGGGGCGTCATAGTTCATTAAGGCAAAAGTTGTGAGGTCGACATGACACAACATCGTGAAGAATAGTTAGCACAAACATATAAAGAGAATCATGCATCTTATTGGAATTCAGTACATACACATACTAGGGTTCCTCCGTATTGTTGAGAACTAGAGGGTATACTCAGACACAAAGACAATAAACCTCATCATGGTGGTCATGGCAATAACGGATGAAAGATTAATGTAACACACATATGAATCCACACTAGGGTTTGGTATTACAAAGAGATGGATGAAAAAGTCGTATCGAGGATGTCGATGATGACGATGGTAGATGTCGTAGTCTCCTTGATCGAGATGTTGGTGTGGTGGTGCCCTTATGTCGATTCCCACTTTAGATCCCGTCCGGAAGTGACGTTTTATCTTCTGTTTTGGGGTTCTGGCCTCTCTCATGGCCGGCCCTGGTGTGTTAATGACAAATTTGACATCAGTGTGATAATGAGCCAAATCTAAATCCCAAGTTATGTTATGTACTACTCAGTGTAGAATTTGTCATTTTTGTTTTTCTAGTTATGTTTCAAATTTTGACTTGAAATTTTGTGACAACCTACATTGATGTTGTGTGAGTGTGCTTAATTTTTTTCAGAATTTTTAAAACATTTTAAAAGCACAATGTAAGTTCGGTGCACCGGTAGCACCACAAGCTCCGGTGCACAGGATATTTTCCCTCCACAAGGTCGCGAGGCCTGCAACCATCACTCCAACGGCCATCCGCCGCAGGTCATTGGCATATTGCTTTAGCGTTTGCCTAATCCACCAAAACGCGACTGTGAGTTTGTTTAGTCTTTCACAGGTACCCATTCATCCATCCATCCACAATTTCAGTGTACATGAAATATATATGATTAGGATTTTGATGTATAAATATTTAATTATATAATCATGTACTACCATATATAGGACTTACGAGCCCATGTCGTGCGTTTGGCCTAGGGCCTTCCGAAACATAGAGCCGGCCCTGGTCTCTCTGTTTATCGTATGCAAGATCCGTTCAAGCAGAAGTGAAATAGTCAACGAGGGAAAGGTGGTGGGGTACGGTACAAACTGTGGTGCAAGTGGGTGATGTTTGTACCACACGCCATTTTCTCTTGTGAAAACCCTACCTGGGTGGTTTGGTCTCGCTTGACATTTTCTTCATTTAGTATTTTTTTGTGGGATTCATTTGGTAGGTTATTATGACATGAATTAGCATGTGCCAAATAAAGGCACCTGCGCATCGACAAGCGGGGTGCAAAGGTGAAGCTCACAGCTCGGAGGCTGCATCGATGGACTCTGACGTCAAATATCACGCACTGGACGTAGGGCATGTCCTGAGGTTTTGGGGGCACTATGCAAGATAGAACATTGGGCCCTTAATATGCTGAGTAGGGTTCAAATGAAAATATATCAACCAAATGTATGTCGATCTGATGAAGAAACAGTGGCATGTCAAGCTTTCAAGAATTTCTTGATAGAGCATTTCGAAATAATATGAAAGAAATACAACCCAGTCAAGCATTTGGCCTCACACATGGGTCACATTTTTTTCGAAAAGGGGGTTTACCCCAGCCTCTGCATCAGAAAGATGCATACTGCTCATATTATTAAAAAGATAATGCAGTGACAAAGTCGCCAAGTATCGAGGTGCGAAAATAAACAAAAAGCTTAAAAGAGCTAAAACCCAAAGCCACGACCGGCTGGCAAACACAATAGGAGAACTACATGCATATCCTATTACATGACCGCCATCCAAACCGGTTGAAAATATCCCACGCTACCATCTCCCATCGGGTAGACGCAGTAACCAAACGCTCCCTGGCCTCCGTCGGAGTGAGTAGCGACCACATACGGATGAACGCCGTGGCTCTGAAGGTAACCTGCAAAAAGTGAATGTTTGTTGATCTGTTAAGGACTAAATCATTTCTGCAGTTCCATACTGCCCAAAATAAAGCACAGACGCCAACACGAATGTGTCTTGCAGTATCAGAATCAACCCCATCAAGCTACGTTCCAAATAACATGTTGATAGAGGTGGGCTGATTAATATTAAACGCAATATGAATCGACCGCCACAGAATCTTAGCCAACAGACAATCGAGAAAGAGGTGTTTGATGTTTTCGTTATGATCGCAAAAGCTACACCTAGAAGAGCCCACCTAGTTGCGTTTTGCCAGGTTATCCTTAGTCAAAATGACTTGTTTATGTACAAACCACATAAACACTTTGATTCGTAAGGGAACCTTTACTTTCCAAACATGAATCGAGGAAGGAACGACGCTAGAGTTAATGACATCCAGGTACATAGATTTAACCGAGAACACACTGTTCTTAGTAAGTTTCCAATACAGCTGATCTGGTTGTTGGGACAGCCGGACATCCATTAAACGTCTAACAAGATGGAGCCAGGCCTCCCAATGATTTCCAACTAGCGTCCTCCAAAAACTAATATTGAGGGGAGTGGATTGTAAAACAGTTGCAACGTAGGCTTCTCTACGTCGCACAATGTTGTAGAAAGTAGGATATTGTAATGCAAGAGGAGTCTCCCCAAGCCACGTATCCTCCCAAAACCTCGTAGAAGCACCATTCCCGACAATAAATTTTGACTTGTTGAAAAAGAGTTGTTTTACTCTCATCAAACCCTTCCAAAAAGGTGAGTCGGAAGGCCTGACATTTACCTGGGCCAATGTTCTAGCATAAAGATACTTATTACGCAAAATCTGTGCCCAAGTAGCTTCCGTCTCAGACGCCAGATTAAATAGTCACTTGCTAAGGAGACATATGTTTTTGACTTCCAAATTTTCAATACCTAGACCCCCTCGGTCCTTCGGCCTACAGATTATATCTCACTTAGCAAGCCTATACTTTCGTTTGAGCTCATCATTCTGCCAAAAGAATCGAGATCGGTAGAAATCTAACCTTTTCCTGACACCCACCGGAACCTGGAAAAAGGATAAGAGGAACATAGGCATACTGGTAAGGACCGAATTAATCAGAATCAATCGTCCTCTGTATGACATGAGCTTCCCTTTCCAACAGCTCAGTTTCTTTTCAAAATGATCCTCAATGCATTCCACTCAATGTTAGTCAGCTTACGATGATGAATGGGTATACCTAAGTACGTAAACGGTAAGGAGCCTAATTCACATCCAAACAATTGTTTATACGTGTCCTGGTCATCCTTTGCTCTTCGGAAGCAAAACAATTCGCTCTTGTGGAAGTTAATTTTGAGGCCAGACAATTGTTCAAAAAAGCATAACAACAGCTTCATGTTTCTTGCTTTCGCCAAGTCGTGCTCCATAAAGATGATAGTATCATCAGCATACTGAAGAATGGAAATCCCTCCGTCAACTAGATGTGGAACCAGGCCACCTACCTGCCCTGCATCCTTTGCCCGACCTATTAAAATAGTCAGCATATCAGCCACTATGTTAAACAGGATCGGTGACATCGGGTCTCCTTGCCTTAGCCCCTTGTGTGTTTGGAAATAGTGTCCTATGTCGTCATTCACTTTAATCCCTACACTCCCTTTTTGCGTAAAGGAATCAATCTAGTTTCTCCAAGCCAGATCAAAACCTTTCATACGCAAAGCTTGTTGAAGGAAAGGCCATTTAACTTTATCATATGCTTTTTCAAAATCCACTTTAAAAACTACGCTATCAAGGTTTTTTGAGTGGATTTCATGGAGCGTTTCATGCAAGACAACAACCCCTTCAAGGATATTTCTATCAGGCATGAAAGCAGTCTGTGACGGATGAACCACAGAGTGCGAAATCTGCGTAAGTCTGTTCGTCCCGACCTTGGTGAAGATTTTGAAACTCACATTAAGCAGACATATAGGTCTGAACTGCTCAATGCGAACAACGTCTGTCTTCTTAGGAAGAAGAGTTATCGTTCCAAAATTCAGCTTAAACAGCTAAAGTTGTCCCTCAAAAAACTCCTGAAATATGGGCATCAAATCTCCCTTAATAAAATGCCAGCACTTTTTGTAGAACTCCGCCGGAAACCCATCCGGTCCTGGAGCCTTATTATTCTCCATTTGTGTAATGGCCTCAAACAAGGAGCAATCAGGAGCTCATTCTTGGCAGTCTCAAGTTGAGGAACATCCTCAACCCTAGACTCATCTAAGGACACAAAATTCTCTTCCGGGGGACCAAACAACTGCTTATAATAATTGGTAATGTAGACCTTCAGATTATCTTGACCAACTATTGTCCCTTCATCTTGTTCTAGCTAGAAAATTCTCTTTTTACGATGCTTCCCATTAGCAATCAAATGAAAGAATTGAGTATTGTCCTCGCCTTGAACTATTTTGCGAACCTTAGCTCGTAACGCCCACTTCAATTCCTCCTCGCGAAGAAGCTGTTTAAGTCGCATCTCCGCCTCTATCTTTGTTTCCAACTCACTGGAATCCAAGATAGAAGTTTCTGCTTTAACTTCAAGGTTCTGAATAAGTAGAAGAAGTCTCTCCTTCTCCGCCTTATAAATTCCATGCGTGTGCTTAGACCATCCACGAAGGAACCTTCGGAGATGACGAATCTTGCATTGCCATCGCTCGATAGGTGTCCTTCCTCCTGAGTCTTTAGCCCACTCCCGAGCTAACAACTCGAGGAACCCTTCTCTTTCAAACCAGGCAAGTTCAAACGAGAAAATGTTCTTGTTGCCCACAAAAGTTTGAACTCCTGAATCGACTAGTAACGGTGTATGATCAGAGACACATGGGTCACATAGATGAAAGTATAAGATAAGATGTTGCTAGCGATTGAAATCATGCAAAGAAGAACGATGGTATGTTGCTCTAGCGCTCCCCTGCTCTAGCGCTCCGCGCCGGCCGCCACTCCGGTGCCGGCGGTCACCTCCCACCGTTCTCCCTTCCGGAGGCGGCGGCCACCTCTCCCTCCGCGGCGCTATGGCGTTCAGGGTCTCGCTGTCGGGCTCAATCTCCTCCGTGTCCTCTTCCCTTCCGCCTTCTCCGTCTCCTGCGGTGCGGCGAGATCCCTCGCCCCCTCCGCGTGTCGGTCCCTCTGCTCCGGCTCCGGCGCAGCCGCGGCCTCAGCTGCGCTCCATCATTGTCGCCGGTCCTGGGCACGGCCTTCGGCCCTATCGTCCAGGGAGGAGGGGCCGAGGGTGGTCCGTCGCGCATGCCGACGCTGCTGCGGGTTGGGGGTGGCTAGCAGACCAAGTCGAGCCGTCGTCCTTAGGCTGTGCAGCGCCCTCGGCATCATGCTCCCGCGGGTCGGCCCCGCATGCTGCCGACTGCTCGCCCGCCACCGTCTTCGCGCCTGCCGGCCGAGTTGTATGGTTGCTGCTACAACTGCGGGAGCGATGGGCACATCTCGGTGGACTGTCCCAACCCGGCGTTCTGCGTTCGATGCCGTGGTGCGGGGCACATCTCCCGTGGCTGCACCAGGCTGCGTAGTCCGTCTCCGGTGGAACAATCTGCACGCCCGCCTCCTGCTCTACGTCGTCCGGTGGAGCGTCGTCCGGTGGAGGCATCCATTCCTGCGTCGCCGCGGCGCTCAGCTTCTCTCCTGCCGCCTCCGCCGCCAGGCCCCCCGCCGCCTGGCGCAGTCAGGCTCTGGAGCGAGGTGGTGCAGGCGCCGTCCCGGGATGTGTGGGATGCTGCCGGCCCGGAGTTCTACGTGTCGTTCGGTCATCTGGAGCCTGCGCCTCCTAGGGCTGCCACCATTCTGGATGCGCCGGTGGAAGTTTGCTTCTTAGAGGCGGGTGATGACACATGGCAGATGGAGGCTGAGCTGGACCGGGCGGTGCTTGCCACGGTCACTGGTAATAGGCCCTCGGTGGATTTGGCCTCTGCGACGGAGGCGCTGCACGCGTCGTTCGGCATTGGTCTGGAGGATATGTCAATTCGAGCCTTCTTCCCTGATGACTTCCTTGTCCTTGGTCGCAATGGGGAGGTCCGGGACCGGATAGTGCATGCTGGCCGCGCTAGCTCGTCCTGGTTTGAGCTCAACCTCCGGCCGTGGAATCGGCAAGTGCAGGCGACGGCGGCTTCGCTCCCCTACCTGGTGCCGATCTCGTTGAGGGGAGTGCCTGCGCATGCATGGAACCAGAGAACAGCGAGTGTGATTCTGCGTGGCCTCGGTTATGTCGTGGGGGTGGATGATTCCACAGCTCGCCGGCTCGACATGGCTGATTTCCGGTTGTGGCTGCACACGGACCGGCCTAATCAGATTCCCCGTCGCCGGTTACTATACATTAATGAGCCCCGGCGGAACCTTTGGGCCGAGGAGGAGAGCCGGCGTCCTTCTGCTGGCCGGCGTGCTAGCACGCTCTGGTATCTGATCGACATACGTGTTCTGGAGGAGCCGCGGATGGTGGATGGTATGGATGATGGTGGTCGGTGGCCCCCGCCGCCTCCGCCACCGCCGCCGTCGCCACCTTCCAGAAGTGATGATCTGGTGCGGGGGCCGCCCAGGAGGGAAGCTCGCGGTCCTGCGGTGCACGGGCCTTCAGTCAGCACGGTGGAGTCGTTGACGGCGGTGCCGCCGCCGACGACGCGCGGCATTCAGGCCGGCACGGGTACGGCAGGCTGTGGCTCGGTCAGCGACAGCTTCATGGCGATCGTCACGGGTTCACTTTGCAGTGATTTGGTGGGGCCGCAGGCTGGCAGTGATTCGGTGGGGCCGCAGGCTGGCAGTGCGGGCGACCAGCCAATGGTGGAGGCCGACAGATCAGTGTAGGTGGGGTCTGGTCAAAAGGAAAGTTCGGTGGGTCATTGCGCTGCGTTGCTGCGAGGGACAGAGGCGCAGGTTTCCGTTGTGTCGCCTGCCTCGGTGCAGCTGTCCAGGTGGGCGCGGGCGGACAAAGTGGTGCAGGAGACCGGGGTGGATTGGCTCTCGGATCAGGAGCTGGTTGGCACGTTGCATGGGGTAGGATCCGTCCAAATTGGAGACTACTCCATCCCCCTGCGGGGCCCGCTGTTGGATAGGGACGCCTCTGCATGCGGGGACAGATGGGACGGTCTAGACTCGCTTTTTGAGGAGGATTCGGCCAGTGGAGGACTGCGCATGCTGCATGGACAGGTGGCGGTTGGCGACACGTTCTGCATGAGCCTATCAATGGGCAGCGGTGCGCATGCACCATGCACTCCCCCCCCCCTGACGTTGCTATGTACGGTGGGGTTGGTGCACCCGGATGATGCGGCCGAACAGATCAGCCATGTGCAGGCTATGGTCGCACCGCAGCATGCGGATGGAGGGAGCCCCTTGCTACAGGATGTTGATGCCATGCGGGAGCAGATGTGCCGGTCCATTACGCTGATTTTGCTGCGCCCGCCAAGTCGTGCAGGTGGGAATCAAGCCAGGAACCCAAGGAAGAAACAGAAGGTGGATGTCACCCCAAGGAGGACTGTGCGTTTGGCTAAGTTGGGAGCTTCCAAGCCGCAGCAAGTTCTCATTAGAAGGTTGTGTTTGGCGCATGAAGGCGAGGTAATCTTAGAGGAGGCACTAAAGATGTACGTGGACCTGTTTTCTCGGCCACTTTCGGATGCCCACATTGCTGCGATACTAGCCTTGTTTGGATGGGAGTCGTCGGCAATGCCGCTGGCATGTGCGGTGGTGCACTAGTTGTTCAGCTGGTGGTCACGGTTGGTGTTGATCATGAATGCGCAACCATTGAGGATGATCATGTGGATTGTCCGCGGGCTCAATGCTCCGGCACGCAGAAATGCAATTTTTCAGGTGGTTAACTCGGCAGGACCGGCTATCGTATGCCTCCAAAAAACAAAACTGCATGATGTACCCGTGAACATTGTACGTCGGTGTCTTGGCACCAAATATGAAAACTTTTTCTACTTGCCGTCTGTGGGCACTCGAGGTGGGATCTTGGTGGCTCGGGATGCCGCCGTTATGCGGCTTTCGAATCCGCACTACACGGATCATACGTTAACAGTGCTTGTGATGTGCCCGGAGGACGAAAGGCCATGGTGGCTTACTTGTGTCTACGGGCCACAAGATCAGGTGGACTGATAATCCCCAAGTGCAAGGAATCATCGTAGCACTTTCCAAAGATGTAAGTGATAAGTATGGAGTGTCGAACCCACAAGGAGCTAAAGGTAAGATCAATATTCTCTCAAGCCCTGTCTGCCACTGATACGACTCTACGTGCACCGAACGTTTGCTTTCAACTAGCAACGAGAAATAAAACTACGTTGTGGGTATGGAAAGGGTAACTTTGCATGATATGGGAGAGCTAAAATATAAAAGTAGGTGATGTTATCATAAAGTTAGAATATAATACTAAATAATATAAGTAGCGAGTGTGGAATAATGGTGGATCGGTGTGCGGAATTGCCCTAAGCAATTGTTAACAAGATCGATAGTCGTCATTGCAATTTCATATGAGGGAGGCATAAGCTAACATACTTTCTCTACTTGGATCATATGCACTTATGATTGGAACTCTAGCAAGCATCCGCAACTACTAAAGATCATTAAGGTAAAACCCAACCATAGCATTAAAGCATCAAGTCCTCTTTATTCCCATACGCAACAATCCCTCTTACTCGGGTTTGTGCTTCTGTTCACTCACCAACCCACTATAAGCGAATCATGAACGTATTGCAACACCCTATAGCGGGAACCCCTCACGCTTGCGCGACACGGAGGGCACCATAGGACAGCACCAAGATAAAACATACAACTCGTACCAATCTAGATCATCAATCAACTCAAGGACAAAAGATATCTACTCAAAACATCATAGGATGGCAACACATCATTGGATCATAATATGTGGCATAAAGCACCATGTTCAAGTAGGGGATTACAACGGGGTGCGGGAGAGTGGACCGCATAAAAGAGATGAGGATGGTGATGATGATGGTGATGTTGATGAAGACGATCATCGTGGCGATGATTCCCCTCCCGATGGCACTCAGGCACCACCAGAAGAGAGGAGGAGAGGTTCTCCCCCTTGTGCTTCTTCCTCCATGGCCTCCACCTTCTGGTCCTTGGCCTTCATGGTGATAAAGACCCCTCCGAGATACTCCTCCATGGCCACCGGTGATGATGGCCCCCTCCGGCAGGGTGCCGGAGAGGGCCCCGATTGGTTTTTCGTGGCTACAGAGGCTTGCGGCGGCGGAACTTCTGATCTAATCTTCGTTCTGGAAGTTTTAGGGTACGAGAGTATATATGGGTGCAGGGGGTACGTCGGAGGAGCTACGGGGGCCCACGAGGCAGGGGGGCGCGCCCTAGGGGGGTGGGCGCGGCCCCCACCCTCGTGAGCACCTCCCGTATCTCCTGACGTGCACTCCAAGTCCATCGGGTGGCTTTCCTTCCAAAAATAACTTCTCCAGTTGATTTTGTTTCGTTTTGACTTCGTCTGATATTCCTTTTCCTCAAAACACTGAAATAGGCATAAAACAACAAATCTGGGCTGGGCCTCCGGTTAATAGGTTAGTCCCAAAATAATATCAAAGTGGATAATAAAGCCCAATATTGCCCAAAACAGTAGATAAAGTAGCATGGAGCAATCAAAAATTATAGATACGTTGGAGACGTATCAGGCATCCCCAAGCTTAATTCCTGCTCATCCTCGAGTAGGTAAATGATGAAAAGATAATTTTTGATGCGGAATACTAGTAAGTGCTTAAGTTTGATCAATGATAATTCCAATCACTTTTTCTAGCATCATTACATATCATAACTATAGCTCATCTCATAAAACTTTTCATGATCAAGTAACAATCTATTCACAATGTCAAGCATGGTTCAAAAACTTCATTGAGAACTAACAAACTATAATCTTAGTCATTGAAGCAATTGCAATTTATCATAACATCAGAAAGAGTCAAGAATAGAGCTTTTCAGCAAGTCCACATACTCAACTATTATATAGTCTTCTACAATTGCTAACACTCATGCAATACTTGTGGTTATGGAGTTTCAGCCGGACACTGAGAAAGATAGGGGCTTATTGTGTTGCCTCCCAACGTATTCACCTTTAGGTGATGTCAATAATAATAGCCCATGCTAACTTACATCCAATTGGATATATATATCATGATCTTTCAAACACAAGGAGCTTGCCAAAGGATAAAATGAAAAAGGGAATGGTGAGGATCACCTTGACTCAAGCATAAAGTAAAAACATAAAGTAAAAGATAGCCCTTCGCAGAGGGAAGCAGAGGTTGTCATGCGCGTTTAGGGTTGATGCACTAAATCTTAATGCAAAAGAACGTCACTTTATATTGCCCCTTGTATGTGGACCTTTATTATGTAGTCCGTCGCTTTTATTACTTCTACAATAAGTTCATACAAAGTTTATTTTCTCTGCACTAATAAGTCATGCATATTTAGAGAGCAATTTTTATTGCTTGCACCGATGACAACTTACTTGAAGGATCTTACTCAATCCATAGGTAGGTATGGTGGACTCTCATGGCAAAACTGGGTTTACGGGTATTTGGAAGCACAAGTAGTATCTCTACTTGGTGCAAGGGATTTGGCTAGCATGAGGGAGAAAGGCAAGCTCAACATGTTTGGAAGGTCAATCACAATATACTTTAACTGAGATGTCGGAAAACATAAACCATTATGTTGTCTTCCTTGTCCAACGTCAACTCTTTTAGCATGTCATACTTAATGAGTGCTTCACAATCATAAAAGATGTCCAAGATAATATATTTGTATGTGAACCCCTCTTTCCTTATTACCTCCTATTAATTGCAACGATGACCAAAACTACGTTTGCCAACTCTCAATAACTTTTATGCCTCATACTTTCTATGTGTGAAGTCATCACTAACCATGTTATAAGCATATGAAACATATAAAAATTCAGATTTATGACATTCAATTCATTCCCCCATTTACTCATAGGATATACATGAAGCACGAGAGTAAATGACAAACTACTCCAAAAGATATGAGTGAAGGACACTGAGTAGGCAAATAATTAACTAGCCATGGGAGGGTTCCTTTTCTATTCAAAATTTCAGATCCAATGATTTTTTTCAAACAGCAAGTAAAACAAAATAAAATGACATTGCAAGGATAGCACAACTCATGTAAAGAAGCAAAAACTTAGACTCAACCGATACTAACCGATAGTTGTTGGAGAAGAAAGGTGGGATGCCTAACGGGGTATCCCCAAGCTTAGATGCTTGAGACTTCTTGGAATATTATCTTGGGATGCCTTGGGCATCACCAAGCTTGAACTTTTTATATCTCCTTAATTCCTCTCATATCATGGTTTCTCCTTTTATCAAAGGCTTCATCCACAACAAACTCAACAAGAACTCGTGAGAAAGGTTAGTATACCAATGCAAAACCTTATCATCTTCTACTGTAACAAATCAATAGAATTATTATTCAACATTGCATACTAAATGTCTCTGCATATTTAATACTCATATCCTCAAATAGAATCATTAAACAAGCAAACATATGCAAACAATGCAACTATAACAGCAATCTGCCAAAACAGTATAGTCTGTAAAGAATGCAAGATTCATCATACTTCCCTAACTCCAAAAATTATGAGAGAAAATTCCCACTGTAGTATATTTATCAGATCTCATTATGAAAAAAGAATCAACATTATATCATGCTCTGACTTTTCTAGGGAATTTTTGCAACAGCGGTAAACTTTCTGTTTTCAAACAGCAACATGTATACTAGCAAAATAAGCATGGTAAGGGCTATCCTTGACATTTTTATTGAAACTAAAAATGCAAAATACTATTATAAATAACAGCAAGCAAATACTGATAAAAGAAAATGACGCTCCAAGCAAAACACATATCATGTGACGAATAAAAATATAGCTCCGAGTAAGGTATACCGATAGTTTTGAAGACGAAAGAGGGGATGCCTTCCGGGGCATCCCCAAGCTTAGGCGCTTGAATATTCCTTGAATATTACCTTGGGGTGCCTTGAGAATCACCAAGCTTAGGACCTTTCCACTCCTTATTCTCCTCATATCAATATCTCACCCAAAACTTGAAAACTTCAAGCACACAAAACTTAACCAAACTTCGTGAGATAGGTTAGTATGATAAAGAGCAAATCATTCACTTTGGTACTGTCAAAGACAAGGTTCATAATTGTTCTCACACGATTCCTACTGTACCATATCATTTCTACAATTTATATTGAGGAATATAAGTCATAGAAACTAGCAAACAAGCAAACTATGCAATGAAAACAGAATCTGTCAGAAACGGAACAGTCTGTAATGATCTGAACAATAACCATATTTATGCTACTCCAAAAATTATGAAATAAATTGGTGGACGTGAGGAATTTGTCTATTAATCTTCTGCAAAAATAATCAACTCAAAAGCACTCTTCTGTAAAAAATGACATCTATTCTCGTGAGCGTAAAGTTTCTGTTTTTTACAGCAAGATCACATTAACTTTCACCCGAGTCTTCCCAAAGGTCTTACTTGGAACTTTATTGAAACAAAAGATATAAAACATGATTACTACAGTAGCTTAATCATGTAAACACACAAAAACAGTAAGGGTAAATATTGGGTTGTCTCCCAACAAGCGCTTTTCTTTAATGCCTTTTAGCTAGGCATGATGATTTCAATGATGCTCACTTTAAAGATAGGAATTGAAACACAAAGAGAGCATCTTGAAGAATATGACTAGCATATTTAAATATAACACACTTTCTATGCCTAGGGATTTTGTGAGCACACAACTTATGGGAACAAGAATCAACTAGCATAGGAAGGCAAAACAAGTATAACTTCAAAACTTTAAGCACATAGAGAGGAAACTTAATATTATTGCAACTCCTACAAGCATGTATTCCTCCCTCATAATAATTTTGGTAGTATCATGGATATCAACTTTGTTCTCATACTCAATTGGAACCTCTTCCGAAATAGTGGAATCATTACTAGCTAAAGTTGACACTCTTCCAAACCCACTTTAAATGATAGTATTATTCATACTCCAAAAGGTATAAGTGAAGTTCATGGAGCATTCTACAACTGACTAATATCCAAGCTCAAAATGTATAAGTGAAGCACATGGAGCATTCTATAAGTCAATGAAGGGCTATCTCATGCTAGCATGGTTCTTGAAGAAAAGGAAAAACACAAAGGACACAAATCATGTGAAGAAAACAAAAACCGAGGTATACCGATATTTGTTGAAGAAGAAAGATGGGATGCCAACCGGGGCATCCCCAAGCTTAGATGCTTGATTATCCTTTGAAATATTTACTTGGGGTGCCTTGGGCATCTCCAAGCTTGAACTCTTGCCTCTCTTTATTCTTCTCATATTGATAGCTCCTCGACCTTCAGACACTTCATCCACACAAAACTTTAACAAAAACTTGTGAGATCCGTTAGTGTAATAAAGCAAATCACTACCTTTAGGTACTGTAATGAACTCATTCTTTATTTGTATGGGTGTTAAACCTACTGTATTCCAAGTTCTCTATGGTTCATACCCAACAATACTAGCCATAGATTCATTGAAATAGGCAAACAACACACGAAAAACAGAATCTGTTAAAAACAGAATAGTCTGTAGTAATCTGGAAGTTTGCCAAACTTCTGTAACTCCTAAAACTATAAACTAAATTTGAAAATTTGAAAAATTTGTACAGAAGTAATGTGCAAAAAGAATCAGAACCATTTGACTTTCCAGTTAAAAATTTAATTCATGCACTACAGCCAAAGTTTCTATTTTTGTTTTGCACATAGTAAACAAGCAATCTAATCATCCTAAAACCAAGCTTGGCACATTATTTTTATAATACAAAGAATATATACAAGGGGATAATTATTTATAGAGAAACTTCCATGAAAAATTCTACATTGTTTTCATGAGCATGAGCACAAGTGCTCAAGGTCGACCCTCACTTCTTCAATGCAAAACCTTCCAATCACTTCTCTTTTTGAAAAACTTTTTAGGCATGACAGGGAAGTAATATTTTTTTGTATTTTCATTTTTTAATTTTTTTTGTATGTTTCACCCACAACTAAACAGAAACAAAAAGGAAAAACAAGATCTACTTAGTGAAGGAAGCAAACAAGCACACACAACCCCACGCTATTGCTCCCCGGCAACGGCGCCAGAAAAGAGCTTGATAATCCCCAAGTGCAAGGAATCATCGTAGCACTTTCCAAAGATGGAAGTGATAAGTATGGAGTGTCGAACCCACAAGGATCTAAAGGTAAGATCAATATTCTCTCAAGCCCTATCTGCCACTGATACGACTCTACGCGCACCGAACGTTTGCTTTCAATTAGCAACGAGAAATAAAACTACGTTGCGGGTATGGAGAGGATAACTTTGCATGATATCGGAGAGCTAAAATATAAAAGTAGGTGTTGTTATCATAAAGTTAGAATATAATACTAAATAATATAAGTAGCGAGTGTGGAATAATGGTGGATCGGTGTGCGGAATTGCCCTAAGCAATTGTTAACAAGATCGATAGTCGTCATTGCAATTTCGTATGAGGGAGAGGCATAAGCTAACATACTTTCTCTACTTGGATCATATGCACTTATGATTGGAACTCTAGAAAGCATCAGCAACTACTAAAGATCATTAAGGTAAAACCCAACCATAGCATTAAAGCATCAAGTCCTCTTTATTCCCATATGCAACAATCCCTCTTACTCGGGTTTGTGCTTCTGTTCACTCACCAACCCACTATAAGCGAATCATGAACGTATTGCAACACCCTACAGCGGGAACCCCTCACGCTTGCGCGACACGGAGGGCACCATAGGACAGCACCAAGATAAAACATACAACTCGTACCAATCTAGATCATCAATCAACTCAAGGACAAAAGATATCTACTCAAAACATCATAGGATGGCAACACATCATTGGATCATAATATGTGGCATAAAGCACCATGTTCAAGTAGGGGATTACAGCAGGGTGCGGGAGAGTGGACCGCGTAAAAGAGATGAGGATGGTGATGATGATGGTGATGTTGATGAAGACGATCACCGTGGCGATGATTCCCCTCCCGATGGCACTCCGGCACCACCGGAAGAGAGGAGGAGAGGTTCTCTCCCTTGTGCTTCTTCCTCCATGTCCTCCACCTTCTGGTCCTTGGACTTCATGGTGATAAAGACCCCTCCGGGATACTCCTCCATGGCCACCGGTGATGATGGCCCCCTCCGGCAGGGTGCCGGAGAGGACCCCGATTGGTTTTTCGTGGCTATAGAGGCTTGCAGCGGCGGAACTTCTGATCTAATCTTCGTTCTGGAAGTTTTAGGGTACGAGAGTATATATGGGTGCAGGGGGTACGTCGGAGGAGCTACGGGGGCCCCACGAGGCAGGGGGCGCGCCCTAGGGGGGTGGGTGTGCCCCCCACCCTCGTGAGCACCTCCCGTATCTCCTGACGTGCACTCCAAGTCCATCGGGTGGCTTTCCTTCCAAAAATAACTTCTCCAGTTGATTTCGTTCCGTTTTGACTTTGTCTGATATTCCTTTTCCTCGAAACACTGAAATAGGCATAAAACAACAAATCTGGGTTGGGCCTCCGGTTAATAGGTTAGTCCCAAAAATAATATAAAAGTGGATAATAAAGCCCAATATTGCCCAAAACAGTAGATAAAGTAGCATGGAGCAATCAAAAATTATAGATACGTTGGAGACGTATCATGGACAAATTGGCTTTCTTGCAAGACCTTGTTGACATTCGGGACTTGCACGCTGGACCTAGGTTGGTAGCGGGGGACTTTAATCTTATTGCCCGGGAGGAGGACAAAAGCAATGCGTTGATCAACCGTAGGATGATGGGAAGGTTCAGAGCTAAGCTGAACTTGCTTGAACTGAAGGAGCTCTATCTGAATGGGAGGCGCTATACGTGGTCGAATGAAAGGCAGATGGCTACTTTGGAGAAGATTGACCATGTGTTCGTGTCGAACGAGTGGGGTGAGGCATACCCGACGTGTTTCCTTTCGGCTCTAGGTACTGTGGTCTCCGACCATTGCCCCCTGATGTTGGATATGAATGTCTCCATCTGCATAAAGAAGAGGTTCAAGTTTGAGGCATTTTGGACCCGTGCGGAGGGTTTTTTCGAGGTGGTCAAGATGGCTTGGTCCATGACTCCCGCAGCCTCTAATGATTACCTCACCTTGCAAAGCAAGCTAAGGGCTACGGCTACGTGTCTACAAAAGTGGAGTGATCGTTGGATCGGCAACGTGAAACTTCAAATTGCCATTGCTATCGAGGTCATTAAGCAGCTTGACTTGGCTATGGAGGCAAGGACGCTTTCGGATGCAGAGAGGGAATTGCGCAAGTGTTTAAAGAGGAAGCTTCTGGGGTTGAGCTCTTTGGAGCGAACAATTGCTAGGCAGAGATCCAGAATGTTGCATCTGCGGGAGGGAGACGGGAACACGAGGTTGTTCCATCAACAAGCGGGTCATAGACAAAGAAAGAATGTACTGAGGACGGTCAAGTACAATGACCATTTGTACTCCGGCCAGGATGAGGTGGCTTCGGCGGTGGATGCATACTTTGGTGCGGCTTTTGGGGGTGCATGCCCTCGTAGATATGCGCTTAACATGGACGAGCCGGGTCTTCCACGCCTGAATCTGGAGCATCTTGAGCGGCCGTTTACGGAGGAGGAGGTGGAAGGAGTGATCAAGACGATGCCTCGGGATAAAGCGCCGGGCCCGGATGGTTTCACGGGCAGATTCTATGTGACTTGCTGGAGTATAATCAAGGTGGATTTCATGAGAGCAATGAGCTGCTTCTACAATGGTGACATGAGGGGTTTGGCGACCATCAATAAGTCCTTGGTCTCTCTTTTGCCCAAGAAGGATGGTGCCCTAGAGGTGTGTGACTTTAGACCCATAAACCTTGTGCATGGGGCTGTGAAGATCTTCGAGAAGGTTCTTGCGTGTAGACTCGTGGAAGATCTACCTAAGCTGGTCGGTAATCATCAAAGTGCTTTCGTCAAGGGCAGATCCTTACATGGCAATTTCATGCTTGTGCAAAGTACGGCAAGACGGCTTCATGCTCGGAAGAGCTCGGCGATTTTGCTTAAGCTAGACATCTCGAAAGCTTTCGACTCGATGCAATGGCCTTCTTGGTGGAGGTGTTGCAACATATGGGCTTCGGGCCAAGGTGGAGGTCTTGGATTTGTGGAATACTTTCAACCTCAACCACAAAAATAATGGTCAATGGTGCGACGGGAGACACAATCTATAACTGCAAAGGGCTACGGCAAGGGGATCCGATCTCCCCAATGCTTTTTATTCTCATTATGGAGCCAATGCAAAGGATGATGCAACTAGCTGTGACCCATGGAGTTATGGAGCCATTGGCGCCTGTGGGAATGGAGAAGCGACTATCATTCTTTGTGGATGATGTTGTCCTTTTTGTCAAGCCAAATAAGGTGGACCTTGCGGCATGCAAGTGTATCTTGGAGCTTTTCGGCGAAGCTTCGGGATTGAGGATCAACATGCAAAAATCGGCCGCTATTCCTATTAGATGCTCGGAGGAGCAAATTACCATGGCAAGTGCTGAGCTCCAATGCCCCTTGGGAGCCTTCCCGATCAAGTATTTGGGGCTGCCACTCTCATTAAGGAGGCCATCGGCGAGCCAGTTGAAGTATTTGGTGGATCAAATGGCTAATAAGCTTCCAAAATGGAAGGCATCACTTATGCCGAAGAGTGGCAGACTGACCTTGGCTCAATCGGTGCTTTGTGCCATGCCGATCCATGCAATGATGGCGTTGGATCTATCGTTGAAAACACTCAATGCAATGAAGAAGATTTGTAGAGGTTTCTTGTGGTGTAGACGCGCGGAAGCTAATGGTGAAAATTGTGCGGTGGCTTGGGACGTGGTGTGCGCGCCGAAGTGGGCAGGTGGTCTTGGCTTGCCGAACTTGCGTTGGATGAACATAGCTATGCAAGCGAGATGGCCGTGGCTTGCGAGGACTGACGAGACGAGGCCATGGAGAGAGTTCAAGATAAAGGTTCCGAAGGAGTCCTTGGGGATTTGCATGGCGGCTATGAGGAGTGTGGCCAACTCTGGGCTCACAACACGCTTTTGGGAGGACCGTTGGCTTGATGGTAACCGGATACAGGAGGTTGCACCGTTTCTCTACAGTTTGGTTCCTAAGCACATCAGAGATTCAAGGTTTGTTGGTCCGGTGGTGGAGAATGGGAGTTGGGCATTGGACGTTGGCCCGGATATTAGACTGGCTGTGCTGCATGAGTTCCTTTTGGTATGGCATAGGGTTTCAGCTTGGGAGCCAAGGGTGGATGTGCCTGATAAGGTGGTCTGGTCATGGGAGGCCACCGGACAGTTTTCCGTGAAATCTGCTTATGCGGCTGGTTTTGGGGGTCGAGAAGGAAGCCTGACGGCGGATCTAACTTGGAAATCACATGCACCCTCATGGTGCAGGTTCTTCACGTGGTTGGCCCTCAAGGAACGGTGTTAGACGTCGGACCGGCTAGCGAGAAGAGGGTTACCACACCAGGACTCATGCCCGTTTTGTGACCAGGAGGATGAAACCATTAACCACATTCTACTCACCTGTGTTTTTGCTAGGACTGCTTGGGCAAGGATCTGCGAGGCCTTGGGTAAGCCGGATTGGACACCCACTCAGCAGGATAAGTTGGCGGATTGGGCTGTGGACAAGCAAGGGTTGAAAGGCATGATCATCAAGGACCTTGGAACTATTATTGCTCTAGTCTGGTGGGAGTTGTGGAAGCATAGGAATGCTATTGTTTTTGATGGAGCGCGCCCTTGCTTGGAGTATCTACTAGGACGAGTGAGGCATGAGGGCCAACTGTGGGCATCGGCCAGGCTAATGAAAGGGAATGTAAATCCCTTCTTTACTAGGGTGGAGAGGCGGGAGGTTAGTGAGGAGTAATATGTAACAAAAATCGTGTAATTGTGGTGGAGGCTTTCTATGTCTTTCTTCTTTAATATATGATATGCACACTCGTGCATATTCGAGAAAAAAAATCTTGTGACTTTCCTTTTTATCTTGTCCAGGTCACTGATTAAGTAAATAAGCATGGCGCACACATTACCTGGTTTGCCCAACTCCTCAATTCCTAACGCCACCAACATTGATTAGACCCTCCGCCTCTCCATAAGCAGCGCAACGCGTACAGGAATCCCGAAGATTAAGCGCCGCAGTTCGTAGGGCGATCTCTTTTTTGGAAAGAACGAGCGATCTAGGCGTGTTTTTCCCTTTTATTAGCAGAGAAGATCTCAGCGTAGGTGATAAAAAAAATATGATCTCTAACCACTTTTTTTAGGGGAAGATCTCTAACGTATTGTCTGGGTTCGATTCGGATACGGGCGATTGGTGTACGATTCCTGATCAACTCAGTACTGCTTCAACCATTATAACCTTTTTCCACGCTTGAACTAGTCTTACTGTGACCCCGGTCGATCTTTTCGAAAACGCTAATCCCAGAAAAAACTCGACGTACTTCAGCAAACAAAACCTGCCGGCGCCGGGAGATTAGCTATGAGCGCCGCCACGACCTACCTTGTGTGGCAGCAGATGCGACGAGCGCGTGAAGCAAGGGACAGGGTGGTGATCGGTGTCCCACGCACCGAGCCGTTGCAGATGCGACGGGAGGGTGAAACCTGGGTGGCGATCGGTGTCCCGCTCCTCGAGCCCTGTCCCCGGTCTAAGCCTAGCCCCTGCCACAAGCCGTTGATGAGGGTAAGAGATCGCCACCAATGTTATTAGAACCCACACAAGTGTTGTAGTATGAACTTTATTCTCAAACTTAGTAGTAAGAAAAACATCTATAAGTTTTAAGACATCAAACAAAAGAAAGTTAATGCAATGTGTCTAAACTTGTCAGAGTTTCTTTTCTTCTGTAAAAGTGTATGAACGTCCCTGTTATGTGCACACAAAAAATGAGTTACTTGACTTGTGCTCCGTAGTATTCTATTTTGTACGGATAATCCACTTCGGTGCCTGGGCTCAGACGAGCCCGGTGAACGATAATGCGATTAAAAATATGAAAATAATTTTAAAAAATCTGATTCTTTTACAAGCAAGATGCGCGTGTGCTTCGTGTAAAATTTCATGAACTTTGAACATTCGAGGAGCACGTGGCAAAAAAGAAAAAATAGTGCATGAACAGTGTTGTTTCCAAATGTTTCTCATATATCCCTTTTTTTGCCACGAGATCCTCGAATGTCCAAACTTCATGAAATGCAAGAACATCACACATTTGAGCATCTTGCATCATAAAAAAAATGATTTTTCTTTTGCGGCCTTACTGTTCATGCTCGGGCTCATCTGAGCCCGGGCACCAAAAGGCCGCACTCATTTGTACACACAATTGTTATTATGTTTTTCGCTTGAACCTGACTAGTAAGCATGCACGTGCAACGCACGTCTCAAACATAAATCAGGTGAGATTCACATAATATAAAAAAATAAATGTTTTTAAAAGTATAAATCAAATGGATACACAATGTTTGATGTCGCTCAAATTGTATTTTCTAAAGTGAGACACGATAGTGGTTATGTTGCTTCATAGAGTAATCGCAGGAAAATATTCTTATTTAAATAAAATCAGCAATTATTTATTAATGCAGTAATATAGACTTGTAGTGTAGTCTTCTCTTCGAGTGTAGCCAGGAAAAAAAAGTATAAACTGCCTTACGGTGCAATTATATTGTTCAAGATGCTTAATTCTCGAATCTTATTTTATTCTACTAATCTGCGTAGCAAAATATATACTTGACAAACTTGGATCAAATTATATATATTTTATGGTTGTGTGGATTGCCAAAATTATATAGCTACCTACTATGGATAATAGGAAATAGAAGATAATATCTGACTACAACGACTTCTATATAAAATAAAGATGATCTACAAGAACTAACTGAAATGTAAAAGGGCAAAAAGAAATCCAATAATTATCATGATAGAAAGTATTTATCCGGTTTTGTATGTGTTTATGCGTTGGCAACCATACTAACTCACAATTCCGTAAGACGCTCTGTGCGTATAGAAACTGAAATGGGTTAGAAAAAAAAATAAAGATGGAAGGAACAATATTCCAGAGTATTTGTCAAGCTTAACCCTATCAAGCTTTCAGGTTAGCTTCTAAATTACAAAAAACATGATGAATCCTCAAATAAGAAAGAGCCAACAATTTGGAACATGCTACAAAACTGATGAAGATAGAAAACATTTATCCTCTTTTTCCTTGTCGTAAGGAGTAGCTTCAGCATACATTTGTAACAGTGTAATACCTGATCCGAAAAAAGTTATTCATTATTATTATTGGAGGAAAGAGGCGCGCAGACAAAGAAAGAGAGGCGGTGCAAATAAGTCCTTAAACAGTATGTCTTCAAGTTTGATGACTGCAGATATGTTGGATCATTTGAAAATGCACAAGTATATAAGAATAAATATATGTGGCAAAATAGCGAAAGATATATGGTTTCTCTGTCATGAAACAAAATAAATCCGATTGATGTGCATGATGGCGGCAGGCAGCTCGCGATTAGCTTCCTAATAGGATGGATGCGTCCGAGATAAGTTTTTTAATATGATGGATTTGTCTGAGATTAGTTTCCTAATAGGATGGATGCACTCTGATTTACTTTCCTATAATGTGATGCACCCGTGATTATTAGTTTCCTAGTAGTTTCCCAGGCGTGGAGTTTCATATTTTCCTCCACGGTGAAGTACGGTCAGTCAATGTAAATTGCTAAGTGCACACAGAAAATGGGTTAGGTTAAGTCTAACCGTTAGATTGATTTTAGTGGATCTAATCGTGCGGTGGTATTGAATCTGTGTACACTTTGTGGGGTGTGCTTAAAGAAGTTCTTGTTTGATTGTTTAATAGTAGTATAGATGAAAGGAAAAGTGTGATCCGATGTAGTAATGATTTTCTACTTACATTTATTCTTTGCAGTGTTTCATGATCGCGGTGGGAATCATATACACGGTCATGCTCTTCATGGTGGATGGGCCACTCTATGTGAGGATACTTGCTACGTGCGTGATTTGGATTGTGCCGATTAGTACCCTCATGCTCACATTTGAATCCGATGATCTTCTCGAGGATATAGGTTAGTCCTGATCTATCACTTGGCTGCGGTGAGGGAGGGATGATAACAACAACGCGTCTTTGACTCGCTTCAGTGCTTGTAGTCATCGCTAGCTGATTTATGGATCTAGATGTAATTTCTGCTACTTATGGTGTCCTCTGTACTACCTTAACAACTAAAAGTTTTTAGATGGAATAGATATAAACAAAAGTTCGAAAAAAAATAGTCCTCACCTATCGCTTGGCAAGGGTGGTGAAATAGTAGCCTTTGCATTTTTATATATTATATGTATACTAGAACATAAAGGCGCGCGTTGCAGCACCCATGCATTTTATTGGGAGAACAGTATAAATATATGAAAAAAATTGGACATCATAGAAAGGGAGTGAAAAAACATTTAATCCAATACTTCAATATAGAAGATAGGGCATTATTGAAACTTAAGGTGTAGGTTGCAAAATTGACACGGATGACAATGCCATCTAAGTCAGCACTGGAGTGTCATTGTGCAATTTTTTTGTCTATGCATAACATTTGCTGATGCATTCATGGTAAAAAAATCATTTGCCAAGGCATTTCAATAAGTGGTGGATCATATCTGTATGGTACGCATCATCGTCCGTTGTAGCCTTGCAATCATAGATCCTGCGTAGTAGAGAAATAAAAGTAACAAGGAATAATGCAGTCGAACCGTACGTAGCCAAAGTTGCAGCGCTCCTTTTTGCACCATTAATCACGAAGATATGGCTGCAGCGCCAAGGATCGGCAGCCCGATCGCACTCAAGGAAAAAGAAGTTACCACGCGGCCTCACGGCCCACGATAGCCCAGTGCATCAGAAGGCGTCAAAATAAACCTGCGGAGCAGCGGCCCTTTTGACGTTTGGTTCAACTTTGGCCGGCTTGGGCGAGAGAACGAGGCACAAAGGAATGTTGTGGGAGGATGGACTGATCTGATGCGTTCATACACTGAATTGGACGGTTTAGGATCCTTAATTGATGTGGAGGCTCCTAGCTAGCTGAGTTATACTGTTTAGTAATACACTAGCAAATATGTATGTGCATTGTAACGGGAGAAGAGAAAATACACATCCTTTGCCCGATAAACATGGCTCAAGATCCACATAGGTTCACGTCCTTTACTTCAAACATGGCACCCCTTTTTGAAAATAATAGCACAATGGTCATGATTCACTATTTTCTAATAAGTTTCAAATATGGCATGATGAATATGGGACTATAGATTACAAGATACTCCCTCCATCTGGAAATACTTGTCGGAGAAATGAATGTATCCAGATGTATTTTAGTTCTAGATACATCTATTTTTATCCATTTCTTCGACAAGTATTTTCAGAGAGAGGGGGTATTAATTATTTTGTAGGTGCATTTGAATCTAACAAAAAAACTAAAAGGATCAGCGCTGGCTACTGGGCCGAATTGCACTCAATGCAACCCATCGGTTATCCATCGCTAATTAAATAAATCAAGATAAAAGAGAGAGAAAAAAGGGGTTGAGCTGGAATTCAAACCCAGGATTTCAGGTTAGATGGTTACATGCGCTATCCATTATGAATGACTTCAGTTTCGTTAGAAAAAGGGGTTTAGGCCTACATAGGTTAGCCGGCCGGCCGGATCTAGGCAACGGGAGAGAAGAAAACTTTTTAGTCGGTCGGTCTTTTTTTTGAAACAAAGGGGTTTCCCCCCTCTCCATTTTATTGAATAAAACGGAGAACAACATCCGAGATAGTAAGCTCTCGAGCCTGCCTAAGATAGCAGGCCAGAATTAGCAACATGCTATAAAACAGATGGTCCAACAAGACATATCCAGAGCTATCGGCTAACTAGGCAAATCTAACCAATTACAGAAAGTTATCCCCACGCAGGAGGCAAGATCATCCCGTATGCGCCTTCAGAATGCAGCCCTCTAGTCCCCTGCTCGCCCCAGCTCTGCTCATCCCCGCCACGCAATGCGCAGCAGCTCGCCTCTTTGTCAGTCCAGCAGCAGGAGACAGCGCCGTAGTAGCACCGACTGATCCCCAGAGCACAATATCTTCCATTGGTGTAGTAGAGCACAAACTCTTCCCAAGATCGCTGGTGTGCTTGTCCACGTCACGCCTTGAAAACACATATCATTACGCATGGTCCAAATGCCCCAAATGGTGGCAACACAGGCAATATTGACAACAGTTTTTTTATTATTAGCACCCCACAGTTCAGCCAAAGAAGCCATACAATGTGGGTGTCTGAAGTCAAAAGATTCAGCAACATCACGCCAAACTTCTTTCGCACCACACACTCAAAGAATAAGTGATGCACAGACTCATTTTCGCAACAAAATAAGCAGGTTTTATCGTTCACCGAACGTCTCTGGGCTAAGTTATCTCTGGTTAGAATCTTATTATGGTAAGCTAGCCAAATAAACACCAAGTATCTATGTGGCACTATTATTTTCCAGAAGCTCTTCCAAATGGGGGTAGAGACCCCTCCCCAATTAATCATATTGTAGAATGATTTAACGGAATAGGTCCCAGATGCCTCCAGCATCCAGACAGGTTGTTCATCACCACCGCCAGGTATATTGCAAGATAATAGCTGGAGCAGTTCATACCACCGCGCCAGGAACTGTGTATCAACACACCGTTTAAATGTGAGTTTCAATGTAGTACCGTCCCAGACCTGGGCTACCGTACTTTCTTGCTGCTGGCATAATTCATAAATGTCCCAAAACTGCATTTTTAGACTTAAGTCACTGGCCCACCTATCATGCCAGAAGCTAATCATGCGGCCATCCCCTAATTTCCACTTATAAAACAGCTTTGCCCCAGCCATAGCCCAGGTGACTCCCTTCCAGAAGGGGGAGCCGGTATTAGAGCTAGACCAAAGAAGGTTAGGTTTGTCAGTGTTATATTTGTGCCTAACTAGAGTTTTCCAGTCTTTATCACCACCCAAGAAAAATCTTTTCGACCAGGAGGCTAGCAGTGCCATATAAAATTCCCGTAAATTAATCACCCCTAAACCACCAAAGGCTTTCTTTTGGGATACAAACCCCCAATTCTCTAGATGGTACTTATGATTGTCGCCCATGTTACCCCAGAAAAAGTGAGACATTTGTGAGGTAATTGCTTTGATGGCCCACTTAGGAAATTTAATGACGGACATAAGGTACATAGGAATACTAGCAATACAGGTTTGTAGAAGTATCAACTTAGCCTCATAGCTAAGTAGTCTGCCTCTCCAACCACAAATCCTTTTAATAATCTTATCAATAATGGGTTGGATGTCCTCTCTTCTCAGTTTCAAATAATGGAGTGGCACACCTAGATATTTAAGGGGGAAAGCCCCAACCTTACAGCAGAAGATTTGTGCCAGAATTTTTGCACACTCTTCATCTAGATTAATTGGAACCAGTTCACATTTATCATAGTTGATTTTTAACCCAGATAGGTTCTCAAAGCATGCTAACAACCACTTAAGATTCCTTGGATGGTCAATATTTGAGCCCAAAAATAAGATGGTATCATCCGCATACTGCAAACTAATCGAACTACTTGGTATAATATGAGGAATAATCCCCAAAATAATTTCACCCCGAACAGCTTTGACTAGGACTCTAGAAAACACATCAGCAACTAGATTAAAGAGGATGGGG
Organism: Triticum aestivum; assembly: GCF_018294505.1. NCBI lineage: Eukaryota > Viridiplantae > Streptophyta > Magnoliopsida > Poales > Poaceae > Triticum > Triticum aestivum. Next base: position 684,621,235 of record NC_057801.1, on the reverse strand, counting down.
GAACTTGGTCTCCCTACTTCAGGCCTTTGCCACCCACAAAATATGGCCCAACAACATCATTAATCTTAACACAAAAGGAACTGTTTTGGATAATGGATAAAATCCAGTTGATCCATTTATTACCAAATCCTCTAGAAATTAACATCTCAGTTAAGAATTCCCAGTTAACCCTATCGTACGCTTTCTCATAGTCTAGCTTGAGGACAACCCCAGTCTCACCTGATCTGTGAAGTTCATGAATAGCTTCATGAGCAGTGACAATGCTTTCTAGAATGAATCTGCCCCTAATAAAAGTAGATTGGCATGGCGAGAGCAATCTATCCCCAATAGGGGACACTCTGTTACACAAAGCTTTGCTGAAAATCTTAATAGAACAGTTGCTCAAGCAAATAGGTCTAAATTTCTTCATATGTCTAGCATCAGGTTCTTTTGGGATCAGAGTAACAATAGATTAGTTAAGCCTTTGTATGTCCAAAGTACCACACTCAAAATCCCTAACTAGAGCCATAAAATCATTTTTTATAACGTCCCAAAAGGATTGATAAAAGAGGAAGGAGAGACCATCAGGCCCAGGAGCACCATTAGCATAGGACCCCATCACAGCCTCTTTGATCTCTTCTTCGGTAAAAGGTTTTCTCTAGGATGTTATTCTCCTCTTCTGTAACAAGTTCCTCTGCAGACCAAAATTGGTCTCCTAAATGAATATTAGGTTTTGGCTCAAACCCAAATAGGTTTTTATAGAAGTTAGTAGCCACCTCCAACATATCTTTCGTGGAGTGGACAGGGCCAGCAGGGCCCTCGATCACAGACAGCTGATTTTTCCATCTACGTTGGTTAGCCACAGCGTGAAAATAAGCTGTGTTTCTGTCTCCTTCCAGAATCTTTCGATCTCTGGATCTCTGCCACATGGTAGTCTCCTCTTTTCTCCATATATCCTCCAGCTCCTTTTTAATTTCATTCATCCTGAGGATATCCGCAGCCGATACTCTATTTTGTTCAGCAAAAATATCAAGAATATAAAATTCTTGTAGTAAAATTTTCTTTTTCTTCTTCATAGCCGCCTCCAGGTTGATACTCCACCCTTTAGCTTTTTGTCTAAACAATTTGGTCTTAAATTGCCATGCCTCAATGGAAGATTCATGAGGAGAAGGGGTGGCCCAGACTTGTTTGATTAGGTCAGCAAATCCAGGTTGATTCAACCACCATTTTTCAAATTTAAAAGGTTTATTTATTTTACTCCCCCCAGTTCCAGTGTCCAAAAGGAGGGGGGCATGGTCACTACCAAACCTCGGAAGAGCACAGAGAGTGGTTAATGGAAAGTGACTGTCCCAATCAGTAGAAGAGAAAACTCTATCAATGGTAGCATAAACAGGGTTATCCTGGTTATTCCCCCAAGTATATACCCTGTTAGCTAGCTTGATCTCCATCAGGGCCCATTTATTAATCCAATCATTAAATAGGAAAGCCCACAAGTTGTTAATATTCCCAGATTATTTTTCTTTGGCTTCTCTAATCAAGTTAAAATCACCCCCGAATAATACAAGATAGGATAACCCATCACACACTTCATGCATTTCAGCTATAAAGTCAACTTTATCAACATCATAAGCTGTCCCATAGACTACCACTAAATGCCAGCAAAAACCATCAGTTTTGTTTTTCAGGGTAACTACCAGACAGTATTTCTTATAGATAATATCAAGACGGTCAAAGGAAGAAGAGTTGATCCCTACAAGGATCCCCCCAGTAGAGCCAATAGCACGCAAAGAATGCCAAGTGTAGTTAGTAGATCCAGACAAGGTTTTTAAAAAGGACTCAGAAATAACCTCTTTCTTTGTTTCTTGAAACCCAACAAAATCAGGTTTATACTTATTAACTATATCAGACAGGCACTGTAGTTTCCCTTTCTGGCCCATACCCCTAATATTCCAGAAGAGACCTATCATGGAATTTTAAAAGGGTGGGAGAGGCTAAAAAGCCCATGCCTAGGAACAGTAACTAAACCACCAACAGAACCAGCAGTGCCCCCTGGTTTGCTGGGGCCAATTTTAGATGTTTCAGGAGTACAAACTCCATTCCCTTCATCACACAAGCTATCCAAATCATCAGGTAAAGATATCTCAGGATTTTGAGAAGCAAATTCAAGACATTTCTCAGTTTCAGCTCTAATCAAATCACTTATTATGTTCTGTTTATCTACCTCAGTGTTCCCAATAATAATATCAACAGCAGATGCATAAGCCTCCAAATTAGTAACAGGAGCGTTGTCGAATGACTTACTTTTAAAAGTGGCAGGAATCTCCAGGTTATTTTTCATCTTATATGCAGCAGCTTTTTCCATAATGATTTATTTCTTCTGCAACCTGGTGGATGGCCTTTGAGAGATAACAGGTCCCCATTGCTCAGAGGTTTTTTTCTTGGTAGAAGGAGGAGGAGCAGCATCCACAGCAGCATTGTTTCCCACTCTGTTTTTTAGGTCCAGCAGCTTCAAGCAATTGATGACAGGTTCCTTCAAAGTGTCCACCTCATTGTCAGAATCTCCAGCCTCTGTGGCAGTGTCTGATCCAGAGCTATCATAGTCTCTTAATATGTCAGAGTAGTAGGTTTTTTGGGCAGAATTTGTGAAGTTGTCAACAGCTTTAATGCCCTCAGTCTCAGCCTGATTAGACCTCTCCAAGAACTTCACGGCTTCAGCAAAAGGAACATGATGACAACATCCTTTTCTCCATTCTCCACTTCTTCTTCGGGGTTTTTACACGGAGGGCGGCAAGCATCCAGGAGCACAGCAGGGTGTAAATTGGTGCATTCCTTTCCTTTATCAGCAGGTGAGTTTTTAGATGTACTAGCTATGTTAGCTAGGTCCAGTTCATCAAAGTCATCTTCCCCGTCTTCCAAGTGATCCTTCCCAGTATCATCTGCATCAAGGTCATTATCCATGCCATCCACATCTATATCAGTAGGACCATTATCATCATTCGGGTCATCGGCACCCACTTGGTCGAACCCTTCAACAGTAAAGGACACGATATATAATTTGGGCGACAGGCCTTCAATAAGAACCCAGGCTTCAGTTAATTCAGAGAAAGCATCAATTGCCCCAGTCCACCTTTCCACTGTGACAGAGACACCAATGATTGGGAGATCAAAAGCAGGAAATTCAATCAGTTCCTCAACATTCTTCCATGGAGGGAATCTGACCAAAAATTTCTTCTTTGACAGGGACCTAACTTGCCACGACCACTGTTTTGTTTTGCAGAAAATTCCAGACAGATTTTTGATCAAGTCTTCTTTGCTGATTTCTCCTTTCATGATCTAGACCTCACCACAGTTCCTGAAGTTCACCCAGTTAGCTTCCCGTCCCACAGGGGCATCTATGTGGTAGAAGCCCAAACCCAACGTAGAGCTGCCAAAGAAGGTAGCAACGGGGTGTGGTTGAGCCCAAGCTGCGCAGTTGTTGACATTGTGACCCTCTAATCCACAGATGAAGCAAACTTTCGCCTGAATACAGTTGCCACCGCAGTGCCCAGGGCCACCGCAAGTGAAGCATACCATATCTTTGTAGCGCTCGTCGAGGATTTGCACAACAGGTGCAGGGGGGCAGGTGGCGGAGGAGCTGTTGCAACCGGTGGAGCTTGTCGCGGTGCAACAGCCTTGGAGGGGCGATGGCGCGTTTGTCCGGCATGCGCCCAGGCCCTCCCTGTTGGCGGACCAGATTCTTACGAGGCGCAGGTGCGCGCTGCTTCTGTGCTCCTGTTTGAGGCCCCTTGTCCGCCATGGCAACCACCTGCACGAAGGATCTCGATCCGGCCCCGATCCCCTTTCTGACGATCTTGAGGTTTATTGGTGGAGGATCAAAGGGGCGAAGATTTTTGACAGGGAACAGATCAGATGGAGAGAAGCAACCGGATCGAGCTAGGTCTTTCCGGAGCCATCCCAATGTGGAGGTGGTGGGGCGTGAGGAATGGGGGCGGCGGCGGTGTGGGGAGGGAATGGACCAAAGCTGTCCAAAAACCCTAGATATTGCCTCGTCGGCGTCAGCAAAGGTGGAAGGCGTCTTAGCAAAAGGCGTTTTCATCCTCTCGCATCTGATTGGAGGAAGAGACGTGGCGGCGGGGCCACTGTCAGCAGCCCGACCGGTGGCCCGTATGTTCACCACAGGAGAGATAACTCTCGCCGCTGCCGGAGTAGGACTCGTCGGCGACGAGCAATTTCGAGCCACAGAGCATAAGCTTAGACCACTGTCAGTCCTGACACTCACCGTTAGAAACGGAATCGGATCCTGGGATAACCTAGAGCTCGCGCATCTCTGTGGGATACAAATCCCGACGCGCGACTTCGGGCGAACACCTGGTGGAACCACACCGCGGGTCGGTCGGTCTCTCTCCCCTCTTTTGTTGTTGTTAACAATCGGGGCCAATTTGGTTCATAGAGCAAAATACTGGCATGTCAAATAGACATAAGTGTAACGAAATCGACGGAAATGCCATTCAGGGAAGGAATGTAGATGCAGTGTCGAAAATGAATTTTATTTTATTTTTGGGCCAAATAGGGAAGCATACTTTACTTTCTCTCTCGGGAAAAAAAATGCTATGATGATTACGAACAGCAACTCCCGACCGCCCTGACATCCCTGGCCCGCTCTCTCTCTCTCTCGCCCGGATTCGTATCCCTCCCCGCTGTCTGGTTCGATCCAATTTGTTCTCCCCCCTATCGCAATTTGCTGCGCCGATGGCGACGATCCACGGCGCCCATGCCCTACTGGCGCCGGCACCGGACCGGCGCTAATTGATCCCCTCTCATCTTGGCATAGGTAAGGAACCCTAGCTCCACTGGCTGGATTTTGGAGCCATGAGCTCGTATTGTTTCTAGGGTTCGCCGCAACCGTGCTTTCTACCCCCGCCCGTTCGTCCCCGATCTGGTTGCTGCGTGTTACCTTGTAGGGCTTAGTATAAGGTGTGGGCGGAGCTTATATTGTCCTAATAGTGTTATGGGTTGAACTGAACTGAAACCCGTCCCTGACCATCGCTGTGCTTGTGAACTTCAGGTTGCCAGAAATCATCAGCAGGGAAAAAAATGATTCAGCTCTTTCTGCAAGTGCCGACAGACGACGGCAATGTTGATACAGATGCTGTGAGGGCGAGGAGATCACTTCTGGATAAGGCTGAGTCGGTGATCAAGTCGGTTGTAAGGTCTGGAGGCCGGTATGAGGCTCGGATGTGGCTGTGCAGTACCATCTCGTCGATTCATCTGCTCGATCCGCGTGACCAGCGGGACCTGTTCCTCGATCTCCTGGAGATGAAGGACTCAAGGCGGGACGTCGCCGCCCGCCTGCTGCGGATGATTTTCGACAAGAAGCCTGTGAAGGCTGGCTCTGTTTTAGCGAAGAAGTGTCATATGCTGGAGAAGTTCTTCCAAGGCAGGTTCACTAAGAACTTGATTTTCTTTGTATTTTCTGCTTCTACTCACATGGGTTTTATTTTAGTTTTGCTTGCTGCAATTCACCAGTTTATGTATCTAGTATCCAGAACTTGCTTTCTGCAGTTAAATATATTTATAGATATTATGTTCAGATATATCATTAGTTCATTCGTTATGGTTCAGCAAACTATCTGTTCAGCTGCTTCAGCTTGTTCATAATGTAAAGATCTGCTGGACTAAATTTCGATTAGTGCTGTACTTGATGGATATGGTAACTAATGCCCCTCGCTTGTGGGCATTGCTTCAACAAGTTAGAGTGTATGTCATATTAGTAGCATATCATGGCATTACAGTAATGCACTGCCATAAACTAACAGAAAAAAAATGAAATTATGTTTTCGTTACATCATTAGGATATGGTGTATTTCTATAGTTCATCAAGAAACATCTTGGAACTATTAACAGGAATTGCTTGCTGCATATACATATGCTCTTGTAGAAATGTAATTTTCTAACATAAATAGTATGCTATGTTCTGCCTGTCTTTTACTCTAAATCTATTTACCTTTTTGTGCTGGACGGCTTTAATGAAATCTTAATCAAATTAAGCAAAACATGTTAGGGGTTAGAGCTTAGGTATCATATTGTTTTGTCTTTCATTATGCAAAACATGTTAGGAGTAGAACAGAATTTTGTTCTGATGCCACTTCTTATATGTGATGTTATCTATCATTGCTTACATTATATATTATGACCTGCAGGAAACCCTGAGCGGATACTGCAATGGTTTTGCCACTTTGCTGCTACTGGGGAGTCAGCACACAAAAAGGGTGCTCGGGCACTTGCTCAGTTTGCATTTGTGAATCGTGATGTTTGCTGGGAGGAGCTTGAGTGGAAAGGCAGGCATGGTCAGTCTCCTGCTGTTGTTGCTACTAAGCCTCATTACTTTCGTGATCTTGATGTTCTCCAGACAGTGGAAAATTTCCTTGAATATGTCCCAGACTTCTGGTCTTCAGAAGAGCTTGCTGATTCTGTCAAAGATGGTGAAATACTGCAAATTGATACAGAATATTTTGTAGATCAATTTGTCTATTTGATGTATGAGGGGAATTTCAAAGATGTGTGGCAAGTAGTTGAAGATTTTCTGATGGAGGAGCAGTTTTCCACTCTGTCTCAGTATATTCTTATTCATCTAGACGAACAAAGGCTTCTTCATTTCTTAAAAACATTAGGGAAGCTCATCAGTCCGAATGCACAATGCACAAAGTTAGCATTCCCATGCTGCTGGCTTGAGGTTCTTTTGTCGGCACATATTGATCAGATATCTCTTGACGAACTTATCCTATTGAACTGTGTCATTGCCAAGGGTAGACAACTTTGGCACCTCATGAACGACGAAGAACACGAGGAAGAACGAAGGAGGATGGACGAGCTTGTGAGGACCATGAATGACTTGACTGATGCTGATCATTTTGCTCTCATAAAGGATTTCATGGGTACAAAGTTTCCTGATGCACTTAAGTGGATAGGCATCCAGTCCTGGGTAATTTTCTGTGGTTTGTCAAAATTATGCAAATCAGCTGATTCTTGTGAGTCTCTGTTCACTGGTAACAGCATAGAATTTCGCAAGGCTTATGATTACTCATTGGTTCAAAACGACGGGTGCTCAGTTTCACATACTTCAGATACTGATGACAAGGATCTGACTAGAAGTAGTCATAAAAAAAGAAAAAGAGATAAGAAGAGAAGACGGCATAGATATGATTCCGACGAGGATAATGTTGATCAGCTGCTTGAACTGGGAACTTTCACTGGGAAGAGGGCTATTGAATCACAATGTGGAAGCTGGTACCTGTCAACTGATGACTTCTCTGCTCCTTGGGACATTGTATGTTATCATCTTGCCTTCCCTGTACTATTTCAACCGATGTCTTCAACAGACAACTCATCAATTTTTATTTCGTACTCATGGCTGTCATCTTACTCATGCAGGCTGACATACCGGATCACCTTTCTACTTGTTATCTTAGAGTATGGCTGAAATGGGCTTGCTTTAGATGATCCTCCTCCTTGTGACGCATGTGTGGCAATCATACTAGCTTCTCTGGTGAAGTAATCTTTGAGCATGGAGCTGTTTATACATGCATTTTTCCAAATGGCATGTGCAATCTTCAGATCATTCATCCTGATGGTAAGTGATCGCCTCCTATATATCCTACTTGTTGAGTACCAATATTGATTTCTTCTGTAAAATGCCCAAGTTCAAAAGTCTGTAAACTTTAGAACCTGTAGCTTGATGACTTCTGTAAGATTTAAATTACACTTCCTGTGTTCATCTTATATATCCGTCTATTGTTATGTAAACTTCCGTAAATATCACGTAGTTCCAGCATCGTTTTACTAACATATGACGCTGCCCTCACATTTGTCACTTTTTTCTTTTGCAGATTCATGCATTTTGGATGTGTTAACTGTATGAGTTTGCACGAGACCCTGGCCCAAAATGTCTCCTGGAGTTCATCCGAGTAGGTTGGTGCCAATGGAAATTCCGGCTACATCGACATGGAAAATAGCTGTAGTTTTGCCCTGAAACAAGTTTGAATGCTGTTTTTGGTATTACAGATCTTAGTGTTGACCGTGGGGTAGTAGTAGAAACTAATCTGCAGTTCTTTCGTAACATGACCCGGCGATACACTGCAGTTTGTAACTGCTCTCGGTTTTTCTGATTAAACGTATTCTACATGTGCATCATGAGCACCAGCTAAGAATTTTGTACTACATATGCATCTGTTTTTCTGTACCGGCTGCAGTTCCTGGGTGCAAAGTCTCCATTTTTAACCTTCACAATGGAAAATATATACTCCCTCCATCTGAAAATACTTGTCATCAAAATGGATAAAAAGTGATGTATCTAGAACTAAAATATGTCTAGATACATCACCTTTTATCTATTTTGATGATAAGTACTCCCTCCGTTCCTAAATATTTGTCTTTCTAGACATTTCCGATGACTACTACATACGGATGTATGTAGACATATTTTAAAGTGTAGATTCACTCATTTTGCTCCGTATGTAGTCACTTGTTGAAATGCCTAAAAAGACAAGTATTTAGGAACGGAGGGAGTATTTCCGGACGGAGGGAGTAGCAGTGAATGCGATGACGAGATATTACTATTTGGCACCTGAACTCAATTTTTCATTCAAGAATGTCTCGGTGGCGATCAATCAACTGCTAGTACGTCTAAACTCTGCGGCCGGAACAAACTGCATGTGACATGAACCGTTCATAACTATTAGAAACGTTTAGACAGGCCACATCCTTCAGCAATCCAATGAACTAATATGTACATTTAACATCCATTATTCATACAATGAGTAATCTGAGTTTGATATCCAGCAGTTTTACAAATATCCAGAACATAATCGAACCAAGTTGTTCTAATGTGGAATGCTGTCCTTTACAAATAGTATGGACAAACCAAAGACCCGTTTTAGCAGGATCTCAGTGCCCAGCACCTGTGGCTACAGGTCTTGCAAGCAGTCAGAACCGTGAAGGCATCTGTTTCCTCATAGCCTAGCAATACTCCGTATCTTAGGATGTAAAGAAGTACAACCCGTTGTCGCTGGCTTCTGGGACAATCTCCAGTGTCGAATTTGTGAGTACTGCAGATATTCAGAGATCAAGATTAGCATGGGCACCAGGGGTTGAACAACACATACCAAGTAAACTTAAAAGCTTCTGTATAAGGGATTAAGACTTACCGATGGGATCATATGTTGGCAGGGAGATTTTTCGAGGGCAATGCTTTGATTTCGATAGGTTCTTGTACATTGCCGAAGTAGTAAGGCAATCGCGAGGCTGGAATAAAATCAAGGTGAGTATATTGTTGTACAATAACAATGACTGAAGTGGAGAACGTGGGAATAATGAAGAGATATGCATTTTGACCAAAAATACTTGCAGGTAATCCAACTTTGGGGACCTAGTCAAATAGGTTATTGAAAATTAACCAACAGAGGAACCTAACCAACGCCTGTTTATGACACAATAGGAGAAAGCAGCCTCGAGTTCTAATAAAAAATATGAATGAAAGTAAGCTGGACAGTACAGACTACAGACCAAAATTTCCCAGACAGACACAGTTATGCCATTCCATTCAAATAAAAATCCGATTCACCTATTTTGTTATCAGGATTTAGAGAGATAGTTGATCGTATGCTGGACATCACTCAGAACTGTTGTGGCAACATTATTCCTTGCACTGAAGTTCTCTTCACGTAAATAAAAATGGAAACCGAGAAGACCTGTCCAAGGACAAAAGATGACTCACCTTCAAATCCTTGGTGAAGCATAATCTTAGTTCTTCAACTGAGCCCTTCTTGCATATGATCTGCGGTGAGCCCCCAAAAGCATGCTTGATGGTATCAATGACATCACTCAGTGCATATTCTTTACCGTTGGAGACCAGGATATCTCCAGTCGCCAGCATTTCCTGCAATTCCAATCCAAATTATAACAGTGTAAAAGAGACAAATTTCTATGATACAGTTTAGCAGGAGTCAAATTCGTATGCACTACAATTCGAGTCGTTTTAAGTTTGTTTTCTTCATCTGGAAACGAAGGTAATTTGAATAACAAACGTTCAGGTGCTTAAAGCCAACAAAAGAAACCAAAAATTCCTGCAAGAAAAAAGAATAATGCGCTACACCTAATTAGTCAATGGCCAGATGCTTACTGTAACATTATATTTGAGGTAGAGATCAATGGCGGTGGTGAAGTACTGTAATTCTTCATGAACAACAGGGGACGAGCATGTTCCATGCTTCTCTGTGAAAAATTAAACAAACGATGAAGACTTAGCAATGGAAATGAAACAATGTTTGTGCTCATATGGATTACTAAATTAGCAACCCTCTTTTATAACAACAATCCAATTCATTAGGTCAAGCGGATTGAAGAAAATTACCCCACTAAACGACAGCAATCCATGAATGACCGATCGAGCAGCACATGCCAATGCCATTATGCAAAACAACAGGTAAGGGAACAACACAAAAGGTTAGTGACAATTCCAATCGATGATACCAATCGAGGAGTATTCTGAGAGTTCAATCCAACAGTTCTGACACTATACCTCATGAGCCCAGAAGGGGCCCCTGCCACTGAAGCAAGTGGAAGAGGTCGAACAGTAGAGGGACGGCCAGTACTTGTCCAGAGTGGGCTTCAGAGGCGTTATCTACACCAAAATCAACGAAGACACGGCAGAGCCATGCATCAACGAGGTCAGCACAAAACGAATGGAATCGAACTTGGGCAGGACTAATGAAGCTAGAGCGGCCACGTATCAGTAAGGTCTCTGCGGCTGGCACCTTGTCCATGTCGAAGCTGGTGTGGCGGCAGCACGACGGCCAGGTCCCGTCATCGTAGTCCGGCCACAGCCCGTCTGCTCCATCAGCGGAAATCCAACCACACCAGTGAGAATTCTACATCGACCAAGAACCGAGAAAGCACAAAATTAAGAATGACGGTCGCCGTGCACTTACGGATCGTGAAGGTGTGGAGCGCCTCCGACCTGCAACGAGGAACACGGAGAACAAACGGCGTGAGCACATGAGCGCAGGGCAGGAGGGTGAATCGAATCGAATCTCCGGAGCGCCAGAAACCCCACCCGACCCGACCCGAACGAGAGCCCCGCGCGCGCGGATGAGGCGGCGGTGGGGATAGAGGAAAAGAGGAGGCGGAGCGCCTACCGGCAGCAGCCGTTGACGGCGCAGCAGTGGCGGGTGGAGGAGCAGATGGTGCCCGGCCACTGCAGCGCCAGCGCGAAGTAGTCGAACTCGCGCTGCTCCTTCCCGACGGCGGCCGGGGCCACGGACGCCCGGGCGAGGCCCGTGCCGAACAGGCCGGCGGCGACCAGCGCCCAGACCGCCAGCAGGCACGTCGCCGTCGCCGTCGCCATTGCACGCCGCCCGCCGCGGTGTCTCCTTCTCCCCCTTTCCTTCCCTCCCTCTGGCTGCTGGGTGGGTCGTAGTTTCAGAATTGAGTGTAGTACACAGAGTACAATCAAGACGCAATGGGGTGCTTTAATAATAGTGCGGTTAGGGATGACCTCGTGTCGCTGGCAAGTGGGGCCCGCTCCGTCCTAGCAGGTAGGAGTACCTCTCCGTCTATTTTCTGTTTTGCTTTCTACTAATTCAAATAAAACCAGTTTTCTACCGGTAGCTCTGCCGTTCAAAAATCCGAAACAAACCATCGACTCCCTCTACAAAGAAATATAAAAGTGTCACTACTTTAATGATCTAAACGGCTTTTATATTTTTTTACGGAGGGAAGCATTTTAAGCTACGGAATTGATAGGCTCGGTCTAGTGGATATATTTTGAAATTCCCATGCAAAAACAGATATATTTTGAAATGTGCTTTGAGAAAGTGCGAAGTGCATGTTATTCTGTTTATTTAAATCGATTCCCACACATGCTCCTTCGTATAAAAAAATGGGCCCTTTCTAAATAAAAAAATAAACATGTTTGATAACTAAAGTCACGTGAAAAAGAATCGGTGCAAGTCGATTTTGTTGAAGACAAAAATGAGGCCCAAAGCTACGAGACGGAGCCGGGACGACACAAATGGTTGCGGTGTCCTCGACCGGTGAGGAGGAAATGTCGCAGCTACCCGTGGAATCGCTTGCGGGAGAAAGCTCGGGACTTGACGGTTCAGTGTGTGTGGTGGGATGCAGGCGTCGAAGAAGAAGAGAATGGGGGGGGGATAAAAGAAGGATGGTCAGGCAGCGATGTGGTGCACGGCAGCACCCGCTAGTCAACTGGTGGGTGGGGGAGGGGGGCGACGATTAGGTATGAGTTGGAGGGCGGCTCGACCCAAGTAGGAAGAGGACGAGGGAAAAAGCACGCGGGCATAAAAACAAGTGACACTTTAAGATTTGTTTATTTTTAAAAGAATGATTCAGATTTATTATAAAAAATATTAAAACTGCAAAGCATTTCAAACATAATAGAAATGTATCGTGGTCCCTCGATCAACAAATGACCGCTATCTTCGTCAGAACGAGCCATTGACACACCATTGCCGCTTCTCCTCTATTGGAGCCAATATGACCTTATCAATTAGAACCGAAAAATATGTGTGCATGTGTCCGTAAGGATTGTCACCCTAGGGTGGCAATCTTCGTGTTAAACCCTTAAACCGATGTGAAACGTCACACATCATATTTCGCCATCACGTACATACCCACACAAATATTTTGCAGCTTTGTTCTATCAACAGGGTAAACCCCTGAGATCATGAACTTCAACCTTTTGCAACCCAGAATTAATCCTCATGTCATTCTCTTTATTTTCGCAACAAAATAAATAAAAAGTCCTCACGCCTTTCTCTTTCATTTTTTAGCGAGAAAACTTCCAATCTATTCATCATCAATCATGGCAGTATAACGTGTTGGAAATATGCCCTAGAGGCAATAATAAATTAGTTATTATTATATTTCCTTGTTCATGATAATCATTTATTATCCATGCTATAATTGTATTGATAGGAAACTCAGATACATGTGTGGGTACATAGACAACACCATGTCCCTAGTAAGCCTCTAGTTGACTAGCTCGTTGATCAATAGATGGTTACAGTTTCCTGACCATGGACATTGGATGTTGTTGATAACGGGATCACATCATTAGCAGAATGATGTGATGGACAAAACCCAATCCTAAGCCTAGCACAAAGATCATGTAGTTTGTATGCTAAAGCTTTTCTAATGTCAAGTATCTTTTCCTTAGACCATGAGATTGTGCAACTCCCGGATACCGTAGGAATGCTTTGGGTGTACCAAACGTCACAACGTAACTGGGTGACTATAAAGGTGCACTACAGGTATCTCCGAAAGTGTCTGTTGGGTTGGCACGAATCGAGACTGGGATTTGTCACTCCGTTTGACGGAGAGGTATCTCTGGGCCCACTCGGTAGGACATCATCATAATGTGCACAAGGTGATCAAAGGGTTGATCACGGGATGATGTGTTACGGAACGAGTAAAGAGACTTGCCGGTAACGAGATTGAACAAGGTATCGGTATACCGACGATCGAATCTCGGGCAAGTACAATACCGCTAGACAAAGGGAATTGTATACGGGATTGATTGAGTCCTTGACATCGTGGTTCATCCGATGAGATCATCGTGGAACATGTGGGAGCCAACATGGGTATCCAGATCCCGCTGTTGGTTATTGACCGGAGAACGTCTCGGTCATGTCTGCATGGTTCCCGAACCCGTAGGGTCTACACACTTAAGGTTCGATGACGCTAGGGTTATAAAGGAAGTTTGTATGTGGTTACCGAATGTTGTTCGGAGTCCCGGATGAGATCCCGGACATCACGAGGAGTTCCGGAATGGTCCGGAGGTAAAGATTTATATATGGGAAGTCCTGTTTTGGTCACCGGAAAAGTTTCGGGTTTTATCGGTAACGTACCGGGACCACCGGGAGGGTCCCGGGGGTCCACCAAGTGGGGCCACCATCCCCGGAGGGCTGCATGGGCCAAGTGTGGGAGGGGACCAGCCCCAGGTGGGCTAGGTGTGCCCCCTCCCCCCACAAGGGCCCAAGGCGCCTAGGGTTTGGGGAGGGGGTGCTTCCACCTAACTTGGGGGGCAAGTTTCCCCTCTTCCCCCCCTTGGTCGCCACCCTTAGATGGGATTGGGGCTGCCGCACCCCTTGGGGTGGAAACCCTAGAGGGGGCGCACCCCCTCCCTCTCCCCTATATATAGCTGAGGTCTTGAAGGCTGCCAACACATGAGTTTTGACCTCTCCCTGGCGCAGCCCTACCTCTCTCCCTTCTCCTCTCCCGCGGTGCTTGGCGAAGCCCTGCAGGATTGCCACGCTCCTCCATCACCACCACGCCGTTGTGCTGCTGCTGGATGGAGTCTTCCTCAACCTCTCCCTCTCTCCTTGCTGGATCAAGGCATGGGAGAAATCACCGGGCTGTACGTGTGTTGAACGCGGAGGTGTCGTCCGTTCGGCACTAGGATCTCCGGTGATTTGGATCACGACGAGTACGACTCCTTCAACCCCGTTCTCTTGAACGCTTCCGCTTAGCGATCTACAAGGGTATGTAGATGCACTCTCCTTCCCCTCGTTGCTGGTTTCTCCATAGATAGATCTTGGTGACACGTAGGAAAATTTTGAATTTCTGCTACGTTCCCCAACAGTGGCATCATGAGCTAGGTCTATTGTGTAGATTCTTTGCACGAGTAGAACACAAAGTAGTTGTGGGCATTGATCTTGTTCAATATGCTTACCGTTACTAGTCCAATCTTGTTTCGACAGAATTGTGGGATGAAGCGGCCCGGACCGACCTTACACGTACTCTGACGTGAGACAGGTTCCACCGACTGACATGCACTTGGTGCATAAGGTGGCTAGCGGGTGCCAGTCTCTCCCACTTTAGTCGGAACGGATTCGATGAAAAGGGTCCTTATGAAGGGTAAATAGCAATTGGCATATCACGTTGTGGTTTTGCATAGGTAAGAAACGTTCTTGCTAGAAACCCATAGCAGCCACGTAAAACATGCAAACAACAATTAGAGACGTCTAACTTGTTTTTGCAAGGTATGCTATGTGATGTGATATGGCCAAGAAGAATGTGATGAATGATATGTGGTGTATGAGATTTATCATGTTCTTGTAATAGGAATCACGACTTGCATGTCGATGAGTATGACAACCGGCAGGATCCATAGGAGTTGTCGTTATTTATTGTATGACCTGCGTGTCATTGAACAACGCCATGTAATTACTTTACTTTATTGCTAACCGGTAGCCATAGTAGTAGAAGTAATAAGTTGGCGAGACAACTTCATGGAGACACGATGATGGAGATCATGATGATGGAGATCATGGTGTCATGCCGGTGACGACGATGATCATGGAGCCCCGAAGATGGAGATCAAAAGTAGCAAAATGATATTGGCCATATCATGTCACTATTTGATTGCATGTGATGTTTATCATGTTTATACATCTTATTTGCTTAGAACGACGGTAGTAAATAAGATGATCCCTCATTAAAATTTCAAGAAAGTGTTCCCCCTAACTGTGCACCGTTGCGAAAGTTCGTCGTTTCGAAGCACCACGTGATGATCGGGTGTGATAGATTCTTACGTTCACATACAACGGGTGTAAGCCAGATTTACACGCGCGAAACACTTAGGTTGACTTGACGAGCCTAGCATGTACAGACATGGCCTCAGAACACAAGAGACCGAAATGTCGAGCATGAGTCGTATAGTAGATACGATCAACATGAAGATGTTCACCGATGATGACTAGTCCGTCTCACGTGATGATTGGACACGACCTAGTTGACTCGGATCATGTAATCACTTAGATGACTCGAGGGATGTCTATCTGAGTGGGAGTTCATAAGATGAACTTAATTATCCTGAACATAGTCAAAAGATCTTTGCAAGTTATGTTGTAAGCTCGCGCTTTAGTTCCACTGTTTAGATATGTTCCTAGAGAAAATATAGTTGAAAGTTGACAGTAGCGATTATGCGGACAGTAGAAAGCTTATGTCCTTAATGCACCGCTCAGTGTGCTGAACCCCAAACGTCGTTTGTGGATGTTGCGAACATCGGACATACACGTTTTGATAACTACGTGATAGTTCAGTTAAACGGTTTAGAGTAGAGGCACCAAAGACGTTTTCGAAACGTTGCGGAACATATGAGATGTTTCGAGGGCTAAAATTGGGATTTCAGGCTCGTGCCCACGTCAAGAGGTATAAGACCTCCGACGTTTTTTCTTAGCCTGCAAACTAAGGGAGAAAAGCTCAATCGTTGAGCTTGTGCTCAGATTGTCTGAGTGCAATAATCACTTGAATCGAGTGGGAGTTGATCTTCCAGATGAGATAGTGATGTTTCTCCAAAGTCATTGCCACCAAGCTGCTAGAGCTTCGTGATGAACTATAACATATCAGGGATAGATATGATGATCCTTGAGGTATTCGCGATGTTTGACACCGCGAAAGTAGAAATCAAGAAGGAGCATCAATTGTTGATGGTTGGTGAAACCACTAGTTTCAAGAAGGGCAAGGGCAAGAAGGGATACTTCATGAAACGGCAAATCAGTTGCTGCTCTAGTGAAGAAACCCAAGGTTGAGCCCAAACCCGAGATTAAGTGCTTCTGTAATAAGGGGAACAGCCACTTGAGCAGAATTACCCTAGATACCTGGTAGATGAGAAGGCTGGCAAGGTCGATAGAAGTATATTGGATATACATTATGTCAATGTGTACTTTAATAGTACTCCTAGTAGCACCAGGGTATTAAGATACCGGTTCGGTTGCTAAGTGTTAGTAACTCGAAATAAAAGAGCTACGGAATAAACGGAGACTAGCTAAAGGTGAGCTGACGATATGTGTTGGAAGTGTTTCCAAGTTTGATGTGATCAAACATCGCACGCTCCCTCTACCATCAAGATTAGTATTAAACCTGAATAATTTTCATTTGGTGTTTGCGTTGAGCATAGACATGATTGGATTATGTCTATCGCAATACGGTTATTCATTTAAGGAGAATAATGGTTACTCTATTTATTTGAATAATACCTTCAATGGTCTTGCACCTAAAGGAATGGTTTATTGAATCTCGATCGTAGTGATACACATTTTCATGCCAAAAGATATAAGATAGTAATGATAGTACCACTTACTTGTGGCACTGCCATGTAAGTCATTTGGTATAAAACGCATGAAGAAGCTCCATGTTGATGGATCTTTGGACTCACTCATTTTTGAAAAGTTTGAGACATGCGAACCATGTCTATTGGTGTATACGCATGAAGAAACTCCATGCAGATGGATCGTTTGGACTCACTTGATTTTGAATCACTTGAGATATGCAAATCTTACCACATGGGCAAGATGACTGAAAAGCCTCGTTTTCAGTAAGATGGAACAAGATAGCAACTTGTTGGAAGTAACACATTTTGATGTGTGCAGTCCAATGAGTGCTGAGGCATGCAGTGAATATCGTTATGTTCTTACTTCACAGATGATTCGAGTAGATGTTGAGTATATTTACTTGATGAAACACAAGTCTGAATTATTGAATGGTTCAAGTAATTTCAGAGTGAAGGTGAGGATCATTGTGACAAGAGGATAAAATGTCTATGATATGATCATAGAGATGAGTATCTGAGTTACGAGTTTGGCACACAATTAAGACATTGTGGAGATTGTTTCACAACCAATACCGCTTGGAACACCATAGTGTGATGGTGTGTCCGAACATCATAACTGCACCCTATTGGACATGGTGCATACCATGATGTCTCTTATCGAATTACCACTATCGTTTATGGGTTAGGCATTAGAGACAACCACATTCACTTTAAATAGGGCACCACGTAATTCCATTGAGATGACACCGTATGAACTATGGTTTAGAGAAACCTAAGCTGTCATTTCTTAAAGGTTTAGGGCTGCGACGCTTATGTGAAAAAGTTTCAGGTTGATAAGCTCGAACCCAAAGCGGATAAAATGCATCTTCATAGGACACCCAAAACAGTTGGGTATACCTCCTAATTCAGATCCGAAAGCAATAGGGATTGTTTCTTGAATCGGGTCCTTTCTCGAGGAAAACTTTGTCTCGAAAAGTTGAGTGGGAGGATGGTGGAGACTTGATATGGTTATTGAACCGTCACTACAACTAGTGTGTAGCAGGGCACAAGAAGTTGTTCTTATGGCACCTACACCAATTGAAGTAGAAGCTTATGATAGTGATCATGAAACTTCGGATCAAGTCACTACCGTACCTCGTAGGGTGACAAGGATGCGTACTGCTTCAGAGTGGTACAGTAATCCTGTCTTGAAGGTCATGTTGCTAGACAACAATGAACCTACGAGCTATGGAGAAGCGATGGTGGGCCCAAATTCCGACAAATGGTTAGAA
This sequence comes from Triticum aestivum, assembly GCF_018294505.1. Classification (NCBI taxonomy): domain Eukaryota; kingdom Viridiplantae; phylum Streptophyta; class Magnoliopsida; order Poales; family Poaceae; genus Triticum; species Triticum aestivum. The sequence goes on along the minus strand of NC_057801.1, from coordinate 684,602,857 downwards.
GCCATGAAATCCGAGATAGGATCCATGTATCAGAACAAAGCATGGACTTTGGTGGACTTGCCCAATGATCGGCAAGCCATTGAGATAAATGGATCTTTAAGAAGAAGACAGACGTGGACGGTAATGTCACCGTCTATGAAGCTCGACTTGTGGCGAAGAGTTTTTCACAAGTTCAAGGAGTTGACTACGATGAGATTTTCTCATCCGTAGCAATGCTTAAGTCCGCCGGAATCATGTTAGCATTAGCTGCATTTATGAAATCTGGCAGATGGATGTCAAAACGAGTTTCCTTACCAGTCTTCGTAAGGAAAGGTTATATGTGATACAATCAGAAAGTTTTTGTTGATCCTAAGGATGCTAAAAGGCATGCTGGCTCCAGCGATCCTTCTAAGGACTGGAGTAAGCATCTCGGAGTTGGAATGTGCGCTTTGATGAGATGATCAAAGATTTTGGGTTTATACAAAGTTCATGAGAAACTTGTATTTCCAAAGAAGTGAGTGGGAGCACTATAGAATTTCTGATGAGTATATGTTGTTGACATATTGTTGATCAGAAATGATGTAGAGTTTCTGTAAAGCATATAGGGTTATTTGAAAAGTGTTTTTCAAGTGAAAACCTGGATTAAGCTACTTGAACATTGAGCATCAAGATCTATGAGGATAGATCAAAAACTGCTTAATGGTACTTTCAAATGTGCATATACCTTGACATGATCTTGAAGGTGTTCAAGATGGATCAGTCAAAGAAGGAGTTCTTGCCTGAGATGTAAGGTATGAAGTTAAGACTTAAAGCTCGACCATGGTAGAAAAGAGAGAAAGGACGAAGGTCGTCCCCTATGCTTTAGACGTAGGCTCTGCAGTATGCTATGCTGAGTACCGCACCTGATGTGTGCCTTGCCACATGTCTGGCAAGAGGGTACAAAGGTGATCAAGGAGTGGATCACCAGATAGCGGTCAAAATTATCCTTAGAGGAATAAGGATATGTTTCTCGATTATGGAGGTGATAAAGAGTTCGACGTAAAGGGTTACGTCGATGCAAGCTTCAACACCTATCCGAATTACTCTGAGTAGCAAACAGGATACGCATAGTGGAACAACCATTTGGAATAGCTCCAAGTGGAGCGTGGAAGCAGCATTTACATTATGACCTAGAGATTTGCGAAGTACATACGAATCTGAATGTTGCAGACCCGTTGACTAAAACTTCTCTCACAAGCAAAACATGATCAAACTTCAGAACTCATTGAGTCCTAATCACATCATGATGTGAACTAGTTTAATGACACTAGTAAACTCTTTGGATGTTGGTCACATGGCGATGTGAACTAGATTATTGACTCTAGTGCAAGTGGGAGACTGTTGGAAATATGCCCTAGAGGCAATAATAAATTAGTTATTATTATATTTCCTTGTTCATGATAATCATTTATTATCCATGCTATAATTGTATTGATAGAAAACTCAGATACATGTGTGGGTACACAGACAACACCATGTCCCTAGTAAGCCTCTAGTTGACTAGCTCGTTGATCAATAGATGGTTACAGTTTCCTGACCATGGACATTGGATGTCGTTGATAACGGGATCACATCATTAGCAGAATGATGTGATGGACAAGACCCAATCCTAAGCCTAGCACAAAGATCGTGTAGTTCGTATGCTAAAGCTTTTCTAATGTCAAGTATCTTTTCCTTAGACCATGAGATTGTGCAACTCCCGGATACCGTAGGAATGCTTTGGGTGTACCAAACGTCACAACGTAACTGGGTGACTATAAAGGTGCACTACAGGTATCTCCGAAAGTGTCTGTTGGGTTGGCACGAATCGAGATTGGGATTTGTCACTCCGTTTGACGGAGAGGTATCTCTGGGCCCACTCGGTAGGACATCATCATAATGTGCACAATGTGATCAAAGGGTTGATCACGGGATGATGTGTTATGGAACGAGTAAAGAGACTTGCCGGTAATGAGATTGAACAAGGTATCAGTATACCGAGATCGAATCTCGGGCAAGTACAATACCGCTAGACAAAGGGAATTGTATACGGGATTGATTGAGTCCTTGACATCGTGGTTCATCCGATGAGATCATCGTGGAACATGTGGGAGCCAACATGGGTATCCAGATCCCGCTGTTGGTTATTGACCGGAGAACGTCTCGGTCATGTCTGCATGGTTCCCGAACCCGTAGGGTCTACACACTTAAGGTTCGATGACGCTAGGGTTATAAAGGAAGTTTGTATGTGGTTACTGAATGTTTTTCGGAGTCCCGGATGAGATCCCGGACATCACGAGGAGTTCCGGAATGGTCCGGAGGTAAAGATTTATATATGGGAAGTCTTGTTTTGGTCACCGGAAAAGTTTCGGGTTTTATCGGTAACGTACCGGGACCACCGGGAGGGTCCCGGGGGTCCACCAAGTGGGGCCACCATCCCCGGAGGGCTGCATGGGCCAAGTGTGGTAGGGGACCAGCCCTAGGTGGGCTAGGTGCGCCCCCCACAAGGGCCCAAGGCGCCTAGGGTTTGGGGAGGGGGTGCTTCCACCTAACTTGGGGGGCAAGTTTCCCCTCTTCCCCCCCCCCTGGCCGCCACCCTTAGATGGGATTGGGGCTGCCGCACCCCTTGGGGTGGAAACCCTAGAGGGGGCGCACCCCCCTCCCTCTCCCCTATATATAGTTGAGGTCTTGAGGGCTGCCAACACATGAGTTTTGACCTCTCCCTAGCGCAGCCCTACCTCTCTCACTTCTCCTCTCCCGCGGTGCTTGGCGAAGCCCTGCAGGATTGCCACGCTCCTCCATCACCACCACGCCATTGTGCTGCTGCTGGATGGAGTCTTCCTCAACCTCTCCCTCTCTCCTTGCTGGATCAAGGCATGGGAGACGTCACCGGGCTGTACGTGTGTTGAACGCGGAGGTGCCGTCCGTTCGGCACTAGGATCTCCGGTGATTTGGATCACGACGAGTACGACTCCTTCAACCCCGTTATCTTGAACGCTTCCGCTTAGCGATCTACAAGGGTATGTAGATGCACTCTCCTTCCCCTCATTGCTGGTTTCTCCATAGATAGATCTTGGTGACACGTAGGAAAATTTTGAATTTCTGCTACGTTCCCCAACATTACGAACACCAGAAAATAATAAAAACCACATCCAAATCTATAGACCACCTCGCGACGACTACAAACAGTGAAGCAAACCGAAGGAGCGCCATCGTCATCACCTCTCCCTCGTTGCACTCGGTCAAAACTTATTGTAATAGACAGTAAGGAAGTCATCGTGCTAAGCCCCCCTATAAGACCAGTGCATCAGAATAGCAATCGCCGCCGATGAAAATAAGCCTAGATTGAAAGGATTGAACGTTGAAAGATCGTGGATGTCGCCTAGAGGGGGGGTGAATAGGCGCTTTAAAATAATTACGGTTGAGGCTTGAACAAATGCGGAATAAACCTAGCGGTTAATTTGTTAAGCACAAAACCTACAACAACTAGGCTCACCTATGTGCACCAACAACTTATGCTAAGCAAGAAAAACTACTTAGGTGATAGCAAGATATATGACAAGAAAAAATATGGCTATCACAAAGTAAAGTGCATAAGTAAAGGGATCGGGTAAGAGATAACCGAGGCACGCAGAGACGATGATGTATCCTGAAGTTCACACCCTTGCGGATGCTAATCTCCGTTTGGAGCGGTGTGGAGGCACAATGCTCCCCAAGAAGCCACTAGGGCCACCGTAATCTCCTCACGCCCTCGCACAATGCAAGATGCCGTGATTCCACTAAGGGACCCTTGAGGGCGGTCACCGAACCCGTACAAATGGCAACCCTTAGGGGCGGTCACCGAACCCGTACACTTTGGCAACCCTTGGGGGCGGTCACCGGTACCCGTCAAATTGCTCGGGGCGATCTCCACAACCTAATTGGAGACCCCGACGCTTGCCCAGAGCTTTACACCACAATGATTGAGCTCCGAACACCACCAACCGTCTAGGGCGCCCAAGCACCCAAGAGGAACAAGCTCAAGGGCACCAAGCACCCAAGAGTAATAAGCTTCTCAACTTGTAACTTCCACGTATCACCGTGGAGAACTCAAACCGATGCACCAAATGCAATGGCAAGGGCACACAGAGTGCCCAAGTCCTTCTCTCTCAAATCCCACTGAAGCAACTAATGCTAGGGAGGAAAATGAGAGGAAGAACAAGAAGGAGAACACCAAGAACTCCAACAACTAGATCCAAGGGGTTCCCCTCACATAGAGGAGAAAGTGATTGGTGGAAATGTGGATCTAGATCTCCTCTCTCTTTTCCCTCAAAAACTAGCAAGAATCCATGGAGGGATTGAGAGTTAGCAAGCTTGAAGAAGGTCAACAATGGGGGAAGAACACGAGCTCAAAGGATAAGACTCAATGGGGAAGAAGACCCCCTTTTATAGGTGGGGAGAAAAAACAACCGTTATCCCCTCACTCAGCCCGCACGACGCGGTACTACCGCAGGGAGCTGCGGTACTACCGCGGTTGGCTGCGGTACTACCGCTGCAGGTTGCGGTACTACCGCATGTGCAACTCTGGCTAGATGAAGGCCTATTGCACAGGGCAATGAGCGGTAGAACCGTCGGAGCGGTACTACCGCGCGCCCCTACAGTACTACCGTAAGGCAGGTAACACTAGGCGCAGAGAAAGCACGGACGTAAAAAATTACTTCCGTACCTACTTCCGCTGAGGGAGGACCTGCGCAAAACTCCGGCACGGTACTACCGCACACGAGGAGCGGTACTACCGCGTAGGGCGCGGATGTAAAAAATTACATCCGCCCCTACTTCCGCTCATGCTGCTAAGCCTGGCCAGAGCCCACGGTACTACCACGCTCGCTGCGCGGTACTACCGCGTAGGGCGCGGATGTAAAATATTACATCCGCCCCTACTACCGCTCGAGCAGTTGCGCCTGGCCGGAGGCCACGGTACTACCGCTCCCATAGAGCGGTACTACCGCATGCCCCAGATCAGCAACACTAGGAGTCCTTCATTTTGCAGAGAAGACAACAGAAGGAAACAATAAAACCAGAACTGCCATAACTTCTGCAAATGAGCTCCGAATTGAGCAAACTCAAGCTTGTTGGATACAAGATAACGAGTAGCATCAAAACAAAGACTGGTTATAGTAAGAAGAGGCAGGGGAGGTATGCCTAACAAGAGAGGAGAGGAACCTCCAACAGAGAAGAACCGGCAGAACCTCCAACATCGAAAACATCATAGAAGATGCAAGAAAACTCCGTTTTCGATGAACTCGAGCTTGTAATAAAAATGACCATAAGCTCCAAAACTCACAAGGAGAAGAACCAAACAAGAACCAATAAAGATGATGCAAGGATGCAATGGTTTGAGCTCTCTATGAACGATACGATCAAGCAACTCATCGAGAGCCCCCCTTGATAGTACGGCAATCGATCCTATAACCCGGCCTCCCACAACTACCATGAGACCGGTAAAATAGAAAACCTATCAAGGAAAAACCTTTGCCTTGCACAAAGTCCATTTGAGCTAGTTGATGACGATCTACTCCTCAAGATGGACCACCTTTCTTGATTGCGTTGGCTCGATGAAGACTAGTTGATTGCTCCCCCATACTCCACTATGGGTGAGCCACTCTTCCGCTCATCTTCACAAGTCCATTGTCACCACAATGGACGGCAAGCTTCAAGCACTTGATCTCTTCGTGATACATCACTTGAACTTGCACACCGTAACCTAACCCCACAAAGAACTCTCACGAAGACCATGGGTTAGCACACAAAGCGTAATGGACAATGCTTACCATACCATGGGATCACTTGATCCCTCGGTACATCTTGTGCGCTTTGTGTGTTGAATCTTTTCAACTCTCTTCATTTGGATGATGTCTTGAAGGTGGACATGAATGATCACACAATCTTATTCTTCAAGACATGCTTGCAATAAGCTCAACACTCACATGACCAATCTTTGGATAATTCCTTAATAGCACCTTGGTCAACTCATAAACTCCTTGAAACCAACACATGGACTTCAAGAAAAGCCTATGGACAAATCCTTCAAATATAACTCAAGATAACCATTAGTCCATAGAGATTGTCATCAATTACCAAAACCAAACATGGGGGCACCGCATGTTCTTTCAAACGTGAAACACATAAACAAAGATGAATGAAGATCAAATCCGAGTGGATTCACCAAAACAATCATGACCTAATCCAATGACATCCGACGGAAACACACCTCCGCACGCCCTCCGACGATAATAGTCGCACCGTCGAGATGGGGCTAGACGGGGAGAACTTTATTCCAGTCGCTACCGCCTCATCTTTTTGAGCAAGACACAAATCCTAAACTGACACAAAAATACACCTAAGACGAATAAGGAGCAACGAAGAAGGAGCTCTTCCACCGGCAAGGACCTAGAGGTGGTGCCGTCGACATGAGGCAAGAAAACTCTGGTCTCCCTTTTTTGCATGGTAATACGTGTCTCATTCATATCATAAAGATTAAAGTGCAAGTCACGTCCCCGGACACACTATCGAACTCCGGATCTGGCACTCCACCACAACTAAAACACCAAAGGAGGAAACCATACCTGCCATCCACAAACCACGAACCCAACACACATTTCGTCTTTCAAACGTCGTCGATATAGACCACAATCTGCATCCGCTCATGGACTACCTACCAAGCTCCGCACTGACGCTGGAGCGAACGACGTCGCAACGACGGAGCCCGAGGACGCAGGTCCACCACAAAGATGATGCCGCCGCCACGCCATCCTTGCTTGAACATATTGATTTTCAAATGTATCCTCACCCATAAGACCGATGGCCTCGTCAGGGAAGGACCCAAAGAATCTTTATTCCGCGCCTGTCGTCGTCGCCACCGAAGCCAAGACGATGAACAACCTAAAAACCTAAACTATGAGAGAGTAAAAACGATCCACACACGTGGATCCGGCGACCCCCTCACCACCAATGACCGAGGTCGCCGCCTGAGGGAGCCGCCAGAGGACGACGCTGGAAGATTAGCCTCTCGGTGGGGCTTCTCGCCGCCAAAAAGAAACCTAGTCTCCCCTGGCCTCGCGTGAGACACATGGAACGGGTACGGAATGAGCGTTTATTTACTGAAAATACAAATACTTAAAATGTGGGGTATATGCGGAGTTTTTCAGACCGGAAACTTGTGTTGGGGGGAGGGGGGCGTGGAGATAGAGTACCACACGCATCACATGCCCCTGTGGAAATTGCAAGTATGTAGAAAAAAAAGGAAAAAAAGAAGAAGATAAGAGCCGAGCCCCGCCCGGCCAAGAAGAAAAGAGCGTGCCGGATGCAGCAACCGACCCCGACATATGTCGGTCTGATGCTCTCGAATCTCCGGATCATTTGCGGAATATCCTTCGCCATCATTAAACACCGTCGAAAGAGACAAGCAAGCGAGCAGTCGTCTCTGATCAGAACCAAATCAAGTAACAAACACGCGTTCGAGCCAGCTCGTCCAGGGGTTGAAACGCACTACTACAGTGCACTGAGAGCAACGGCTGTGCTCGGCCCCTCCGATATTCTTTGATGCCATTTTCACCACTAGATCGGAAACGCGCCTTGGCGCGAGGGTGTCGGTCTCAACGTTTTGGCCAAGCAGATAGTATGAAGTTAGTAGGAATCCAGATTTAGTGTATGCTTTCGCATAGGATAACAAAAACATTTGTGATAGATGCAAGACATAATGGAGTTCGATATCAGCTTAAGATTATAAAGCAACATCGAGTAAGATTATAAGGCAACATCGAGTTCAGTGCTCATAAGACCAGAAAACATAACCACCCGTCATTATGTTCGAAACCAAAAGCGTAAATATAGGAGGGAAAATAATAAAAGGAGAACATAATAAAGGAGAAATAACTACAAAACCATAGCTACTAATAAGTGGCTTCATTCAACTGCCTTATCGATCAACCTCATAGGTGGCACTTCACATGAACCTGACGCAAACAACTTGTGAGATAAACTATATATAATGATTTCTGTACAGACAGTGCACATGCGATTTTGTATCTTAGCATTTTAAAGCTTATGGACTGTAAGCGTTAGTTCCCCCCTTTCAATCTCAAAGGCAAAGACTCATCTCTGAAACTCTATGACCCCTGCTGCTTTGACAAAGTTACAAATTGTTTGTTATCATGGCCCTCTTGTTCGTGTCCATTATTATACGGACCTGTCTTGTGACACCTCAAGTGCTGAGTTTCACCATCATGTCCTCGACCGGTTCATTGAGATGGTCCTTTAGATATAGCTTCGTGAAGCGACAGGAGAAGCACCAGAAAAAGAAACATTAATTGGTCATATTTGGGTACTACGATTCTCTACTTGTGAGAAGTAGGGTTTTTAAGATCCATACCATCCTCTGTCCAGGAGTCATGAAAGTCTTATTCATCTCGCAAACATAATACTTGATGAGAGGGACAGTTGAACCAAAGTAATGCTCAAGTCATTTGATCTCGCACGGGAAATGTCATATTCGCCTGCATATTGTATCTGAAGATGTCAAAAACTACCCAACTGTGGTGCTGCATGGTAGCATTTGATCTTGAGCCCATGATTAAAAAAATATAAACATGAGAAATGGATCTGAGCTTGTTCATACATACACATTTTCATATTTCCATTTCGACACATTCTTATATGAATTAAACCTCAACACGCTTAGTTTTCTACACTGGATCCTTTTATAGACATGCTAATGATGGAACTCAAAAATGAATAAATCACCAATGCAGGAAAAGCCTCATTTACTTGGACCATACAGAACAACGAGAGACGGGATAGTGACCGTGTATAATAAATTACCGGCAATGGAGATTAGCGACACTCGTGACTTGTCGCCATAAAAGCCATAAGCCCTCCCACACTCGTCACACGTAAATACGCAAGAACATAAGCAAATGTATTTTTTAGGAAAAAAAGTCCAGAAATCCACATTTTGATACATGCAGCAGTTCATGTATTCTCCATAAAACAGAGAATGTATGCCTCATATTAATTCATCCTTTCACACATAACTTAACATGTAGCAAAAAGATTTAATCTATAGTTCAAGATTAATGAGCGCAAAATAAATAAGTCCTTTACAATAAGGCAATTATTGATTAGAATGGAGTTCGAAGACATTGTATATTTACTTGATGGAACCTGCAGTAAAAAAAAGTATAGAACGAGTTGAGTACCTTATGGTCTGCCCAATTTGCTCGTGCTCATCAAAGGTGTTCTCGAGATCAAACGACCAAGTAAGAACTCCTAAACCTCTGACATAATAGCAGGGTGTACACCTTAAACCATAGAAAATATAGAGCCAACCTTTGTTAGAGATTATATGAGGAGGAGGTGAAAAAGTAATGGTGTTAAAATGAAATGAGGGACGTTTCAGATATCTTTACCCTTATATGAATCCAGTTTAGAACATAGGGAATATTTAGGGAGCCTTGTTGCAGAAGTACAACATGCCATTTTCAATCAGTTTCTAAAACACAAAGCATTTTCTTGATTTCATTAGAGGCATAATTTGGGTGAGAACCTTTCAGCCATGTAATGCAAGTATTATATGCATTTTAGAAATAATTGAGCTAACCTTTCAGCTACAACTACCACCATAACTCTCATTTGACCGAGCAAAAAGGCTCTCTATGTGAATCAGTTTCTAAAACACAAAGTAAATTGCATATTAATGAGTTAACCAAGCCATGGCACCCCATGCATCATTTATCTTATTGTGCAAGGTGTGATTCCAGATTGGAACTAACAAAATTTAGAAATGATGGACATTGCATATTCATGGTGCTAGTCAAACAGAACATTTCCTAGCTCCACATAGATCCTAACCAACATCAAGTCAAGTAACTATTCATTTAATAGAAATGAGACATAAGAGTATTTTCACCTGGGGCTTGGACCATCAATGTGGTTATGGTGACGTGTCGTCCATAGCGCCGCCATGGCAGGATCATTGGCGCAGTTGCTGGTCCACGGCCATTATCTGACAGCGCCCCGGGTGTCGTTGAAGACAGACCACGACGATGTCTATGTGAATCAGTAGGGGTTGTTGTTGAGGTTCAGGATCCTGTGTGCTTCGAGTGCTGCCGCCTAGCAGAGTAAATCATCTCTAGACCTGGAATTTGTAACCAGCAGAGAAAGGACTGTCTGCAATCAATCTCCATGCATGACGAAGAGCTAGCTTGATGGATTGATGAAGATTGCTCGCCTTCTCCAGGAAGAACATGCGGTCGATAAACTGCGTGGAAACCTCGTCCAGCTCCACAACATCGGTGACCTGCAGCGGTCAGAGAGAGGGATGGTGAGTAGAAGCAACGCGAGATTGATGGGGAGAGGAGTCCCGCGTCTTTAATCGAATGTGTCTCACCTTGAGGTCCTCGACGTCTCCGCAGCCCATACTCTAAAGCAAGATCGGCACAGGCACAATTTGCAAGATCCTGGGCATGAAATGAACGCCCAAAAGGGAGTGCAGCAACAACGGAAAGAAACGCTAAAAGGGAACATAGAGCAGAAACCAACCCAAAATGCAAGCAAGAATTTTTAAAAGGGAACATAGAGCAGCATGAGCATGAGGCATAGAAAAATGGGGTCACCTTAAGATCAAGAATCAATGGCTCTCTCTCTCTCAGTTCAAATCAGAAGGAAAGAACCACTATTATTGATACCACTATTATTGATTAGAGTTATTTGTAATTAGGCAAAGCACTACAACACTGGATCCTAAGCAACAGCTGAGGCATACAAAACTACAAGTGTTTGTTCTTTTCATAAGTAAACAACCTTTAGTATCTCAACCAGAACCAAAGAAAAACAAAATCATGGTTAAGTAACCAGCAAAGGAAGAATGCACCTTTTTGGAATTTTAAAGTAGCAAGACATTAAAAGTTCTCTTTTGCCTTCAATACTACACACATTAGGGGAGGTAGCTGCAGTTTTATTGCATAGTGGGCTCAGATTCACCTTTTCTCGATCATATAACCTACCCCATCATCTTTTATCACCAGATCAATCTGTTTACACAATGGAGCTGCCCTGGTTATCACTCAACAAGAATGACCATCCAAGGACATATCAATAGGTAGCACAGGATCAAAAAGGATTCTAGAGACAACAGGGAGGATCCAACTTGATACCCATAGGTGCCTTGATTGCTCAAAGGCACACTTATTCCAGCCACAGTTAATCATCATCGCCCTAGCACGAATGCCAGCCACAGACAAAGCGAAATGGCGAGAATGCCCCCGGCGGGGCAGGCTATTTACGCGCGGTGGCACGGTCGAGGTGAAACTGTTCATTCCAGCAGTAACTATTTTTTATCCGACGGACGAGGTCGTTCTAGGGCTCGATCCGATGGCTCAGATTGCATCAAGCGCTTCGATCCAACAGCCAGGAAGCCCAAATCGCTGAGGAGGCTGGAGGCTCACTGGCATCCTTATTTCTCGATTCTCGATGGCCATGTCCCATACAGTAGCCAAAGCAGAGGAGCAGGAGGAAGATGGAGCTCACCGAGGGAGGTTGTAGCCGAGGCAGTACTCAGTGCACGCCGGGGTTGCGCGTGAACGCCGTCCAACCGGCAAGGAACCGCTTCCTACATCGCACATCCACCACGCGACCGCGTCGGAGTTGCGCCTTGCACCGTCCCGCCGACAAGCACGAACGCCACAGTCACATAATTCTCCTTGAAAACCACATATGCACACATGCTCTCATCTGTTAGTATAGTTATACATAGAAATTGCTAGTTGCTTCAAACCAAAAATACTTAATTCACGCATTCATTGCCCCTTTTCACACAGAATAATGCATCAAATCCTATGACTCAGAAGTTGTTGATCATAATAGGCCATGTCGCTTGTCTTGACACCAACGTGTGTTGTTAACGAGACCAAAAAATATATTAAACGACAATGGCCAAAATCAGGTACATATTGGTAACAGCAAATAACATGATTGGTAAGCTACATCAGTAAAATAACCACAGAATATTTTGTTGCATGCTACCATGTATTTCTGAATCACAATGAGTACTAAAAGAAAATCAGCATTGTTTAAGGTAGTAACCGCCACGGTTGAAAATAGTAAGTTTTGGTAATTATAACCCGACTACTTGTACACAATCAGACAAAATCTAGAAGGGCAATCTAGCTAAACCATAAAAAGTATATATTCATGTTATCACCTGAAACCAAAGTTCCATGGAAGCATTCAGTTCAATGATAAACCATGCCATCTTGATTCATGCCTTGTAGGTATATGGAAAGGACCAAACAAGGATATCTCACAATTTAGCCCTCCCTTAGTGTGAGCCTCTCCTACATATGCAGTTTGGAAATAAAGAAAATTAGACAAATGCACCTTTAAATATCGAGTTGTGCATAATTCTTATTGAAACAAAAGAAATATACTTCGCGAGAAGTAAAATTAATTAATTACATTCTGACATATGTAGCTAACATGCATCGTTAAAACAATATATTTCTATAATGACCAAAAAGGGTATATGCATGTATGGAAACTATCAGGAAGGTGAGTTTAGAAATCGACAAAAGGAAATTCAAGCATATTTAATTTTAGAAGAAGAAAGAACAAAATCTGATATTTCTTTTGGAAGTGTGTGTATAACAGCAGTACACAAAGATGTGAATTGGAAAATTAAGGATTATCAAGTAAACATAACACTCACTGCCATCATGAGCAAGGTCCATCTCTCTGGACTCGGAAAAATATAATGCAATCTTGGTAGCACAAATATACACGCAGAAAACAAAACATGTGTGGATCCTTCTATCAAAGGTTACAGAAAAAACAATTTGAACTCACTATGTTACTTAGAAAATGTCTTGGTAAGACATATATACAATATTTATGAAGCCCTCTAGTTTGATAAGAAAAACAATGGAGGAGCCGAGATTTAGTGATCCTTTAGCATGGAACTAAATATGAAGGCATGGGTATGACATAGAAGCCCTTCTTCCACTATATGTTTATCCACTCGAGGGGAAATGAATCACTTACTTTATATGAGATAATTTCAGTACCAATAAAGTTTAGATAGACAAATTCAGCACCTAAATGATCATATATAAGTTCAGTTTGTTTAATGAACCTTTATATTGCACTTTTTATCCCTAGGTAAAATGAAACATCTGTAAAAACAAACACAATAAAATATCTATGCCAATTCTGGAGAGCCAATTCTGCCACGGCCATAATGAACCTTTATATTGCACATTTTATCCCTAGGTGCAAGAATACATAAAAGGTAATAAGAATTGGAACATAATAAAGGAGAGCCAATTCTGGAGCCATAACCACTAAGCATACAGGAGGAGCTCCATTGTGTTAGCCACCTCAATCTTGCGATGCTTGGCATCCTGTATAGCCACCTCTTTCTTCAGATTTTGGAGCCTCTTAGAATATATAAATGGTATAGCTGCCCTGTCAAGGAAAAAGTAGATCAACACAGACTGTGTTTCTTATTTTTATTGTGGTGTCAATGGAGGAAAAAGGATGACGCACGACTACAAAACACCCAACCTACGACCCGATGGTCAACCAACTATACTACTCAACTAAATCAGAGATGGATCTCCTGGCACTAAGCCCTTATAAAAGGATTTCAAGGTCTCCACTTTATCATCAGCCTACAAAAAAAATATATAAGGTGGGGGACAAGGGAAGAACTAAAATAAAAAGGAGTACTCGCTTGGTAATGCATACGGGAAAGACATACTGCTGGTAAGGATCTCCTCTACTCATGAAAAATAAAAAGATAGGTGCATGGTGCCTGCCTCAACATATTGTCCATGTGCTTAAACAAAGCATTTAGTGTTGTCAAATGGGATTATAGAACGATTGCTTGGGATGAATCAGCCGTTGCCAAATGGAAACTAAAATAATTGCACAGGATAGATCAACCCAATATAGTAAGTTTAGATCAATAGCAATACAGAAGGGTGAGACAACCAGTTATACCAAAAGCAAGGCAAGCCAGAAGTTCATGACAAAGGGGAGATATATTTGGTGGCAAAAGTAAGCCAAAACGATGGGTTCTCATTAAGTAGATAAAATAGTTGGGTTATTAGATAGCGAAAGCAAGCCAGAGCAGCAAAAGATTCCTATATAGTTTTAACAATCCTATATAGTTCCACTATAATTAAAGAACCAGTGATGCATCAGTATAACTAATATATACTAGTCAACATGAAGAATGTCGAGCAGTGCCCTTTTACAAAAGGAGAGGACAATCGGATGTTCGCATAACACATCATAGTAGCTAGTGGTATGACACATCATTTGGAAGTTATTGGGGCCAAAGCCAGCCACAGAGCTAAGAGAAAAAAGCGCCTGCACATGAAGCATTGACACTAACTCGGAATGAAGGGTTCTACTTTCAAGTATCTCTAGACCAGCAATACAATTAATAGATCAAGAGAGTACCTCAGCAAACTCAAGATTAATTTATAAGTTTACGGAGGGAGTAGTTCCTAAACAGATCCATAAAATCTTTTTATTCTTTCTAAAAAATATAGAATTATCCAACATGTAAGGGGTGAACCACCATTACGACACCAGCATCTAGAATAGGTTTGCAGAAGCATTGCCACTAAGAATAATGCATAACAATGATTTTTTCCCTAGATACAAGGGGAGGCCTCAAACTTAATCCTTTACTTCCATAGCACATCATACAATGCCCCATTAAAAGAGTTCTTTGAAATACCATGCAAGCGCCAGATCGAATGGGGAGCAACGGAGGAGGCCACCCGTGACCACGGCGAGCGACCAAGGCATCGTTGTTCCGTCCAGCTCAGCCATGTGCGGGGCGTCGACATCATTGTGTAGGTACCGGTGGTCGTCCTCATCCATGGAGGTCCTACTGCTCCGATTCAAAGAAAACAAGTAAGGGGATCAATCAATCCATGGAGAGAAGGAAGACAAGGAGACACGCACGTACACGTACTGCTGCTAGTATATAAAGAAATCAATCAAGCTGTATGTGTGTGTGGTTGGGCTCCTGGAGTACACGATCTAGTGTTCTAACTAAACTGAAACAGAGCATGCCATAGGAGAGCAACCTAGAGCAGAGCAACTATAACTTGGAAAAAATCTCACAACCGAGAGAGAGGGATGGACCTAGTTTGCCGATCTACCATGCATCGTTACTATATAATCTGTAGAGCTGGCAGCCTAAGATGCTACTACCATCACCGGTAATCAATGAAATTAGAAAAGCACCGAAACTACTGATTCTAACCAAAGAAGTTTGAGGAACATATTTCTCTTTGTTTTACAATCTGAAAATGGCAATTAGGAGTGTGCAGTGGTCACTCAAAATAAAGAATAGACATACCTGACCTACGAAAAACAATTGGCACAACACAATGGTGTAATCGAAGTGGCGATAGGCAACCCACAAGGCACTAAACATCAGACAGACTAATATATTTTCCACTGCTATGATGGAGCATTTAGATGATGGCTAATAACATTATGACATTGTAGTCATGTTTTTAAGTCAGATCAAATATGTTTTGTAGAAAAGAGTGCTCTAGCTAGAAATAAAGTGTCAACCCACCTTCTGTTCAGCACAAATAAAATAGAAACCCTAGTTTTGTGTATTCTACATGATCACAGTACGAAGATAGATCCAGAGCAGCAACCAGTACATGATCTACCTTGCTTGCCGGGATACGGTCGAGCAGAGACCCTGTGCGCTGGCCACTGGCATCGTGGAGAAGAGCTCCTTGTGTGCGCCTGAGTTCAAGCATAACAGAAGAGACAAAGTAAATACACTTTTGACGCATGCTTCAACTATGCTCTAGCTAGAAAGTGACAAGAGGTGCTTTATTTATCAGGAGAAAGTAAAAAACACATTCAAATTGAAAGCATAATATGCAAATGTAGCCAGATAAAATACACATACATAATCCCAAGAAGGGAAATATCATAACCCACATCTAAAATGATTGGCAAGATCAAACAGTGACCCTGGACTGGCATCCTCTACCATCTGAAGTACTCACTTCATACCAGACCTAAAATTATCTTCCACCCTATCAAATTTGACCATTAGTGTGCTTGTCAGACATTTATTCTGGGACCACAAGGAGCACCAGCTACCCAGAATCTGACATTGGATGGGAGCTCATACCTGCAGAGGCGGATCTCAGGTCGGTGGGGGTGTCACAAATCGGTCCGGTGAGCAGCGTGGTGCTCAGGGGCAGCCAACAGCGAGGGAGAAGAGGGGCGGCCGTGCTGCCTCTGTCGAGCACCGTAGAGGAGGAAGGGGAGAAGTGAGACCAGCGAGGAGAACCGCACGCCAGCCCCAGCTCGTAGAGGAAAACGCCGGGGACTCGATCTGCCGGTGCTCCTCGCCTCCCCCGGTGGATCACGAGCAGCTCCGAGGGCGCGACCTTGACGGGGGCGGAGATGACCGGCGCAACGAGCAGGCGGCCGCCGGAGGCGAGGTCCACCTCCACCACTGAAACCCTAGCGGGGGAAATCGAAGGGGCGACCACAGGAGGCAACGGCCACGGCGAGCGGGGCGGGCGGGGCGACGACGATGCGGGTGGGGCGGCGAGGGCTGAGGGAGGGAGAGGGAGAGGAGAGGGTGGGGCGATGCGGGCGGGGCGGCGAGGACGAGGGAGGGGGCGCGAGTGCGGCTGGGGAGCGGCTAGGTCATCTCCACGCGGGCCGGCGCCTTTTATACCACATGTGAGTGAAATGACAAAAATGCCCCCGGCGGGCAGGCTATTTACGCACGGTGGCACGAATGGGGTGAAACTGTTCATTGCAACAGTAATTTTTTTTATCCGACGGACGAGGTCATTTCAAGGCTCGATCTGACGGCTCCGATCGCATCAAGCAACCAGATCCAACGGCCAGAAAGACCAAATCGCTGAGGAAGCCGGAGGATGCCCTGCATTCTTATTTCTCGATGTACACCGTACGTGGCCATGTACTGTTTTTCTAGAACACGTACTGTTAAAAAGGTTGTAATGCCAATTTGACACCGGGCCCATTGGACCTCCGCAAAAGGCCGTCCTGTTTGAGGCCCATGCAAAACGGCTGGCTCGGGGGCATCGGGCATGCACCATCCGCAGGCGCAAGGAGCAACTCGTTTAGTCCCACCTAGCCCAGCGAGGAGGGCACGGGAGGGCGAGGAGACTACAAATAGAGGGGCAGAGCAGCAGCTTCAATTCATACCTTTCTCGGCCTTTTGGCTAAGATCAAGTGTAGTATCTGTTCTTATCAGTTTAATATCTGATATGTGGGCCCTCACGTGTTCCCTGGACATTGCACTACTGTCCAGGTGTGGCGCACCCCAACCAAATCAAGTGAAAATTTTATCCTCTTAATTGAGATGATGAAATGTTTGGAAATTCAATCGGGTAGCGGGCGATGGCTCGAGAGCTCGACGCCCCAAGCAGTTCTTCTGGGTTCCATTTCTTCTTCAGAGGAGAGATAGATCGATGTCTATGTTACCCAACGACGTACCTGTGCTTTCGTGCAAATTCAGACAATCTATCTTCATGTCCTGCAGAGTCATTTATCGTGACACGGTACGTGATGCAGGGCAGAGCGCCGTGGAGAAGTAGCCGTACTCATCCAGTCATCCTCACAGGCGTCAGTTCCGCGAAATGGTACTTCAGAAATCACCTACATTTGTTTTTTGCGGGTAGGGAATCACCTACATTACTCGAGACAAAAATGAGACATCTGTTAGATAAAGTCTTTACCCATCTAACTACAAATATTTTTAACTATTCTATTCCCTCCGTTCCTAAATATTTGTCTTTGTAGACATTTCAAATGACTACTACATACGGATGTATGTAGACATATTTTAGAGTTAGATTCACTCATTTTGCTCTATATGTAGTCACTTGTTGAAATGCCTAGAAAGACAAGTATTTAGGAACGGAGGGAGTATGATTCTATCAAGATAGGCGAAAGATCATCCTTTCTCAATTTATCAAGATGGGAAGGCACACCTAAATATTTGAGTGAAAGAAACCAAGCTTACAACAAAAGAACCATCTAGCATTTATAAATAACCTAAAGAATTAAAAGAAATAACCTATGGTTATTCATATTTCCATACGTGCTTGGAGAATTTGTGAAATGCAAGTCTTTCTATTTCATAATTTGTCCCCACACATTGGATCTAGCTAAAAAACAAGATAATCTTTCGTAGCATGTATTTAGCGACGGAAAAATCCTAGGCCACACTAAGGATCCGCCGATTGATTTCCCTTAGAGCATCTCCATCCGTTGGCCTCCCAGGGGGCTCGAAAAATCGCCGCCTAGGGGCGACTCGGCGAAAAAATCGGGTTCCCAACCGCCGGCCCTAGGGTCGACCCAGAAGATTTTTTTAATTTTTAACATACGTTCGGCTATAATTCGGCAAACGGCATAAACTTCGGCGAAATATAGCAAACTTAAAAGTAAACTTCGGCGATTTTAACTATTTTTACATAGCAAACTTAAAAAATAAAGGCCTAAACTACAGGAAGAACGCGCTAGGCGCGGCGAAGTCCTCGTCGTTGTCGGCGCCATCGGCGTTGTCCTCGTCGTCGTCCTTCTCCTCTTTGACGCGGCCGCCCCTGCTGGACCCCTGCCCGCCGTCGCCCTGGCGGACCGGCGGCGGCGCGTCGTCGTCGTCGCGGCCACGACGCCGAGCGGAGTACTGTTCTAGGGCGCGACACTAGCGCTCTAGCTCCGTCCGCACCCAATCCTCGCGAGCCCACTTCAAGGCCGCCTCCTCGGAGAGGCCCGACTCCGTCTTCACTGCGGCGAGCCCCGGCTCCGTCTTCACTGCGGCGAGCCCGGGCTCCGTCTCCGGCCTGACGAAGCGGGGAGGAGCCGAGGAGGAGGCGCGCCCGCCATCGTTGATGAAGATGTCGACGCTCCGTGTTCGCCGACCGAGCGACGTATCGGCGGGCTCGGCCTTGACGTTGAGCAGCGCCGGCGACCCCGACGAGGAGGAACGGGAGGAGGAAGAAGAAGAGTATGTCCTCCTCCTCGGCATCCACTGGTCGCCGATCCGGGCCGGGGCGAGAGGGTAGGTCAAGGGCGGGTCGTTGCCGCCCTCGAGGTACCGGAGGACGGCGTGAAGCGAGCGGCCGGGGGTGTCGGTGTCAAAACCGGCGGATCTCGGGTAGGGGGTCCCGAACTATGCGTCTAAGGCTAATGGTAACAGGAGGCGGGGGACACGATGTTTACCCAGGTTCGGGCCCTCTCTATGGAGGTAATACCCTACTTCCTGCTTGATTGATCTTGATGATATGAGTATTACAAGAGTTGATCTACCACGAGATCGTAGAGGCTAAACCCTAGAAGCTAGCCTATGATTATGATTGTTGTTGTCCTACGGACTAAATCCTCCGGTTTATATAGACACGGGAGGGGGCTAGGGTTACACAGAGTCGGTTACAGAGAAGGAGATCTACATATCCGAATTGCCAAGCTTGCCTTCCACGCAAAGGAGAGTCCCACCCGGACACGGGACGAAGTCTTCAATCTTGTATCTTCATAGTCCAATAGTCCGGCACAAGTACATAGTCCGGCTGTCCGAGGACCCCCTAATCCAGGACTCCCTCAGTAGCCCCTGAACCAGGCTTCAATGACGATGGGTCTGGCGCGCAGATTGTCTTCGGCATTGCAAGGCGGGTTCTTCTCCAAGTCCCTGAGTACCTATTACAACGAGCAGTGTCCGGCTTCCCATTAATGTTGCACTCCTCGGCTTCTGTACCTTAATAATGGGAGGCTCCACGTGTCGAGCGAATGTGAGAAGTTGGGGTATCTTTACATTTACCACCCTGACCACGTAACTAAATCGTCTATTAAAGAGACGGGGATCCTCAGATCCAAATCACACCATCTTCCCCAAGCAAGGATTCATCAGAGCGCGCCCGAAAAAAGCCATTCCATCATGGCCGGCCGCCGCAACTCCTCCTCTTGCTCCCGTAGTGCTAAGCCAGGTGATTGGGAGAAGTGTTCTGTATTCCATGGCCAATTGGTAGAGTTGCAGACCCAGAGGTTTCTCCCGCTTCCATATCTTGTCCTCGTCCGAGCCGGACTAGCCACTTACGACGGCGGGGAGCAAGCAGAGAGTTTCCCCAACCCATCCAGGGGGAGCGAGTATGCCTTGTCCCTTACTTGCTGAGGGGCCTCGGATTTCCAATCCATCCGTTCCTCCGCGGGCTCCTAGAGTACTACGGCCTCCAGCTGCACAACTTCACTCCTGCTTCCATACTGCACATCGCAGGTTATGTCGCCCTTTGCGAGCTATTTCTGGGCTGCGAAGCTCATTTCGAGCTATGGAAGAGGCTATTCTGCCTCATCCCTCGCAATCAGGAGGGATCATTATATCAAGGGGGCGGAGCCGAAATATGGGGCATCGCCGGGATCGGATACCTGTCCGGCACTCCGAAGAAGACATTTCGAAGACTGGCCTTCGAAATGGTTTTATATAGAGGACGTCTCCCTTCCGGACCCTATTCGGATGGGTCTTCCTCAGTTTACCAACGCCCCACTGAAGAAACGCCGCAATTGGCGTCCCCGGAGCCCCCAGGAGGAAGATAACAGAGATGTCCTTTATCTGATGGGCAGGATAAAAACACTGGCCAAATCTGGATTGACAATAATTGAGGTTATGTCAATATGCATAATGCGGGGGGTGCAGCCACTCCAGTACCGGGGGAATCCTATGTGGCACTTCAATGGAGAAGACGATGCCACCCGCTGCGGTAGTAAAGGTCCGGACTCCGCCACCGCTCTAGCGAAAATATTGTCCGATTTGTATAAAGGAGAAGAAGAGGAGTTCACCCGCATTAAGCCACGGGATGGATTTTCCATGTACAACCCCCCTAGATGGGTGAGCTGCTATCCTTTACTCAACTCTGTTCATTCCCGCATTCTATCATCATAAATATTTACCTTGCTAACTCATAGCAGGAACTGCGAAAAGCTGTGAGGGAGGTCCACAACCCGTCTCCACAGCCAGAGGACCCCAACCGGGCCCTCGACCCCGGACTTGAAGAAGATCCGGACATATTTGTGGAGCTCGTCGACAGGACATTTTACCAGTTAAGCTATGACGGTGCCTTGGTGGCCATCATAACTGATTATCCTGGCCTACTCTCTACATCACATGTAAGTAAAATCGGAGTCCTAACTTTCGAGAAGGATCCCTTCATTGCGCCTTACCCACCGCACATTTATTGCATTTTACAGGGAAGGCCATCGGGGCGCCGTGCCGAACCCGCGGTGACTCGCCAACAAGGGGCACCGAAGCCGGGTAGGCTTAAAAGGAAGGCGGTCAGGACCAATACGCCGTTGCAGAGGTATGATTAAAAACCTACTCCGTGATTACCGTCTTTAAAATATAACAATGTCCATGGTCCCCTGGAAGAAAAAGCGCTCACCGGACTGTGTCTGGAGAGCCTACCGTCCACGCCTCCACCAGCCGGACTCCAGGGCCGGACTCAGGGGCGGAGGCTAAAGCGGGGACAACGCCGGACGGTCCTCCTACAGAGGATGCGGATAGAATATCGGCTACAAATTCCAAAGTGGAGAGCGCCATGAATCACAGGCGTCGACGGGCCGTACTCCGTGACCCTAATTTCTCCGAAGAGGCGTTCAATGCCTTTAACTCAGGAGATGCGTACATCCGAGTTGCTCAAGGTGGTCTTGCTAGAGCCACGGACCAGTATTTAAAGGATATACGGGTAAGAAAATCTGATAATTATGTATATCAGTAGCCCCTGAGACTTGAAACAGTTGGCACAACTGATTTAAGGATCATTGTATGCATAGGTTCTTACAGAGAAGAACACCCATTTGTCCCAAGAGCTGGAGGAGTGCAAAGACCAGCTAAGGGCCGCAGTTGCCGGAATGGAGGAATCTAAGAAGGCCTCATCTGGTAATACTTGTCTCAAAAAGAATGTAATTACATGTACCAGTTAGTATTCGACATGCTTTGTGAATCTAATAATAGATTCTGCAGATAATCCCGGAGGGAATACGGGGATTGTACAAGAGGATGAGCAACAAGCTAAATAACAGCTAGAGGCTGGCGAGCGTGTGCTTACACGAGTTAGGCGGGAGAAAAACGATCTCCAAGATGCCAATACCCGGTTGGGCGTTGAACTAGAAGATGTTCGGGCCCAGCTTGCTGACTCCGTGAAGGAGAATAAGAGGCTTCGACGCGGCATTTTTAGTAAGTGCTTGAACGAACCTTTATACAGTTCGGCGAAGAAACAGGCTAACAGAGTTATGTCTGTAGGTATGCTGACAGGTCGTCCCAAAGAGGAGATGCCCGGATCCACAGGCGATCTTCTGCAAGAGCTCTCACTACTGCACGAACAAGTTCGGCAGGTGATGCAGGGTATTGCCCAGGCCTTGTGGCCATCCGCCTCCCTGCCAGGAGGCATGGGGGAGCTTGTAGAGATGCTCAAGGGAGCACGGCGGCGCTTCCAATTATGGAAGATATCGGCCTGCTGACAAGGTGCGAGGGAAGCCTGGGCCATGGTGAAGACGCGGTACACCAAGGTTGACCCGAATCACATGGCCGAGGTCGGATCTATAGGGTCAGATGGGAAAGAGATCCCCGTTAGTCTGGTATATGACCAGGTAGGATTAGTCGCGAAGTATTCCCAACAGGATTGTAGGCTAGACAGCCTGTTGGATGGTATAGAAGAAGAATTTAGTCAGTCTAAGTGACTGTGTACTTCAAATGACATATTTTGTCCCTAGCCGGATTGTAAATCATTTGTCATGGCGGACCTTTTCGCTTCAACCTCCGGACCCGACAGTCCGGAGTGTATCCGAATACCCGCTCAGTTATGTAAACCGGGGTATGCGTGGAAACGAGGCGTAGGGGTCATAAGTGCTTGAACAGACAAGTACCCAACTAGTTATGTTATATTACATGGATAGTAAGAAACATCTTCCAGGGAGAATAGTTCCGTTAAGGGTTCCTTTCCCTGGGTACGCATGCATTAATGTGCATGCCCGAACTGCGAACAGAGACGCATGATATGAAACATATGGGGGTTTAAATTGTAAATAGGTAAGAAACATCTTTTGTTCACCGACCAAATATTCCCTTAAAAATGCTAGCTTTCGGCTTCACCCAGTCTGAGGTACACGTCCGGCTGAGCCGGCAGTAACAATCACAGAGGTGCTCCCCTTATGCCCTAGCCGAACTAACGGGAACGTAGGGCATAAACACAGGAGCAGGCAACCCAGCTTGGCCAAAACTTAAGTCATATCGATGCATATAATGGCGAAAAAAGGTACATATGGAAAAGTGACACATATGTAATGGGCATAAAGCCCGGGAGATAATTATATTAAGCTTCTGTATAAGAAGCCCCCAGGTATAATGAGCGTGCATAGTGCGTCAAGATTGTGTAGTCAAGACACACTTGAAGCCTTTAAGGCCATAAAAAAGGAAGAAAGAAAGAAAGAAAGAGGATATAACTTAAAAAAGAAAGGCGGAGGTGATACGTCTCCAACGTATCTATAATTTTTGATTGTTCCATGCTATTATATTACCCCTTTTAGATGTTTATGGGCTTTATTGTACACATTTATATCATTTTTGGGACTAACCTACTAACCGGAGGCCCAACCCGTATTGCTGTTTTTTTGCCTATTTCAGTATTTCGAAGAAAAGGAATATCAAACGGAGTCCAAACGGAATGCAACCTTCGGGAGCGTGATTTTTGGAATGAACGTGATCCAGAGGACTTGGAGTGCAAGTCAAGAAGCAGCCGAGGCGGCCACGAGAGGGTAGGGCGCGCCCCCCTATAGGGCGCGCCCCCTGTCTCGTGGGCCCCTCGGGCGGCCACCGACGTACTTCTTCCTCCTATATAAGCCTACGTACCCCGAAAACATCCAGGGATCCAACGAAACACAATTTCCACCACCGTAACCTTCTGTATCCGCGAGATCCCATCTTGGAGCCTTCGTCAATGTTCTGCTGGAGGGGGAATCGACCACAGAGGGCTTAGACATCAACACCATAGCCCCTCCGATGAGTTGTGAGTAGTTTACCACAGACCTTCGGGTCCATAGTTATTAGCTAGATGGCTTCTTCTCTCTTTTTGGATCTCAATACAATGTTCCCCACCTCTCTTGTGGAGATCTATTCGATGTAAACTCTTTTTGCGGTGTGTTTGTCGAGATCCGATGAATTGTGGGTTTATGATCAAGTTTATCTATGAGAAATATTTGAATCTCCTCTGAATTCTTTTATGTATGATTGAGTTATGTTTGCAAGTCTCTTCGAATTATCAGTTTGGTTTGGCCTACTAGATTGATCTTTCTTGCCATGGGAGAAGTGCTTAGCTTTGGGTTCAATCTTGCGGTGTCCTTACCCAGTGACAGCAGGGGTTGCAAGGCACGTATTGTATTGTTGACATCGAGGATAAAAAGCTGGGGTTTATGTCATATTGCATGAGTTTATCCCTCTACATCATGTCATCTTGCTTAATGCGTTACTCTGTTCTTATGAACTTAATACTCTAGATGCAGGCATGAGTCGATTGATGTGTGGAGTAATATTAGTAGATGCAGGCAGGAGTCGGTCTACTTGTTGCGGACGTGATGCCTATATACATGATCATGCCTAGATAATCTCATAATTATTCGCTTTTCTATCAATTGCTCAACGGTAATTTGTTCACCCACCGTAATACTTATGCTATCTTGAGAGAAGCCACTAGTGAAACCTATGGCCCCCGGGTCTATCTCTTATCATATTTGCTTCCAATCTACTTTTATTTGCATCTTTACTTTTTGCATCTATATTATAAAATACCAAAAATATATTTATCTTATCATACTATCTCTATTAGATCTCACTTTCACAAGTGGCCGTGAAGGGATTGACAACCCCTTTATTGCGTTGGTTGTGAGTTCTTTGTCTGTTTGTGTAGGTGCGTGGAACTTTTGAGGAGCCTCCTACTGGATTGATACCTTGGTTCTCAAAAACTGAGGGAAATACTTACACTACTATTACTGCATCACCCTTTCCTCTTCAAGGAAAACCAACGCAAGCTCAAGACGTAGCAGGAGGTAAGGAGACGAACACAGAGTTCAGCACTAGGCGTAGAATCTTCGGAGTCTGGCCGCGTTCCATGGGTTTGGCTCGAGTTGATTATCAGATGCATCACGCAGACGGTACGCTCCTCCGGTGAGAACTTTATCAATGATGAAGGGATCCTCCCACTGGGCTTGAGCTTGTCCTTTTTCTTCTCTGGTAGGCATAGAACGAGTTCGCCAACATTATAAGTTTTGGCCCGTACTTCTCTGCTTTGATACCTTCGAGCCTGTTGCTGACAGAATGCGGAACGGGTCTTTGCGACATCACGCTCCTCCTCCAGGGCATCTAAACTGTCCTGCCGATCAAGCTCGACTTCTCTCTCTCTTCGTACATGCGCACTCGAGGTGAGTCATGAATGATATCGCAGGGCAATACCGCCTCTGCGCCGTACACAATAAAAAATGGTGTGTATCCAGTAGTGCGACTCGGCGTGGTCCGCAACCCCCATAGTACGGAGTCGAGCTCCTCGACCCGGTGCGTATATGATTCCTTCAAGGATCGCACTAGTCTGGGTTTGATGTCGCTCATAATAAGACCATTTGCCCATTCGACTTGACCGTTTGTTTGGGGGTGATAGACGGAG
The DNA here is from genome assembly GCF_018294505.1 of Triticum aestivum. NCBI lineage: Eukaryota > Viridiplantae > Streptophyta > Magnoliopsida > Poales > Poaceae > Triticum > Triticum aestivum. The sequence goes on along the minus strand of NC_057801.1, from coordinate 684,577,100 downwards.
GCGTAATCGAGCTTAATGCCCATGTTGCCACACCAAGTTTTCACCTTGTCGGCTGTGAAGTTTGAGCCATTATCGGTGATGATGCTGTGGGGACACCGTAACGGTGTACGACCCCTGATATGAAGTCTATCACTGGTCCGGATTCGATCGTTTTAACTGGTTTAGCTTCTATCCATTTGGTGAATTTATCCAGCATGACCAACAAGTATTTTTTTCTTATGGCTTCCTCCTTTAAGGGGTCCAACCATATCGAGCCCCCAGACCACAAAGGGACAAGTTATAGGGATTGTTTGGAGAGTGGTGGGTGGCATATGGCTTTGATTTGCAAAAAGCTGGCAACCAACACAATGTTGGACGAGGTCCTGTGCGTCTGCTCGGGCTGTCGGCCAGTAGAAACCTGTACATAAGGCCTTGCTTACAAGGGCCCGAGCTACGGCATGGTGGCCGCCGAGTCCAGCATGAATTTCAGCCAAGATCTGCCGCCCTTCCTCCTCGGAGATGCACCTTTGGAGCACTTCGGTCGCGCTTTTCTTATAAAGCTCTCCCTCGTGGACCTTGTAGGCTTTAGAGCGCCGCACAATGCAACGTGCCTCGTTTTGGTCCTGGGGGAGTTCTTGCCTATTTAGGTAGGCTAAGAAGGGTTCTATCCACGGGGCGATGACAACCATGATCACGTGGGCCGAAGGTGTTATTTCGGTGGCGGAGCCTCCGATTATGTCAGTGTGTTTGGGATCTGGGGTTGTGGTCGGATCCGGACTAGTATTGCCGATCTCCCCTTGCGACACCACGGACGGCTTGAAAAGCCTTTCCAAGAAGATATTAGGCGGGACGGGGTCGCGTTTAGTGCCGATGCGGGCGAGGATATCCGCCGGTTGATTGTTTTCTCGGACCACATGATGGAATTCGAGCCCCTCGAACCGAGCTGACATTTTGAGGACGGCATTGTGGTAAGCCGCCATTTTCGGGTCCTTGGCGTCAAAGTCTCTATTTATTTGAGATATTGTGAGGTTCGAATCCCCCCGCACCTCTAGGCGTTGAATGCCCATGGAGACCGCCATCTGAAGACCGTGCAACAGAGCCTCATATTCGGCTGCATTGTTGGAGTCTGTGTATAGTATTTGTAGTATGTATTGGACTGTATCTCCGGTGGGGGATGTCAGGACAACACCCGCTCCCAGACCAGCTAGCATCTTAGAGTCGTCAAAGTGCATGATCCAATTGGAGTATGCGCCGTACTCTTTAGGGAGTTCGGCTTCTGTCCATTCGGCAACAAAGTCAGCTAGTACTTGCAACTTAATGGCTCGCCGTGGTTTATATATGATGTCGAACGGGAGGAGCTCGATGGCCCACTTAGCAATCTGGCCCGTGGCATCGCGGTTATTTATTATACCATTGAGTGGTACTTCAGAGGCCACCGTGATTGAACACTCTTGGAAGTAGTGTTGTAATTTCTGGGATGCCATGAAGACCGCGTATGCTATCTTTTGATAATGTGGATACCGTGACTTGCATGGTGTGAGGACAGTGGATACGTAGTATACCGGCTTTTGAAGCGGGAATTTATGTTCGTCCTCCTCTCGTTTGACGACGAGCACTGCACTTACAACTTGGTGCGTTGCAGCTATATATAACAGCATGGGTTCGCCGATGTTTGGTGCGGCTAGGATTTGATTGCTGGCCAAGAGGGCCTTTATTTCTTCCAGTCCAGCTGTAGCCGCATCCGTCCACTCGAAGTGTTCGGTGCATCGAAGAAGGCGATAGAGGGGTAGTGCCTTTTCTCCCAATCGGGAGATAAAGCGGCTCAGGGCAGCCACGCATCCAGTTAATTTCTAAATTTGCTTGAGGTCTGTTGGGGTAGCCAACTGTGACAAAGCTCGGATTTTAGCCGGATTTGCTTCAATTCCTCTATTGGAAACTATGAAGCCTAGGAGCTTTCCGGCAGGAACGCCGAAAATGCATTTTTCCAGATTGAGCTTGATGTCATATGTACGGAGATTGTCGAACGTAAGACTCAAGTCGTCTATTAAAGATTCGACGTGTCTGGTCTTGATGACCACGTCGTCTACGTACGCCTTAACTGTTTTGCCGATTTGTTTTTCCAGGCATGTCTGAATCATGCGTTGATAGGTTGCACCGGCATTTTTTAGCCCGAAAGGCATGGTGTTAAAGCGGAAAGGGCCGTATGGAGTGATGAGTGCCGTTGAGGCTTGATCGGACTCCGCCATCTTGATTTTATGGTATCCGGAGTATGCGTTGAGGAAGCACAATGAGTCATGTCCTGCGGTAGCATTGATTGATCGATATGGGGGAGGTGGAAGGGATCCTTGGGGCAAGCCTTATTGAGGTCCTTGAAATCGACACATAGGCACCAGGATTTGTCCTTCTTTGGTACCATCACCAAGTTTTCTAGCCAGTCCGGATGTTTTATTTCTCTAATGAATCCGGCCTCGAGTAACTTGGCTAGCTCCTCTCCCATGTCTTGTCGCTTAGGTTCTAAAAAACGCCGAAGAGTCTACTTGACCGGCTTGTATCCCTTCAATATGTTTAGGCTATGCTCGGCCAACATGCGTGGGATACCTGGCATGTCTGAAGGATGCCAGGCGAAGATGTCCCAATTCTCGCGCAAGAACTCTCGCAGTGCAGCGTCTATTGTGGGGTTCAGTTGTGCCCCGATGGATGCCGTTTTTGTAGAGTCCGTTGGGTGGACTTCAAATTTGACTATTTCGTCCGCTGGTTTGAAAGAGGTGGACTTGGATCGTTTGTCGAGTATCACGTCGTCCAAGTCCACTATGGAGCGCAGCGCGGTTAGTTCTTCGGCCGTGAGGGCTTTGGATAATGCCTCAAGGGCCAGTGCGACGGTTTTGTTTTCGGCGCGGAGTGCTACGTCCGGATCACTGGTTAAAGTGATGATTCCATTGGGCCCGGGCATCTTGAGCTTCATGTACCCGTAATGGGGTATAGCTTGGAAACTCGTGAATGCGCCTCGCCCTAAAAGGGCGTGGTATCCGCTACTGAACGGGGCCACTTGGAATGTGATTTCTTCGGACCTGTAATTCTCCGGTGTGTCGAATACCACATCTAGTGTGATTTTTCCCGCACATCGGTCCTCCTGACTAGGGATAATTCCTGTGAAGGTCGTGCTGCTTTGCTCAACGCGGCTCTTGTCTATTTCCATTTTGTTGAGAGTTTCCTCGTAGATGAGGTTTAATCCGCTGCCACCGTCCATGAGCACTTTAGTAAGCCGGAAGTCGTGCACAATTGGACTAAGGACCAAAGCGCTGGCGCTCGGACTGTTCGGAATTGAGGTTCGTCACTAGCATTGAGGTTATGGCCGTGTCGTTCCATGGATTTATTGTTGCAACGTGGCAGACTTCAGCGAGGCTGCGGAGTGCTCGCTTGCGCCTGTTATTTGAGGTGAAAGTCTCGAAGACTGTCGATATAGTATTGTTATTTTCCGTGAGGTGATGCTCTGCGGTATCGTTGATGAGGAGATCGTCGCCACTCTTGGCCACCTGCCGGAGTATCCAACATGCTCTAAGGTTGTGCGTTGGTATGGTATCCGGTGTGGTGTGAATTTTGCATGGCCCATTGAGCCATCCCTCCAATACGGTTCCACGCCCTGTAGTGGGCTTTGGTTTCTTTGTAATTGGATCGGGTGACTTGCGAGAGTGCACCCTTTTAGTTCGGACGAGGGGTTTAGTGAGAGCCGGAGATCCCAGAATTTTGTTTGGGTTTTCCAGGCGCCTTCCATCGCACAGTACTTCTGTACTATGGCCGCTAAGTCAGGGAAGTGTGCTATGTCACGGCGACTTATGGCGTTGAGGATTCCCTTGTCCGTGCAATTTTTGCAAAAGAATGAGATTGCATCTTCCTCGCGATAGTCCTTGACCTTGTTCAATACAAGGAGGAATCTGGCCCAAAAGCGATGTACTGTCTCTTGGGACTCTTGTCTAATGTGGGAAAGATCACTTGTATCTGGGTGGGTGGGTAGATTTAAGTCCAAACCATGACCCGATCTGAGACCTAGGGGCAGAGGAGCTTTCGAGCTTGACAGTTCGGGCTTCGGGATGTTGCCCAATTTTTCTGGCCCGCTGTCCGATTCTAGGTTCAGAGCTTGGGCCATGTCCTCCCGTAGACGGGTATCCGGCTCGGATAGCTCGGGAATCCGGACATAGTTCGTCCTCAAAATAGAGGAAGAATCGCTGCATTGCTCCTCCACCACCGCTATCTGATGGGTGACCGGCGGAGAGTTAATCTCTCTTTGGTCGGGTTTAAGCCCGATCCGATCATAGTCCGTAGCGACTCCCAAGGCGGCGATGCGATCCAAGAGCTCGTTCAGGGAGGAGAGCTCCATTGGATCCATTTGCTCGGTGAATTCCGAGCTGACGTGGAGGCTGTTTTTGATGACTCGAGAAGTCATCGTCAGCGCGACGGCCGAACGGGCGGTCATGACGAAGCCGCCTAGTCGGAGAGTTTGGCCTAAAGCCAGGGCTCCCCCAGAGGTGATGTTGTCCTTGATAACAAGGCGAGCCATCAAGCCTTACCATGATGGCACAATGATACGCTCAATGAAAGCACCAATGTCGGTGTCAAAACTGGCGGATCTCGGGTAGGGGGTCCCGAACTGTGCGTCTAAGGCTAATGGTAACAGGAGGCGGGGGACACGATGTTTACTCAGGTTCAGGCCCTCTCTATGGATGTAATATGCTACTTCCTGCTTGATTGATCTTGATGATATGAGTATTACAAGAGTTGATCTACCACGAGATCGTAGAGGCTAAACCCTAGAAGCTAGCCTATGATTATGATTGTTGTTGTCCTACGGACTAAACCCTCCGGTTTATATAGACACCGGAGGGGGCTAGGGTTACACAGAGTCGGTTACAGAGAAGGAGATCTACATATCCAAATTGCCAAGCTTGCCTTCCACGCAAAGGAGAGTCCCACCCGGACACGGGACAAAGTCTTCAATCTTGTATCTTCATAGTCCAACAGTCCGGCACAAGTACACAGTCCGGCTGTCCGAGGACCCCCTAACCCAGGATTCCCTCAGGGGGCGCCCCACCACAGGCGGCACCCCTTGCTGTTCTTGCTGCCCCTCACCACCAACGCCCCGTTGGTGCAGGCGATCCGCTGCGCCTGCTGATGCTGGAAGTACACCACCCACGCCTTGTGGTTGCCGGCGGCGTACTACGGGAGGGCCCGCTGCTTGTCCGTCAGTGACACCCGCACGCGGTCGACCTCGTCGGCAAAGTAGTTGGGGCACGCGTCGATGTTGGGCACCGGGGAATGGGGACGCCGCCGGCGCTGAGCCTCCAACCCCCCGGCCTGACGCGCATGTCGGGAGGCGCCAGGATGTTCGCCTCGAAGAGCAAGTGTAACGCCCCGGATTCGATGCGCCAGGTGTTCGCCAGTTATTCGTCGTCGTTGCCATGTCATTTTCTTGCGTGTTGCATTTTATCATGTCATCATGTGCATCTCATTTTGCATACGTGTTCGCCTCATGCATCCGAGCATTTTCCCCGTTGTCCGTTTTGCAATCCGGCACTCCTATGTCGTTCGGCGTTCCCCTTTTGTCTCTCGTTGTGAGCGGGTGTTAAACGTTCTCGGAATGGACCGAGGTTTTCCAAGCGGCCTTGGTATAGCACTGGTAGACCACCTGTCAAGTTTCGTACCATTTGGAGGTCGTTTGATACTCCAACGGTTAACCGGGTAACCGTAAAAGCCCTCTTTGTGTTGCAGCCCAACACCCCCTCCAAAGTGGCCCAAAACCTAGCAAACTCCCCTCCATGCTCTCGGTCGTTCGATCACGATCGCGTGGCCGCAAACCGCACCTCATTTGGAGCTTCCTAGCTCCTTCTACCTATAAAAACACCTCCTCCCCCGAAATTCTGGATCAAATCCACCCCTAACCCTAGCCCCGCTCCTCTCTGCGCCGCCGGACACATCCGGACCGGGCCGGACATGTCCGCCCGCACCCGCAGCCAATCCGCCGCTGCCACCTGTCCCTGGCCGCCTCCCCGCTGCCGCGACCCGGCGAGCCCGCAGTGGGCCCGCCCAGGCCCATCCGGCGCCGCCGCCCGCGCCCGCCGGGAGCCGCCTCCACCCGTCCCGCCGCCCGCGCCATCCCCGACCCCCGCCGTTCCCAGCCCCGCGGCCCAGCCGCTCGCTTCCGGGCGGACTCCTCCACGCCGCAGTCAACCGCGGGCGCCGCCCCCGCGCCGCGGCGCCCGTCCCTCCTCGCCTCGATCGGCCCCGGTCGCCGTCGCCGTCGCCCTCGGCCCCGGTCGCCGCCGCCGGCCGCCGCCCGTCGCCCCTCTCCGCTGCCCTGTCTCCGGCCTTCTCCCTCCTCTCCGGCGGCCCGAGCCCGGCCCGCCTCGATCCGCCCCAGATCCAGATCTTGCAAGGTTGACCTCCAAAATTTGACCAAGTCCCCGTAATATTTTACATTTTGGTCTCCTGTTCAACATGTCATAACTTGCTTCTTACTGCTCCGTTTCGTGCGTGTAATATGTCAAATTGTTCGTCTCAACGAGTACTTCATTTCATTCCATTGCACCATATTTATTTGAGTTCATCTTGATGCCTGAATCATCGTCGCAAGAGTGCATGTTGCTGTTGATCTGCTGAAACTGTTATAACATGCTCATTTGTCATTTTTGCCATGTTTGATGTGTGCATCCTATGAGGTTGATGTCTACATTTGTTTTGAACTATGACATGCCATCTTTACAGGGGTGTATTCCATGTATTTTTGTGATCAATGTGGTGACTAGCACAAGCATGTAAACTAGGCCTCGTGATGTTGTTGATTTCAGTCCTGTTCTGCTGTTATTTTTATGCCATGTAATGCTACAGAGAGATCCATGCTTATTTTGAGATACTTCAGTAAGGATGTTTTGTACATATGGTTATGAGATATCCATCCATGCCCCTGGTTGCATTTATAGCTTTCTGTAGATTGTTCATATCTTGCTCCAAGGTGGCTAAATGATGTTGCTGTCAGCCTGTTAACATGAAGTTCAATGTTGCCATGATTGTTGTTAGTGATCCATGCACCCTATGAACTTGTTCTTGACATGATTTGCTTCATAAACATGTATTATTACTTTTGATTGCCTTGTAATGCCATGTATTGCTCTGTCGTGAGTGGTTCAAGCTCATCAACATGCCTACTTATTGTTGTTCCTGCCATGTATGAATCTGTCATATAACTTGCCATGTTTACATGGGTGCCATCATATTTTCTGTGCCTTTTGGCTCATGGTCAGTAAGGGACTTTTGTTCTATGCAATTAGTAGATTCATGCCATGCCTTTGTTTGCCATGATAAGTTCCTGTAACATGTTGTTTGATAGCTCTAAACATTGCAACCTGATGTTATTTCTGCTAAAGTCTGAAACTGTTATTATTTGCAATCTTTCCATGTGTGTTTGAGCATGTTCTAGTGATTTCTGGAGATAGCTCAGTGTTCATGTTTTGTTATGCTTTACCTGTACATCATGTCCATGCCTTTTGTTATCATATTGTGGTACTGTAGCATGTTGTTTTGGTGCTTGCAATATGCCTACTTGCTGTTTTGGACAGATTGTTGCTATAACTTGTATAGAGTGTGTGTGTTGAACTGTTGCTCCGTTTTGAGTGTGCTTTACATGAAACTTGCCTAGATTTGCATGTAGTTTCATATTATCATGTTGCATACTTGTTTTGAGGTATTTGCTTGATGTTTGGGTGCATTTTGCATCAATGCCATGTTTAACTTGTTTTGCTCATATCTTCTAGGCCGTAGCTCCAAATCTAATGAACTTTATATGCAACTTGACAAGAATCTCGTGTAGATCATCTTGGTGCATTTTAACTTGCTGTTTAACAACTTGAACATAAGGTTTATTCAGATCTGGACCAATTTCGAAATATGCATATGAGGACTTACCGGAATTGTTATATGGTGTTCCCGGCCTCATTTAAACTTGCGTTGATGTGTTGCTCTTGTTTGCATCATCTCTTGTCATGAGTAGCTTCATGTAGTCTTGTCATGCATCATGCTTGTTGTGCATCATGCCTTGTTCATGTGTGGTGTGTTTACCATGTTGTGTGCTTCTTTTCGATAGTTCCTGTTTCGTTGCGATCGTGAGGATTCGTTCGTCTGCGCTTGGTTTGTCTTCGTGGCTTCATCTTCTTCATGGACTCGTTCTTCTTCCTTGCGGGATTTCAGGCAAGATGACCGCTACCCTGGATCTCACTACTATCATTGCTATGCTAGTTGCTTCGTTCTATCGCTTTGCTGTGCTACCTATCTTTTGCTCATCAAGCCTCCCAAATTGCCATGAACCTCTAACCTTTGACACCCTTCCTAGCAAACCATTGCTTGGCTATGTTACCGCTTTGCTCAGCCCCTCTTATAGCGTTGCTAGTTGCAGGTTTATTCGATGATCATGACGCGAGAGCGATGATTGCTTGTTTTGGAGTTCTGCTTCTGCTGCTTCTTCGATCAGGGGATAGGTTCCAGGTCGGCAGCCTGGGCTAGCAGGGTGGATGTCGTTTGAGTTTCTGTTTGTGTTTCATCCGTAGTCGGAGGGTGCTCTGATGTATTGTGATGTTGTATTCGTGTGGCATTGTATGCCTTATGTATGTATCCCCATCTATTATGTAATGTTGATGTAATGATATCCACCTTGCAAAAGCGTTTCAATATGCGGGTCTATCCTTGGTGGGACCTTCGAGTTCCTTTTGGATAGGGTCGCATATTGGGCGTGACAGTAGGTACGCCTCCCACTCGTGAAGGGAGCGGCGGCTGAAGCCGTTGGCCGCCGTCCCATCATCGAGGAATCGCTCGGGCATCGTCTCGGAGGAGGGCACGGGAGAGAGGCAGAGCTCGGCGGCTGCGCATAGAGAGAGAGGCAGAGCTCGGCGGCAGGGCTGTGGGCGGGTGTGGCCATAGGCGAGGGAGAGGCATTGCTTTTATAGCCGGGCGCCGTGTGTACGCGTGGCGGGAGGGGGCGTCGTCGCGCCACCCATGAGCGCCGCCCGTGAGGAATCAATGGAAGGCTGACCGGCGGCAGTCTTGCCATTGATTCCCCGCGGGGAACCGAGGCATTGTGAGGACGATGAGGCGAGTGTCGCTGACTCGGCGGCCCGCAGTGCGTTCATGCCAAAATCATTCGCCCCGGCGCCCCTGGGTTACCCCAGCGCACCGGGTTCGGCCTGGGTACGCCGACACCAATTTCGGCCCAAACCGGTGAAAAATAGGCTCCTGGTGTTGGGGAACATTGCAGAAAATAAAAAATTTCCCTACGGTTTCACCAAGATCCATCTATGAGGTCAACTAGCAACGAGTGATAGGAGTGCATCTACATACCTTTGTAGATCACAAGCGGAAGCGTTCAAGAGAACGGGGTTGAGGGAGTCGTACTCGTCGTGATCCAAATCACCGATGACCAAGTGTCGAACGGACAACACCTCCGCGTTCAACACACGTACGGAGCGGATGACGTCTCCTCCTTCTTGATCTAGCAAGGGGGAAGGAGAGGTTGATGAAGATCCAACAGCACGACGGCGTGGTGGTGGATGCAGCAGAGTTCCGGTAGAGCTTCGGCGAGCTTCTGCAAGAGGGAGAGGTGTAGCAGGGGAGAGGGAGGCGCCAAGACTTCAGGGTACGACTGCCCTCCCTCCCCCTCCTTTATATAGTCCCCCAGGGGGGCGCCGGCCCTAGAGATGGGATATCTAGGGGGGCGGCGGCCAAGGGGGGTGGGTGGAGTGCCCCCCAAGGCAAGTGGAGGCACCCCCTCCCCTAGGGTTCCCAACACTAGGCGCAGAGGGGGGCCCAGGGGGGGCGCACCAGCCCACCAGGGGCTGGTTCCCCTCCCACTTCAGCCCATGGGGCCCTCCGGGATAGGTGGCCCCACCCGATGGACCCCCGGGACCCTTCCGATGGTCCCGGTACAATACCGGTGACCCCCGAAACTCTCCCGATGGCCGAAACTGCACTTCCTATATATAATTCTTTACCTCCTGACCATTCCGGAACTCCTCGTGACGTCCGGGATCTCATCCGAGACTCCGACCAACTTCCGGTTTGCTGCATACTCATATCTCTACAACCCTAGCGTCACCGAACCTTAAGTGTGTAGATCCTACGGGTTCGGGAGACACGTAAACATGACCGAGACGGCTCTCCGGTCAATAACCAACAGCGGGATCTGGATACCCATGTTGGCTCCCACATGCTCCTCGATGATCTCATCGGATGAACCACGATGTCAAGGATTCAATCAACCCCGTATACAATTCCCTTTGTCAATCGGTACGTTACTTGTCCGAGACTCGATCGTTGGTATCCCAATACCTCGTTCAGTCTCGTTACCGGCAAGTCACTTTACTCGTACCGTAATGCATGATACCGTGACCAGACACTTGGTCACTTTGAGCTCATTATGATGATGCATTACCGAGTGGGCCCAGAGATACCTCTCCGTCATACGGAGTGACAAATCTCAGTCTCGATCCGTGTCAACCCAACAGACACTTTTGGATATACTTGTAGTGCACCTTTATAGTCACCCAGTTACGTTGTGATGTTTGGTACACCCAAAGCACTCCTACGGTATCCGGGAGTTACACGATCTCATGGTCTAAGGAAAAGATACTTGACATTGGAAAAGCTCTAACAAAACGAACTACACGATCTTGTGCTATGCTCAAGATTGGGTCTTGTCCATCACATCATTCTCCCAATGATGTGATCCCGTTATCAATGACATCCAATGTCCATGGTCAGGAAACCATAACCATCCATTGATAAACGAGCTAGTCAACTAGAGGCTCACTAGGGACATGTTGTGGTCTATGTATTCACACATGTATTATGATTTCCGGATAACACAATTATAGCATGAACAATAGACAATTATCATGAACAAGGAAATATAATAACCATTTTATTATTGCCTCTAGGGCATATTTCCAACAGTCTCCCACTTGCACTAGAGTCAATAATCTAGTTACATTGTGATGAATCGAACACCCATAGAGTTCTGGTGTTGATCATGTTTTGCTCGCGAAAGAGGTTTAGTCAACGGATCCGCGACATTCAGATCCGTATGTACTTTGCAAATATCTATGTCTCCATCTTGAACATTTTCACGGATGGAGTTGAAACAACGCTTGATGTGCCTGGTCTTCTTGTGAAACCTGGGCTCCTTGGCAAGGGCAATAGCTCCAGTGTTTTCACAGAAGAGAGTGATTGGCCCCGACGCATTGGGTATGACTCCTAGGTCGGTGATGAACTCCTTCATCCATATTGCTTCATGTGCTGCCTCCGAGGCTGCCATGTACTCCGCTTCACATGTAGATCCCGCCACGACGCTCTGCTTGCAGCTGCACCAGCTTACTGCTCCACCATTCAACATATACACGTATCCGGTTTGTGACTTAGAGTCATCCAGATCTGTGTCGAAGCTAGCATCGACGTAACCCTTTACGGCGAGCTCTTCGTCACCTCCATAAACGAGAAACATGTCCCTTGTCCTTTTCAGGTACTTCAAGATATTCTTGACCGCTGTCCAGTGTTCCTTGCCGGGATTACTTTGGTACCTTCCTACCAAACTTACCGCAAGGTTTACATCAGGTCTGGTGCACAGCATGGCATACATAATAGATCCTATGGCTGAAGCATAGGGGATGACACTCATCTCTTCTTTATCTTTTGTCGTGGTCGGGCATTGAGCCAAGATCAATCTCACACCTTGCAATACAGGCAAGAACCCTTTCTTGGACTGATCCATTTTGAATTTCTTCAAAATCTTATCAAGGTATGTGCTTTGTGAAAGACCTATGAGGCGTCTCGATCTATCCCTATAGATCTTGATGCCTAATATGTAAGCAGCTTCTCCAAGGTCCTTCATTGAAAAACATTTATTCAAGTAGGCCTTAATGCTGTCCAAAAGTTATATATCATTTCCCATCAAAAGTATGTCATCTACATATAATATGAGAAATGCTACAGAGCTCCCACTCACTTTCTTGTAAACGCAGGCTTCTCCATAAGTCTGCATAAACCCAAACGCTTTGATCATCTCATCAAAGCGAATGTTCCAACTCCGAGATGCTTGCACCAGCCCATAAATGGATCGCTGGAGCTTGCACACCTTGTTAGTATTCTTAGGATCGACAAAACCTTCCGGCTGCATCATATACAGTTCTTCCTTCAGATAGCCGTTAAGGAATGCCATTTTGACGTCCATCTGCCATATCTCATAATCATAGTATGCAGCAATTGCTAACATGATTCAAACGGACTTCAGCTTCGTTACGGGAGAGAAAGTCTCATCGTAGTCAACCCCTTGAACTTGCCGATAACCCTTAGCGACAAGTCGAGCTTTATAGATGGTAATAATACCATCCGCGTCCGTCTTCTTCTTAAAGATCCATTTGTTTTCTATCGCTCGCCGATCATCGGGCAAGTTTGTCAAAGTCCATACTTTGTTTTCATACATGGATTCTATCTAGGATTGCATGGCTTCAAGCCATTTGTTGGAATATGGGCCCGCCATCGCTCCTTCATAGTTCGAAGGTTCACCATTGTCTAACAACATGATTTCCAGGACAGGGTTGCCATACCACTCTGGTGTGGAACGTGTCCTTGTGGACCTACGAAGTTCAGTAGCAACTTGATCCGAAGTACCTTGATCATCATCGTTAATTTCCTCTCCAGTCGGTGTAGGCACCACAGGAACATTTTCCTGAGCTGCACTACTTTCTGGTTCAAGAGGGAGTACTTCATCGAGTTCTACTTTCCTCCCACTTACTTCTTTCAAGAGAAACTCTTTTTCCAGAAAGGATCCGTTCTTGGCAACAAAGATCTTGCCCTCGGATCTTAAGTAGAAGGTATACCCAATGGTTTCCTTAGGGTATCCTATGAAGACGCATTTTTCCGACTTGGGTTCGAGCTTTTCAGGTTGAAGTTTCTTGACATAAGCATCGCATCCCCAAACTTTTAGAAACGACAGCTTAGGTTTCTTCCCAAACCATAATTCATACGGTGTCATCTCAACGGATTTAGACGGAGCCCTATTTAAAGTGAATGTAACTGTCTCTAGAGCGTATCCTGATGGGGTTATGTACCTAGGGTAGGGTCATGGACCTATCTAGGATACCATACCCAAGGACATCATCAGACGAAGCTACCTTCCAGTCGACCAAGAGAAGCTCCACTCGACCAAGGGAGACTCCACTTGACCAGCTAGAAGACACTCGACCATGAAGACGCACTCGACCATCAGAAGTTCAGGATCTATGCTGTATCCAAACGGTCTATAATTTAGTAGTCTTAATGGTCATGATGACACTTTATGTAGGGCGTTACCAGTAACGCCCGGCCTTAATGTACTTTAACCCTCCTCTACGTGGGCTGGCTGGGGTCCTGGCGTCCTCTATATAAGCCACCCCCTCCACTGGTAGAAGGGTTCGCACCCCTGGAACTCATATACATAGAGATCAGTCGACCGCCTCCGGGCTCCGAGACGTAGGGCTGTTACTTCCTCCGAGAAGGGCCTGAACTCGCTAAACACCCGTGTGTACAACTACTCCATAGCTAGGACCTTGCCTTTCCATACTTACCCCCCATTCTACTGTCAGACTTAGAACCACGACAGTTGGCGCCCACCATGGAGCAGGTGTCTTAGCGACTTTTTTGGAGAAGTTGCAATTTGTCCGATCGCCTTCATCATGGTTTCCGGCGGAGCACTAGTCGAGGGCCACGAGATCCGTCTCGGTGCGCTCACTTTCATCGCCGACGACTCCACTTGGCTCCAGGAGGCACCACTCGACATCGACGCACTCCCCGTCCGCGGGACGACACACTTTCGGGCGTGTATCCGCGGCATCTTGCTGCGGCAGCCGTCGACTCCATATCGATCGACTCCTGCGCCGTCCTCCCTCCCTGTCTCCCACCAGCGCAAGCGCTCTGGTCGGTCGAGGCTCCAGCGATGGGTGAGGCATGCAGTGGCTCGCCAATCGGCCACCACCCAAGTCGCGGCGATTGAGCCCGATGAATCTCTCTACGGCCTATTCGACCTGTCGACTGGCTCCGTAGGGACTGCATCCGAGTGCGGTAGTAGTGACCCAGCGGCGGAGGTCCTGATGGTCAACGGGCCCTGTAGTCCTCCCGGTTTCCCCCGCGGCGATGGGATGGACGACGAGGACGACCCCGCTCAAGCCCATGAAGAGTACCAACCCGAGCCGCTCACTTCCCAACAGAGAGAAGAACTTCGCCACAGGAACATGGATGCCCTGCATACTCCCATAGCAGGAGAAACACCTGAGGCTCGCGCCCTGGAAGGGGCGCGTTTAGCCAACCTGGCTGAACGCACTCGGCTGGAGAACCTTCAGTGAGCACTCGAAGAGCGTGCGCGTCAACGAGTGACTAACTCCAATCGACGTCAGCTCTTTCCGCAACCAACTCAGGTATATCGAACCCCAATTCAGAATTTGGCAGTTGCAGCCCGCATAGCGGAGTCAATTCAGCCCTCTCAGTCAGAGGCTGGAAGAGGCTTGATGCAGATCAGAGATTTTCTCCAGGCAGCAGGAGATCAGAATTCAACTGTGTCACAGTCACGTAACAGGATTCACAGTCGATCTGTCGCTGCAAATACTGTCCAGTCGGCTCACAGTCCAAGGTCGCCTCTGAGGCGCATGGGACGTGAAGGCCGGCGGGACCACTATGATGACCGATTTGATCGTGATGACAGGCGTCGAGTGCCCACTCCTCCTCCGAGAAGTGGGTCTAACGCCCATCGACAGCAAGATGACAGACGCCAGCTCAGTGTCGGACGGAGAGCTCCAGTCGACCCCAGAGAGCCAGGCTTTGACGCGAGATCCATCATCGTGCAAGGTTTGGTTGACCGAAACAGAGCTCATAGAGGTGGTCATGACAGAGATGTGCCCACAAGTAGCCGAGTCCACGTTTCAGGTCCAGAATGTTTTAGCAGAGCGATCAGGGCCGCAGTGATACCCCCCAACTTCAGGTTGGCGACTGGGGTGAGTAAGTTCACCGGAGAGTCTAAGCCTGAAACTTGGCTCGAAGACTACCGAGTGGCTGTTCAGATTGGTGGCGGTAATGATGAGGTGGCCATGAAACATTTGCCACTTATGCTAGAGGGTTCAGCCAGGGCATGGTTGAATCAGTTAGCTCCCAGCAGCATTTACACCTGGGAAGATCTTTCTCGAGTGTTCGTCAGAACGTTTGAGGGAACTTGCAAGCGACCTGCTGGATTGACTGAGCTACAAGTTTGTGTACAAAAGTCAAGTGAAACACTGAGGGATTACATCCAGAGGTGGATCACTTTGCATCATACTGTAGAGAATGTGTCGGACCATCAAGCGGTTTGCGCCTTCAAGGATGGCGTCAAGAACAGAGAGTTGAGCCTGAAGTTTGGTCGAACTGGAGACATGACCCTGAGTCGGATGATGGAAATAGCCACCAAGTACGCCAACGGCGAAGAAGAGGACCGACTTCGGAGCGGGAAGTACAAGCCGAGTCAGTCGGATAAAGGAAACTCCAGTCGGAAGCAAAAGCGGAAGGCCGAGCCAGCAGCTCCTGGAGAGGCTCTACCCGTGACACATGGCAAATTTAAAGGGAAGCCCAAAGGATCTTGGAACCCCAAGAAGGTAAAAGATAAGGAGGATAATGATGTGATGGACCTGCCGTGTCATATCCACATGAAGAAAGACGAAGAGGGTAACTTCATCTACCCAAAGCATACTACTCGCCAGTGCCGGCTCTTAATCCAGCAGTTCCAAGGGAAACAGCCGAAGGACAAAGAGAAGGAGTCGGACAAGGCTGAGGACAAGCAGGACAGTGATGGAGAGTACCCTCATGTCAACTCCACTCTGATGATTTTTGCTGATGTAGAGAGAAAAAGTCGACTGAAAGTGATCAACCGTGAAGTCAATATGGTCGCACCGGCGACACCAAACTATCTGAGATGGTCGCAAACTCCCATTACTTTCGACCAGTCGAACCATCCTACTCATATTGTCACCCCTAGGAGGCAAGCACTGGTGGTCGACCCGGTCGTCGAAGGCACTCGACTGATGAAGGTATTGATGGATGGCGGCAGCGGGTTGAACATACTGTATGCAGAGACCCTCAAGGGAATGGGCATTCCGATGTCCAGGCTCAGTTCCAGCAACATGAGTTTTCACGGAGTCATCCCAGGGAAGAAGGCTGAGTCACTCGGCCAAATAGCTCTGGATGTGGTGTTCGGCGACTCGAAGCATTTCCGCAAAGAGAAGCTAACATTTGAAATCGTGGATTTCCAGAGCGCCTACCACGCTATCTTGGGAAGACCAGCCTACGCCCGCTTCATGGCTCGACCATGTTACGTGTACCTCAAGTTAAAGATGCCTGGCCCTAAAGGCGTGATCACCGTCACTGGTAACCGGAAGAAAGCAGAAGAGTGTTTCCAGAAAGGCTCAAAGATTGCGGATGACCAGATAACAGTGATAGAGCTACAGGGATACAAGAAGAACACATATCCGAGTGATTTACTGCGGGCCAAGAAGCCCGCCACAGAGTCAGCATTTCAGTCGTCCGAGGAGAAGAAGCCAGTTCACATCCACCCGACTGACCCCAATGCAGCTCTGACCCATATTTCCACTACACTCGACTCTAAATAGGAAGAAGCGCTCATCTAGTTCCTCCGTGAGAACTGGTACATCTTCGCATGGAAGCCAGCTGACATGCCAGGTGTTCCCAGGGGACTGGCTGAGCATCGCCTTAGAGTCGATTCAAAAGCAAAACCTGTTAAAGAACATCTTCGATGATCCGCCATTCAGAAGAAAAAAGCCATTGGCGAAGAGGTGGCTCGACTCCTTGCAGCAGAGTTCATCCGAGAGATATACCACTCTGAGTGGCTCGCCAATGTCGTTATGGTTCCCAAAAAGGACAATTCCCTTCATATGTGCATTGATTTCAAACATATTAATCGGGCCTGCCCGAAAGATCATTTTCCTCTCCCTCGCATCGACCAAATTGTCGACTCGACCGCAGGGTGCGAGAGATTGTCTTTTCTAGACGCTTATTCCGGGTATCATCAAACCCGTCTGTATGGGCCCGACGAAATCAAAACAGCTTTCATCACCCCATTCGGGTGCTTCTGCTATATCACCATGCCATTCGGCCTCAAGAATGCCGGAGCCACGTTCATGAGAATGATTCAAAAGTGTTTACTCACTCAAATTAGTCGGAATGTGGAAGCATACATGGATGATATCGTGATCAAGTCGCGAAAGGGTTCCGACCTGTTGACTGACTTAGCTGAAACATTTGCCAATCTCAGGAGGTATGATATCAAGCTCAATCCTTCAAAGTGCACATTCGGAGTACCTGGCGGGAAGTTACTCAGTTTTCTCGTTTCCGAACGAGGAATCGATGCTAACCCAGAAAAAGTTGGCACCATACTCCGAATGAAACGCCCTGTGCGTGTGCACGATGTCCAGAAGCTTACTGGATGCTTGGCCGCATTAAGTCGATTCATCTCTCGCCTCGGTGAAAAGGCGTTGCCCCTTTACCGACTGATGAAGAAGGCAGACAAGTTCGAGTGGACTCTAGAAGCTGATGCAGTGTTTGCCGAGTTAAAAACTCTGCTCTCCACCCAGCCGGTGCTTGCGGCTCCAATCAGCAAAGAGCCTCTGTTGCTTTATATTGCAGCCACAGGACAAGTCGTCAGTACAGTACTTACGGTCGAGCGGGAAGAAGAAGGGAAAGCCTTCAAAGTTCAGCGCCCAGTATATTATCTCTCTGAAGTTTTAACCCCATCGAAGCAAAGATATCCTCATTATCAGAAGCTCGTGTATGGGATCTACATGACCACGAAGAAGGTTGCCCATTTTTCTCTGATCATGACATTACAGTCGTCAGTGACGCACCATTGTCAGAGATTCTGCACAACAGAGATGCAACTGGTCGAGTGGCTCAATGGGTGATTGAACTCCTTCCCCTTGATATCAAATTTGAGGCAAAGAAAGCCATTAAGTCCCAGGCTATAGCAGATTTCCTTGCCGAGTGGATTGAACAGCAGCAGCCGACTCAAGTTCACTCGGAGCATTGGACCATGTTCTTTGATGGCTCTAAGATGTTAAATGGTTCTGGTGCTGGGGTAGTTTTGGTTTCTCCCCGAGGAGATAAGCTCAGATATGTGCTCCAGATCCACTTTGATTCCTCCAACAATGAAGCAGAATATGAAGTACTGTTATATGGGTTGTGCATGGCCATTTCACTCGGCGTCCGTCGCCTTATGGTTTATGGCGACTCAGATTTGGTGGTCAATCAGGTGATGAAGGAGTGGGACGTGAGAAGCCCAGCCATGACTGGATACTGCAATGCAGTGAGGAAGCTTGAAAAGAAATTCGAAGGGTTAGAACTCCATCACGTTCCCCGACTGAAAAATCAAGCAGCCGATGACTTGGCGAAGATAGGTTCCAAGAGGGAAGCCATTCCGAGTGGCGTGTTTTTGGAACATGTCTACACACCATCGGTTCAAGAGGATCCTTTCACTGAAGAAGCCCCACAGCCTAAAAATGCCACAGATCCAACTGAAGTCGAGGTCCCAGTGGTGGTCGACTTGATCATGGAAGTTTTGGTCATAACTCCCGATTTGACAGTGCCTTACATCGCCTATATTTTGAGGAAGGAACTCCTCGAGAATGAAGAAGAAGCTCGAGAGATCGTCCGCCGGTCCAAAGCCTTCACCGTCATGAGAGGTCAGTTATACAAAGAAAGTGCGACTGGAGTCAGCCAGAAATGCATAACACCGGAGGAAGGTCGAATGATTCTCAACGACATCCACTCGGGGACCTGTGGCCATCATGCGTCTTCTCGAACCATCGTGGCCAAAGCATACCGAGCTGGTTTTTATTTGCCCAGAGCGAATGAAATGGCGAAGGAGATAGTCGACAAGTGTGAGGGATGTCAATTTTACTCCAGTATGTCACACAAGCCCGCCTCAGCCTTAAAGACCATACCACTTGTCTGGCCCTTTGCTGTATGGGGTTTGGATATGGTTGGCCCATTGAGAACAGGAAGAAGCGGTTTCACACATGTGCTGGTAGCAGTCGACAAGTTTACCAAGTGGATTGAGGCCAAACCCATCAAGAACCTCGATGCTGGCACCGCTGTCAGCTTCATCCGAGAACTGATATTCAGATATGGAGTCCCGCACAGCATCATCACTGATAACGGGTCAAACTTCGATTCTGAAGAATTCAGAGCTTTCTGCACATCTCAAGGCACACGAGTCGACTATGCTTCAATCGCCCATCCACAGTCGAATGGACAAGCAGAACGAGCCAACAGTTTGATTCTCAAAGGGTTGAAGCCCCGTTTGATGTGTGATCTCAAGCATGCGGCTGGTGCATGGGTTGACGAACTTCCCTCGGTGCTTTGGGGGTTAAGGACCACACCCAACCGGTCGACTGGAAGAACTCCATTCTTCTTGGTCTACGGAGCTGAAGCAGTCTTGCCGAGTGATCTTCTCCACAACGCTCCCCGAGTCGAGCTCTACACCGAAGCTGAAGCAGAACAAGCGCGGCAGGACGCAGTCGACCTTTTAGAGGAAGAAAGAGAGATGGCTCTGATCAGATCAACCATTTATCAACAAGACTTGCGTCGCTTCCATGCCAAAAACGTGAAGAGTCGAGCCTTCCAGGAAGGAGATTTAGTTCTCCGAGTGGACCAGCAGAAACCACACAAGCTCGCTCCTTCTTGGGAAGGTCCCTTCATCGTCACCAAGGTTCTCCACAATGGAGCATACCGTCTTTACAATGTCGAGCATCAGATCGACGAGCCCCGAGCTTGGAACGCGGAGCTTCTCCGCCCCTTTTACACTTAAGTATTCACTCGGATGAGTTGTAATAAAAGTACTCCTGTAGTTTATTTATCAAAGACAAGAGCTTTATAGTTTTCCCAGTGATTGTTATTACTTTTGTCCATATAAAACAATCCCCGAGCAGGTGGCTTAGCTGCGAATCCTTCGCCTAAGTCTGTAAAAAATCCTAACCGAGTGGTGAGCCAGTCTCCCACACGAAGGCTTAGCTGCGAAACCCGTTTCGCCTAAGATAAACGAAATCCTACCGAGTGGTAAGCCAGCCTTCCACTCGGGGGCTTAGCTGCAGTCCAAGTACTCGCCTAAGTTGAATAAAATCCTACCGAGTGGAGAGCGAACCTCCCACTCGGGGGCTTAGCTGCAGCCCAGTGCTCGCCTAAGTTTCTGAAAATCCTATCGAGTGGAGAGCAAACCTCCCACTCGGGGGCTTAGCTGCAGTCCAAGTACTC